>NC_138226.1:23524942-24172442 GCF_964197995.2 Scardinius erythrophthalmus | reverse complement strand
AAGTACAACAGTTATTTAAAACAAACACAATTACACTGAAACCCCAACAATACGTAAACTGATCACAGGGCATAGGCTAATGGAAATGACATGCCCTTGTGATCTCTATTACCATTTTAAACTCTCTGCATATAACACATGGTTCCCGGCTTACAGGACCGACCGACCACTTTAAATACGCCCCGTTACAAATCGCTCATTTGCTAAATTTAAATTCAGTTCTCTCTCTGTGGATGTTAAATATGGCATTGCAATGAATGCCACCATTTAATCTGAAACCACAAGAGTAACAGGTGGTCAACAACATGAGCAGGACAAGCCCATCCTCCACCTCCAGACATTTTTTATTACACTAATTGCTCCAAACAACAGAACAAAACAAAGAAACTATGAATCCAGAGCATAGTCTTGCTCTTTATCCAACTCTGATCTACAAAGCACCCCAAAAAACAGCAGAATCCGGGCAGGCGACCATATGGCAGCCCTCAGGCAACACAGGATCAAGTGCCTGTGCACACACAGTGCTGAAGAAGTTTAAACAAAACGGATCTGTGAATGTCTTCCCAAGCACTACCGCTGCCAACAAGGCAACAATGGTCCAGCCGCAGGCACTGCTGAGGCCTTAACCGTGCCAAAGTGGGCAATAAACAACCCCACTCCACCTCAATATTATGCGTTAGCACGTAATGCAGTGAAGGACGTAAAGGGCCACAGTGAAGGTATGAGCAGTTTTCAAGGGAATTCACGGATGACGGTCCACCAAAGCATCACTGCAATTTCTGCTCACAGGAAATTGGAAGCACTGGGGCAGATATAAGAGAATGAGAAGGCTGCCGATAATTAAAGGCCTGTGCCAGATTTGTGGTTATGTATTTACACAGAAACACAAGGCCCGGGGCAGAGCAGGGATATAAAAATAAGGGTGGAGCTTTCAGATGCCCTCCACACCACTCCAGACAGCAGCTGTGATCATATGACGCATCAAATTACGGTTTATATATTAAACCATAAACAGTAGCCTATTGTTCACGTAACACTGCTTTGGGAACAGCGTATAGCATTATAGAAATAATCTATAATTATAATCCAACTGCTAATAATTAAATTGAAATGATCAATGTATTTGCCGTTTTCAATTTCAATGTCTGCGGTTAAAACTGTGGCTCTTACTTTTACTTTGTTTTCTGAAAAGTAAAAGGTCATGTTGGGTTGCAAAACTTTTTTATCAATTAATTTCTATGATTTTTCCAACTTGAATACTGGAGAGGCATTTTAACAAATCATACAATATAAATTGCACATTAATAATTATTTTTATTATAATCACCCATTTAAAAGTTTGGGGTCTGTATGATTTTATTTTATTTTTTTAAGAAATGAATACTTTATTTAGCGAGGACAAATTAAATTGGTCAAAAGTGAAAGTAAAAGCATTTATAATGTTACAGCAGATTTATATTTCAAATAAAGGCTCTTCTTTTGAACTTTCTATTTATCAAAGAATCCTGGAAAATGTATCACGATTTCCACAAAAATATTATGCAGCACAACAGTTTTCTGCTATAATTTTTCTTGAGCAGCAAATCAGCATATTAGAATGATTTCTGACGGATCGTGTGACACTGAAGACTGGAGAATAGTGTTATTCTTCTATACATACCCAACTAAATTATTAAGACTAGATATTTCACAGCTAAAAGTTACCACTGTTGCAAAACGATTTCTAATATATTGTCTAGCTCCAATTGTCATTTATTAAAGAGACTATTCAGCTGTCATAGTTAAAGATCTCTCTAAACTGCTGATGCAATCAGCTGCAACTCTATTAGACTGAGCTAGCAGCAAGGCAGGCTAATATATGCCATGACCACAAATATTGAACATCCGACGAAAACAATGAGATTGGATTCTCACCCTTGTACATTTTCTTTAGTCATAGTTCAGCTCTGGTCGGATGTAGTGAAACAAAAGCGCTGAATATTTAAAATTTCAGCTGTGTTGATGTGCAATGACAGCCACTGGGAACGCAGGACATGTGGAAAAGAGGTGGAAGTGTTTTGCTGTTACACATTCACAACGTCCCTGCTAAACCGTGTAGAACACGTCTCCATATAAAAGGTTCCTAGTTACTGTTTTATCCGCGCGCGCACTCATTGAAATTAGTCATCTTTCGATCCCCTTAGTTCGTCCAAATAAAATAGAAGTGAAATAACACATTATGTCTAGCATAAAACAAAAACGAAATTCTTTGTTTATTGTTCAGGGTTTAATAGGTGCATATACCGTATGTAGACTATATGATCATGTGTGTGTGTGTGTGTGTGTGTGTGTGTGTGTGTGTGTGTGTGTGTGCGTGCGTGCGTGCGTGTGTGCGTGTGTACCTGGTATTCCCTACGTTATGGGGACCAAATGTCTTCTCTCTTTTTTTTTTTTTTTTGGTCCAGATGAGGAAATCAGCTTATAAATCATACTAAATTAAGTGTTTTGAAAATGTAAAAGTGCAGAAAGTGTTGTGATTGGTATGGTTAGTGTAAGGGGATAGAATAGCCTATAGTTTGTACAGTATAAAAAACATTATGTCTATGGGATGTCCCCAAAAAAACATGTAAACCTGTGTGGGTGTATGTGTGCGCGAGCGTGCGTGCGTGTGTGCGTGCATGCGTGCGTGCGTGTGTCCCTGTTTTACTGTCTATGGGTATTCCCTACGTTATGGGGACCAAATGTCTTTTCTCTTTTTTTTTCTTTTCTTTTTTTTTTGTGCCCATGAGGAAATCAGCTTATAAATCATACTAAATTAAGTGTTTTGAAAATGTAAAAGTGCAGAAAGTGTTGTGATTGGTATGGTTAGCCGAAGTCCTCAAAAAAACATGTAAACCTGTGTGTGTGTATGTGTGTGTGCGTGTGTATGGTATGGGGACCAAATATCTTCTCTCTTTTTTTTTTTTTTTGGTCCCCATGAGGAAATCATCTTATAAATCATTCTAAATTACGGTAAGTGTTTTGAAAATGTAAAAGAGCAGAAAGTGTTCTGTGATTGGTATGGTAAGGGGATAGAATAGCCTATATAGTTTGTACAGTATACAATTATGTCTATGGGAAGTCCCCAAAAAACATGTAAACGTGTGTATGTGTGTGTGTGTGTGTGTGTGTGTGTGTGTGTGTGTGTGTGTGTGTGTGTGTGTGTGTGTGTGTGTGTGTGTGTGTGTGTGTGTGTGTGTGTGTGTGTGTTATCCAGACAATCAGTAACCTCAAGACACCCTTTCTCCTGAGTTACAGACAACAACTTATGCTGTATTGTTTAGTTGTATTTAGTTGTGTTATGGGGCTTTAAAGTCTTACAACAGCTATTGGTCACAGAAGGTTGTAATGTAGGAAGCAACCTTCCTGATCTCCCAGTCAAAACAATGTAAATGTAATAATAAGTTAATGGCAAGAATAGGAAATGTGTAATCATCCTTCTGTGCAATAAGGCTCCGTTTACAGCTTTATTTGCAGATCTATAAACAGGTTGATCACATTTCTGACCACATTTGAGATTTATTGTAACAAAATTAAAACATACATATATATATATATATATATATATATATATATATATTGTTATCCTTTGTTCATAATTATTTTCTTTTAAAATGCTGATTTAACAGACTCCTTTTGTTTTGGGTGTTTGGATGAACTTAACATCTGTTGTTGACCTGTGATATGCTTGACTGAGGTTTCTCTGACTCTGAGTTAAGTGGGGTTTGATAATGGGTTTTCCCAGCAGATTTCCAGAAGCTCCTTTTGGTTGGTCTCTTTTCAAATGGCGGTTTAGAGAAGGGATAGATGGTCCAGCTGAGCTCAATGGAGTGTTAATGGTGTGCCGTGGCTTTTGAGAACAGCTCTCATGCTAATGACAGAACCATCCAGGACATTTCTAAATGAACAAAATGCAGCTCCCAATTCTCTATTTTTACTGGCCTCTTACTGTGAGAGCAGATAGTGAAAAATAACCATAAACCTTAAAGACCTGATGCAGGGTGCTTCACACCGCATTGGAGTCTTTAGAAATGGTAATTTAACCTGCTGTATTAAACATGAGTTTGGTCATTATAATACAAACCTTGTGAATATCAATGTTCTGCATGAATGGGAAGGTACTTCAGGGCTGCTAACTTGCTTCTGTAACCTGATTATTATTCATCAAGCAATAACTTGATGACTGATCGCTTTGCATTGCAAACAGAGGTCAAAAGTACCTGGTTCATACAGTATTAACAGTAATATGATGAATCTTAAGAAAGAAGAAAATTCCCATCAAAAGTTTTTGTTTTTGTCATCATTTAAGAATTGGAATTCTTCTTTCATGTTTAGCTTTTAAGATTGTATTTTTGCATTGTGACGTAATTTTCATGACAATTAAGCACCCCATTTCCCATTCAACTAAAAAAGATCCTTATGCATTATCATTAATGTAAAGTGATTTTTTTTTGGTATATATAAATTTATGCTGATTTAAATTTCAATTAGAGCTGGTATTTTTTAGCGGAAATTACAGCATCACACTCATTAGAATCACTAGTAAAAAATATTGTATATAATAAAGCTGAAACATCAAGACATGTTACAATAATAAGAAGTGGAGGATAAAATATATTTAACCGCCTTGGACCTCATTATTTAAAACAAATAAAAAATTGTATCTTTTGATTTGTGGGACATTTTTTGAAAGGTTTTTGTGAGATTCAAAATTGAATTATTTCTCTCAGCAAATTTTTTTTTGCATTCTGCAGATTTTATTATTTCACTCTTTACATCTTCAAACTACCTTATTAACTTCTTTTGCTTGTTATCTGATACAACAAGAAATCCCAAGGGAAAGCCAATTCTGTCCCTTTGTTGGTTGATGGGTGTCTTGTATCAGCAGTTGCTTAAAACGCTAAAGAACACAGATGTTCTTAAAATTACAGACCCTCTCCTCAGCCATTCTGTTCAGCGGGAGATCAGGTGGAGCTTTTGTTTTGGTAACTTGACAGACCTTCAGCTCTACCCCACCCCCACAGAGAGATTGGGGGTGGAGGTGTGTGGAGGTGTGTGTGTGTGTGTGTGTGCGTGTGTGTGTATGGCCACTTGAGAGATGCACAAGATGACACTAGGTCAGACCTCATTAAAAGTGGTGATTTGTATGTTTTATTATGAAATAGAAGTCAACATGCAACAATTGTGACATGATTAAATTACAATTCTACAACACTTTTTTAAAAAAAAAAAAATTACAGTGTGAGCTACCATTTTAATAAATATCAGAAAGCTTATGGGGAAAATAGGAAAAGCTAAGTGCACAGCACACACACACACACACACACACACACACACACAGGCAAACAATGAACTATGTACAAATAATTTACACTATGCATTCTGAATAAGACCAAAGATTATGCAACATTTCCTGATAAGATCTTTTGAAAGCATACAGACTTTGCCAAGGCTCTGCCTTTAGGCCCTGCAATAAAAAGTACTAACATTTAAAAAAATATTAATTTAAGTAGCTGAATAAAAACACCAGAAAATAAAGTCGTACAAAATAACAATTATCAACACAATAAAGAGTTTACAAATGTACAAAAAAGTGTAGTAAAGTCCTTTTTTAAAAAGAAAAAAAAGAAAGCTTAGTCATCCATGTCAGAAAGTTTTATGTACAAAAGTGTCCATTAACTGGACAGCACACTGGATGACTCGGACTCAGTAGATACCGATGATATATGGCCTCTTTTCTTGGTCAACATCTTGTGACTCGATCTACTGCTGATGCTCAGAGCGTTACGGGCAGATTTACTGAACCTGACTCCCAGGAAAGCATAAAGGATGGGGTTCAGACAGCAGTGGAAGTACGCCAGTGCCTCAGTAAAGAAGATCCATTTCTCCAGACCCTGATCCAGGAAACAGCTGTGAGATATGACGTTCAGCGTCGCCAGAGTGTCCACCAGTATCCCGGCACAGTAAGGCAACCAGCAGATGAAGAAGCAGAGGATGAGGATGACGGTCGTCTTCAGCGCCTTCCTCTTCAGGGCCTGACCCTTGGAGTTCTTAGACAGTTTCGAGATGATGATACAGTAACAGGTTAGAATGATCAGACCAGGCAGCAGAAAGCCAAAGATGATGTGTTGGAAGCGGAAATAAGCCTTCCACACCATGTTCCCCTTCTCCGGGTAGGTGAGCTGGCAGATCGTATTCATGCCCATATCGTGGACTTTGGCGAAGACCAGATCGGGCACGGTGAGCAGGGTCGCCGGGAGCCAAACTCCAAGGTAGATCACCCTTTCTGCAAGGAGCTTCCTGACGACATGGCTGTTTGTGGCACGGACAACTGCCAGATATCTATCCAGACTGATGAAGGCCAGGATCAGCACGCTGCTGTACAAATTCAGAGTGTAGATCATGTTGACTGTGACGCACAGAAATCTCCCAAAATGCCACCCGCTGGCCGCATCCACAGCCCAAAAGGGCAGAGTGAGGACAAACAGGAGGTCGGCGATGGAGAGGTGCAATCTGTACTTGTCTGTCATGTTCTTCGACTTCTTCTGGAAGCCCATCACAAGCACCACAAGTCCATTGCCAATGATTCCCAAGACAAATATAATCCCATATACAGTAGGGAGGAAGATCTTTGGGAAGTCATTGTTGTCCGTAAGGTCACAAAGTTCATAATCATCAAAATCCCCAGACCCGGAGTCTGTACTGTTGTCTATGTCTAAAATGATGTGCTGCTGAAAATAACAGTAGATTGATTAATTTCACATGTTGTTGACATTAAAAGTAGAAATATGGAAATATATAGGCAATATAAAAACATGATTTATTGATTTATAACTTAAAAATGCAAAAACAGTTGCTTTAAAAAAAAATTAAAACCACACAAAACCTGAATAGTAAAACGTGACAAGCAAAGTGCAGGTTACCAGACAGACATGATAAACAAACAACTGACAAAGCCGTGTAATTAAGTATTAAATCAAATATCAGACTACAGAGCGTTCTACATTAGTCTTAAAACAACTTACATCGTAAAAGTCCATTTTGTTAAAACAGGTGAGCGCAAAAACCGCGCAAAAGTCTCTCCACACACTTCAGTCAACGGACCTCCTGCAGCACTATTTAAATAGTCCTCCGTAAAGTCTGACACGCCCCTTTATGTCGTCAAGGCGGGGTCATGACGTCAGCGGAGCTCAGCAGGGCAGGGCAGCTCTCTTATTCAAGAAAAAAAAACTCAATCGTTTTGGTTCAGTTCTCTTATTTACTTTTCTAAGTTCAGATCTCTGAACAATTAGCTTCTTGTTCACATCAGACTTGGATTAGGCTACTTATTTATTTAAGCATGTTTAAGCATATTTATTTTTGGCTTGTGTGCAAAAGAGTAAGTACAATTGTCTACAATTTGCACAATGACTAAATGCACATGGCCTGTTGATCAAAACTGATGAGTTGATTCTCAGTGAAATTGTCAAACTCTTCACAACTTCTAAACATTCTGTGACCCATCACAACCATTCAGTGAACAAAATCTGTCTGACATGTTATATTTCATAAATATTTATGACACGTTTGCTAAATTGGCCTGTCGCTGTAATGAATAGGAATCACAATTGTATCAATCAACCAATTTGTATGTATATATATGTGTGTGTGTGTGTGTGTGTGTGTGTGTGTGTGTGTGTGTGTGTGTGTGTGTGTGTGTGTGTGTGTGTGTGTGTGTGTGTGTGTGTGTGTGTGTGTGTGTGTGTATGTGTGTACCTGTTTTTCTATCCTGGTGGGGACTTCAACCTGAATGCACACAGACTCGTGGGGACTCTTGTCACAGTGGGGACCTAAATAGAGGTCCCCATGGGTAAACAAGCTTATAAATCATACAGAATGAGTTTTTTTGGAAATGTAAAAATGCAGAAAGTTGTGTGTGATGGGTAGGTTTAGGGGTAGGGTTAGTGTAAGGGGACAGAATATACCGTTTGTACAGTATAAAAACCATTAAGTCTATGGAGAGTCCCCACAAAGATAGTAAACATGTGTGTGTGTGTGTGTGTGTGTGTGTGTGTGTGTGTGTGTGTGTGTGTGTGTGTGTGTGTGTGTGTGTGTGTGTGTGTGTGTGTGTGTGTGTGTGTGTGTGTGTGTGTGTGTGTGTGTGTGTGTGTGTGTGTGTGTGTGTGTGTGCGCGTGTGTGTGTGTGTTTGCTGACAGCACAGTCACTACCATTTTTAAACATGGAGGAACATCACAACTCTGAACAGCATCAGCTATCAGTGATGTATGAATACATTTGTATTTATACAGTACATTTATTTTTGTAGAGATGTGAAAACTGAACATTCTTGTCATGGAAGAGCAATAGGAAGATATGTAAGAAGATATTGTATGTATGTATGTGTTAGAGAAAGACATAATAGAGTGTGTAAAAATTAACAAGCAACTGAATTTTCAGTTTACATGTCACATTTCTACAAAAAAATAAATGTACTTTATAAATACAAATGTTCATTTTCTTTTTGTGTACTACAGTATTGACTTTTCCCAGTCAATTTTACCTACTGTATGAATCTGTATTTAAGATCCTCAGTGTGATAGACAAAACTGACATTATTGTATAGTAGAAAGCAGTTAGAGTCAAATAAAAAGTAATTATAAGAATAAAAATAATTGACATTGACATCAAAACAAAACAAAATATAAATATGAATATGAAAATCATAGATAGAGAGACAGACAGATAGATAGATCAAAATTAAATGTTTATGACAATTTATTTATTTATTTATTTGCCAAGTAGCTGTGTAACGAGGCGGATAATGTTCAGTCAGCAGGTCGTTATCGCAAAGTGATTCCCTTAAGGCCAATACAAGCCACTCTGTTTTGTGTCGGGGTCCTGAAAGCCCTGTCAGGGTTTATTTTGCTTATGACCATCTGACTCTACATTAGTCCTTATTCATTTAATCAGATCAACTGAAGTGAACTTTCCCACCACCTAAAATTCCCTCCCAGACGTCCCAGCAGTTTTGTTTATGATCACATCGTGTTACTTGGGTGAAGAACAGTGTGAAGGCCGTTACTTGAGGTCGCTTTAGGCTTTGTAGTGTGATTTACTATATGGCAGGTCTCCTCTGGTCCTCTTTGCAATTTGTTTCGTGTAGAACTGTGATTGTTGAAGGAACCATGAGTGATGAAAGAAGAAGGTCACACAGTCACCTCCATCATATGCCTGGACTAACATTTAATGACAGATCCAAACTCTCTGTGCCTCTACTTAAATGTGAGCCATGACAGAATCACATTTCTTTGAAACATGAGACTCTTATTTTGGTGATTTATTCGTTTAATTTTTGAGTAACATCTTTGCCATCCATGCAGTCAACTTATACTTCTTCGGTGTTTGTTGTTATGTCTGTCTGTCCTCTCATTAGGCCAGATCTTTGAGTTAGAGCCCTGTGGACCGTACAGATGGAATTCCTCCATCCATTGTGTTACTGTGAAACAGCAACAGCATGAGCCTCTGGTGAGAAATGGATATGGAATGAAGGTGACTCAGGAAAAATACAAGTAGATGTAAAAGTGTTCGCTGACAGATGATGACATGAGATCATTTTTATGCACTTTTTCTTAAGGATCATGTAACTTTGTCCTATAACAATAAACGCTTGATCCTATACCTTACAGTTCAGACACTTAAAGGCCTAAAGTTTTCTTTTTGCTGATGATATAAATCGTTCAGCAAAGGTATGCGTAGGTTTTTTTTCCCTCTCTATTCTTATTTTAATTTGTAAGGGATCAGAAAGGCAAAGCCTGCACAGTAATGCAAATATTTAAGATCAATAATCTTCTAAATTTGTATTAGATTAATACATTTAGGTCAATAATCAAATGATCTAAATAAATGAAACATTTAATGTGTTAATATAACTTTCAATGGAAAAAAATCTGTTAAATTAGAAAAATGTGAAATGTAAGCATGCATTTCAAGTGGATTCAGACTCAAAGGCCAATGTCGAAGTAAAAACAGGTTTTGACAGGTTGTTTCAGGCTGAATTATTAACTTGGCAATACCTCCATGTTTTGTTTTCTTTCAATTATATGAGCGAGGGTCAGGTCAGGAGGATGTGTTTCGCTAAACCAGAGCTTGAATCCCCCCTGTGAAATATAAGATACCCTGTCCTGAGAGCACTAAACACAATCTGTCAGTATACGCCGTCTGTACCCATGAATACAAAGGATCCGTGTGCTGTTTAGAATTCAAATGTAAAGTGTGAAGAGTGGCAAGGGAGCTAAGGAGCAGGGAATGAGCATGGAAATAAGGTAAAAGAATGCAGCAGAGATAAAGAGTGAAATGTGTAAAGCCTCCAGAGGGTAAACAATGCTTGTTTTGCAGCCACAACTCATTCATGGCCATCAGCACGCTTGCAAAGGATCACATACATAATAATATGAGGGCTGAAGGATCAGCTCTGGTTCATAAGATAGGGCTTTTTGGAAAATATGCAGTGATACATAATTAATCATGAAATTCTCAGCTAGGGGGTTTCCAGTAATTACAACCCAGCTGTTTGTGTGGAGACTGTTGTTTTTATATATATATATATATTCTGCTTTGATCTGACATTGAAAACCCTAAGCAGGTTCATTTGCATTTTGTCATCCTGTTTGGTTTTTGTAACATTTAAAAGTCAAATTTACTCTTAAATACAGATTTATCAGGTAAATATCACATGATTGCAGTACAGAACTGATTCATTTGCATGAAAGAAAATAATGATCCTCTTTAGTTTCAAGGGGAAAATAAAGTGCTAGCTACATTTTAATTAAGCTCTATATGCAAAACATAATAGGTCCCTAAAAACTCTGTTTAAGATCAAGTTTAGGTTCATTTCTGTTCTCAGATGGCACATTATTTAGATCAGTAATAAAATAGCTAAAGGGCTTGCTGTGAGCTAGAAAACATACATCAATACCATATATGCTTTATGCTTATGTTTCTGCCTTGAGAAATGTGGTAATGATACATGGCATGCAGACTAACATGTTGAATGGGTGTTGCCTAACTCATTCCAGGATCTTTTTCTGTGTTCTGCATATTTTTCACCCACCTCTCCAAAACATAACCAGGGGAACGACATGATACGATCTGCCTAGTCATGTTCCAGTCCAGAATATTTTTCATCTTTCATGACTAAATGATAGTGTTACTCATATATCAAAATGTTTCTCAATTTAGGAGTGTGAATGTGTTCAAAAAAAAAAAAAAATCCTTTTGCATCCATGACACTGATACATTGATACTTTGGAGATTCAGATGCAGTTTGACAGTTCTAAGCCCATAGCATATCATTGAAACATTTAGGAAATGTCTTAATGTAATTTTAAAAACTGTTTAAGGAAAGTCTTATGATTGAACAATGGACATTTTTAAAGACAAAGGTTTGCCTTATCTAAGAAAGGCACCTTTTTACGCTTCCTACTTGGGTGTGGGCAGACTTATTCACTTTCTGAAAGCTCTTCCTCTTATAGCATTAGGTCATGACTTTGTGCTTTGAAATTAGAGGAGAGGGCAATTTATTCACTGCAGAATTTGTTAGACAGGCTTGACATGTGCCTTCATAAAGTTTGGTGTCGATATCAGACACTACTATTCAGATAAATTATGTGTAATGAGAAATGTTGACTCTCACTTTGGCGGTTTGCTGCATGTTGTACATGTGACTGAAACCATGTTAAACAGATAGTCACGTTGTACCATGTGCTTTGAGTGGGTGCCTGCCTGATCTTTGGTGTTGACTTACAACAGGAAGCACTACAGTTTGCAAAGAAGAAAAAAAATCACTGACACATTTTCTTTGCCCACACGTCCTGACACGACTTTACTTCAAAAATGAAGGGGTAATGAAAAAGGAAAAAATAGGTTGGGTAAAATGACATTTCAAATGGTGACACTTCCCCTGGGGTGTTGCTTGAAATTTATATTCATTATTGGCTCATAGCCCAAAACAAACCACAGAAGCGTCTCACAAGCCTTTCTTGGATAAAATGGAGTCTGAAGGGAAGGGTGTTTGCTGTTTCTCCATGATAAGTTCCTACCTTCCTTCACTAACGGCTAAATTGTGGTTTAATTTGCAATACTGAAGCTGAGCAAAGTGACCATGGGTTTAAGATTGCAAAACACCCAGCTTTCACTATAAACCCAAAATAAACTGATTACATCAGTTACTTCAAAACTCAAGAAAATTGAGGTAATCAGTTACTCCAAATTTTTTTAGTTAAGAAATTCAAAGTTAACTTGCAGGTTTTTATTTTTTTTTACTATTTATGTTAATTACTCTTAACTTGAAGTATTTGAGAATGCCAAATCATACGTTTAACTTAAATTTATCATGTAATCTCAACTCAAACATTTTTAGTAGTTATAACTATAATATAATTTTGCATTTAAAAGACATCTAATAGCCGTCCAAACACAGCCCTGACGTCTAAGCTAACACAAGGCAAAATTTGGGCTGTCAATGAACATGTAATAGACGTCTAACCATAACCCAAGAATAGAATATCACCAATTAGAAAACATGTCAAAGAAATGAAACCAAACACCTTTGCTTACATGATGGAATATCATACATCTCGTAAGTTATTTTGGAAAAAAACGGCATGTAACCAAATTCAAGGTTATTTTGGCTAGAAGTGGGTTACTCATAGCCAGACTATATTGGTCTATGGTTAACCGAGATGGTGAAATGACGGCTATTGATTGCTGGGTCTGGGTGGGTAATTCAGTAAATGCTAACAGGCAACACAATGCTTTGATTAGCACAGCAATAGCTGAATGTGTGAAACAGTGTAGAGCTTTTTTTTTTTTTGCTCCACTTGTCACCATGATGGTAACCCCCCAAAAAACCCAACATAAACTCTTCTAAAACTATAGCAAAACAACATTAAACACTACTAAATCTCCCACTTAACATTAATCTTGCACAAAATAAAAAAATATACAACAATTAATTTAAGCATTTAATCTCCCTTTTCAGTCCCATGGCAAAGCATTAAGCATCATATTATTTAATATTTGAGAAAACCTTTCGTAAGCCAAAGTTCTGAGAACGTTCCCTGTCAGCTGGGTTTACAAGCAATTGCTCACTTAAAAAGACTGTACTCTCTGTCTGTTATTCTATCAGAGGGAAATGACCTAAAAATCCACTCCATAACAAAACAATCAGTTGTAACCTAAATTTTTGACTGACATACCAGCTGTTTTATTTACAGATATACCTGTGTCTGAACTGTCAACAGAGCCCATGTGTGCATTCAGCAGAAGAGCATGATGCCTATCTGTGACAGAAGGGTCGAGGGGGAGCAACTCCTTTTGCCCTCTTTCAAGTGTCCCCTGCTCTAAATCCACCCATATGGCCAGAGTGGCTTAAGTAGAGGAGAAAGAGCACATCAAACACATGGCCCGCTCAATTCTGCTTGACTTGACTCGGATAAGAGGGACGGTGCACCAGATGACAGCTCATAAGACCTCATGAATGGGTGAACGGAAGAGTCATAGGCACGCTGCTAATGAGCGTTCAGAGCATCCACAATGCATTTCAGAGTTGTTTCATTTCATTATTTATTAGGTTACTGATGTGTTATTAGTCTCATGTCAAGTCATATTTGAGGTATAGTCAGTCCAGATGGAGTGAAGCGGAAGCTCAACATGAATGTTTTAAAAATGCTTCAAAAAATCATATCCTCTAACTTAATCTCAGATTTTGTATATTTCTATTGGAAGCCAGGAGGAAGTGCAGAGTTGACACATCCACTTAAGGTCACTTGAGGTACTAGGACAGTTTTGGAAAAAACTAAATATTAAACACTGAATATTTGAAATGTTTTTTAAGGAAAAACAGTCATAAAATACTTAAATATTACATATACTAAATATTATAAATATTCTTTAAAATATATCTTTAGAATCTTATAGATACAGATAGAGTGGACATTTTTGGCTAAAGAGTGAAGTAACGGACACGTTGCATCACCAACATGAACACCATAATGCATCAAGTACATTCACACTAACTGCTGCTGCGTGTATACAGAGCTCTGACATGCAGATATTTCTTAAACACTAGACTGAAACAAAGCGCTCAGAATCAGCACAGTCATACCGGCACACTCTGTCTTCTCCAAGGTCTGGCTTCTTGAAGCCTGAAAGACGAGATCAGAGCAATGGCCTGCAGCAAGCTGAAAACAAATGGTAGTTTTTCTCTGTCTGGAGGTGGAGAGAGAGAGAGAGAGAGAGAGAGAGAGAGAGAGAGAGAGAGAGAGAGAGAGAGAGAGAGAGAGAGAGAGAGAGAGAGAGAGAGAGAGAGAGAGAGATGAAAACAAGCACCTGTTAACATGACTTGTTTTTGTTCCTCAATTTCATAGGCTGTAAGCGATAATGATGGCCCACACCGTGAAACTCTTGACATAATTATAGGCTTCTACTGTCTGAACTTCAAATTCTGACGCCCGACTGCTGTGCAAGGCCAAGTACTCACAGATAGCCTAAATGTATAAAAAAAAAAAAAAGAATTACTGTATATTTACTTTTATGTACTTTTCATTGGGACACACATGCACACGCACTTCTTTTCCTTATACTGTTGACATTTATATTCAGTGTACACTATATAAATGACTCATTTCAATAGATAATACTGCCTTGTTATTTGTATATTTAAAGTATGAAAGGCTGAAACTGAAAGGAGATTCCCATGAGGCTTTGTGTTTTAAGAAAGGTAAACAGAGGACTCCCTTTCCCCTCCTGGCTAAACTTTCCGCCTCCTGGCTTTTTCTGTGGACAGACAAGGAATCTTACTCCCAGCTTGGTCTTTGTAAGTAACAGCCCTTAGTTTATTTTGTATTGTATTTCACGCCACAGTTTCCCTTTTTTCCTGTTATGACTTGTTAATACTGAGATGTCTTCACCGATAAAACCTGTTGACGACAGGATCCAGACAGAAAAACTCAGAGCATTGCTGTGAAGTTGCCAAAATATAATCGTGATATAAGCATTGTGTGTTCACATTTAACAAAGTGTAATTTAAGGCTCGAACCCCCTCGAAGGCAGTCATAACGAAACTGAACAGTTTTAATTTTACATTTTAACAGTGTTTTGAGTAACCACAAAAGTTAGATTACAAGTTAAGGCCCATTCACACCAAGAATGATAACTATAACAATTAATATATTAGCGTCCACACCAACACACAATGACGTTATGTTTATAAGCACACAGTTCGGTCATATCCCGCTTTAAATGCATGACCTTTTAAAGCAGGATGGATTCTTATTGGCTGTCAATGTTTTTATCGTTTGTCAGCTGGGGAAAAAAGTTTTTAAAGTGATTCCAATGATATCGTTCCTCATTATTGTTATAGTTGTTGTGACTCTGCTTTAATTTAGAATGATTTTTATAATGATATCTTTATTTTTATCATTATAGTTACACTGTAAAAAAATTACATGATCAATAAGTTATATGACAACATATGTTTTTAACTCATCAAAATAAGTTAAGCAATTTTCAACTTATTTTATAAGTTATACAAGATTCAACAATTTTGTTTTAGTCAGTTTAATAATTTAAGTTGAAATGACTTGAACTTCCAATGTGATTGTACTTAAAAATTGAAGGCAGCAATTCATCTTCTTCTTCTTATTATTATTATTATTTACAGTGTTTTGTCCTTGGTGTGAACAGGCCTTTAGTCAGAATGTGTATTATCACATTTGGCGGATATCTCAAATAGAAAAACAGTATTTTTTTAAAAGGCAGTTTGGGTTGCATGAGACCTCTATAGATGGCCTGAAAATGAACAGAATTCTTGATTTAAGTGTAAAGACAGATATTGGATGCAGTACAATCTTCTGTTCTGACTCACTCACAGCAATGTGTTTTGAATTGTGCTCGAATTGCATTCAACTGTAAGCCCCTATTGTTCACAGCCAAAGTCACTTCACAAGATGCAGACGATTTGACAAGGGAAATCTTGTTCAGACCTCTTACTTAGAGCCCAGGAAAGTGCTCTTCACTCTCACTTCAAATCAAATCAATGTCTGATCAATCATGGGCCCTAAGCCTTCAGGGTGGCAGTGGGGATGAATCTGCCATTTTTCAGGGTGTCCACTGACTGCCTATATCTGGGGCTACGGCTGAGGCCTGTCTAATTGAATTAGCAGGGCCACGTCCCCGGGGTGGTTTCCATCTGGTTTTATATGTAACTGACAAGATGAAGTGACTTGAAGATACATCAACAGATGCAGCTGGTAGTCCAGGAGGGAACTAAACTCTATAGAGGATGCAAAATGAGACACTATTTTGCTTCATTTCCTTGGCACGGTTTCATAATGTGTTTTGAAGAGTTCATTGTAAAATACACAAGCGTCGGAAATGTTAACCCCTGCAGAAATAGTCAATTTTTGACTGTTGTTTCCTAACAGATGTACTGTCATTTGAGAACTAAAAGCATTTCTCGTGCAAACACTCTTTTGGCATCCACGGCTGGTGTTAATTAAATCGATGTTATCATTCCATGTGATGACAACACCTGTGCTATAAGTTCATTACTCAGACTGAGTCACCTATTATTGTCTTCAATGTCTGACACCAGAAATTATTGCTCAACCAACTTCTGAGCGCTTTGTCTTTGCCCTCAGACACCCGTATCACATTTCTCTGCTTTCTTCTGCAGAAGATGGATTATTACGATTTGTTCTCAGGTGTTCCTAAGGCCAAATCACTTTTTCATATTCATCAGGGGGAAGCCTGTCTTAAAACACTGAGCCATAAAACCATTCAAAATAGGTCTGTTTTAAATCACACTTTTAATATGCCTGTGGCTTTGTTATAGCAAACTAATATGAACAATTTTATGACGTGCAATAAGAGTGTTCCATTGTGCAGTTTAGTCTTATCTTGTTTTTGTTATTTTTGCTTATACTTTGCTTAAAGTTTTTCCTCAATGCTGTGATAACTTTAATAATAAATTAAATTAAAAAAAGTTGTTTACACATGGAACGATATAGTCTATAAACAATCTAAATAATAATATTTTTATTTATAGAAATATGTATCATACCTCAAACTCATCTAAAGGTGATGATACACAGGGCAACTTTTTGAGCAATGTTGCTGGGCAATGTTGCCGTCAACGTGCAACCAGATGGGAGACAGGGCGCACGACCGATCTAAATTATCCAGATAGAAATGTATTGCTCATTTTCAATGGAAAAGTGCCCAAGCAACAATCGCTTGGCAAGATTGCCCTGCAACATTGCTCAAAAAGTTGCCCTGTGTATCATCACCTAAATATGCGCGATTCAGGTTTCGTCTGTATTTGATGAACACCAGGGCTCTCAAGTTTTACCAAAAGCTTGGAGTGAGATCACATGCGGTAAGGGGAGGAGCCCTAATGAAGCCACGCCCCCATATGTCCCCGCCCCCCAATTTTACCCATTGTTCATAATTAACCAGCCCAAATTGAAATTATAACAATTGGTAAATCTGATAAATGACAGAGCAATTGATCACATCAAATATACTCTTTAATGTTATATTTCAAAATTACAAATAAGTTATACAAAAATTACAAAAATATAACAAATTGCTCCAAACAGTTTGGAAAAACAAATCTTTTTGCATTTTGAATGTCTAGTCAAAATGGTATACCGGTAATTATTTATTGTGTGGTGCATGGGACATTGTGAACAAATGACATATTAGAGTATTATTAAGGTGTGTGTGTGTGTGTGTGTGTGTGTGTGTGTGTGTGTGTGTGTGTGTGTGTGTGTGTGTGTGTGTGTGTGTGTGTGTGTGTGTGTGTGTGTACACAAGAGTACACACTCCAGCTTATGAAATGTGTTTTGTGTTTGAAAAATACAAATGCAATGGCAATGATTAATGTATGTTTTGACAGGATATAAAATATTACCCAGAGCACTCTGCTTTAATACATAGCCTTAATGTAACTAGAAAGACTATTAATACAGTATAATATAGAATTTAAAATAAAATAAACAAATTTAAATGTATTTAAAATAAAATTAAGAAATACATCTTCATTCCTTCCCATACCCACTAACATTCCCTTAGTTTAAGAAAACGTAAGCTAGCCAAACTGAGCCAAAGCTTCTGGCCTGGTTGCAGAGTAGTTGTAGAGTTTTTAACTGCATTAATAATAATGTAAACGATGGGCTATATATTAAATGTTCTAGCCTAAAAACGTTAGACGAGCTTTCTTCCAACTTACCTTCTCCATTACGACGTGTGTTCGCGCAATGTTGTTGGTTACCTAGTAACGAACGTCCGGTGGCCGAGAATGTTCCGTCAACTTCCGTGTGTTCGCGCATCTGTGTTGCCTTGTAACGAACGCAATACGTGCTGAGATACGTGCTGGCGGCAGGAAACTTCACTTTGTGTGCCTGCGCCTCGTATACAACGTTATATATAAAGCTCGCAGGACAACTTGGTTGGCATTGCCTTTTCAGCGTGAGAAATACACGGTGTGGCGTGTGAGCGTGTGAACTGGTTGAATTGCGTGTGTCTCACGCCCAATGCGTGAGACTTGAGAGCCCTGGAACACTGCGTAGGGACATTTAAAAAAACAAAAACAAACAAATGCTCCAGATTCACACATGCCTCGAAATGCGTGAGCCCGGGGCCTGTACATGACACCATTTCCATCTTAAAACAGAAAACTGAAAACAATCTTTTGAAAGCAGTTTGACCAGAATTGAGCACTTTGCAGTGACCAATTATGTTGTGCGAGAAGGCGGAATCAAAAGAGAATAGTCACAAATAAATACGTGCACATAGAAAGATAATAATTTAATTGTTAAAGGTAGGGTTGGTGATTTGTTCCAGAAATATTTTTTTGTTACGCTGGTTGAAAGTCTCTTCACATCATGATAGCAATCACTAAGTTAAGAGGTCTAAATGTATTTATATGTATCGTCTGTGGAAGGCGTAGGACCATAAAATGTTTGTTTTAATCCGAATGCAATGATACGAATTCGGTCCGTATGCAATGGTACAATGTCCTACCTGCTGGTCAACGTAGCACCCTGCTCACGCAGACATCACATGTCATCAGCGCGTTTCATGCTAGTTAGACAGACGTCAGTCACTGAACACCGCAACCGAAAAAGCAGTCATCTTTTACAGTTCCTCCTGAACCAAAACAACGAGCTTATGCTGCGTTCACGCCACTGTAATTTGGAGGGGAAGGAAACCTGTGACGTTATATACTCGGAGTTGTTTGAGACTCGAATTTATCAATGGCAACACTATCAATGCCGAAATTAATCTGCTGCATGTCAGGTGGTACAGGTAAGTGTTCTTTAAGTTGTTTTTGTTCATTATTATTGTAATGTTATGTGCTTTGAGACATGAAGTAGTTTAACACCATCTCTCGTGACACTTTTGTTTGCGCCCTGCTGAATGCATGCATGTGTTTTAAGCCTGGTTCACACGGCAGGATAATTAGGCCGATTTTAGCCCCAATTCACCCCTTCCGACAATCTTGGCCCGATTTCTCCTCGTGTGTGGTGTCCCCCGGGGACAAACGAGCATGCAGACTGTGGACTGTGGCGTGTAGATTTTTTTCTTTCATCCATTGGCTGCTCTATAGTATTTTATCACGCTATCATTCATTCATGTGTTAAGAAACAATTCAAGCGTGATAAAACGCAAAAATAAGAACTTAAATCTGTACTGGCGGCGCGCTGTCTGTAAATCTCCGCTCTGTGTGACACACACACACACACACACACACACAGGACTCATGCGCACAGAATGCCGCTTCAGACAGCGTGCTCTTTCACGCTTGAACGGACAAAAACACACAAAAGTATGCCAAAATGTTCACTTTGTCGAGTATCTTCGTAAGCACAGTATTAAATTACGTTTGATCCCGAGGGATTTTGCGAGATTTCCCGTCTGACCTGGGAATGCTCGGGAGTCAAATCGGTTCGTGTGTGATGTGTTGATTTTGCCGTATGGCTGCGCACCACACACTGTACGACCAAAACTGTTAGACCCGTGATTTTTCATCGCCATGTGTGGGGTCTCTCAGGTTTGGAAAATCGGCCGACAATTTTAAAATCGTCCCGTGTGAACCAGGCTTTAGAGGAGGCGTGGCTTTGGAGAGCACTCTGAAGGGAGGGTGGGATCTTATGCTTTCAAATCTATAGCTTGCTATTGCTATAGCCTCACCGAAAACTGCCAACCACCTTAAATCTAATAATAAATGATGACCAAGCAGGTCAATAGAAAAATTCCTGCAAAATCCTTGGCATAGTTCATATAGGAATCCTGGTTGGATGTTTTTTAAGGTTTGAAAAAAGGATATGTCCGGGAAAAAGACCATATGGTAATCCCATAGAACATCTCAACAAAAGTATATCTTCCCAGACAGTCACTTTAAAACTGAAAAAGTATCTGTCCTTGTATTCTAACTTCTTTATTCAATGATATAAGCTAATGACAAGGCCACTCTAGAAAGCAGGTGTTCAAAGAGCACTTACATTAAGAAGTATTAGAGTATAAACGCCTGAGCACTTTCCTGCAGAGCTGTTTTTACCAGTGCCATTCAGTTTGAAAAAAAAAAAAAATGCAATAAAAAATGATGCCGTCTGCTGATGTCTGCAGGGTAATTAGCTCTCTCTTTCACTCCCTACCAAACTTCTGCCATTCAACATGTTACTTCAAACACAGTGTTCCAGTGGCTGAACTCTCTGTGAACCTGGCTGGTGTTCTGCTGATGGCAGTAGCTTCTCATGTTGTTCAAACCTCAGAGAAACTTCCCCTGTCTAGTTTACTCCCCCTTAACCCAACAAGCCTGTTGATGCATGATAAAATCGCCTGTCTGAAATTAAATCAATAGTCGAGGACATTGATGAGTCACTGTCACATTTGCCCATTTCCTTGTTTTGCGCACTGATTGCGTGAGAGCAACCATTAAAAACAAGAAGTTGCGACTTGTTTGTTTCCCCTTGTGAACATGCTGTGGTTTTTGTCAAGTTAGAATTCACACTGGATACTTTCTGCTGCTTTCTTGTTCTGTGGTCTTTCGTGCAGAAAAGTTCACCTCTGTGTCACCTGTAATGAGAGAGGGGCTTATTCATGATCAAGAAAGCCACTTTAAAGCATGACCTCATGGTCTATGACATTTTAAAACCATAGGCAAAGTAAAGTGGTCGCAAAGCCATAGATATATTGATCGCATTAACCTCCTGTTCATTTAGAAATAGACATGAATAAATATTTTAACACCCCTGATCAGGGGTCGCAGCCAATCCATATTTTTTTTTTTAGTTTTTTTAGTTTTTTGAGGCGGCACAAATGGATGTCCTGGCTCACTTAAGCCCCAAGTGACATAAAACATGACAGAATAAAAAAATAACACTTTATGAAATAACATATAATGGACCATTTTCACATTTCCTGGGGTTCTCAGAAGTCATACTGTAGTTGGGTAAAATTATAGTGGTGAATGTAAACTGTAGCCTACAACACATGCATTGCTTGCGTTCTCATTTCCCCTATAGCAAAATAAAATAATGAGGGACTGATTACATTGGTTAGAAGAGAGAAAGATGTCAAATTTGCTGTCACTCCCTCAGCCGTTGTAAAAACACTCATGCAGGAGCATTAACCACTTTTCCGTAATTTAATGACAAGGTAATATAACAGTATAGTGTTATAAATGTGCATTAAAAAATAAGAAAGAACATTGCTAGGTTTAATATTTCAATAACTGTGGAAACGACTGTGAAAAGGGTCCATATGCAAATAGTATTTTTTGGAAGTTGTATGGTCTCAAAATCTGAGAGGTCAAGCTTGTACCTCACTCCTCAGGAGTCTTCTTGACATCTATTAGAGGGGCAGATGGCCTCTTGTCTTGTAGTGGTGGGGGGACAGGAGGTGTGAAGTGTGGCCTGCTCAAAGCAAGAATAGCAAGAGCTCAGGCTTGAAGGAGCCACACACAAAGGCAAGCACCCAGAGATTAGTGACATGACACAGCCATTCTGAAAGCACACAAGCGGAGCACGACGATTGTGCTTTGTTGCTGGGGAAAATGGCAGGGTGACACATCTGGAGCAGAACTGCATTCAGCTCAGGGTTTCAAGGCCTCCCACAGGGCTGCTTTCCACCATTATCTGCTCAATGGGTGGAAAGTCAGTGCATTAGCACTTTCAAAAAATAGAGTAAAAAAAATAAGGTCAGAAATTCTTCAAATTAAGTTTTTTGTTTCGTTAAGCAAAGCTAAATAGCTAGGGAGCTAACTAACTAGCTAGGGTGAATTATTCTTTTTAGCCTACTAATAAATGTATATTTCCCATAAATAAAAGGAAACTTAACACATCTATGTTCTCATATGTCAACGGTTTTTAGCATGGAGTGGTTGAGAAGTTAATTATGTAACATCTTGCTCCTGTCTGTATGCTAATTGTTATAGCTGTGCTTCGAAGGTATAGGGTCGTCTGTTCATTACAGCACTCCAGGGCAAAACAGGGTTCAGAAGTCATAGCACTTTAGTCATAAATCTCCCGATCTGCCTATTCCTGTCACTATTAATGCATCTCATTGGCTAACAAAGACAAAGTAGAGTTTTTTTGGGATTCACTTCACAAAATTTGACTTTGACTTGAAGGGTCACTGAATTCTCCCAAAATAAACACATCACACAAATGCAGACGCACAGACGGAAAACAACATGTGCACTGCCATCTGTGAAAGAAGGCTGATTATGATGTTCATTTGCATCCTTATTATGATGGTTAAATTCATATTGATGGAAGAGTATCTAGGTGTTGGCTGAACCATTACGTATTGTTTTTTTTGGGGGGGGTTCAAAACTTCAAAAATCTTAGTCATATGTAATAACCTCTCATGTTCTGTTAAGACTGACTGACCCCTACTGTATATTTAATTAAAATGCACCAAATAGAGAAAGGCAGCATGAAAATTCATTGCATTTATTATTTATTTTTGTGGAAGACATTTGAAAATTAAATTTGTGTTTTAATAATTATATATATATATATATATATATATATATATATATATATATATATATATATATATATATATATATATATATATATATATATATAATGAAAGGTTGTAAATCCCTATTAAAATGTTAAGTATGCTTTTTGAGCTATTAAAATGACCTTGGGGTCTTACAGACAGGGGTCCCAAACAGAGAACATGGGTTAAAAGTATTAACCTCATCTGACAGTGACCCTGTCAAGATTTCCATCTAATATAAACCAATATGGTAAACAGTCACCAGGTGGCACTCCAAACACTTTAATTCAGGATCCTCAATCTTCCCCTCATTCTTTTGATTGAATTTGAATCAAAGCAAACGACTTTCAGATTCCAGGTTTAATCTGTGATCACTCTGTTGAGTGCTTTTAGAGATGGCATACATCAGTGCTTTAATCAAAGTTTGATGAATCACAGTGTTTCATGTGAAGACTGCTCTCTTTTTCCTTCTTTTAAGCGCTTGTGTTCTCTCTCCTCTGGGTGTTCAGAAGTTCTCACGATGTAAAATTTCATATTCAGCTTTCTTATATTTCTTACACTGTAAAGCTTTACAGTGAGACCAACTGATGATAAGCAGAAGAATTCTGTAGGGAGATCAGTTTTTGCTATTGACTATAAAAAGTCTACACATGACTGTAATGTGAAAAAATGAAACAAAGATACATCATATCAGAACTTTTGCAGCTTTAATGTAAATACAACATCTGCAGTGCCACTGAAAACCAAAGTGAAATTTCACAGAGAATAACCAACTGCATAAGTGTGCACACCCCTTTATTGCAGCACAGTCTGTATCAGTTTGGCACATCTTGACTCTTCTTTTTAATTTTTGTATTTGTTTTTTATATCACAAAAAAACAGTTGTTTTAACTGTGGTGTGTATACTTTTTTTATGTCAAAAGCCACTTTTTCAGGCTTTAAAACCTTTGATTGGTCTATATCTGTTTCTCCATGACTTTAGATAGAGATGGCTGGGTTTTGGGTGAGAAGCAACCTGCTGCGTAGGGCCAGACTCATTTTCCTCTCTCCCACGCCCACTTCTCCAGCAGTCAAGGCTAACATACTTTCTCCAGTTTCCCTCAGAAGAATAATTGGGCCTCCTCCTTGTTTTATTGTTGCTCTCCAGATCATAAATCAGTAAGAGGGATGGTGGCGGTTCCACCGTGTGGCTCCACTCCTGCCCTGCAGCCATGATGGGGAACTTTGCTCTCTAGTGACATATAGTATTCCCATGTGTGTGTGTGGGTATGGATCCCAGAGTAAAGGCTGCCACAGGAAACAAAAGATGGCTTGTATTATTGTGACCGAGTGCCCAAAGGCTAATTAGGCAGAAAAAAAGGAAGAGAAAGCCTGCAAATCAATCATGCCGATGCTGCCTCTAAATAATGAATGACAAAATAATGAATTTTTAAAACATTTTTGTTTTCTGTTTTTCTTGATGTGGTGGTACAACATGCCTTTGTTAGTGGGCATGTCCAAACCATAAGAGAACTTTTGAAATGGTGATCTTTTAGGGGGTTTTGAGTTTCTTCAGTGAGGCTATATAGTTTCACATTCACACCGAGTTGAGATAAAGTGTGATTTGGTCTGCTGATCAAAACCACTTCCTGCTGCAGAACAAATTGTTCTTGGCACTGTTTTTTTTTTTTTTTTTCACTTTTTTTTTCTTCTTCTTCATATTAACACATGTATCATGTTATGTGAGCAAATGAGAAATGACATTTGAGCAGTATAGGCTATTTAATTCATCCAGAGCTCTTACAGCAATTTTCAGAACTGTTGTTGTTCTAAAACAGATATTTGATATGTATTTATTTATACATTTCAGGCAGACAGTTGTTGTGCATTCCCTTACGGAAAATAAGTTTATTCAAGTGTTCTATTGGTATACTTCTTTTAAACTAAAAATAAGTCTACATTTTATATACTTCTCAAAAATATACTTTACTTCTCAGAAAATTACACTTAAGTGTACTTGAGAAATGTCCAAGTATCTTTACTTGTACTCAATCTTTTGATTGAGATATACTTAAAAGTATAATTAAGTAGGCTATTCAAAGTATACTTGGCTTGTAGTTGTGTTAACCCTTTTGATCGAGTAGCCTATTAAATACACTTTTTTTTTACATAGTTTTTCATATACAGTCTTATGAAACTTACATTGTTTGAAAATATTGATTTGAATATTGATATAAACAGATATGTTTCTAATCCTGTGTAACTGAATTTGTGTGTAGGCTAGTCCACTGGTAGTGTAGGAATTTACTCCGATTCTACTTTTCCCCACCATTGACTGAATTTTCCAGCTATCCATGTTTTCACTGTTATGGGGCGCTATGACATCTTCTACTAGTACAGAATCTCTGGATCAAAACACAGGAGAAGAAGAAGCTGAAACAAGAAGATTGCTCACTCAGATGTAAAATAATGTGATCATCAAACATTAAACAGCATGTAAATCAAAACTGCTTAATATTACCAAATGAAATGCATGAATAAAATGTTTTTAAAATTAAAGCACATGTATTTTTCAAGTATAAAATAATATCTACATTTGAACTAGTAGCTACACTGCAAGTGCAAAAATAATAAATAGTAAACTAAGTATAATGTTATGTTCACTTAAAGAAAACTTTTCTGGTAGTTTACTGAGAGTACACTTCAGTGTGTACTTTCATAAACTAAAAAAGTACTTAATTAAAATTGTAAACTGAATAGTTTACTACTCTTACATTTATAGTAGGCTACACTTAAATGCATACTTTTATATACTAAAAGTGGGCCAATTTAGTCCCAAGCAGTATTGAAATAGTACACTTACAAGTTTACTACAAGTAGCCTACACATTGATATTAGTATACTTACTACATAAAGTATACTTAAAAATATACTTGAACTTAAGTAGGCTATATACTTCATGTAAATTAGCAGACATGCACCATAAAACTTGAGTAAAAACAGTAGCCCTATAGCTAATAAAAAATTAACTGCATTAAGACTATGCCCATCTAAGGCAAAAAGGACAATCATTGTTATCATTGGATGTAGGTGCCATCTAGTGGAGAGGGTGATATTTTGTGAATGAATAGAGACTCGGTAAATCAGTTTTTGAACCGTCTAAAGGAATCGGTTCGCAAAATGATTCAAACTTCCGAGTGCTATTTGAATAAAGTGAATCGTTTCGTCACTCTACACTAGTTTGAAAATAACCGTCAAACTACAGGTAGGTATGACGTATGAACATAGTTTAATAACTTTAATTAGTTACTTCCCAATAGGGGAATCCCTATTTGCACAGGAATGTTCAATTAAGATTTTAGCTTATCTGCCTGGAAGTGATCAGTTGCGGGGAAAAAACTCGTCATATTAGCGAAAAAGGACCGTATGTATTGTGACGCACAGCTCACTAGAAGTCTTTCAAATTAATTTTTTGAATATTTTGGTCAACGCGTCGAATCCTTGCGACCACCAGTACGTAGAATTTTATCTTGCGTAACGTTATGCGAAAGTATCTGTAATGTTTCCCACTCATTTCTGCTTCGAGGTCTTGATTGTGGCATTTGTTTGAGGTTTAGAATCCAGTATTCCTGTAATTCTTCTGTCTTTTATGAATTTAATAAAGAACTCTGTCTCATATTCAGTCCAAACATACGCGTCATCTACGTCAGGTGACCTGTAAATGCGCAAAAACTTTCCATTGCAGTTTTGCGAAATATTTATTTTTCGAATTGCCTGAAAAACCACCTCATGCGAGCGTAAAAACTTGTTTGCCATAAATGGGAGTTTTTGCGAAATTGACGTGTTTCCATTAGGCTTATGTTCAATTCGCAATTTCAAATTGCGCAATTTGAAGGGAAATGGAAACGCGGCTATAGGCTCATTTCGCTTAGTTTAATTGTAAATGTTGAGATTAATTTGTTTCAGTCAGGAAAAACAAACATTAGAGTAATTTATCCTGTTATCTAAACGTTCTCGAGTGATTCTAATTTGGAAACACAATTAAAGCTCATTGTTAAAAAAGGTGGACAAACATGAAAACGCAGATGAAACGATTAGTTGCTCCTTGTTCTGGTTTTCAGAAAGTCATAAGCCAGTGATGGTATGCTCGGTAATTTAGGAATACAAATTGAACAAGCCGATGTTGCAAAGAAACTTCAGGCAAGTTGAAGGAGCATGGCAGAAAACAGATGTAACAAAACTGAGAGCAATAAAGAAACCTCTCAAAATGGAAATGACTTGCACTAGTCATCTCAGGCAAGCTGCAGTTTAAAACCCACCTGTTTCTTCTCCTCTCAAATGGCACGATTTATCAGGCAGGATTGGGGGGGAAATGAATGTACTGGAGGTAATTTTCCACCGTATTAGATTTTAAACAAAAGCATGTGAAATTATCCACTGAGACTGCGAAACCGCTTTACCCGCAGTTATGAAAATTAAACATTGTGGGAGGCAGGCTTTTCAGGGGATTGTTGATACATTACCCCTGATATTATGCAATTTGTTTGTCAGTATATTTTTAGAGTAATTTTTATTTCACCTTATCTCAAACTCCCCCTGTTTAAATGCCCATAATTGAGACAAAGCTTTCTCATTTGGAGTCGGATCCCTCGAGACACCTTACAGGAATATAATGACACCTCGCCGCCATAATTATTAACATGTGCATTTACACCGAGGAACACTTAACATTTGGATTAAACCATTGATCTCAATTGGTCCAGGTGGTTTGTCAGCTAAATAGGTTTACACAAATCAAAGCAAATTGAAGATTGTACCCCCGCTGTCAGTGTGTCCAACGGCCAGTACCCTTTGTGTTTTGTTTAGTCAAAGCTTACAAAAGCACTTCAATTACTACGCCACTGTTTATATCAGTGCTTGAGATGACAGCCATTTCTTCATCGGTGGAAATCAAGTAGCTCTTTGTTTCTGTTTATAAACAGCCATGAAGCAGCTAAATGGATAACAAAATGATGAAGATGCAGACGCACAAGTGGAACATTAATCCAAGTGAGATGGAAAATCCGCTGACAGGTATGTCGACCCGTACTACTATTCTAATAAACAAACCACTCTGTTTCCCAGGTAATACGCCTTGCTGCTTCCACTTCGGTAAATGGCTTCAACTTTCTCATCTTTGGCCCTGGAAGACCAGGGGTTTAATTTTGATATGTCTTCGCTTTGACAGCGCTATGGTTAAATATTTCCCTTGGCCATAGTTGAATTGCGTATTCTTTTAATAGTGGTGAGGGTTGGAGCGGGCAGGTCTGGGGACCGGAAGGTCCCCGAGATGCTGGGGCCAAATTGACAGGCCCGTCTATGTTGGCTCAGTCTTCATTTACAGCAGGATGATCCTTACCAACCCTGGTGGCAGCCAATTTGCTCTAGGACAGATGAATGTGGAGAGGTATATGAAGGCAGTGTTTTCCCACAATCCCTCTGCTGTGTGCTGGGCAGATCTGAGACCTCTGCCTCAGTACTGACATCTTATTTACCTCATTGTTTGAGGAAATGTTGAATAAACCATTTCAACATTTGGAAATTTTGTTAGATGATGATATCATCAGATATTGAATCCCAAGAGTTCAGTACTGTTCATTTGAGTAGTGTAGAATCCCTTTGGACTTTCCTTTACATGCTAATAGTGAAAAACCCAACACTTTTGTTTTCCACCGATTTTTGGAAGTATGTTTTGAAACGGTCAGTTACCGCTAGGGAAATGTCATTGATTAAATTCTGTTTTGTTAAAACACTAAGGTCCTGTTTACACCTGATCCATTTTGGTCGATCGGATCACAAGTGGATGAACAGGTGTAACCGTGATCTAAAACGTTTGAGCTTGTCCGCTTTCGACCACTTCCAGAGGTAGCCACAAAACAGCCACAAAAGACCGTCTACTGACTTGATGCTAAACATTATGGGAAGTGCGCTAGCCAGACGGGATTTAAACTTTGTCGGGTAAAGACCCAAGTTTGGTTTAAAGATGAAAAACAAACCAATCACAATGTTCTGCACCATTCCTGATTTTTAACACACAATCAAAGTGTTCAGCGTGGTCCTTGCAGTTGTCTGGGCAGAAAAAGAAAGCTGATGCTCTCCCGTGCTTTTCTGTCGTCTCCAGGCACGTTCATAAATTGTGCAAGCTTATTTTGACCGTTATTTAAAAAGATCTGAAAAGACCCTCCTCGAAGATATCTGGACAGAAGTGGTTGAAAGTGGACAAAAGAGACCAGGTGTAAATGGGCATGTCTGCCTCGTCTACTTGTGATCTGATTGACCAAAACACATCTTAATACCAGTGTAAACAGGGTCTAAAGGACAAGCAACACTTTTAAGTGTTCCCTTGGTTTTAATTAGCCTCTTTCCCCTGTCAGGTGAGTGAGGTGTAAACACCGCCCAGGGCGGGTGGTGAAATTGGCCAATTCTGTCATTGCATAATGAGCTGAGGGAAAGCGCAGAGTTCTTGCATGCAGTCTTTTTTTCTTCGTGTTGGCAGGCTATTGAGCAAAACAAGATGTTTTAGGTACGTGGCTTCCTAACAGAATATAAATGCTAGAGAAGATACTTACTAAGCACAGATATGATCTAAATACTGCACGGTGTTGCCATATGGCAACATACCCTTTCTTTGGACATTTCTTGAAATTTGAAAATAAATATGAGCTCTTATTGTTCTTAAATTCATGGTAGAACCTGGTGGTAACCAATGATATGCTTTGATGACATCACATGACAATACACACCCTTGCACTGTCATTCTTTTCACACACTTTTGATGACTCCAGTTGCTGAAGAAGTGCTCGTGAATATGTGAAGATTTTCCTCAATTTTTCATATTTCTTCAGAATTTAAAATTACATCAAGCATCTGGGGGAAGTTCTAATCTTTTTTCAATCATTGTCACATTGTTTTGATACTACTATTACCTTTTTATTCAATAAAATAGGTATGTTGCCATATGGCAACATTGTGCGGTAATGGAACAATATTTTGCCCATGCTAATGCAGAGTAGCTTTGTATGAATGACAATGTATGGATGCACTGATATAGATGGATGGTTGTATTCTACTCATATATTTATATATATTTGTATATATTTATAAAGTAAAGTATAAAAGTAAAAGTAAAATATATATACGCTTATTTTGTTTAGAAAATGAAGCCGTCAGTGTTCTATGGCAAGGCTGAGAGGAGGGCTGAAATGTACAGGGTACAAGTGGTTATACCATCTCATGAAAGTGAGGATGAGCTAGGGATCAGTGACGAGGAGTATGAGAGGCAGGCAGAATTAGGCCTGGTAGACTCAGAGGACGAAGAGGCAGGTATGTATCTATTCCGGTATGTTCAACATTCAGGTTACATGTCGTCCTTTGCACAGTGTTGAGCTGATGTTGGGAAAGGTGTAAAGTAGATCAAGAATTTGAGGTTTTTGTCATTCCAAAATCTGTATGGTGAACAAAAAATAACCACATACACAAGTCGCTGTGCAGTCCCCATGCACATGTGCACGCACACACACATGCACACGCAAAGGCACAAACACATGCATGTTCTATCATCCTAAACTTGATGGCAGCAGTAACTATTTTTTAACTTTGAAAATTAGTTTCATATTTTTTACACAAAGCTCTTGAAAACATTTTAAATAATAAAAACAATTTCATTTCTAAAAGACAGGTCTGTAATCATCTATGAATTTCATGTCATTTTGGGAGAAAACACATCAGGCTGTTCCATTGTCGCACAATGTTGCCATATGGCAACGCACCCAAAGGTGCCCCCCCCCCCCCAAAAAAAATATATATATATGTTAATTTGAGTCTATTTTATATATAAAAAAACACTGTAACATTTTTTTCCACGATTGCATAATAATGCGTGCAGTAGAGGGTTAATATGCAGATTGCATAATTTACTACGAATGATTATAATATATATATATATATATATATATATATATATATATATATACACACACACACATATGAGTTTCTTTTAAACAATTACGGCAGAGTTGGGTTCAGTTGGGTTCTGCAAGTCAAAATTCTATTTATTTTTATTCTATTTACTCGCAAAAAAAAAAAAAAAATAGGACAAAAGTGCACGGTATAGACTTATTGTATAATTCTGTATATATATTTTTTAATTAAATCTAACTAAAAAATATTGTTCTTATATGTGTTACTAGTGACTATAAATGAATAGTCGAACACACAATTTTTCCTTGGATGGCAACACCGTCACCCAGGGGGAGATCAAGATTGCATCCTCACGTTGATACGCTTGCCTTTCTTAACTCAAACCAGTGAAATGTAAGCAGCAAAAGAAAGTTGTGCTGGGACAATGACAGTGATTGTTGAATTTTGTGTTGACAAGTGATGGGACCCATCATTGCTAGTTGATGATAACTTTATTTCAAACCTGTTGGTTGCATGATTTTATAAGTAGGCTAATGTTATTTTGTTTAGCCTGCTGTACTCATTATTTCAACTTATTTTTTAAATAATCGTCTTTAACAGCTGCAATCCTTGTGAGAAACTACATTACCCACTCACCCACTCCCATGAAGCACTTCAAATGGCATAATAGAGTCAGTCTCCCAATGCTTATGCATATTTTTCAATAAATTTTATATATATATATATATATATATATATATATATATATACAGTGTAGGCTACAGCATCTTTAAATCAGTGGTTTTATATTTCTCCATCGTTTTTAATATGATGATGTCATTCTACAATCCTTCATGGGATTGTAGTTCTTTATTTAAAGCCATCTCTTGTACCTAGTCTTTTTGTTTGATTATTAATTACTTTTTGCTTCAAATCAAAGTTTGTCTTTGTGATTCACTTTGTAGCTGGTTGGTTTGGTTCATGGCTTATGTTTTAACAAAGACTTTTTGAAATCCTTATCCTTATTTTTGGAACCAGGAATGTTTTTGTTTTTTTCCCGTTGTTTTGCTTTGTTTTGTATTAATCGTACAGTGCATTGTGTATTTTTTTTGATGATTTTATTAAGAAATAATGCACATAGAGATTTGTCTCAGAATTCTAGCTTGAGTTTTTAATTTTGGGGTTACACCCCAAGAGAGGACCACAATGTCCAACAAATTTTCACCTGCAGATATAGCTGTCTGTAACAGTTTGAATGTTTCCACACTTGCTGATGAAACCCTCTGTGCTTTGGGCTTTTTCTGTGTTGTTAGATGTCAATCACATAAGCTGATCAGTATTCAGAATGATAACTCCTCCTCCACTGGGTCTGATTTCTAGCTCCTGAGTCAATTACTTTTCATTTGTCAGCCCTGAATTGCTGAAGCTGTGTTCAGCTGCGGTTCCTCAGCTCACGTGGTTTGTATCACTTCACAGAGAAACGCTACACATATAGTGGACAGATAAAGACTGGCATGCATTAGTCCATGCTAATCCATTCATTGTCTTGACTTGTCAAGATAAGGGTCACTCCTATTGCACTGATCTGAATTTGAATCTGAATTTTCTTTTAGAACATTTACAACACAGACATACCAACTTCGTAAGGCAAACTTATACATGTAAAAAAAAGAGCAACTTTTTCAATATTGAATGGATTTACTTTAAAATTAAAGCATTAAAATAGGATATATTTATCATAGAAGAGCACGTTTTTCTATCTACTTGTTTTTTTTAAAGTATTTGAAACTGAATTATCACAAAATCATGAATTAATAAAGGAAGGTTTAGCCTACATTTTTTATTTACATGTGTGAATGGGTCATTTACAAATAAAGCTATAAAAAGATGTTTTTTTTATATATATAGCCTATATATTTTTGAGTCACAAACAATGTGTTTAAACAAGTTGCAGTTGTTAAATAACATTTCAAAATGTTTAAATACATTTTTTGACACTTTTTCTGTCAGGCGGTACAACCAATGTATACTGTAGTTGTACTACCTGATATGGAAAGCATAGAGACTTGAAATTAGCAGTTTTTACCAGTATTTGAGAGAGAGCTACAAACCTTTTCACTTTGCCACAAGGATCAGTTGTGGTCCTCCGAATGATTATTAACATGTTTACTGATACCGTGTCAATTCATAATAAAATAGCCATGTCTGTAATTGTATCACCCTGACATTTGAGAATATACAAATTGCGGGACAAAAGTTTTTCAATTATCTCACTAGCTTTAAAACTACTGATATTTATAAAATTTGTTTATATTACAGTTTTCAAACCTAAAATGCCCTAGTATTTATTTTTAAATGTCTGTTTTGTTCAGACAGTTGGACCACCTGACATTTTGGAGGTTTGAGATAACAAAACATAAAATAATGTATTATTTAAATGTACTAAAAATGAATTCAAACTAAATAGGTTTTATAAAATAAAGTGATATATGTTATAATTTTATCAAATTATTTTAAAAGAAAATAATGCACTTGGACTCAAAAATATGTTCATCATGTCATTGACCTGAATATATTTACCCATCAAAATTAACCATAAAACTGGGGATTCAAAGATTTGATGTGATTAGAGCATCTATTGGCCTTTCCATAACACCTTTTTTTTTTTTTTTTTTTAAATAAGCAATAGATCTTAGCTTAGGATGTCATATTTAATTTGACATGGATGAAAATGAGGCTTTGAGAAACAGACATGCAGTCTTAAGGTCCTAGGTCATAAGCTATTTTTCTTTTTTCAATTACCCTTTTCTGTTACCCATTGATCTTATTCACAACTAATGCTTTTGTCAATTTGAAGTTTATTTTGATTGTTTATTTACACCACTCTACATCATCCATCGCATTGAGCAGACATCAAATCAATCCCTCATGGCCTTGTTGTAATTCACATCAAATTTATTATGCTGTCTACCCCAACTAAGGCCTGTGTCCGCAGATACATTGTCAGTTACAGACTTAAACCCCCTCAACAAGTTCACTTCATCAAGTACAGTCAGATTCCACTCACTTCTCTGCAGGCTATGATCCACAGTATTAGCCCATGCCTCTATGCTAATAGTCATATTTTTAAATGGCAGCTATTTGTTAGCCTGGAAAGGATTGACTGATGATGTTTACAAATTCAGCAGGTAAGGTCTGAAATTATCTTCTATAAATCATGCAATGCAGCACTTCTGTTGCTTGCGATCATTCGATTAAACGCGTCTGCCAACTTCGAGAGCGATTGTCCCTGCCACAGGGAGAGACGCACACAGGCTAGTAGGCTCTCTGTATTCTGAGAGGCCTTATAATTAATTTGGACAGCTTCCAGCAATCTGCTAGTGTCCCAGGCTGGTTCATTTCTTACCCAGGAAACTGACGGATGAGACGTGGCCAGATTGTCACTGCTTGGTGCGAACCGGGAGCTCTGAGAGATGAGCGTTCGCTAACCCCCATGCTTCGCTTTGACACTCGGCCAAATTTTTTACAAAACTCTGTTCACTTGGAAATGTATGCAAATGGCAGGCAATGGAGCTCTCCTTGAGATAGTCCTTGTGGAACGTGTGGGTAAAAGCTGTAAATTGTTCATCCTCCAGCCTCAGTCTTTTCGCTGCTTGAACTGTTTAACTGAGTGAGATGTTTTAGGGTTGAGTTGAATTTCTTTCTTGAATTAAGTGATCAGTGCTCTCTATTTTGTAATGTATTGTGATTCTTGCACAGTTCAGATATGATTCATAATTAAAGAATGTGGGTGTCCCCTGCATGAGATTTTATTTCTTTTGTCATTTTGATTTTGCACAACATTTATTAAATTTGCAGCATGATCTTTGATTATTATGGTTAATGTTCATAGAACGGCTCTTAGATTCGTGTTAAAGGAATAGTTCATGCACAAATGAAAATCTTCTCATGTTGTTTCTAATTCATGATTTTCTTTCAGGGAACACAATAAGAATTTTTTTTTAAAATTGCACTACCATTCAAAAGTTTGGGGCCGATAAGATTCTTTTGTTATATTTTTGGTAGAAACCATTTATGCTCACCAAGGCTGCATTTCAAGAATACAGTAAACCTGCAAAATATTACAATTTAAAATGTCTTTTGAATTTTTAGATATTTTAAAATGTTATTTATTCTTGTTATGGCAAAGCTGAATTTTCAGCATCATTACTCCAGTTTTCAGTATCACATGATCCTTTAGAATCATTCTATACTGTTTTGCTGCCCAAGAAACATTATTATTATCAATGTTGAAAACAGTTTATTAGTTTGTTAATTAATTTATTGCATTCTGAATGATTCCTTCTTAAATCTGTCTGATCTGGTTCTTCTCATGTTCAACACCCTGACTCAATGACCTGGTCGCAGCAGTTAACAGCTTATTGGATGGTAAAGTTTTTATTAGTGAATAATGATTAAAATTTTCATTCTGTTCTTCACACAGGCCTATTGTAACTAGTCATATGGCCCACTTTAGGGTGCCTCTTGTTTGAAGCCATCAGTCCTCGTGGGGAATAACTGTATAGGAAAAAGATCAACCAATACTTCAAAATTTGTCTTTTTGCATTCCACAGAAGAAAAAGCCGTTCGGGTTTGGGACGACACGGGGGAATAAATGACAGGATTTTCATTTTTGGGCTGAAATATTCCTTTATGCACTCCCAAAATACATTCTAGCAGCCACGTCCGTGTTTAGCAGCGAAGCGGTTTAAAAGTACCAAAGGAGCTTTTGCTCCAGATTTTTTGCATTTACTGAAAGTGACTGTTGACTGCTCAGCTTGTTTGGATTATTATACAAGGCAAACTAGTGAACCTCCACATGCGCCCCATACCATGTGCATGTTGCCTGGCAACACACTCCAGGATTCCTCAGAAGGTAAAATGATGCACATTAGACATGCAGAACCAACAGTAGCAAGATAATGAAAATAGGCCTTCTGTACTTGATTTCCCCTCATCCCCCCTCTTCCTCAGCAGGTGAACTGCTGAGTGTGCTGGAAAACCGCTTTAGATGGAGATTCGCCAAACGAATTGCCACACCTTCAAGGCAGCACAATTTGATTTTTAGATTGAACCAGCAAGGGCGCCCATAATTAGCAGGGTGATTAAGAACCATAATTAACATTGCGTAATTACCTTGATCAGATGTTCTCCTTTGTTAATAAAGTTATCTAAGCCCCTAAGAACAGAACCAGAGTAATCTTAATTTAAGGTATTAATTTGGCTAAATCTTTTAATGAAGGCAGCAAAAAATGTGGCTTGTGCCCATGAAAAAAAAAAAATATATAATTTTTGAATAAGTAATAAAACATTTTACAGTATATAAGTGTACATTACAGCAAAATACTGTTCAAATTACAAAAATCATACAGTATATGGGAAGATGGTCTAAGATGACTAAAGATGAATAATAGTGATCTGTGAATTTATTTTATGTTGGATATTAACAATTATGTCATGTCTGTTTGTTTGCTAATGGGGGATTCATTGACATATTCATTTCTTTTGTGTTTGTGTATTTTTTTTAACCACAGTGTTTAGCATTTTTCTGTGGTTTTACTGTGTAATCATTGCATTTATAATCATTATAATTTTTTTATAGTTAAAGGTCTGGCTACACAAGACTGAGTTTTGCTAATTGGTCCCTGCTGGTAGATTTCGTAACTATCATTACACGGACATAAAGCAACTTTCTCCATTGACAACCATTCGAAAAACTGTAGCTGGCTACCCTGAGGATTTTTTTAATTTTTTTATAAGAAACATAAAACGCTAAATTTCATTATTACAGGAGATGTTTTAGAAGTAATGTTTTATTTGTAGTGATTTTATAATCTTAAGTGATAAATCATGATCAGTAATGTGGCCAAATTTTTTTTTTTGTTAAAAGAAAACTTTTTTTTTTTTTTTCAGCTACCAAACCAAACAACAAGAAACTGATTAAATGAGCAGAAAAACTCTTGCCCCCTGCAACAATCTGACAAATCACTTTTGGCTGCATGGTACAGGACGAGGAGGGAATCCATTACTGTGTGTGGCCCCAGTCCTCTGTTGCACTCCAGCAAACACACAAACACTAGTTTAAAGAGAGAGAGGGAAAAAAGGCTGTCCCCTAGCCATACCAGCAGCTGCATGCCACATGCAATTAAAATGCAATTAAAATGAAAAAAATGTGCAGTGTTGAAAAGAAATCAGCAGCCTTACCCTTCCTCATCTAAATCTCCCAAAGGTTTCAAAAAACTTTTCAAATGGCATTTCGAATTGGCAAACTTTCAGACACTTAAGTCTGTGCTCTCCTTGCAGTATTATACCAAGCATTACTAGAGAGGCAAGCGTGAATCGGTGGATTTCATGCAGTTTAGAGCTCTGCAGTATTGAACCACGTTGATTTAATGGCTTAAAAAGGCAGCTTGATAGGCTTCCAAATGAACTTTACAGTCCATGAGTAGCATCCATGCACTTTTGGGCTTTATTTAGCTTTTTCATTCATATCGTCTGCTTTATGAATAGCTCTGGATGTAAGCGTCTGCTAACTAAATGAATAAATGTTTCAGTGTAGCTGCAATAACCACATGCCACTTGCCCTGAATGTGTTTGTGCAGCAGATCTCATCTAAATTAAAAGCAGCCTCAGGTACTATTTTACATGATTGAAGTCCGTGCTAATTAATGAACACCAGCATCCAACAACCCAAGAGCCCGTATTCCACGCACTCGCGTCCCAGTGGACTTGGCTACCTCTGTTTCTCAGGGCTGTTATTCTCAGAGGAATGAGTGATACAGTCTTCAGCCTTACCTGCGGATGGAGGGATGGAAAGAGCGAATGAGCCGGGGACCAGGAGATTTGAGCATCCTATAGATTTGGTCACAGAGGTGTGATGATGGAGGGGGCTGTCAGGATGCTTTCACATGGGGTAAATCACACCTCGATGGAGAGGAGAGAGTGCCATCATGCATTAGGTTTGGAATTAACATTTCTCTGCTCCGGACCAGCAGAGTGATTTGGGACTCTATCCAGAACACGGATGCCCATAAGACACTGCAATTACACCGAGTTAAGAATGGTATTTTTAGCAACATGATGGGGAATGTGTGGATGGGGTGGGAGTCAAGGTTGGTCCCCAAATGTTTGTTATTTATTCCCCAACAATCAAATGGTTTAGAAGCAGCACTTTTCTCACTATCCTCTCATTATGGTAGTGGAGGTTAGTTTTTTTTTTTTTTTTTTTTTTGTACACAGAGGGAAAGATTTGGTTTTAAGGGATTTAATCGGATTAAAATATCAATACATTCAAAGCCAGACCGCCTACGGTGATATTTATTTATTTATGACTAAGGGAGAGTATTGGAGGCATTTTAAATGACAAATAATGCTTGTGCCACTAGATGGCAGAATATCAACTTGCAGTAAAGGAAGTGTGTCGAATTTGGGTGCATGTAGATGAAAGGAGCTGTTCAAAGATCACAAACGCTTCTGTTTGATTTATTTCATTTCTGCTTTTTTTCTGCTATTAGACCTTCACATTCTTGACATCATCCTCTGTTATATAAGTCAAAATCAGGACTCAGGAGTGTTCTGTTATTTTTTAAGTATAGAAGTTTAACAATCCAAAAGGAGCAAATTAATCTTCCGGGTTCAGTACAAGCTAAGCTCAGTCAACAGCATTTGTAGTATAATGTTGATTACCACATATATAAAGTAAATTATATAGGGGAGGGGAGGGGGTGCTGGGGGGAGGCATTTCAATCAACAGCATGAAACAAACAAACAAATAAATAAGTGAATAGGACATTTTTAAAGAAAAACGGAACCTGGAATATTCCTGTAAGTAACCATCAAGTTTCTTGCAGCCATCAAAAGTAGCTGTGAGGAAACAAGATGGTGTCCTCTGGATGTCCTGATGCTTTAGTGTGTGTATCAGTTAAAATGTTAAAAGAGAACATTACGCAGCACCCAAGGGTAGTGCGTTCAGTGCCCCTCTGCCAGACCACATTCACCCACCCGACTCGGACAGCCTCGAAATGCTACTCTGCCGCAAAATACCTCCATTTATTTGATGCTGTCCAACACCGGAAGCAAACAACGTTTTCCTTGTCAACAATTCAGAGCACCTAGTCAGCCTGACACGCTTCAGAGTGCATCCTTTGGCTATGGCAATACTGACAGCCTCTCACTCTGTCTGAAAAAACTCGAGCTCTTTATAAAAGTGCACACTAGAGTGCTCAAACATAGACAGGAGTGCGATGGATGGGTCCAAAGAACACCCCCCTTATCCTTGCGAAAAGAAAAAACGGCCAAGGAAATTATGTGGTTTTCATTATTCAACTTGTGATGTTAGTTATTGGTGTTTTTCTGACTAGCTCCAGGGTGTTGTATTCTTTTTCTCCCCCTTTCCACATTTTTACTACTTCTGTGACTGTTTCAACCCTGGGAGATGAAATATTGGATGCCAGTGGAGCAACATTTGTGTTTGCTGCAGTCTCCCTGTGGCTGGTGACATTATCTCATGTTCTGCTGTATTTTCTGTGCTGTGGACAGTGGCAGATTGTTTTCTTTAGGGCTGGTTTCTGAAATCCTGCACGTATATAAATAATCTGCTAATCTTCATTTTTATTTCTATTTTGTTGGCTATATTCAGCACCAAGTTAAAAACATATCAGACAGGATTGTGTTCTTGAATGCATGTTTTCCAGTTTAGTTGCGTACGAGCCAGTTCCTGTGTGGTGTGCGTGTGTTGGAGCAGAAACAGGATTATTGATGTTCATGTAGACGAGCTACATAAGTAATCCAGCACTGAGGATTCTGGGAAGCAGAGCAGCAGGTGTCTTCTTGTACGAGCACAGTTATCTCTCCTCCGTTGTTTGTAATTTGGGCATAATAGAACCTCACCTTACAATCATACACACCATTTCTCAGTGAACACACATAAAATTAAGCTTTAGTACATGAAAATATAGTCACATATCAAAGCACCTAACGATTTATGGATCAGGTATTATGGATAATGGTTGCTAGTTTTGATGTGTTTTGTAAATTTTATTAATGTCATTATCCTAATTAGGTCATTTATATAGTTTCAAAAAGCACAAAAAACACAAAACAAGCCTGGTTCCAGTGCAGATGTAGGTTAAGCAACGGTTCAACCATAGCAGTGTACAGTGAGATATTTAAGATTATTTACAAGTCATCCCTTTTACCAATATTGGAATAGAATTTAAAAAAAATATTTTGCTACAAATATTTTTCTATTAATCTGTTAATCTGCCTTTACATTGCTTCAATGCGTTACTATTATTATTTAATGTCATATTTCTGTCCCGTGCAGAGTAAATCCAGCATTTATATGTGGATGTCACTTCCAAAACTTTTCAGCATGCAATTGGCCATCGGTCCACTTAGCAGCATGAAAAACAATAGTTCTCTTACGAGAGTCCTCTCGTACTGCGTTTTATCAAAACGCTACGGGAAAAGTCTCTTTTCACGAAACACTGAAGCAAAAAATTATCCTTTAATTTTCATATATGTAAAACGCGTTGCGGCAGCAGCAGTCAGCTATGGCGAGGCGGCTTGCTCGCTCATTGGCTGCTCTGCGGCAACTGCTTAAGCCTATCGAGCGAGGCCTGAGATGACATCAGGCCAATGAGGGCGCTTCGCGCCCTCCTCGCCACTTCCCGCCACTTCCCGCCGAAACAGGCGTGGCTTACCTCTATAAAAAGAGCTCGAGAAGGCTGATTCACTTGATTTTAATCTCTTCAGCGAAGCGCACGCATCGCTGGATCACGGAAGCAGCGTCGTTCGAAGCAAGCACTTCAGCGGGACGAGCCCTCGAAGCCGCTGGCCAACGCCGCCTTCTACAGCCGTACCTGCTGCGCTTTCCGACGCCTATATCCTTTATTACTATATTGCTCTGTTTTCTGTGTGTGTGTGTGTGTTCGCTGCAACACTCACCCCTAAAAGAGCTGCGTCTTTGTAAAGATGCCTTCCTGCGGCTCGTGCCGAGCCCCACTCACCGAGGGAGACAGGCACGTCATCTGTGTCTCCTGCCTGGGTGAGGACCATGCAGCGCTCGCGCTCGCTGACGGCGGCTGCCCTCACTGCGAGCTTTTGCCGATGGTGACTCTGAGGACTCGCCTGGCCTCCTTCCCTAAGCCTGCATTCACCGCCGCGATGCCGCGCCGTAAAAAGCGCCGCTCGCAGCGGGTCCCGGAACCCGCTCCAGCCCGACCAAGCTCGCCGGTTCGCCCGCCAGCTTCACCGGCCTCTCTCGAATCACTTCCTGATGCTCAGCGCCCGCAGTCTGCCGCCGCTTCATCAGAGGAAGTCGTTTCAGAGGCCGCGTCGGGGGAGAAGGATTCCTGCTCTCTGCTAGCTTCAGGCAGCGAGGATTGGGCGAGCTCTGAAGATCTCGCGCCTCCTGCCCGCAAGCCCTCAACGAGAGCCAACATCGAGACGGAGCTCATGCGAGTACTCGCGCTGGCCGCGGCGAGCCTCGGCCTCGAGTGGTCTGCACCGGAGCCCCCCTCTCGAACCCGGCTGGATGGTAGCTTCCTCCCTGGTGAGCGCACTTCTCCGGAATCTAAGCCCGCTCCTTTTCTTCCTGAGTTGCATGAAGAAGTTGCGAAGGCCTGGAACGCGCCCTACTCTGCGCGGACGCGCTCATCTGTGTCACCCGCATTTTCCTCTCTGGATAATGCCAAAGACCGAGGCTACCTCTCTCTTCCGCCGGTGGAACAGGCGATAGCGACCCACCTTTGCCCACCCTCTGCTGGACGGCGGACTAAACCGGTGTTGCCTTCGAAAGCCTGCCGCATGACGTCGACGCTGCTCGCGCGAATTTTCTCCGCCGCTGGGCAGGCCGCGTCATCGCTACACACCATGGCTACGCTGCAAATTTACCAGGGTGATCTCCTCCGTAAGCTGGACGAGATGGGACCTGACGCTATCTGCATCGCGGACTTAAGGAGCGCTTCAGATCTCACGCTCCGAGCTACTAAAGCCGCCGCACAAGCCATGGGACAGTGTATGGCTTCCGCCACTGTCGCTGAGAGGCACTTATGGCTGACGCTCACGGAGATGGCCGATTCCGAGCGCACCGCATTTCTCGATGCCCCGCTGTCTTCCGCTGGCCTTTTTGGTTCTTCTCTCTCCGAGTTCGTGGAGAGATTTACCGAGGCCCAGAAAGCGTCTCAAGCCTTCAAGCACTTCCTGCCGAAGCGCTCCGGTTCTGCAGCGAGTCGTGACAAACGGACTCCGTGGAGCTCTCAGCCTCAGCCCCCACCTTCGGCCGCCTCTTCGCAGCAGCCACAACAGCGCAGCTCGAGGCCCCGCTCTCGGTCCAGCGCCCGGCGCCCCTCTTCGCACGGGCCGCGATCGAGGATTGTGGTAAAACCGGAAGTCCCGAAGAAGTCCTAGCAAGCCTAGGAAAGCGCAGGTGTGTGAGTCCCGTTGCAGCCGGCCTCTCACCCAAGCGCCCCGCTGTTTCAGTCCCAAGATTTGCGACTGTTCCAGCGTTTTCTGCAGAGAGCAAGTCCGCACTGCTGCCCGCTTGCCTGCACACAAAAGCCGTTCTCACGGCTACCCAGATAAATCTCAAAAAGAGTGTATTTTCTGGTGTCCCGGCCACGGCCGATGGTGCTATAAATGTAGTCTCGATGCCCACTCCTCAGTGCCCATCACTACACATAAGCACAGCCCTACACTTAGGGCCCGCGCACATAAAATCGACTCAGGTCGATTGCGCTTCCAACATAGTGAGAGTGCCCACTTCCCCGTGCCCACGAACACCCACGAACACTATGTCTAACAGATCACAGGCTCTCTGTAAAAACGAGAACTGTGAGCGCGCGCTCTGCTCAGGCAGACACCGCGCCCAAAGCAGTAAATGTGCCTGCTCCCAGCCCACATCTACTCGCTCACATGGGTCCTATGAGACTTTCTCAGTCCTCCCTCACTCAGCTAAGCACTGTAGTAAGGTCGAGGACGAGCGTTTCGCCCGCTGTATTAAGCGCGCGCCCCGCCTCAAATGCCACAGGCATAACGCCTATGTTTGTATCCCCCGAAGCGCCTCTGTCGCACGGCGAACAGAGCGCGCTCCGTATCCAGCCCCTAGCCAGCCATGCAGAAGCATGGGCAGCGCTTCCAGGGGTTTCGGACTGGGTGCTAGGCATTATAAAGAGAGGCTTCTCGCTACAGTTTTGTCGACGCCCTCCCCGCTTCATAGCGCGCGTCGAGACTACGGTTTCGTTGGAAGTAGCTCACCTACTTCGAGCCGAAATATCAAAACTGATAAGCAAAGGGGCGATAGAGCGCGTTCCCCCAGCTCTAAGCGAAGGGGGGCTATACAGCAGATACTTTCTAGTCCCCAAAAAGGACGGCGGTATCAGACCCATACTGGATCTAAGACGGCTGAACAGAGTATTAGTGAAACGCAGTTTCAAAATGCTCACAACCAGCAAAATTCTCGCGCATGTTCGCCGAGAAGACTGGTTCATGTCGATAGATCTGAAGGACGCGTATTTTCAAATACAGATAGCGTCACATCACAGGCGATACTTGAGATTCGCCTTCGAGGGTCAGACATACCAGTATACAGTCCTGCCATTCGGCTTGTCCCTGGCACCTCGTACATTTACGAAATGCATGGACGCAGCGCTCGCTCCTCTCAGACTCATAGGCATGCGAGTGCTGAACTATTTGGACGACTGGTTGATCCTAGCTCAATCACGATCACAGCTCGTGGAGCACAGAACCACTTTACTCGATCACCTCGAGAATCTTGGTATCACAGTCAACTGGACAAAGAGTTCATTGAACCCCAGTCAAACGATTTTGTTTCTGGGCGTCGTTCTGGACTCACAGTCTATGACAGCGCGGCTGTCACCGCAGCGCGTGTTGCTCATTCAGCGCGCGGCGAGATCTTTCCGCCGCGGCGCTTTCACCCCGCTCAGGAAGTTTCAAAGGATGCTGGGTCTCATGGCCTCAGCATCGTCAGTTCTCCGGCTGGGCTTGCTCCGCATGCGCCCGCTGCAGTTCTGGTTGAAAGCGCGGGTACCGCGCAGAGCGTGGGCGACCGGTCGATTACGCCTCAAGGTCGATCAGAGCTGTGTTTCAGCCCTGGCGCCTTGGATGGCGGACGACTGGTACCGATCAGGTGTAAGCCTGGGGACTTCCTCGAGAGTGAGGATGGTGTCGACAGACGCATCCACCTCGGGATGGGGAGCGCTGCTCGAGGGCAGACCGTTCTTCGGCCTGTGGTCGGAACGAGAAAAGCTCCAACACATAAACTGCCTAGAAATGCTGGCAGTGCACAACGCGATGACGCGTTTTTGTCCCCACATCAAGGACGAACACGTCATAGTCCGTTCGGACAACATGGCTGTGGTGTCCTACATAAATCGCCAGGGCGGTCTGAAATCCATATCCCTGGACAGGCTGGCGAAACGCCTCCTATTATGGGCTCAGCACAACTTACGCTCGCTGAGAGCAGTGCATGTACCTGGGCTTCAGAATGTGGGCCCAGACAGACTGTCCAGGAACAATGTTCCCCCGGGCGAATGGTCTCTACACCCACAAACAGTCCGGCTGTTGTGGGAGAGATTCGGCAGAGCGGAGGTGGACCTTTTCGCGTCCCACGAAAACGCGCACTGCCCCGCGTTCTTTTCAAAGACCGACAGCGCGCTGTCCCGAAGGTGGCCGCGCTGCCCGTTATATGCTTTTCCCCCCGTCTCCCTCCGGAACTCGAGTTTTCTTTGCCCTGTTAGGGCTTTAAGAGCTTATATGTCCCGCTCTGCTGTCTTCAGACAGACAGAGCAGCTCTTTGTCTCGTTCAGCGGACGTTCCAAAGGAATGGCTGTTTCGAAACAAAGTCTATCCAGATGGATAGTTGACGCCATAGCGCTGGCTTATACTGCCAAGGGCATTCCATGCCTGTTGGGAGTCAGAGCGCACTCTACGAGAAGCGTTGCTTCTTCGTGGGCTTGGTCCAGCGGGATTTCCCTACAGGATATATGTACGGCGGCGGGCTGGGCCTCTCCGTCTACATTTATCAGGTTTTATAACCTAGAGGTTCCCGCCTTACAGGCTAAGCTTTTGTCGGTGTAATCTGTTCAGCCGTCTAGTCAGACCGCTGAAACCCATGCGCAATGCGCTACCGACTATCTTGGGCAGAACTGTGTAAGACCCACATTTCCCACATTAGTTCAGGTTCCCTACCCTGTCTATGTGATGTTATACTTGCGTCTGTGGACATGTCTATTCTACGACGCTACAGTATAGGGAATTAAGGCTCCCACCCTTATTCCCTGACTCTGTGTGAGTCAATCTGGTGATTATGCACTGTATGCCTGAAATAGCTTCCGGTGATCAGTGTTTTTATCCCAGCACGCACGGCGTTTTGCAAGGGGTTCCCGTAGCGTTTTGATAAAACGCAATACGAGAGGACTCTCGTAAGAGAACGTACTTGGTTACTAACGTAACCTCGGTTCTCTCTAGAAGAGGGAACGAGTACTGCGTTCTCTGCCGTGCATACGGTTCACTCTGGTTCGCTTTGGCGATCAAAATCAAGTGAATCAGCCTTCTCGAGCTCCTTTTATAGAGGTAAGCCACGCCCGTTTCGGCGGGAAGTGGCGAGGAGGGCGCGAAGCGCCCTCATTGGCCTGATGTCATCTCAGGCCTCGCTCGATAGGCTTAAGCAGTTGCCGCAGAGCAGCCAATGAGCGAGCAAGCCGTCTCGCCATAGCTGACTGCTGCTGCCGCAACGCGTTTTACATATATGAAAATTAAAGGATAATTTTTTGCTTCAGTGTTTCGTGAAAAGAGACTTTTCCCGTAGCGTTTTGATAAAACGCAGTACTCGTTCCCTCTTCTAGAGAGAACCGAGGTTACGTTAGTAACCGAGTACGTTTTACTCAATGGATTATATAGGCTGTAGCCTCACAGCAAAGCACAGCCAAGAGTGCTCCCTTTACAATGACTAAAAACTGAAAATTGCTTTGTCAGTTCATTGCAATCTCACAAAGTTCAGTTATAATAAATTAAGCTGCCAACAATGCCCAATGAATCTCTTACTTACATTGTGTCTACACTTTGTTTAAGTTGATTCTTTGCAAAAAACACTTTGTTCTTTCAAAAAGATATGTAGGCCTACTCATTAATGTGTAATTACTATACCAACTAATCAAGTATTCTTGTAAGTGTAGAATCTGCCATTTAGAATACATACGAGCGAGTCGCTCGAATGGCGGCAGCCATGTTTCGCGTCCATCTTGAAAATACATTAGCCAAAGAGGGACATACCTGGAAATTCAAGCTTCGCCTTTCGCGTTTTTACACTCAGTGGCACCGTGACGAATGCGAGGGGGAGATTACTCGCGACTGCCGGCAGATTTGAAATAATACGGCCACCATAGGAGTTAAAACGCCCTCGGAATGGGAGGGGCTACAAAGTAATATTCAGTTGGTAGTCATAAACAATTTCACCGCTAGATGGGAGAAAATCCTACACAGTGTAGCTTTAATGAGAGGTTTTGCAAGCCTGCATAACTCAGCTATGAATAAAAACTTTTTGAGTGGTGAGCGGATTCTGACTAACTTAAACACATCTGATTGGCCTTTGCGTTCAAGGGATCAACAACTATGTCTGTGATTGGCTACACCAATGCTCACCGCTGCAAAAACATGTTGTAAATCGATACATTTGACGTTCTCCAGAGCGCAAACACAAATATGCACTCGAGCGTTCGCCAAATCTGTTTCACCAATATACTGCGTTTGAGGGTGCTTAGGTTCGTTTCTGCAGGGCTGCTATAGGGTGCTGATACAATACCGCAAAACTCTTGGCCCTTGTGCACTGACCTTAGTTTTCCAAAAACAGGCCTTTTTTGTGCTTCTGACAGATTGAAATCTATGGAAGCTCATCTCCACCACATAATAAAACATTTTTAAAGATGATTGCGAAAATTTTGATTAAACCGCTCATATGGATTAGTTTTATGATCTCTTTATGAACTTTTTGAAGCGTCAAAGTGTCAGTTGCGTAGCTGTCTGTATAGAAAACTCTCAGTTTTTATAAAACAAGTAATAAAAACTCGGTGAGTGTTTTAGCGCAATTTTCTCACCTCATGGGATCACAACACTAAGAGATAGTAAATCTTTTCCTGGATTTTTTTTGTGCGTTCCCGAGATTAGACCTTCCTTAACATAATGCCGAAAACCCGAAGTCTCTAGGTGGTCTGGTTGAGGAGTAGATAGAAGTGCAAGATTGGTGCGCACAGACGCACAGAACAGAAATCATGAGTTAACAAGCGCAATTTCCGGGGGAAAATTGCGCTAAAAAAATCTTCATTTGTGTTCCGAAGATGAACTTAAAGGTATAGCGGAGGATTTTCTTTTTCCGGGTGGGTAGTGTAAACTATTGGTCCACCTAAGTGTCAATCATTCTGGTGATATGTTTACGTAAGGCCGTCGTACGTGCTCGTCCCTTAGTTTTCGCTTTCTGCGCATGCGCACTTTCAGGTGTTTATGTGTGGTGAGCTAGAGCTAAGCCATTCATTGAAGCTCGCCGTTTCACCGGGTCCTTTGAAAATGTCTGAGGGTCGCAAGAGAAAAAGTTTGTACGAACTGTATGAGAAGAAGAGAAAGGCCTCAGAAGAGAGAAACAAGATCAGAGTGTTTTTGGGAGATTGTTTCACACGATGGCGTGCGCTGAAAACACAGGTTGGGCTTCCCACTGATGCCTCAGTCGCGAAGTTTCTACTCGACAGGTAAAGTTTGGCATGCTATTTGGAGAAAAAGTGCTAATCTTCTTTTGGAAAGTAATCTTGTATGAGCGATGCCGACAGCAACTTGTAAACAGAGCGTGCACGAGGAGAACCTCGCACACGTTTAATAGGCGTTCCCTCTCGGGAGCAGGTAGAGTGTTGCGCATGTGCATTTTTTCAAAAAGTGGAGAGGGCGGTTCTTATCTAAAATTCGGAAAGATCCTCCGCTATACCTTTAAGTATTGCGGGTTTGGAACAGCATGAGGATGAATAATTAATGAAAGAATTTTCATTTTTGGGTGAACTATCCCTTTAAGGTGACTAAACGCCAGTGGGTGGACCCTATGTCGTGATGGTATAAAAAGATTTGACGATGTCCTGCTCTAGAGGCAGTCAAATGCAAATGTATTTGCCCGTGTGACATCACAAATCCTACAATATCCAACTACGCCATTTTTGTAGCTTGGTTACATAAATGCCCTTTTTGTAAATGAGGAGGATGTTTAAAGCAATGAGACTTCCAAGATGTTCTAATGGTACGAAACCTCTTATATGCCAAAAGATCTAGGAAAATCTAATTTCTCATGTCATGACACCTTTAAAAAAATGTTAAATGTAAAAATGCAGAAAGTTTTCTGTTAGGTAAGAGTGTGGGTTAATGCATAGTTATATCATATAAAGAACAATAGACATCTATGGAATGTCCCTATTTAGATATGTGTGTGTGTGTGTGTGTGGAGAGAATCTGATAAGTGTAGCTTTAGTGTCACCACCTTCCAAGTGTTAAACAAGTGAATCACCCCCTCTTATGCAGTGCTGAACCTCAAATGATTCGCAAGATGAATGAGGTTACAAAGTTAAATGTTGCCATTGTGTCTGACTGAATAAGAACTTTTTTGTTGTTGTTGTTTTGTTTTAAACCTGTCCTCTTTCTCTTTTGTTTCCCTCTATATGTTAGGGCAAGTAGAAATCCACTTAGCATAGAATATATTTGTTGGCGGAAAGCAGTGTATGCTCCATTAGGCCTACTGGATTGTTGTCAAGGCCCATAATACATTTTTGCCTCCACTTTGCCATCCCTGTGGTTCATTTAAAAGACTGCTGAAGCATTGCCTTTTATCGTACCGCTAGACATAGCAGTATTTGGAAGGGAAATAACTTTTGCAGATTGTAAAGTATCTGTCTCTTATGTACGACTAAGTTTTGTGCCAGTGATCATGTCCTAAATAGCTCTAATCCTCTATCCATGAGGAGCCTATGGTTTTTATGTATCTGTAGAGCACTGTAATGTGCTTGTATCATTATTAAAGACTGGGATGTTGATGATACCTTGTTGTTAAAGAATTTAATCCTCCTTGGTTATACAGATGCAACCCCTCTTTGCTAGTTTGTCTATTTGAGTGATTTCCAATACCTGCCCATGGAATGAAGCTATCTTGTTCTCTGAGAGTCCATTATCACTGTAACCGTTGATGGAGATGAATGGAGACAGCTCTCTTCTGTGCTATATACAGCAGGGGCATTTTCTCTGAGGAGACAAGGGAAGCAGTGGAAGAGAAAATAATTGACAGGATGAACACAAAACAAATGTTTGACAATGAGAAAAGTGTGTAAAAAGTGTTAGAAAGAAAGTTTAAAGGTCAGAATGTTCTGCATAAGACCAGATTTTCTGTCCATTGACCAACTTTTTTTTAAAAAAAGACCCTTTGTCTTAAAGGTGGTATCGGTGATTTCAGGCCCAAAAATATTTGATCACATTTATCTAATCTTTCCTAACGATCCGCTAGCTGCCCACCCCATAAGCATGCCGTCAAAAAACCGCGTCTCTGTAGGCAGCCTAGGCTCAACCAATCACCGACAGGGGGAGGGTGTTGTGAGGTTTTGAGCCAGCTTTTTCTTCAGCTCTGACTTCGCGTGCAGCCGTGCACGAGCACAAAACCTCACAACACCCTCCCCCTGTCGGTGATTGGTTGGAACACTATTTGTTTTGGTTTTGAGTGTTTGGCTAAACCATTTTTTTTTGTGTGCAGATCTCAGAGCCTAGGCTGCCTACAGAGACGCGTTTTTTTGACGGCATGCTTATGGGGCGGGCAGCTAGCGGATCGTTAGGAAAGATTAGATGAATGTGATAAAAATATTTTTGGGCCTGAAATCACTGATACCACCTTTAATTATATGTGTAGTATAGGCTGCTTTAGGCAAAAAAAGAAAAAACCTCTCTGAAGTGTTCAGAGTCCTGACATTGACAATACAGAACAGGACTTATATAATTGGAATAACCAATCTTGAGACCCACCAATTTTTTGTTTTTACTGTGGGAAAATGTACTGTACTTTCTTTGTCATATTGTTCCATCTGGTATGCCCGTTTGACCTTTTTAATTGAATTTGAGAATCTGTAAAATGATTTACTTTTTTTAAACAATTTTCACACTTTCACACTGTTTTATGTGCTAAACACTTGTTTCTATTGTGTGGCCCACAGTTTGTAAACTGCCATTTTAGTGGATTATTCTCAATTATAATAGCCTTATCATACTACACATTCTACAGTGTTAGTGAAAAAAAAAAAAAAAAACCCTGCTCATCAAAGAAAGATCATCCAAACAATACGACAGGCAGTACACTGCATATGTGAATTGAAGAGGCAACCCTTTCCAACTGCAGTATTCTTAGATTTTATACCAATGTAGATAAGAATAACCTGAACTGTGTTAATATGTTAAAGGTCCCGTTCTATGCCCCTTTTCACAAGATGTAAAATAAGTCTCTGATGTCCCCAGAGTGTGTATGTGAAGTTTGAGCTCAAAATACCCAACAGATCATTTTTTACAGCATGTTTAAATTGACATTTGTTGGGGCTCAGAAAAACGAGCCGTTTCAGTGTGTCCCCTTTAAATGCAAATGAGGTGCTGCTGGACGACACAGGGGGCGGAGCTTCATGAGCTCGTGCTCAGTCTGTCAGGAAAAATTCATCTCACGGAATGATGATAATATCAGAAACTCTCAGTAACGGTGTTCATTTCGAGTCGGACAATAATGCCTACAGAGTCAGAGTGCTGTATAGAGATGAAACAGGTATGATTTAGTAGTTTAATTACGGTTATTATAACGTATTTGTCATCTGCTTGTAGGCTATGTATCCATTATTTATTAATAGCCTACAAGTCTGCTGTCTGAATGATGATCAAACATATACTGATGAGTTTAATAAAGTTTATTGTACATCACACAAAAGATGAAGCGTCAGTTTTACTTCAGAAAATCACCGTAAGAGCTGAGTAAACACAGTAGGCCAAGTTATAAGAAGTGCGCAAGTAGCCAGTAGAGTTGAGGGAGCATTCCTGTGGGCGGAGGTTAGTCAAGAAACGGTTCTGGTGATGTCACTAATGCAGGATGTAGAGGGGTGTAGTCCAATCGAGCCGTTTTTTTGTAGTCAACTTCTGTTAAATAAAATATCTCGCTTGGCATTGAACTTTGAGCTTTATAATTTTACAGATATTATTTATGCTCTAACAGCAACATTACACACTAACTAAAGTTTGAAACATGGAATCGCATGCAACGGGACCTTTAAAATAACATAGATAATTGCCTCCTCCTGAGAGGTGTGAGCACATCCCTTGTGGCTCTTACTCTTATTTATTTATAGTCATTTATATAGTCAACGTAATTTGCAGGTGTTAAGTAAATCACTATAATTAAAGGGGCTTCTACAACCTTGTGATAGCATGCATTCTATTCTGGTTATCTAGACAGATGTAAATGTGTGAAAAATCTTTATTCATATGAAAATGAGTGCATTTTTTTTCATTCATGTTATGTGACTTTGCTAATATATTTGTAAAAAAAAAGATTATGGCCTGGTTTCACAGACATGGTTTATATTAAGCCAAGATTAGGCCTTAGCTCAATTAGGACATTGAATTAGCTTTTATAAGCGTGAAAAGTCATTTATTTGCAAAATATTTTAAAATGTGTCAGTGCAAGTTGCCTTTAGTTAAAGGAGAACTCCGGTCAATTTTAACATTGAGCTCATTTTTTTGTACATTTGGAGTGCTGTCAATACAGAGAACAACGACAAAAATCGGTGTTGCCTACACCGAGTTATTCTATTTTTAAAATTTGCACCCTATTTACTTCAATGGGGCAAGTAGTAAGCCTGCTTTTTAGCCTCTTAACATCCTTGATGTATCATTACAAGTGCACAGAAAATGTGAGTGATTCCTTCCGAGTGAACACGGGTGAATCTGACTGCAGTAGATGTTAGAGATATTAATAAAAATGAAGTTAATTCAGCCAGCGCTCATACCTCTGTTTACATCCTGTTTTCGGTGGAAGGCCATAGTAATCGATTGTCGAGTTCACGCGCGTGATCATAGGCACTAAACCTATGCGCGTGAACTCGACAATCGATTACTATGGCCTTCCACCGAAAACAGGATGTAAACAGCTATGAGCGCTGGCTGAATTAACTTCATTTTTATTAATATCTCTAACATCTACTGCAGTCAGCTTCACCCGTGTTCACTCTGAAGGAATCACTCACATTTTCTGTGCACTTGTAATGACACTTAAAGGATGTTAAGAGGCTAAAAAGCAGGCTTACTACTTGCCCCATTGAAGTCAATAGGGTGCAAATTTTAAAAATAGAATAACTCAGTGTTGGCAACACCGATTTTTGTCGTTGTTCTCTGTATTGACAGCACTCCAAATGTACAAAAAAATTAGCTCAATGTTAAAATTGACCGGAGTTCTCCTTTAACACAGCTCAAACATGCATTTTAGTCTAAGACTAGGTTTAAGCCTTGTCTGTGAAACCGGGGATAAGATTCATGTACTTACATATAACATGTACGCAATCTCAAGGTGCCTGGCTTTCTAAAGTAATCACCAAAAGATTAAAACATAAATTAAGTTTAAGATGTATAACAAATTAATCAAATGTAAAAGATCATTTAGCTACCACATGACAATGTACATGGTTTGATGTAACAGTAAAATGTAAATGCTGAGATTTTTGCTGCTTTGAGTTCATTGTGACCTCTGACCGTTGCCTGTGTTGCAGTGAGGGAGATCAGTAACTTGGTTGTCACGGAAACAATGCTTCAGGACAAGTTCACATCTCTGTAAAGCTTAGTCAGTGAATTTGAACATTTGCACTTACACATGCATACATTTGCCTGATGAAATATAGTAGTGGGCAAAAGTGATGTCCAGAGAGGATATTTGTTTTTTAATGACCCTGCTACACGTTTGATTATGCCATGAAAATACCGGTATGAGGAAAATATTTATTTTTTATTTTTGAGATATTCAAATATGAGGGAAGAACAAAACCCACATTTTCTCTGTCAAAATTATTTGGCAAAAAAAAAAAAAAAAGGCCAAACTGCAGCTAAATGATTTGTTTTACTATGCAAAATGAAAATGGATAATGAATGGATAATGAATGCAGCAAACCAGTTTTTAAGATTTCAGTGGTTTTCTCTTGGTTTTGCATGTACTCATAATTTCTTTGTATCACAGCCTGGCAAGAAAGCTGAAATATGTCAATTCAATTATTTATCTTATTAATTGTTCAATGAAAAGTGCTGTATCCTATGCCTATGCTTCACACTAGTCAAACAACCCAAACATCCTTAGTTTCATATTATAAGGTTTGCTATTTGAAAAGCTTATTGAACATCAGTGTTGTGGCAGAGCTCAATACCTTTTCTTTGTGAGTTTTAAATGACTCTGTAGCATAACAATCCTGAGCCATGCTGTGGTGGGTGACAAGGTAGGATTTCCTCCAGCTGGGGTGTTTGTCTTAGCCTGACCCTCAGGATGTGCCGCGTAAAGCTCATTGTCTCATAGTTCGTGCTCCACCACGAGTTCTGTTCGGCCATTTGTCCCGACAGCTCCCATGTCTTGTCTTTCGCTCATAGCGACTGCGCTGTTTTCCAGGGTATATCGTCTCGCAGCTCGCTAAATATTTACCTCATGCTGGTTAAATATAGACAGTTCGCAAAACAGCCCATCCACGACAGGTCCCATCAACATGCTGCTGAGAAGAATGATGGATGGCCTTGCCTGAGAACTTATGACTGTCACAAGCAAAACAGAAAGGAATTGAGGAAATGACTCCTGACGGAAACAGTGTGAAATGCTACAATTTCACCACAAATGTCTGATGTGGTCCTGAACGCCTCTTTAGTGTCATATAAATGCCAAAATGATGAGACAGGACCATGGGGTGTTTTTCTCAGCGGGTGGCGTTCCTAACAAAACACGTTTAACTTTGGGCGACTTTTTGTTTATGCACTCCTAAGGCAAGGGCAAAGACATACAGAACTAGAAGAATTATGGCCTAAGAAGTTTATGACTTTCAGGGCCTGAATCAGGGCCAGTGTGGGTATTGTGCATAATTTTAATCATTCCTGCAAGTTCTGCCTTCATAATGCTAGAAATTCCGCAAACATTTATCCACTATCCACTAACATGTAGGTTGAATGAGTAAAGTAACCTCACAGATGAACGGATCAAATGGGTAATTTCAAAAATGAGCGAGCGAGTGGTTCAGTGATACAACATCCTCCCTCCCTCTCTCTCTCTCTCTCTCTCTCTCTCTCTCTCTCTCATGCAAACGATTACATCAGTGAGCTGCACGCTGCAATACACTGTTTACAATCAGTGAAGCTATCTATATTGCTAGCACGCTGCTGGTCTGATGTAGTTTTGTGTCTAATGCTATGAGAGAGTGACTGATACTTAAAACCAGTCTCCATTTCTGTTACATGCATGCATGTGAACAAAACTTATTTGATAACAACAGTTCTAATATCAATGGTCTAACAAACAGAACACTCTTAAATAGCATGTTGTCTAATGAAGAGTTGACATGAATATTTCTATTCTGGTGTCACCATAGCCCTGTGCATGAGGAGAGGGACCTCGCCCAAGCCATTTCAAACCCATTTCTGATGTAATACCAAGTTAAGCCTTTTAATGAACAGTACTTTTTGTTAGCTGTTTACCATATGTGTTAGAAGAAATAATTGAAACATCTCAACTCTATTTTGACTTCTCGGGAAGTATCCTGAATATCACATTGTGAGATCAGTATCATGTATCAAACATAATCGCAACATGAGAGTACAGTTACATCCCTATCTGTTCGGCCTGGCCTTGTTGGTGAAATTTGGTGAACACAATTTAGTCTGACTGCACTTATCAACCTTATCAAGTGTTTCTAAGAACTTACCATTTGCTCTTTATTTGTGGACACTCTTATTAATGAATCCAGCTCTCAAATACATGATGTTCCCCTGGAAAATATAACGATTTTCCTTGTTGTTCTCAGTTGAACAGTGTCAAAAAAACTCTAGTTTTCAAGAGCCAGCTGTCGATGTGTTGTACAATTTTTGACCTTTAGATTAAACCGTGTCTCTGTGCTCCAGTAAAGTGATTCTTAAAAGTGATATTTTAAAACTGTACTCGAAATGTCCAAAAAGCATAAAGCCATATAGTCTAAACGTTTGTTTGGTTGCATCCTTTCTGTCCAAGATTTCAAAATACAATGACCCATCTATCAGGAGACACTACATTTTAAAGGTTGCATTAAAGGGCAGAGCGTACTGTTACTGGCCGGTCTTTGTGTGTTTGGGGGAGATGGGGGTTGGTATCGACAGATCCTCTAACTGATGTCTCCAAATCCTCAATGAATAATTCATTTTGTGTGCAGGGGACAAGATCCCTCGGCTGAGCTTTCATCTCCAAGACTCCAGAGTGACCAATGTCAACCTCATGTAGAGTTCATTTCTCCTCTGCTCCCAAAGTCAGGGGTGTCACCTCCACACTGAAATGTTCAGTTAAGACTCATCTGAAATATTTATGCCATCCGACTAATGCTCCATTTTGTGATGACAATGAGTTATCGATGTTTTAAGCAGTGTAAACAGCACACTTCATACTATATGAAGATTGATCCCACATTAAATGTGATGTGACAATATGACGGCTCTTCATACGCAGCTCACTAATTTTCAGCTAATTCAGCCCATTTTAAATAATAATGTTTTTGCTCCTGGCTGACACTTGTTAATTATTCTAATAGCTCTGTTTAGAATTTAATTTTCATTATTGAGAGGCAAAAGGTGAAGGGTTTACCACAGGAACTTACAGCATGGCATCATGGCTTGTCTAAGGTCATGTTTTATTCTCCTTGTAGTTTTTAGTCTGTGCTGATTTTCGACCTTTCACGGTTGGTACATTTGTTTATTTATCTTAACAACTACTGAGACTGATGTGTTTGACCTTTCACTTTGATGAAACGATATTTGTGCTTCTACAACTAAAAGCCCCTTTGGAGGTTATTGTGTTTGTATATTGTAGTATAATTGACAGCTTCTCTTTGGCCATCTAACGGATACATTTGACTTTTTCCTCTGAATTTCACCTTTAGTTCATTGGGATAAATGAGGTGGTTAGTGTATGTGTGAGCGTGGAAGGATACCATCTGTGTGTGTGTTTGATGCCAATGTTCTACAGGGCTCGACATTAATGGTTGTCCTCTTTCCCGTGTGACACACAAGCGTGAAAAGGCGGCTAAGTTCCTATTTACATTTAGTCAGGATGGAAATAATGTCAAACCTCATTGGTTTTTGCACATTATGTGTCCAAATGTCATGATGTTTGAGGTTCGTTTCAGCATATTTGATGTAGTCTTGATCTGATTTGTGAGTGAATAATTTCTTTGATTTGTTTATTAAAAAAAAAACACTAAAAGCACACCAGTTGAGTTGTATAGATTAAAGTGGCATTCAGTAGTAATTAATGGTTTATGAATAATAGCATTAGCATCGGTTTTCTTTGTGTACTTTAAGTACAGATATAACAAGTGTTAGATGCTGCACTGTCTGCCACCATGATCGTCTCTTAGTTTTAAAGAGCGGTCAACACAATCCTTTATTCCATTACCTATCCAACAAAAAAAGAAGCAACTTGGGCATAACTACTCAGGATGTTGTCCACCATAAAATCTTTCCAGCTCTTTTTTTGTTTTTGTTGGTCTTTCTGTCTTGTTCTGGCTTCATCTCTTTTCTTCTGATTCGACCACACAGGTACTGATTCTCCCATTGTCTTTAAGCAATAATAGTAAATGGAGAAATACATTTTGAGGTGGGCGACCCGCACCATAAATAATTAAAACACTTTTTTTTAAAGCTATTATGAGTAGTATCATGTGAGTGTACAGCGTTCAGTTGACTCTTCACAAAACCACAATTTAATTTCATAATATATAAAACTTAAATTTGCACCATACTACTGAATGTAACTTTAATTTTACAGTACCTTAATGTCATTTTGGAGCTTGAAAGTTTTGAGTCCCATTGACTTTTTATAATCTCTTTAGAATATCATCTTTTGTGTTGTGCTAAACAAATAAAATCATCCAGGTTTGAAGTGACATGAAGGTGAGTAAATTATGACACAATTGAAATTTTCTAGGGAGTGAACTATCCCTATGTCCTCCACTTTGAATGCAAATGAAACCACAGATATGCTACCATGATATTCAGACATGCATCCAAAGCAGTGAAACTTCAGCACATTACAGATTCACTTAAGACATTTCAAAGTCTCTTAACATGGAGCCATTAGCTGTATTGTCTCATGTAGGTCTTCGGTTATAAGATTATTAATTTTTTCTTTAATGATATTTTCCAGGAGAGCAATGGATCACTTCTGTTCATGTTTCACTACGGTTACGCTCGAGGGCTTTGCTCATTCCATGCTTGAGGAGCTCCACTCATGCAGGTGTGAGTAACACCGACTCCCATTCACTGCCGGCTGGTGTCTCATCTGGGATTCGATTCATGCTTCTTTGTGATAGTCTCATTATATCTCCTCTCGGAGCGTCTGGGGTAATGTAATGTGGCAGACACAATCACAGACAGGGGGCGTACGTTGAGGCCTAATCCTCCCCACCCCACCGCCACCACATCCCGCCCTCTCAGGAAATTGTAATCAAACTTTTTGCCGCTCCCTGATTTTATTGCCGAATTGTCACAGCTGCACTATATACGTCCTTCTTTTGAACCAACTGCATAAATGCTAATCTTTGTCGTTACTTGCCTAATTGCTATTCACCGTGAAACACAGGGAGGGGGGTATTTACGGCTGATCTGAACATGGCAAGGAGGTAATTATCAAACAGGATGGCGTCTAAAGGGGCACTGAACCGTTCAAAAAGCAAAGGTCGATTTTGTGCATTGTGAAGTCCTGACGTCGAGGCCGGTGTGCAATAACTCATAAATAGGGCTCTGGGGGAGTATTGTCAGGCTTCAGTCAGACACTTGTCAATCTGATAGAGTCTCACTATGTGCCCTCTTGGAGGTGAGGATGTGTGAGGCTGTAAAGTTTTATGTAGCAACTCTGATAATGTGATAATGGAGTGGCTGTCACTTATGAGGGCGGCAGTGCCACAATGCGAGATGTCAATCAAAGTGTGATGGCAAGAGACATTCATACAATCCTCAATAGACTGTGGTGTGTGCTTATTGTTTCAACAGTATGGGATGTTTTTTTTTAGTACAAGAAGGAAATTCAAATTTATTTGTATAGCGCTTTTCACAATACACACAAATCATGATGTTAATATTTAAAATATTTTATCTTCATGCCTTGTCGCTTTTAGCAGATTAGAGCTGGGCGATAATATAGTTTATATTTTACGATGATTCAAGCAAAATGTTGATATATGTACAGTGTGTGTGTATGCATATTTCTGGCATGACAACTCTTGGAAGATTGGTAATGGAGATTGGTGATGGATATGGCAATTTTAATGTATTTGGTCTTGGTGGAATAGATCTGCTACGCTGCTGCTGCAGAGCAAGTACCGAGACTTTCTACTGCCAATGCCTTCACAGACATTGCCGTGAGTGAGCATGTAAGACATGCTGCTGCTGCTACAGATGTAACATACATTAATTAATCCCCGTAGCAGATATACTGTATACAGGTGGAGCTGGGGAAGGGGGAGGGTTCTGAAAGCACGCTGCATACTGTTAACAGCAAACAATGCCAAGTATTTGAATGTTTGAGCAGCAAGCTCATTGGCCGCTGATGCAACAGCAACCAATCAGCTGTACTATGTAGATAATGATTGCTACCAATAAGTTAAAGACTTATCAGTCTGCACCATCTAGAGTTTCATGCCAGAACTAGGTGATATATGTGTGTGTATTAGGGGTGGAACGGTACATGTATTCGTATTGAACCGAATCGGTATGGGCGTCACGGTTCGGTGCATGAATTTACACGGAGAATACACGGTATAAAATAAATAAAACTCGCGTGCAAATTAATTAATGTAATGCGGAACCACTGTTAGATATGTGGGTTCTTTAGGGACACCTAATCTGTAGCCCCGCCTTAAGATAGGTGACGGGCTCTGTTTATACGGTACTTTCGCCTGCCTCCGCAGCGCGAGCGCCTCCCCAAATGGACAAGGCATTTCTACTTCGCGCTCACCGGCGGTGTACAGTTCTTTGAAACGACAGGGTGCGACTCGGTGTAACTGTCCTCTAAACCATCAGGAATCAGCGGTGAGAAGTAAGGTACACTCGTGAATGTTTATTTTAGTAACTTGTTACAATACAACAGCACTTTAGTACACCAAAACCACACTACAAAAGAATTATGTAACCAGATTATTCCTTGTGACATTAGAAAAAAAATGGATATGAGAACGTAACCTACAACTAAATTACATTATTTCTAAACATTTTTATTTAGTTTTGTGAACCTTTTTATAAAACATGGCCATTTATTTTTATTTAAAGGGCTTATGTCTGCTATTGTAGGCTCATTTTGTTAATGTAAGAAACTAATTTAGACGCAAGAACTGGGTGCCGGTGCTGTGAGATGTACATGCTCGGCCAAATTCGTCTCGAAGTCGTGCGTCTTCGGATGCAGAGCCGTGCACGCTAAAAAGCCATGCACTGCACACCGCCACGCGAAATGTGACCTTGCGCACCCAACGCGCACGACCGCCCAACACCGTAATGACGACATTTTTGCCACGTGCACCCTCGCGCTCATGCGTCCGCACATACAGTAAATAAGAGATGCTTTATTTTCAGTTTTATAGCTGATTGTCTTATTTTGTTTACATCTTACTTTACACACTTCAGGGCAGAATGCTAGCTCAGGGGAGAGACTGTATGACATTAGGTGGTACAGCCTGAGACATGCACAATAAAAAAAAAATTTTTTTTCCCCTCCATTGTACCGAACTCGTACCGAACCGTGATGTCTGAACCGAGGTATGAACCGAACCGTGACTTCTGTGTACCGTTCCACACCTAGTGTGTATGTATGTATGTATGTATGTATGTATGTATATATATATATATATATATATATATATGTGTGTGTGTGTGTGTGTGTGTGTGTGTGTATGTGTGTGTTTATGTTTGTCTGCATGTCTGTATGTCTGTATGTATGTATGTATGTATGTGTTTGAACAGCAAGCGTGAGCATATATATATATATATATATACATACATACACTCTGTATGTATATATATATATATATATATATATATATATATACATACAGTATATACAACACCAGGTTATATATATGTATAAAACCCTTGATAAGTATACTGTATGTATGCAGATAAAGCTGGGCATACTTGTATATCTAACGTGTTTAAACTGCTAGACTGTGGTCTTGTTAACAAGTTTCAGGTGTGATTTGAAAGGGACAGTCTAAACATTTTTCTTTCTCAAGTTTGTGGCAAACAATTAGGCATAACAACCCTCAAAAGGCCAGAGTTTCAGTTAACAGCACCCAATTACAGGGGGAAATGTGCCTTTCGTTTTTGGAACAGAAAGAGGGCTTTGGGAGAGGTTGAGGATATAAGACATTAGAGATATTAAACCATGATAAAGCTCCTAAATCTGCCATTTTCATAAGCAGCGCATAAGAGAATGGGAGGTGTGAGCAGCATCTGTTCTTAATCAAAAGCTCGCCGGTCTCGCCTGAATGAAATGGCATTACGTAGGCTGCATGATAATGCCGCTGCCCTCTCTCAGCACGGACCGACTCTCAATCAATAACCACCGCTGCAGTGAGGCATAAGCCCATATTCTCTATGCACTGATTCTTAATGGATTATCATTGCTGATAGTTTACTGTTTGGGATTTAGTGTTTACCCCAGTAAGATGTCCTGTTCCCCTACCATTTTTCACCCTACTTTTTTAGTCTTTCCTACACGGTCTGTCAGTTTTAGTCTCGGCTGCTCAGCTGTTTGTGTTTAAAAGGTAGCCGTCCTCTGGGGACGACACTATTCCTGTGCATCAGATTTCTCTTCTAAACTGTCTTTCTTTAGCGATCACTAGGGAACCTGGAATTTATCTCTCAGAGATCGAAAGGAAAAGAGAATGAAGAACTTGGCAGCAAAAAAAAAGAAAAAAAAAGCTGTGTTCCAAAGTTACTTCACTGCCTACTGCCTGCATAGGCATGTGTCTTCTAAGGGTCGATTTGAAATGCTCTACTTAAATATGAAATGAAATGCACCTAAATATTTATTTTTTAATTTTTATTTCAGTTGGTTTTGTTGTTAGCAAGTTGCTAACATAAACATAAACAACAAAACAAAAAGAACGTAGCGGCTGACTGCCAGGCTTATTAAGCATAATAAAACCAGCAACATAAAATGTACCAGGCTCTTGTCTGCGCCACATACCACAGCAATGTTAAAGGGACACTTCACCCATTTGCATTAAGCTTTGCATTGTTAGAAACCCAGTCATACTATTGAATGGTCGTGCAACACTCTCTCATTTTCCCCTGAGATGGGAGAAATCCGTTATTTACCTCTTAAGCCGCTTGTCCACCAGCGTCCGATACATTTTTGTTCCGACGCGACGCCTGTGACGTTTTCGCTGCTTGGGTGCGGGGTTTGTGGGCTGGAATAAATATGAAACCATAGCAACGGCCATACACAAAGTCTCGCCGCCGAGTTTCCATTGGCTGCTGCCCCGCGTTTTGACGCTCTCATTTGCATAAAGTATCCACCGAGATACTTTTTTGACGCGCTGCTGTTGACCAAATCGACGCGACGCGACCCATCATGCTTTGCGGGGGCGTTTTTGCTGCCTGACGTAGTTCCATAGGAAATGAATGGGCTTTGGCGTCGCGTCAGAAATCTCGACGCTGGTGGACAAGCGGCTTTACACTTCCTCCTACAATGACGCAAAAATCGTCATTTTGCGTCATTGTAGGAGGAAGTGTAAGAGGGGGGGATTTCTGGTAAGACTACAGACACTCGTTCCTCATCTTTCCCAGGGGGCGGGACCCACTCACGCTACAGACCTATTACAGATCAGTGGGTGGGACTTTACTCTCTGAATCTGAAAGCAATATCCTCCATCTTGTTTGAAGCTAAGCTAACAGGCGCTGTGGAGACAGATGTACAGTTATGACAATAGCGGAGGAGAGTGCTCAATATGATATAGAGGAAGAGGATTTCGGAAGTCTGATGCTTGAATCAGGTGTTTGTGGCTACCTTTACAAGCCGCATTATAGCGAAGAGCAGCCGAGGCAGAAGACCTGCCTGCCGCGGACGAGGAGCCCGGACTGGCTCGAGTTAGGGCGGACTGGTGGCGCCGGTGATCTCACTATGCAACTACGAACCGCTACGAACACAGAGATAGAGTCCGTCTGCGGCAAAGAATTTCAACGATGACAATTTCTCCTGGACGAAATCTCTGAATCAGACGAGGACACGGACGTTTGTGTTGTCCTAGTTTCGCACCGCATATGTTCTGACTGAACATCCAGGTACCATGCAATAATTCACCTTTTCGAAAGAAATACAAACGAGGAGTAATGTACTATATGAGTTCGCCAACTAACTATACATTTTGTGTGAATGTGAAATGAATTTCAAGCTCTGGTGGTAGCTAGCCTTGTAGACGGAAGAGTGATTTCTCTTATAGGCAGATATGCGCTTTCTGGATTAGTGGGAGTGGCTTGCGGAGCTGTGCAATGTGGTGCATTGTGGGAGTTGTTGTCTTTCATACAAATGTGTCCTGAAGTTATTTTTTGTCTTTTCTCGGTCACGAAGGCACCAAATTCAAAAATTATTTTACATTTCGACTACATATATGACCCACTTTAAATAAAAAACAATGTTCAAATGGGTGAAATGACCCTTTAATAAAACTAATACATTAGCTCATCCATGAACATTATTTCTGCCTGAATACCATCGGATTGCTTTTCATCATCTGTGTAGGTGAAGACGACGACAACTATATATATATATATATATATATATATATATATATATATATATAGGCTATATGTTTTCATTGGATGATTGGTCAATTCAGTGATTGACCCTGTCTGGTGTGATTGTTTATCATGTTGAAATAAAAGTTGTTGATATTTGTTGTTTTCTTTGCCTAATGAAGTTCTGCTTGCGGTTGAAATGTTGCAATTTATTCAACTTTTTTGGGAGCGGAAATAGCCGTGTCTCGGTTCGTTTGCATTTCGGTGAAGACGACAACTCCCATGATTCCATGCTCATTCTTGGCATCATCAAGCTACACCTTTGTTATTGTTTTGAATAAACAACCTCTAGCAGCAAAACTGAAATAATGTGCCATTAAGTAAGAACCAGCAATGCAAAACCAGCAATGCAAGTTTGAGAGGTGGCACCCCGACAAATCTCGCGAGAATCACGACTTGCTTTACGGCACGACGTCACATACATCAACAACATATGAAGCAGCCTCTATGAAAGACACTAGCACGCATTTCAGATGTGAATCATGGCAGAGTCGACGAAGAAAACGAAGAAAGCGCGGTCGGAAGAGTGCAGAGACGGCTCTGCGTGAGTGGTATTTACGACAGTAACATTAAATACAAGTAGGTAGACTCTAGGGGTCACTGTTTGAGAAAAAACGGAAACTGCATAGTGTGCCTTTAAAGGCACAATATGTAACTTTTTTGCTTTAAAATTAGCAAAAATCACTATATCTGCGTTATATATTTTTTGTAGTTGTGTACTTACATTATCCCGACTGTTTCCAACAACTTTCAAACCAGGAGAAATTTTTATTTAATTTTTAGACACGGCACGTTTCTTTATTTCCGTTTTGTCGCAGTCAATGGCGTCATATCCGCGTTGTCCCTGGTTTCCGCCTATGGTTTCCACTCGTACTGCCATGGTAACCAGAGCTATGAGCAGAGCCCTCTGATTAACCAAAGCGACAGACGCAGACAACTGTGGAGTTCGCAATGTCTATTTGCACGCTGTTGTTGTTTCGTTCAAACATTATGGACCATGGCAAGCAGACTTTGGATAAAAAAGGAGAACTAAAACGAGAATCAATATCAGCGCTGTGTTTTCGAGATGCCGAGAGCTCCCATAGACAGTATATAAACAAGAGCTCCACGTCCGAGACTTCGACCGCTCCTACATGTACTTATTAAACAGGTGAGCACATTTACATAAAACGAATCAATGTTATATAGTTCAACAATGATAAAATGTTAGAATATGATCTGTATGTTATTCTAATGTTGATCTACAGTAGCTTACTGCTAGTCTCATACAGACAAACTAACACATACTTTTCAACACATTCAAATGCAGTTTAGTGTGCTAAATGTAATGTTAGACCAGGTGAAACAGCGCTGCGTTACCTCACAAGTTTAATTTGTCTAATAAACTGACCTGTGAGTTGTAATTCTGCGTGTAGTTTGGTAGAATGAAATGTCCGTATTCCTTTTATATCCGCGGGAGCTCGCGTCGCGTGTGGAGCTGATAGCTGTCTCTTAGCAATCCCGAACTGCTTCATATCACAGTCATGATAAAAGCATCGATGTATTCAGTCATCCATAAACATTATTAGATCGTCCGGCTTGACGTTGACGACAACATCCATAATTCTTAGCATGTGTTGCGTCATCAAACTACGCCTTTGTTATTGTAAAGAGGTTAGCGACCCCTAGTGGCGAAAAATTCCATACTGTACGTTTAAGCTAATAGCACAGTACTATAAGCATTAAAAAATACAAAACACACAAATATTGAGCAAAATTTTCCATTTTTATTACTCTGAGATGTTTTCATTGATAGTTTCAGCATTGAATAAAATAGATTTGGACTTTTGCATGTTGCTAAGCTAATGGCACGATAATTATGTTATAATATATTGTGATAGCTATATCACAATATCCGATTTTCACTACACAATTATTGTGGCCAAAAGAATCATGACACATTAAAGTCACCATAAATCTTGTAATCTTTAATCAAAATAACTTCCCCTTCCTCTTGCAAGGACATCTCTGCTCTTTTCTGATGATGTGTTTACTGGCACAAGGGCAAGCCAACCTTTCAGTCACAAGACATCACAGCAGTAGCAAACCATAGCCATCCAATCAATTCCTGATGGACAAAATCAAGTCCCACCCTACGTTTTTTATTGTTTGAAAAGCTGTTCCACTCCGATGTACATCACAATACGGAAGAAACTAGGGAACAACTTTTGTTTCATGTTGACTTGAAAAAATAATAAAGCCATGAGTTAAATAATTAGTTTATTTTTTGTTTTCTCTTTTTAGCCAATGAATCACACTCAAAATACTAGTGTAGGGAGTTGGAGAGAGAGTTTGTAACCAAACCATGTACAAAAGCATACAAAACTACTGCTTCTGTGAAAACAGGTATAAAAAACGCGTCTCTAAATCTAGTGACATGCTGAAATAATCTTCCCACAAGAATGTTGGAAATTATGTAAATATGAAATGAATGCATAACTGGAGTCCGTTACGTTCCCAAGTGCACACTAAACTCACAGCACATGCAGAGATGGAGTTCACTGCATTCATTCACTTTGAACTGAGACGTTCTAAGACATGGAAAACACTGGATCACAAGCTACTTCGCTTGAAATGTGCAGCGCAAACAGACTATATACTCTTTTAATTAAATCACAGTCTTTTGTGATTTGATAAGGACAAAAAGCCAAATCGTGCTTTCGATTATAGTCCATTTGACAGATACTTTGCCAAAGCAATGGTGCAAAACAACGTTAGAGACCTTTTATGTTATTATAAGAAGTTTAAAATATTTTCGGTTTATTGTTAATCGGCACTTCCTGTAGACTGGGGCACTAACACCCCAACTTTTTTAAATAACTACACTGGGGAACTGGGTAGACCAAAATAGGTATTGGTTTTGGATTATTTACCAAATTATTGGATTTTTTTTTAAAACTATTAACATGGTCAATGTTTCGTTTTTTTTTTTTTTTTTAGATCACAGATATAGTCAATTTTGGAACACCTCTATATCATACCTTTTGGGACAGTCCTTGCATCTGGTGCCTTAAATGCCTAAGAGTCTCACAAAAATGTATAACAGAGCAGCAGAGGTAAAGGAAGATAGATAGAGGAAGAGATGGAGAGAATATGACGCTGTACTGCAGACTGAATGCAAGCCAAGGGGGTGTTTTTCTCTGGGCTTTTCAGCCTCCCCATTGCCCTTTTGGTACCCATCACTTCTCGCTAACATTCATTTGCCTCGGTCCTTGTCTCTCAGTCAGCTATTACAATAGTAATTATGGCTGACAGCTATTTTTTAGTTCCTTTTGTTGATGTGCAAGAATGTTGGTTTGCCCTTTGCTGGGAGAACAAGAAATGGCAAGGAAAGTGCGGAGCAAGCAGTAATGGGCCGTACACGTTTTTTCCGCTATCTCCTTTCGTAAGAGGCTGGAGAAAAGCATATTATTTCCAGGCCATTAGCAGGCACTTGTAGCTGTTCTTTGCTCTATAAAGTATTAATGCTGGTGAAGCTACACACTGATGGAGCAGAGAGCTGTGGATTTGTAGCACAAGTCTGGTTTGGCGTAGATGCGCTCCTTGGCTTGAGCACTTGGGTTTTTGTTTCTCTGAGGCTGGTGGTGGGAATATACAGTCCTGCTTGTCATTGCTCTTTGCTGGTAGACTAAATCCAACCCAGACTCACAGGAAAAACATGCCCCTTCTAGCCTGGCAAGCCAGACCTACATCAAGATGTTAGGTCTGGAAACTCACCATAGACGCGGTTTAATCCGAGGGGCGGGATAAACGGTTGTCTTTCAAATTCCCTCTGCACGCAATAGGACAGCGCTTCAACCAACCAGAGCGTTTTCCCAACAGCGGAGCTTAGTTGATAGATTCAACTTTTGCCATATCTGGCCGACAAAACGACGAACACATCTTCCTTTTTTTAAGAATGACTTCAGTGCCGTTCTTTGCTCTTTTCTCAAAGAAAAACTTAACTCCAAGTCCTCCGGAGTCGCGGTCAAAGCCGATTCGAAAGACTGTTCTCCAGCAGCAGCCGTCATTCAGTGTTTTCAAGTCGCAGCCAGGTAACCGTCGCAACTCTGTTGTCATATGTTAAGCCCGCCCCGCCTACTCTATACGCGACGTGATTGGCCTGACCCAATTTAGGTTTTTGCAGCTCGAAAGTCTATGGAGAGTGTCTAGACTACCCTGGCTGCAAAATACATTTTGCTGCCGCTAGGGTGCGTCTAGATTTCTAGGCTATGCCCCTTCTACATTTTTGCGAAATTCCAAAAATGTACCTATTATGGATGTCGGTTCTCTGTAAAAAAATAAATAAACAAACCGTCTGGGGTGGGTAATATATCGGTAGACACGATTAACAGGTAGAAATTTGTCAACCAGTAGAGATTTTGAACTATCGTCTCTATCGTGATTACACTTGTATACACTCGTATACACGCGAAAACAAACCGCCACACCCCAGTACCTATACGTAAAATTCACTGAAGTTTCCAGCTGCAGTGAACACTAGTGGCAGTAAAACAAGAGCGTGAACCTTTTAGTGCCACTCAGTTTGTACATTTCATTTCCAAACTGCTGTGATGTGTACAACAACCGACATGCAAAAAATTTGCCAGATTCACGTTCATCTATTTCGGAGAAAAATGAACACACTTTTAGCACCACTCACTGGACGTTTCACTTTTGATGTGTTGCGAAATATGCAAGCGCAGTGTACTATAATTTTGCAGAGATGTCGCCACAGGAACATTTTCCCAATGAGCCTGACTAAATCGAAGTCGAAAGTTGATCTGATTATAGAAACATTATTAATTGAAAATGGCCAATCAACCAGAATTTGGTTGTGACAGTGTTTACAGTTTGTGTTGCTACTACATTTAATTTGCCAATACCTCTAAGAAACATGAAATAGAAAGAATATCAATCCTTCTCATGTCATTACAGAGGTTTGCTGTTGTTTTGTTTTGGCAACATAAATGCAAATCTAATACCACTCAGAACTAATTTTGTCTGGTAAAAAAATAACATGGCAATTTCCTCCAGGCTAATTACTGTGACGCTTCTTCATTGAACTTGTTGATAACACGCAGGAATTTTTACTGTGTCAACACCAGGGTTCATGGTATGTTGCTTCCTCTGAATTCCTCTCTAAAAAAATCAATCTGAAGTCTCAGATAACTAAAAACTGTTGATTAGTGTAATTATAAAACATTTTTGCCCTTGGTGAAATTCAGACACCTCCTTTTTACAAGTTTTGAGAAAGATCTTTAATTGTTTTTGTTTCCTAGTATGGCAAGTAATTTGAAACTCACTCAAGGACGTGTTATTTTCTTTCTTTCTCTAGTTAAAGAAAATCAAGGTACAGGTAAAGAATTTATTCACTGAATAATGTTGATACATGCCTTTTAAGTGTCATGTGAACCAAAGCCGAATATCCCCAAAGTCGACTTTCCTGTCAAGACTGTACAATAATGACCTTAACTTCTTTACTAAGCCCTGTGGTCGCTTGGCATTGAATTTAAGAACATTCTGTGCTTTACCCCATCTCTGGACTACACACTTGGTATTGGTAACCATATGCCTGTGTAGTGTGTGAGAAGGCAACCTGAAGCTGGAATATGAATCTGGAGTTATAACAGATGCTTGAAGAATCAATATCACAGTTTGACTGTACTTAAGGCTTATTTACTCGTGTAATTTAGTTCAATATTGGCTCATTCTTCTCCTTTATTACATTATTTATTTGTTGGATGTTATGATTGTTTGCAGCCATGGTTAGGATCATGTGTTATTTATGACTGAGTGAAGGATAATCGGCGATTGAGCTTAGTGCTCTAGTGGTACAGTTCATTGATTCCACATCATGGTCGACCTGTATTTGCCACAATCTACCAGCCAATAAATGATGAGCTGGTCAGCTACTCTAATTCTCAATCGCTGAGGCTTGTTATTCCCATCATGATTGCTGGCTTGATGAAAGTCTAGACTTCTTGCACTAATTAAAACCACTTTGTCATAGACATCTTTGTCATAGTCTATGCAGTTTATTATTTATTTATTTGCTTTAGGAATCAGATGAATAAAAAATCTTTGATTAATTCATAATTACAGATAATCTTGGAAGCCTATTTCTATCTCAGAGTGAGAAAAACAAAACAAGAAAAGGGTGAGTTATGAATTATTTTAATAGTGAGTTACTTTATTATATTTTATGAAAAATAGAATGCACCGATATTAGCATTTTAGATACTGATAATTCTTTATATATGAAAGCCGATAACTGATATGTTGGCCGATACATCTACATCCAATTTTTTTATATAATTTTTGAGAGCCTGATTACAAAAACACCACTAAAATCCATGTCCTGAGCACACAATTATAATGTTCACATTATAATTGTATGTAGCCTATACACTCTAAAAAACACTGGGTTAAAAACAACCCAGTGGCTTGAGTTAATTTTACCCAGCAAATTGTGTTTATTTAACCCAGCATAATGTGTTGATTTAACCCATCATACTGGGTTGATTAACTTTTACTATAGTACTAGCTTTTTTTTTTTTTTTTTTACTTCATACTTGAATTAATGTTTACGGATTAACTTGAATCCTCTAAACTAAAAAAAAAAAAAAAAACTCCACACAACCACTGGTTTGCATGATAATTCCTTTATTTTAGATCATATTTTACAGCATATTTTATATAGTTTTTAATACATATTGCATACATTTAAGCTCGTTTATCTATTATTATACGTTCAAATTAAACATTTAGAAGTAATTCTAAAAAGTAAAAAAGTGTAATCAACCAGTCCCCGTTTCCACCAAAACGCCGCTGGATCTCGTGCCGGCACCTGTATCATGTTTAGTGGGGGAACTTCTAACTTCAGACCGCCGCCCCGGCGTTTCACGCGTAGCCGAAAGATGCTGTGACTGACTCCATAACCTATCCATAAACAATCAGTGTACAGTTCTGAGAACATATATTAACTTTCTAAGCATTTATATTCTGTATCTTTTTTTAAATAAAATCATTCTATACAAGGCATCAGGCGTTTCCACGTAAAAAGACCAACGCGACACTCGTTTAGGTGACTCACATCTTGCCCCTGTATGTTGCTTTGCATAAAATTTAACGATATTCAGAACATTAAACAATTTATAGATACAAAAAATGTACACAAACCTGTATTTTGCCGAAGACATGCACCAATTTGACGGAGCTGCGCTGTTCTATTCTAAAGAGGTCACAAAAAGCCTGCAATAAATTACGTCTGACCCAGGATATGGGCTACACAAAACTACCCAAACATTGGGTTGTTACGTCTGAGTCTGACCCAGGAGCTGGGTAACAAAAAAACTACCCAAACACTGAAAAAAATAACCCAAAAAATTTACCCAAAAGGCTCAACCCAGGATTTGGGTAGAACAAATAACCCAAGATTTTTTAGAGTATGACAGATTTGAGCTGCATGTTGCACTTAACTGTATTTAAGAGATTCCAATCATATTTCAATTCAAAACTATCAATGAGATGGCAATCAGTGCGCATCTCAAGTGTCTCAGGTGAAGGAATAATCCATTATTTATCAGCTATAATATATCGGCCAAATTTTCTTATCGGGCCGATGATGATAACATTAAAAATGAACATAATGGCTGATACCGATATAGTGGCCGATATTTCGTGCATCCCTAAAAAATAGTTAGGCCTATGGTAAAATAAGATCACACTGTTTTACTTTATTTTTTCACTGTTGAAACAGAAACGGCTTCCATTGATGTTAAACCATTTTTGTGTCAGTGTTCTTATTTATCATGAAATACATTTCAATAATTATAATACTTTTTGGCGTTTTAAAAAAATAATTTATAGTTGGAAAAAGGACATTGTTAAATGCAATATTTAATAAAAATTATTTCCTTAAGTTGCCTTAATCACTGAAAATTTGGTTGAACCAAGGAGCTCTATAATACTTAAAATCCATTAGCATTCTAGTTATCTATAACTTGTATGATATTTAATTAGGCAGATCCTTTTGTTTTGTATCATGATCCATATGTTGAATTTCATCAGTGGGGTTGGGGGGTTTCTGGTGTGTTTTTCCCTCCAGGGCAATTGTACATCACTCTACAATCTAGTTTACGATGGAGGGATTCATATCTCAGTTTTCGCAAGAATCATACAGATAACTCATGTCAGCCTTCCTTAACTCTCCGTGTGAGCGAAGTGCAGGCACAGCACATTAACCATATTTACTGCCGACAATTTCCAAAGGAAATTGCCTCCGCAAAGGGAAAGGGCATTTAGAAAATCCAAACTCTAGATTTCAATCAAGATATGTCAGCTTAAAATATACTTTCTCTATGTACATGATGTTGTCTTTGTTTCTGTCTGTGAACTGTGACACTTTACGGGGTATTTTATTGTGTGGACAAAGGCTTAAATTGTTCGCCGTCAAATGTGGATTTGGGAAGAATAATAGGTTTTTAATGTGAAAAGCAAACGAGAAGCCCTTTTTTCTACATGCAGGCCATCTGTCACCATGAAGAAAACAATCTTGCCAGAGCATGTTACATTAAACAAGATCATGTTACATCATGAAGCACTGTTTGTTCTTATGTGAGAGGAAATTGGAGGACTAATTAGAGTCCCTTCAAAGAAACGGATTAAAACCTAATTTGTTTCAGCGCTTAGTGACACTTTCCATGCGTTTTTTGAACATCCAGTCTTAAATCCCTCTGAGCGCTGATTACATATCTGTTTTGAGTGGTGTTCTCCATCATGCACTGTTCCCTTCCTTACATGGATGCTCTCATTCTTCAGATCTTTTGCCAGTCTTCATCTCAGAGATAAACCTTCCAGCTCAGGCTGTTAGTCTGAATTTTAACCTCACTCTTCGGTTTTATTCAAAAGAGCAATATCCTATACTTTTCTAGTATTTTATTTGTTTACTTGAAGTCCATTTATCATGTTAGATAAAAGACAGATTTTATGTTAAAATGTTCCACCCTATCATTGTCTTTTAAAATTAAACAGGCTGTTTTGGTTATTGTAACTTCAAAATATTTTGCATGAGATTCCATGCCACTAAAAAGCATGCACATTTATGTATTATTATTTTACCCGCATTTGTCAGTTTTTTTGTTTGCTATCATACCACACATATTATTGTCTTCTCAGAAGGCCAGCATGTCTTTACTCACCAGCATTGAGATGAAGCAGTAGCGTACTATATATATATTTGTAATTGAATATGGAATTGAATTAATTTTGATTTGACTTTGTGAGAAACCTCTCTGATATTAAAAATCTCTTTTACAGAAATGTCTTGGCTAAGATAGAAAGCAAAGCAAAACAATTACTAAAGCAGCATATATAATTAAAACCATTTGCTCTTTGATAATTCGTCCTCCAGTCATTTTTTTTGTTTTGTTGTTGTTGTTGATAATATGTCCCCTTTAAAGGCCAGTGCTGGGCTCTAACCTCTGATTGGTTTGGACAACACGGAAGTGACTTTGGCCTGATTCTTGACCACTGACCTACACTGAAACATCAGAGATGGAGTTAGGGGATAAACGGCAGCCATGCTCAGTCAAAAGTGGGTGGGGGAATTCTGCTGAGGTGGCCGAAGTTCTTGGTGCCATTGATTAAACAATATTTCTCCCTGCTCGATGTGAAGGGAAGGAAATATATTTGCTCCTTCAGTGTGAGGCGAACGCCCCCGTGCCTCACTTGGGGTATAAAATGATGTGTTATTTTAATTTGCAAGGCCAAGCTCATTTATCTCCCTCGTTCTCTGTAGCATCAAGAATACTTGTGGAAATCCTAGGCTAGAATTAAAATGACATACAATTAGATGGATTTCAAGTTCATGTGTTTGTCATGTATCATTTCCTTAATTAGTCTGTGAGAGACTAATGCACATTTGACAGCACAGAAGCTGGTGTGAAGAAAAACACACTATGAGAGTAAATTGCTCATTGTACATTCTGATCTTTCTTTTGTGCACAGTGTTGTCTCAGATACCCTCACATTCCTGGAAAATTGCTGTGAATGACACAATGCTGGATCTCCCTCTCATCTGTTTCTCTGCATAGGATGCCGAGATTTAATAAGTCCACATTATTAAATCTTCGGTGCTTGGAGATATTTCACTATTTTTATCAAGTACACTTTTATTTGGTTGTGAAATGCATTGAGCTGTGGAACAGGATAGGTTCACCTCTGCACAGCCTATTTGTTTTCATGCGGTTATGAATCGTAGAGAGAAATGGAAATCAATGAACCTCACAGTCTGTGAACCACTGCTTCAGATCTCGATATTGATAAATATATATATTTTTTTTATATTTATATTTGATGCCATAATATCAGGTATGACTCATTACAGGAACATTTATGTGCACCAATAGAGATTTTTCTGATTTTCCGTCATACCATTCTCTACATATTTATGATTCTTTGCAGCCTTTAGCCACGCTGGATCCTTCTCTGGAAACCGAAAGCAACTCACTCCCGACAAACGTTTACTCTTTGAACCATTATGGCTAAAAGTTTGCTAAGAGGTATTTCCTACTAAAGCAAGGTGGTATTTGACTCTGGTCAAGCGTATCCATAGCAGACTGGTGGGAGTGGCCTTGGACGGCAACATTCATAAGTTTACCTACCTTTTTGTGTTTTCTCTAGTCGGGTAGCACCCCGCTTTTCAACTGTATAGGCAGCCAAGTTTTATTGAAAGCTCATCTTGCCAGCAGTGAAGCACCCCTTTTAGATGGGCTGACAAGTCCCTAAAATCTCTCTAAAACAGTGTTTACTCCAAGCCCCACATTGTCCACAACAATCTTTAAAAGGTTCTTCAAAAGAAAACAAAAAGTTATTTATAGGGGTATATTAAAGGGATAGTTCACTTTGAAATTCAATTTTGGTATGTTTTAGCTTACCTCAAGGGCATCCAAGATGTAGGTGTCTTTTTTTCTGCAGTAGTTTAAATTTTGATATTTTTAGGTCAAACCGTTCTTGTCTGTCAGTCATTTAATGCAGGTCTGTGGTCACGGTCGCAAAGAGCATGCACAGAGTCCAAATTAAAACAATTCCCCATCGTCCAAATTAAACAATTCCGCATCGTAAGTACACATTGATGGCCTAAGACACGAAACGAGCGGTTTGTGTGAGAAAACGAACAGTATTTATATCGTTTTTAGCTCTTATACACAGCCACGTCCAAGTGATCTGAGGGCGCTCGCGCATCCTGGTGTGTGACGTGTATGCAGACTGGTGCATAGATATATACACTAGATGTCGCCTTAAAAAAATTCGTTCCAATAACCTGCCGTAGACAAGGCGACATCTAGTGTATATATCTATGCACCAGTCTGAATAAATCTATCTATCTATCTATCTATCGTAATAATGTATGATTTGCAAAAATGAAAACGGCTGCTTCTGTGTAGATGAGAGAATCAAAGTGTATGCGCGTTGTGCACACGCTACATTGATTATGGCCAAGCATGCGCCCTTAAAATAGCATATGATTAACATGCGCAACGCGCCACTGACTTTAAACTATTTTTTCCTGGTTAGTGGCGCAATTGTTTTCTAAACTTGCAAAATAGCATGAAGGAACGTTTGCGCCGGAACACGCCTCCTCTTTGCGCTGAACCGCCCTGGGGAGCACAAGTGTATTTACCGACGTGCATTTGTGAAGGGAAAAGTCCGCTTTGCGCAGGTGCAAAATAGGAATGATACATGGGCCGGTGTACAAAGTCAATTGCGCTGGGTGCAAGATAGGGCCCTATGACAGTCATTAGTCACATAAACAACACATACTCAGACAGGAGCTAATACCTTTTTCAATGTTCTCGTTTATAAAGCAGTCTGGTGAAATGATTCGCGCAAACATGAAAGCATTGCTGTTGATCGTGGGGAATATTCCCTTCGAAAACAAAATTCAGCCACTGCGTGGAACATCAAATTTAGGAACATCAAAATGACTGCTGTGTTCCCCCAAGAACAGAACACCGCAATCGCTTAGATGCCATTCTGCTCATAGACAGTGCTCCAGCGTATCAACAATGACGCGCGGACTATGATGACAGACAGCTCGCTCACGAGCGAGGGCAAGTCTGTGTTGAAACGCTGCTGTCAATCAACAATCGTGGGAGGGGCGTCGATTTTGTGACGTCACAAAATCAAACGGCTTGATTTGAGAGAGGGGAAAACGTATAAGAAGATAAAAAAAAACACTGGATGGATTTTTATCATTTTATGATGGTTGTGTACAGGCACTGCCAACACACATTTCAGTACAATTAACTTGTAAAAGTGCATTTACCATTAAATGACCCCTTTAAATACACAAGACTAACGACTAGACAAGGGACACCTGTGAACAATGAAACAATGAACCAATGAAAACATGACACATCAGACAAGGGAACACATGGCAGGATCACATGACTTGAACAAGGGATCACATGACATACATGAAACTGGAACAAGGAACAACCCACAAGGTGACACTTTAGTTGTTTTATCTTATTTTGAAGCTTATTTTTAATTATTTTAAGTCATCTGGAGGCCCCCTTGAAAGTTTGCTGAGCCCTGAAGGCACTAGTAGCATGTAGCTTTTCCAGTATAAGTCTTTTTCCAACGATTAGCAGTAGCGTTACATAATGCCATCACTGTATCTGCACTCACATATTCATTTTAGTAAATATTTTCATTGGCACTGTTTATGGGACTGTTTACACCTGGTCACTTCATGCATTTTTACTGATCGGATGGCTATCTGATTGGTTAAAACGGTTCCATTTACACATTGCCACATAAATTAATCTAAATGAATATGAATATAAATCCAATCTTCAATTCCCATGTTAAATGCAAATTTAACGGAGTTCACATTAATGAAAGCAACAGATATGAGCAGCATTTTTTTTATCATCAGCTAATTTCACGATCAAAGACCGCAATAGGAGAAATAGCGGCATAAACACTGGTAAGATCATTTAGTCTCATTACTTTTAATGAAGATGATTGTGTGTTGAGTGTCTGCGACTTACACTGTTTCATTTGCAGCAGTTTGGACATCAGCTTGCTGTAGTTATAGCCTATTATATTATACTATACTAACCTATAAAACACTCTCACACGTTTATTTTTAAACATTTTACAGGAGTAAAATTTACATGTGGTTTCAACAACCAGATGCATTTACATTTGTCTAGTTTTGTTTGGAATGTGTCTCAGACCATCTCCTGAAGTGGTTTAAGTGATCGGATTTCAATCCGTCTCGGAAGCGTTTTGGAGCGCATTAACACCTGTTTTTTTTTCAGAGAAAGTGCATGAAGTGACCAGGTGTAAACAGGCCCAATTGTAGAATAACAAGTTTCATATAAGTTTCATAAACAATCACTGATCAAATGAACAATTCACCTGGTTTATAAAGACTTTTAAATAGCTTCTGTGTGGTTTGCTGCTTTTTATTAGTAGATTGTAGAGTAGCTAACTACTTTTACCTTGTTGAACTAATCAAATCAAACTTCAAATCATAATGTATTTATAAAGCACCTTAAAAAACACAGTGTACCAAAGTGATATACAAGTTCAAAGGAATTAAATAGAACACACACAAAAAAAAAAAACAAGAAAAAGAAAAAGAGATAAAAAATATAAATGCATCTAATTCAAACCTATAGTCCTTACAAAGTAGCAAAGGCCTCATCAAACAAATACGTTTTAAGACGAGTTTTAAACATTTTGACAGAGGTATCTCCTTTGCCTTTTAAGCATGACTGAGGATTTTGAAAGAGCAGCTGGTCTTAAGATCTCAGAGATCTCTGTGAGCAACGAAAGTTTATACTACTGCAATAGCTTGGTGCTTAGAATGCTACAGTTTAAAAGGTAGCTTCCAACACACACCTTGCTAAAAAAGAAACAAAACCATTCTGAGTTGATTTATTGGTCATTAACAAAGACTGCAACTGTTGTTGCCAGCACTTGACCATAAAAATATGGTAGCATATACAAATAATGTAATATACTATACCAAGTTGTAAAGAGAAAACCACATGATTAATCAAAGTTCATCAAAAGAAAAAAGCTTTTCCACAAGCTGAGATAAGCACTAATATATAGAAGGTATTTTGCTGTAAAATGACATGTCTCATTAGATTAACAGTTTTTTTTTATTGTATAAAGCTGTCAAACTCCTGAGGGCCACTGTCCTGCAGAGTTCAGCTCCAATTAAACAATGGCCATCCATCCAGGAGCTGAGTTAGGCACACATGGTTATAGAATAGCGGAATTTACAATTAACCAGTTAAGAGTTGTTGTTTTTATCATAGCATTTCTACAGTCTTTTACTGTTCAAATTATGATCACTTCCAGTCTGGTCAGGCTAGTTTGTTGGCTAGTTTTATAGGAGTTTAGGGCAGTTCAGTTGGCACACCAGATAAACACCAGCTTGACCGGGCTGGGATGCCATATAGACCAGCTGGCCAGGTTGAGAGTTTTTAAAATATCTTAATTTTAAAATATCTAATTAAGACCAGCAAACCATCTTAGGCTAGTATAGCAGGTCTATTTAAGTATGTTTTAAATGATCTATGCTTTATGTGTGCTGTAATCCTAATGTGTTCAATGTATGATTATACGTATCCTTTGCTTTGTTTTAAGTGTGCTCACAGGGATTTGCAGGGCTCTATCGTACCACCCACACACAGATCTTTAAAAGCCTGCCCCATATTACACTCCTGCTGACCCACTTAAGGTGTTTAACTGTGGGCCTCATTGCCAGTGCTGTTTGCAGCCATCTTGATAATCCATCTGGACCTCTGCATGAAAAGTCAGTTTACAACTTGATTTCAGGGAACTGATGTCCTGAAGTTGATTTACACCAAAGGCCATGTGAATGTCAAAACAAGATCCTGCCCCGTGATTAATGCCATCTTGAAGTATCCATCCCTGAAGCACACCTGTCTATAGCTAGTAAGCATAGGCTATCTGTGCAAAGCAATTGGCAAAACCGAATATATTTAAATCAAAGGAATATTGAGCAGGCCAGATCTTTTGGAGTGTTTCCTTTAAAGGGGACCTATTATGCAAAATTCACTTTTATATTGGTTTTGAAAATATTTATGTCTGCAATGTGTGTACACAATCACCCTATTGTGGTAAAAATCCATCCACTCTGTTCATTTTCCCCATAAATCTCAAACTATGGCTGCGTCCGAAATCGCATACTCTTGATTAAGTAATTATTTTCTCGATTTACCACGGGTACCATATTTACCATGCCTAATCTCGATCTAGCTCGCTGCAGTGTGCAACAAGTGTCTCATATTGTAGCCGTCAAGCAAACGCACAGAGTATACTGTATGTATCTATATGATAAAACAGCGGCTTTCGTAACGTTAATAAATCTTTAATACATTACCGGTCATCCATGATTTCTGCCCGAGTCCCGTCGTATTTTCCACTGTCTGTAGAGGTGAAGACAACAACTACCATGATTCCACGAAATCAAGGCGTCATCAAGCTACCCCTTTGTTTTGAATAAACAACCTCTAGTGGCGAAAAATGACATAGTGTTAGATTTTGCTGTATTTGGCCGAGCAGTGGTTTGGGTGGCTCGCCAATGTATTAGATTTCTCCAATATATAAAAAAAGCAAGCTTGACCAGAGTTCTTGTGGGGAGAAGAATTTATTGAAGGATTGTAGTGTAGCAGTCCTTCAGCAGCGATGTTAGCATGTCGCCCTTCAACAATCTTAACCCAAAGGTCTGTCTGTGAGACAGAACTTTATATATGAAGACAAATGGGCTACAAACAATCAGTTTCTGTGGGTTCACACCTTTACAGACACAGATAGAGTTGATTAAATCTAAGGCAGAGTTGATTAAATCTAAGGCACAGTCACAATGTAAATGAATCTGATGACTGAAAATACACAATCTTTCAATAGTGTGCCTTTAAAACTTGCGTGATGCACCGTCTGACTATAATAACTTTCATGATGAAGAACTGCAATGTCACATGAGCGTGAACGCGATGTGATACAGATATTTTGTTAGTTTTTGGCAGAGTATCCAAGGTACGAGCTGTAAAGGCTCTGCCCTCTTCTGGATAGGGGGTTGGGGAGCAGCAGCTCATTTACATTTAAAGATACATGCACGAAAACAACATGTTTTTGATTCAGCTCAAAAATGGTTATGGTATAATAAATTAACAGTGGGGTATTTTGAGCTGAAACTTTACAGACACATTCTGTGGACACCTGAGGCTTATATTACATCCTATAAAAGGGGGGCATAATAGGTCCTCTTTAATAAGTATTTTCGCGATGTGATTTGGTCAGATATATTTGGATGAATGCTGAATAATCCTTTCTTCTCTGTTAAAAGGAAAAACTCACTAGTGGCGTCTTAAGTCTTGAAAATATTGGGCTAAATGAGACTGTCTTGAAATCCTGTCTTCTCTCTTTCAGGGCAGGTTTCATCTTCTGCTGAATCTAAGAGATCCATTTCAAAGCAAAGCTATGGAAATGCTAATGCTGTGAAAGCCACAGGACATGAATCCTTAAAATCACTCCACTAATACCGTCAGCCGAATCTAAGACAAATAGAAATATCAAACTAAGACTTATGGAAAGTCAACATGTGATTTGACTTAAATGCCACAACTCAGTTTGCTCAGATCCAAATGAAATCCTAACAAATGTTTCATCGACTTGATTTAAGCGTTACACTCTCTCCAAGGGTTGTCAAATGCCCTTGAAATGATGCAACAGTGTATTGTTTATTTTTTGAAAGTTTTCAGAGAGCAGGTTGTGAATTTGAGCAACTTTGCTCTTGAAGCTACATATCCTGTGGATGTGTCTTTGCAGGAGCTTTCATCATCACTTTTGTGGAAAATAAATGTTCGTTTTCTGGTATTGAAATGTTTAAGGCTAATTGTTTTTCATCTCTATATATGGGTTGAAGACAAATGTGCCATTGCATCAACACTGATATACATGATTGTGAAGATACATGCAACCATCTAGAAATTACTTTTTAATCATAGTAATTACACAATATGACAATTAATTCTGTTAATTACATTTATTAGTATTTTGCTGTAAAAAGCCCCAATGTGAAGATAATTCAAATGTATTAAATTATGACAAAAGAAAGCATTACTTATGATAAATGGCTTTTGAAGTCAATATTGTTTTTTTATTAAATACACTCAATTAATGTTACAGTATATTGTCAGCCCATTATTACAAAAAGCTCCCTTGATTTACTCATCAGGGAAGACAATTTATCCATTTTAGTGATCAAACTAAGTGCATGTCGCAAGCTTTCTAGGAAATGTTTAGCTTTCTCCTCAAGTGTATTTTCATTCAGAGAGAGTGAGAAAAAAGGGGGGGGAAACAAGTGGAGAGATGGAGTTCTGATGAGAGCAGAGAGAGGTTTGTCATCAAGTTTAAGACAATTCAGATATCAAATAGTCTTTTCAATGACACTTCAAAACAGTCGAACAGTGGTGGAGCCCATCTTTCTTGTGTGTTACACTCCTGCTCTGCTGTGCTCTGCACGCCCTGCAGTGGGAAATGAAAGCCCATGGTGCTGTGATATCATCCGACAAACACTCGCAAAAATACATAAAGTGTGTGTATGGAATTGTAAAGTTTCCTAAAGAGACTATAAAACTGCAGGTAATGAGAAACACACTTCAGAACTTTGACATACTGACATGCAGAGGTACGTTTACCGAGGTGTACAATTATTTTAAAGGAACTGCTCACAATAAGATTTTGTCATTCTAATTTTTTCCAAGCCTGTACATTTTTCTTTCTTACATGAAACACCAGATACTTGTCTTGCAGAATTTCCGAGCATTGATTTATATGCAGTACAATGAGCTTGATTTATAATGAATTCCTACCGAGAAAAGGACAAGAATGAACCATAACATTTTCAAAGAACTATTATATTTCTAAGTCTTCTGAAGACACACAGTAGCTTTGTGAGAAACAAAGCAAGATGCGTTTTTTTAAAGTTTGGTAGAATAAATTCCCATTCACCTTCAAGTTATGGAAAATTGCAGCGTCAACATTCTTTAAAATATCTACATGTCATACGTTTTGAAAATGACGATTTTTGTATGAACTAATTCTTTTAATATAAAACTCCAATCATGTTGTTTTTACTTGCTAAAGGAGAAGGGAATGGCATGATTTCAGCTTTGTGCTGATACTTTGTTCAAGAGACCAGAGATGAATAGAAATGTGTGTTGTTGAAAACACAACACTAGATATTTCTTTGAAGGCACAGTGACTGCAGTATACAAACGATCGGCTACCGGTCGCTATAGGCCGATAATCGCTTATGACTCGATTGGTGATCTCTCAATTTGCTGATCCCATAAACCGATCTCATGCTGATGACGCAAAAAGATGCGCATCTGCCGTGAGAGGTATGCCAGCGACTTCTGACACTGTCCCAATTTCTGTCCGGTGTGGGTAAAATAATTATAATGCTTATTACAAGGTGAGGTACAATTCATACATCTTTATTAAATAACTTTTGACCTGTCTGCGTTAACAGCATAGCAACTCTTCAGTCTTCATATGCTGATCTCCCTCCACTCTCTTGAACTCTTCCCTCACAAGAGACAGGCCAGTGTTCCCAGATTTCAATAGAAAAGTACACCAGCCCAGTATTCATGCTTCATGCTTCATGAATAAGAGAAAATTATCCTCCTAAAAAAACTCCTAAAATAAGCAGACATGGCATAATAATGTATTTATAATGCTGTTATGTTATTTTTAATATATTTATGATGTTATCATAAATCTGGCACAAAGCATTGTATACTTAAACTTTACCCCATGATCAGTGATTGATGATCGGTATCGACTGATACTACTACTTGTGATCGGCCCCAAAAATCCTGATTGGAGCTGTATCCTGATCATTCTCAGGCCTCTGTTTTCTGAGAGAATTTATTGTCAACAGTATGGCAATGGTGAAGTGGACTTAAAAAACATTTCTGTCAGAACCACTATCGTCAAATGCGATTGACAATTAGCTTTACAGTTTGGATTGGCGGAATGGTTCTGTTCTGGACAAGAACTCTCTGCGCATCCTTGTAGCCTAGCATGGATAAGAGCAGGGAGAGCAGCAATAACCCACTTTAGTAGGGAGGTTAAGTGACTTTTGACTTCAAGTCATGATGCAAAGGTCCCCTTTGGTATGGAAGTACCTTAGGGCCATAGAAATAAATTTATCCTAAGACACACGTGAGATCACATTTTGTATCTTATATACGCACATTTTTTAAAAATGGCCGCCGACCATACTTGAGAGGCCCATATCTTTGCTTCTGTTATAGCTATAATGACAAATTTGGTATCAACGTGTACATTTTTGGGGTCAAGGAGTCCAATAAAATAGGTTCCAAGACTAAAAAACAATAGTGTTGTCCTTACCATGACAATTGGAGGTGAAGTATGCAATTTTTTATTAAAAAACACATGCCAAACACACAGTGTTTCGGCGCCAGAGGTTTTTTCCTAAAATGTTCGATTTTGACATCTTAATTTCAAAAGGCTATATCTTAAAAGTAATAAAAGATAGAGACTTTCTGTAAATTAGAGAAATATTAAGGATGACCCAAAGTTTATGTAGGGATTACATTTTCCCATCTAATTTGCATATTATGACGTCATTATGGTGGCGGCCATCTTGGATTATAGAATTTTCATGAAAAGTCACGTTTAAATGATAAAATGATCAAATGCAGCACTTCTTTCCCCCCAAAATGTCCCTCACTTTCTGTATGCTATATTGCACAATACTGAATGCTCAGGTAAATAGTAAGTAGTAAACAAACTGTGTAAATCATTACTAATAAATGGTAGAAACAAACCGAATGCAAGTAGCGGTTGGCCTTTTGCTGTAGAGATTTTCTATTTACTACATATAGTAAATCATCCTCATTGGCCAACTACTCAAAAGCCGGCATTCCCATCAGCTTGCGATAGACTATGCATAATAGCCCCTCTGCCCCGTGTCACACCGTCTCTACTCCTGCTGGGAGCAGCGCGGCCAGATCTGCCTCGCGTGCGCGCCGAGTGTGCACAGCTCGGACTACTGTCATTGTCATTGTCATTGCGACTCCCCACCCTGCCTCCACGTTGCCCCCTAACTGTCCTATGAATACTTCGACCTCGTCTAACATACCCAGTGGCATTAGACAAACAAAGTCTCCATCACAATACTGTCGCCGCGATTGTGGAGAGGCACACACGCTAAAAATCTCCCGCCTCGTTCCCCACAACACTAACACGCCTGCTAACTTCGCGATGAACACTCCGACCCCGAGAAACATTGTTCCTACCACTGACATTGGGTAAAGGACCATCTAAATTGTGCAAAGGATTCACCGTTTGTGCTTGGTGTAGGGCTATACTTTCACTTTCAGAATCAGGCAGATATTCCCCTTCATAATCAGGGTCCACGAATAGAAGACCCAACACTTCATTGCGGGTAAGCTTTATTGATGCCATTAGATATAATAATAATAATATTAATAATCTAATGCAAATACTCGCTGACGTTGACAATATTGCTCTGATAAAATGGCTCACTCGCACACTAGCTCCGCTTTTGTTCGCACTGATTCAATGCACTCTAGCTCGAAGATTTTGTATAGAAGCATGACGTTTTTTTGAGTCGCGGATGAAGTATGACATGTCTGCCATCTAATGGAGGGTAGGTTGAACAAAATTTTACACCCTATTTGACAAAATCGGCCGTTTTATTCAGTGGACTGCCTGAGGTGGGACCACGACACCAATCTGCTCCTAGTGACTGATCACTGAATTCGCTATATCTATGCTAAATGTTTTCAAGCGGTCATATGACACACATTCCTCTTTTATGCATGGCCTCCACCAGATATCTACTACCACTTTGCTGGTGTAGTTTCATTGCCAGATATAGCGAAGCTGGTGTTTCCCTCTCTCTTATGTGACGAGGAACACTGCCATGTTTCTTGGATCTGCATCTTACAGAGTTGAAAATTATTTGCTGCCCAATGGATGTTGCAGCCTGGAACTTCTCAGGTCCAGGAGGTGGCTGATCAATACCTGATCCATCAAGAAGCATGTGTAAGAATGATCTCAGCATGGGAGGGATAGAATCAGCTTCACAGGAAGTTGAGAAGGCACCTGTAAAAGCATGCTTCATGGGGAGATACTCTTGCAGAAGGATTTTGGCTGCTTTGAAGATGATGGAGACATCGGTAGAAGTGTTGTTTTTCATGTTAGCAACAGCTTTGCTCAGGTCATCATCAAATACAACGGACCAGACACGATTTATTTGTACTGATCTGATGTCAGGAATCAGGGTTCAATATCCTTCCGAAGGCGTGTGGTGTTGCATTTGATGTTTGGAAATCCAAGATCAGCAATGCGCTCGTCATAGAGGGCTGTCAAGTCAGACATTGCCAGTGATTCCCCTGAGCAACGATAGTCCTCGATGTATTCGAGCGACTCATTGAGGACATGTGCTCTGATGACCTGAGTTGCATTACTTTCAGTTGAGTCACATCCAACAGTTTCTGCTTTTCTATAGAGCCTAGTCAGGCATGCACAATGATAAACAGCATTAATAGCAACCATGTCACCAGCAGCTAGTTCAGCCAATAGATGCCTGTCACCCACCACCTGAGCACATTCTTTCACTTTTCTATCCAAGCCAAGGGTGGCAGCCCTCCTCAGTTCCTTTTTTTGCCCACTTCACCACAGAAGAGACACAGTTTATCAAATGGTTCACATGATGATGTTGAGGGTCTGGGTAAAGCGAGTGTGGTGGACTTGTCACTCATGCGCCATGTTTTTACTGGACTCACAGACTCTTCATGCTTTTTTCTTTTTCTTGCTCTCTCAACTTTTTGTTTATCAATCGCATTTCTGCAGCTTTTGTGCCACACCATAGGATTTTGAATCATCAGCTGAACTACATCCTGACTACCACCACTAATGTCCACTATAAACTCAGGCAGATCCCCTAATGCCTTCAGCTCCTGGATGTTATCTAAAGCTTCTTTGTAACATGATTGCAATCTTTCAGGATTGTTTCTCAGTTTGAATGATGAAGAGGGATCTATCCATCCATCCATCTTCTTCCGCTTATCCGGGGCCGGGTCGCGGGGGCAGCAGTCTAAGAAGAGATGCCCAGACTTCCCTCTCCCTAGACACTTCCTCCAGCTCTTCCGGGGGGACACCGAGGCGTTCCCAGGCCAGCCGGGAGACATAGTGTCTCCATAGTCTGTCCTAGGTCTTCCCGGGGGTCTCCTCCCAGTGGGACGCGCCCGGAACACCTTCCCGGGAAGGCGTCCAGGAGGCATCCGGAACAGATGCCCGAGCCACCTCAGCTGACCCCTCTCGATGTGGAGGAGCAGCAGCTCTACTCTGAGCTCCTCCCGAGGGACCGAGCTTTTCACCCTATCTCTAAGGGATCGCCCAGCCACCCTGCGGAGAAAGCTCATTTCGGCCGCCTGTATCCAGGATCTTGTCCTTTCGGTCATGACCCAAAGCTCATGACCATAGGTGAGAATAGGAACGTAGATTGACTGGTAAATCGAGAGCTTCGCCTTGCGGCTCAGCTCTTTCTACACCATGACAGACCGGTACATCGACCGCATTACTGCAAAAGCTGCACCGATCCGTCTGTCAATCTCCCGTTCCATCCTTCCCTCACTCGTGAACAAAACCCCAAGATACTTAAACTCCTCCACTTGAGGCAGAAACTCTCCACCAACCTGAAGTGGGCAAGCCACCCTTTTCTGGCCTCGGATTTGGAGGTGTTGATTCTCATCCCAGCCGCTTCACACTCGGCTGCAAACCGTCCCAATGCATGCTGAAGGTCCTGGTTTGATGAGGCCAACACGACAACATCATCTGCAAAGAGCAGAGATGAAATCGTGTTGTCACCAAACTTGACACTCTCCGGCCCCTGGCTACGCCTAGAAATTCTGTCCATAAAAATTATGAACAGAACCGGCGATAAAGGGCAGCCCTGCCGGAGTCCAACATGCACCGGGAGTCCCGCAAGCCAACCAGGCCCGATAGGACTCCTTCTTCAGCTTGACGGCATCCCTTACTTCCGGTGTCCACCACCGGGTTCGGGGATTGCCGCCTCGACAGGCACCGGAGACCTTACGGCCACAGCTCCGAGTGGCCGCGTTGACAATGGAGGTGGAGAACATGGTCCACTCGGACTAAATATCTCCAACCTCGCTTGGGATCTGGTCGAAGCTCTGTCGGAGGTGGGAGTTGAAGATCTCTCTGACAGGGGATTCGGCCAAGCGTTCCCAACAGACCCTCACAGTACGTTTGGGTCTGCCGAGTCTGTCCAGCTTCCTCCCCCGCCATCGTATCCAACTCACCACCAGGTGGTGATCAGTTGACAGCTCCACCCCTCTCTTTACCCGAGTGTCCAAGACATACGGCCGCAGGTCAGATGAAACGACCACAAAGTCGATCATCGACCTACGGCCTAGGGTGTCCTGGTGCCACGTGCACTGATGGACACCCTTATGCTTGAACATGGTGTTCGTTATGGACAAACTGTAACTAGCACAGAAGTCCAATAACTGAACACGGCTCGGGTTCAGATCAGGGGGGCCGTTCCGCACTTTCCAGCACCCCTCCCAGAGACCCCAAGAAGGCCGGGTACTCTGCACTGCCGTTTGGCCCGTAGGCACACACGACAGTGAGAGACCTATCCCCGACTCGAAGGCGCAGGGAAACGACCCTCTCGTTCACCGGGGTGAACTCCAACACATGGCGGCTGAGCTGGGGGGCTATAAGCAAACCCACACCAGCCCGCCACCTCTCACCATGGGCAACTCCAGAGTGGTGAAGAGTCCATCCTCTCTCGAGGAGTGTGGTTCCAGAGCCCAAGCCGTGCGTAGAGGTGATCCCGACTATCTCTAGTCGGAACCTCTCAACCTCACGCACAATCTCAGGCTCCTTCCCCGCCAGTGAGGTGACGTTCCACGTCCCTAGAGCTAGCTTCCGTGTCCAGGGATCGGGTTGTCGAGGCCCCTGCCTTCGACTGCCGCCCGATCCTCTCAGCACTGACCCCCTTACGGTCCCTTCTGCAGATGGTGAGCCCACGGGAAGGTGGCCCCACGTCGCTCCTTCGGGTTGAGCCCGGCCGGACCCCGTGGGGGGAGGCCCGGCCACCAGGCGCTCGCATACGAGCCCCAACCCCGGGCCTGGCTCCAGGGTGGGGCCCCGGCTGCGCCATACCGTGCAACGTCACGGTCCTAGGTTTAAGAGGGATCTAATGTTTTTTCAATCTTTAGGGCGGACTGACATAGGAAGCATAAACTCCAGTCACGGCATTCCATTATGGCTAATCTGAAAAAGAAATGAAGTTGCTTTAACATCATAAGAGAGATAATATGAGCATTAACAAGCATTCGCAAAAGTAAAAAAAACTCCTGGTGCATATGGGATGTGTTGTTGCAGGAACTGATTTGCTATAGGCTACTCCTGACTGGTCGAAATCTCATGCTACTTAGGACAAATGTAATGTACAGAAGTAGCTGCACTGCTTAAATACAAAATTAAAGTTTTTGAAGGAAAAGATAAGTAAAGTCACTCTGATGACACAATTTTTATGTGAAATGTGCATATTTACCCCCAAATGTCATGGTATGGGGAAATGTTTTGTTTTTTTAAACTTGAAACCAATTTTATTGGATTCCTTGACCCCAAAAATGTACACTTTGACACCAAATTTGTCATTATAGTGATAACAGAAGCAAAGATATGGGCTCTAGAGTATTTTCGGCGTATTGGCGGCCATTTTTGAAAAAACCTGTTTATTTCTGATACAAAGTGTGATTTCACTTGTGTCTTAGGATAAATTTATTTGTATGACCCTAAGGTACTTCCATACCAAAGACAACCTTTGCATCATGACTTGAAGTCAAAGGCCTATTTTTTGGGCTTAACCTCCCTACTACTTAGGGTAAACAGAACAGAACCAACATGAATGTATTGCAGATATCATTAATGTCCATATTTTAATGTACAACATAATTCGAGAATTTAGTCTGATTCAAAGGGGAATCAGAATGCCAAATCCTGACTGGACGAGAGGAAGAGCTGGGGATGGAGGAGGGTAATTAGTAGGGGTGTAAATCGGACAGTTAATCACGATACGATACGATATCGATTCTCTCAGCCAGCGATACAATATTTGCCGATACCTCAAAAAATTCTACGATGCGATTACGATTCGATTCGATTCAGGGCTATATCTATCGATTAATCGATATTTAGATATTATGTGCCAAGTGTACACAACCAGTTACGTTTATTAACTCACACTAATACATGCAAAAATATATAACATGAAAGTTTAATTAAACTCTTTGAAAATTGCACACCCTCTCCCAATTGGGACATTTTCAAGTTGTTTGTTACAAGTAAAAAAAACAAAAAAAACATGATAGCCTATATGAAAATGAACAAGAACGAAGTTATCTGTTTTTGCAAATGAACTCTATAACAGAAGTTTTTTTTATATATTGTGCATTTGAATATCAATCAAACTGCAGCTGGGTTGTTTTGATTAAGTAATAATAACAAATAAATACAGGTAACTTATAAAATTAAAGTTCATTGAAAGTATTTTTTATACATTTTTTGTGGCAAAAGCAGATAACTCCACATTTCATGTTTCAGAGTTAAACAAAGCCAAGTAATTGCTATGATACATAATAAAACACTTGGTTAATCTTTGTAACGTCTCAGCTGACATAGACGCCTGTCAAACTCAGTGGCGTGGCGTGGGGAAAATTTCTGAGGAAGCCAATTAAGACACAACCTCTAAGCTGTGTGTTTTAAGGGGTGGGGGCAGAAAATCATACGTTACCATTTATATGTTGCTATTTGGATTAACTATTAGAGCGCCCAGCATCATCTTACCGGGACTTATGCTTGTTACAATCCAACACTTTGAGCACGGACGCTCTCTCTCTCTCTCTCTCTCTCTCTCTCTCTCTCTCTCTCTCTCTCTCTCTCTCTCTCTCTCTCTCTCTCTCTCTCTCTCTCTCTCTCTCTCTCTCTCTCTCTCTCTCTCTCTCTCTCTCTCTCTCTCTCTCTCTCTCTCTCTCTCTCTCTCTCTCTCTCTCTCTCACACACACACACACACACACACACACACACACACACACACAGTCAGTCCTCTTAAACATCTTTCATGGTGTTTTTTATTAAAACATTCGCAGATAGGAAACGCCAACGGTAAGCAACAAGAAGATAACCTTTTTCATTTAATACACCCTTAAATCGGTGTGACGCTCATTAAGGATATACAATAGCGGTTATTCACAAACAATAAACAACAAAGTGCACTCACATGCTGCTTAATCAAAGCACGCAAGAAACAGTAAGAAGAACTATAATCACATTAAAAAAAAATAACACATCGCTAAATGGGCAGTTCAGACCAGACGAGCTCTTTCTCTCTCGCTCTCTCTCTCTCTCTCTCTCTCTCACACACACACACACACACACACACACACACACACACACACACACACACACAGACAGTCAGTCAGTCCTCTTAAACATCTTATGGTCTTTTCATTAAAACATTAGCAGATAGATAGGAAACGGACGGTAAGCAACAAGAAGATAACCTTTTTCATTTAGTTTTGGTGTTGGCCTGCCATCGGATTTAATTCTGAGTTGCTGCTGTAGAGGCAGTTTAGTAAAATATTTTTTTATCAAATACGTCCAAATCTCCACCCTCCATAATTACAATTAATAATTTTAGCTAACTAGCTAAACAAGATGTCAACACAAATCCACAAATCTTCCGCTATTTCATTCATTCAATCATTGACGATGATAACGTGATGTGATTGGCCTGATGCCAACAAGTTCATGGCTTCCCTTGACACTGTCCTGACCAATCACAGGGGAGCAGTGTCGTGACATAGCGTCACTTGATTGGTTAATCATTCTTTTTTTTTTCTATTAAGGGATGCCAACTCAGCCTGGCCTCCTCACAGACACAGGGTGCAGTACCATATTTTCAACGCTCATTCACCATGTCACTTTTATAGGGGCGCTGTTTTACACATCATAAAACGCTCAGTAATGAATGAAGAGAGACGATGAGGAGATGACAGGATTACGTAAACTGTGAAAACAAAAGTGTTTATTAAATGACGATTATATTCTGAAAAAGTGAGGAAGCATGGCTTCCCTTGGCCTCCGCAAGAAAACGCCACTGGTCAAACTTTGTTGTTGTGATTAACGTACACGCAATACAGAGAGCTTTTCCCTCACCACTAACGTGCTGTTTTAGTAAGATTCCGTGAAAAAGTTTCAGCTTTTATTTTCCTTTTACACCCCGAAGAAGATATCACGGGTTCATCAAGTTCGCTGAAATCCATCCTCGATCACTTTTAGTCAGCTTTGACGAAACTCCTCTCAGCTAGCGCGTCTTTTCTAAGTGATAAGCAAGCAGCCTTGTCACCTGACCTGAATACTGCGCACTGATTCGCTAAAACAGACTTTTCGGGGCTTGTCGTTTCTGCTGTAAAACATGAACTCGCGATGCCTTGACAGTGGAAAATACCCGCTTTTGTGAACAAAGGGTTCAGTCAATCTTGTCAGGCATCTATTTCAGCGGAGAAAAGTTACGTGAGGATGTGGAGTGTGTCAAAATAAAGGTACCGTATATCAATATTTTATGTGTGGTATCGATGCACCGTATCGTTAGACGTTTGATCGATGCATCGATCCATATCGATGTATTGTTACACCCCTAGTAATTAGCTCCTGCCAGAACTAATGCTATGCTTGATTGTTTTTTCAGTTGGAGCTGTGGTGCAGTGGTTAACACTCAAGTTGTGGTGCTCATTTAGGTGATTAAAGTTTGAATTTGGCCTGATTCCCCAATAATTTTCTTGTATCTTTCCACTATATCTGTAGAATAAAGAAGCAATAACATTCCTTTTCACTTTATCTGTAGAATAAAGAAGCAATAACCTTCCAAAAATCAGTCTTTTTTTTTTTTTTTAGATAGACCTAACAGAAAAACACTTTATCTAGTTTAAGCCTTTATTTAATGTGTGTACTTGCACTACCTTCTGATTGATGACTCTGCCATCAAATTACTGTCCGTATTCAAGGGTGGTATTGTACTAAAACAAGCACCCATTGACCTCTTTCTACTTAGGTGATGGAATGTTAGTCACTGTCTTTTAAACCCAAACGACCAGTTTTACCCCCACAAAAAACATCTCCTGGGTGACGAGGTGATTTTAACCTTGTTCATCTGGGAATGCCGTGCAGGACACAGAGGATTGTCTATATGTAAATAAGTGAAGTGTCTTGGAACAGGTTTCCCTGAAGCACAGCTGTAATGGATAACTGCACCCGGTCAGTAATTACTCTCTGTCTCTCCTCTTTGGTGTTTTCATTACTCCCCTTATGATCTGTCAGTGTCAGCATGAAGAGTCTTTGGATATCTATCTTTGTTGTGCGCGGCAGAGCCACCTTGTGAATTTCTGCAAAATTTTCAACACCTAGTTCTGCGCTCGCTCATTGACTAAACCTATGACAAATCTAGATGATTGAAATTTAGGACCTTGTTTTATAATTTGACTGGATGAGATGAAATATGGTGTGACATTCCTATATCTCTCCTCTGTGCGCATGCACAAACTATCCCTGCTATGTATCAGATTGACATTTTTATATTGTAAAGTTATTTTATTAAATAATAATAATAAAAAAAATAAATCCATGTATTTATTTACCTGATTCAGAATGATTGCACACATTTTTTCCTCCATACTTGTATGCATGTTCCTGTACTGTACATTCTTGAAATCTGCTGGAGACCTTTTAGATGTATTTGTTTGTGTTATTGTCATAAAATAGTACAATAATTAACTGATAGGCCTACTCGTTGCTATAAAGACCATCTAGGGCCAGAATGGAAATTTATCCAGTCTGGTTTATGTTGGTTAGTGCTGCTCTAGTTGATGCACCAGCATAGCTATGATGTTCACCTGCAAAAACAACATGATCTTTCAGTTGAAAAACCCTCTTTACTTGCCAGACTTGATACAACTTTAGTAATTAAAACTAAGACGTGGCAAACCATCACAAAACAGTCTGGGCTTGCATTCAGTCTATACTGGTCTTTAATGGCCTTAAGGTAGGGTAGGCAATTTCAGAGTGGCTAGCAATAGCAAGCTAGCTTTGAAAGCATTAGATCCCACCCACCCTTCAGAGTGCTCTCCAAAGCCATGCTTCCTTCAAAACACATGAACACGCAGGTCGTGCACAGCCAGAGCAGATTCAGTAAAGCGTCAGACGGTGTTTAATGACCTCATGTCTCAAAGCACATAACATTAAATAATAATGAATGTAAACAACAGAGCTCTTACTTCTACCACCTGACAGCTTCAGATTCATTTTGGCGTTGATAATGTTAACATAGAAACGCCTAAATCTGAGTCTGAGGACGTAAACAGCTCAGAGTAGAGCGACATGTGGGGGACATCTAAATTACAATTACGACATGGTGTGAACGCATCATTAGCTCATTGTTTTGGTTCAGGAGGAACTGTAAAAGTGGCTGCTGTTTGTTTTTGGCGCTTGGAGTGTCTACAACTCTGCATAGCCTTACGGAAATGTCTACAGAAATGTGATGTCTGCACGAGCTGGGTGCGCTGAGGTATGGAAATAGATATGCTGACAGGCAGCTAGGAACGAATTCAATGATAGGACGAACATTTTTTGGTCCTAAGACTTCCATATATGATATATGTAATTTTTAAAAAATATTTAGACCACTTCTATTATTGATTGTTATCAGGACGTGAAGAGAGTTTCACAGAATAACAAAAATAAATTGCCTACCCTACCTTTAACAAAGGCATTCTTGATTTGGTGATTTATGGCTTCATTTATATATAAAAATAGTTAAATACAGATATCACTATTGATAACCTTATATGCTGTCAGTGATAGGTATTTAGGAGATACAAGATTACGAGAGCTTTTATTCACATATAAACGTTTATCAACACATAATTTTTGGGTGAACTAACCCTTTAAACATTTTCATATGTTCAGATTTAAGTACAATGATGGCCTCTTTTATTCTGTGCTTTATTTGCCATTCCATCATATACCGGATTTGTTACTGAGATGTGTGAGACAGCAATGACGGACAAAAAGGAAAAGTAGGCCAGGAGAGAACTGTGAGCGCATGTAAACAGCGGTGAAATGTGTTTGAATACAAATCACTGTGGAGTCAGGTTTACATTCAACAAACACCAATGATGTCTTATTTCCTACCCTTCATCTCACCCCATTGCCCTTCTCTTCCTCCGCTCCGAGAGAGTGCCATTAAGTGCTTGGTTTGCGTGCAGGTGCTAAAATCCCACAAAAATCCCACTCGCTGTTTTCTCTGAGGCTAATTAATGGTACTTTGAGAGCTGCATCTAATAATTCAAGGTTAGCAAAAGAACAAGGGTTATGATTTAATGAGAACGTGTTGGGTAAAACAATGTTTTGCCACCACTATGTGAGGAAGCCACTGATGAATTAATCAAGTTGTCATACTTTACAGAAACTATGGGAATTAATAGTTGCTCACCAACAACTGACGTCCATAAACATGTTAATTTCCATTGCATTACATTTTCACACTTTTTTTTAGCTTATAAAGTCCTGAATTGTTTGGTCCTTTCTTATAGATTCATTTATTTAAATGAGTTTTGAGCATCCTGTGCATAACTTTTTTTGGCTGATATTTTATTTCCCTTCACAGGTGAAGCTTTAATGATTTATAGTCTCATTACAAGATGTCACATAAAATGAGATGGGATGCTCAATCAAATGTATGAGGCAAATTAAATAGTATCCTGTAACTTGCATTTAAAATTTGATTAGTAGTAACTGGCTTTCTGGGCATGGTCCTATAGGCTTTCTTTTTATCCTGTAAAATACACCCCCACCCATGGTAAAATGAATTTATGGCTATTATATATCCTTCAACCTTTCGCTCTTCTGGTTTCCTCTATAAAATATCATGAAAAAAAAAAAGTGTGAATAGTGCCAGAAGGAGCCACTTAACTGTAGATTGTATGGAAATTAAGCCATAAAGGCATAAACACTGTTAATTAAAACCTGAGAAATTGAGAAGTGTAAATTTTAAATTATGGTGTAATAGGAACCCAGTAATGGACACCAAAAAAATGGGTGGCCCAATTAAACAGAGGCAGAGTGAATACAAAAAGTTTGAAGTACAAATGAATATTTATTCAAACGTGCAAAATCATGAAAAAATCCTAACCCAAATATGAAACATTATTGAAAAAAAAAAAGGAAAAAACTTATCCAAAAACATCCAAATTTGCCAAATGCAAATTTTCCAAAAAATAACCCTCAAAAATAACAAGAGCACAAAAAAAGACAAATCAACTAAGTACAAAATACCTGCAGCACTCAGGCCACACTCTCCACTGCAGCAACCAATACAGACTAACTCCATTAAACACAGACGAGCACATTTATACTGCCGGCCAGCACCATTACCTCATGGGGAGGGACAAACTCACATACAACACTTTACACATTTTCCCATAAATATACAGTCTAGAAGAAACAACAGTTGATATCATTTACAATACATTGAACAGGAAGCAACAGAAGCAACTCGGGCGCGTTGTCCCTGAAACACCCATGCTCAATTAATAAGTGGTAGATTTCAATCCTTAGCGGAACCAAAGATTCCCACCACTGTTTCCCCGTCGGACCTCTAAAATTATGGTACAAACAATGCTGCATAAAGTCAACTGGTATTTCATTAACTCATTTCGATTGATAATCAAACTCTTATGTCAGTAAACAGTCTCTGTGTGTGTGTGTGTGTGTGTGTGTGTGTGCACATTTATTAACTCAAGTCCATGTTAAATGTGTGGTTAATCCGTGACCGTCACACTCCCCTCTACCCATTTTCAAGCCGGCAGGCGAGAAAGAAAGTCCGCTGTAGCATTACTCTTTTCTGGTATGTGCTGGACAATGAAACGATAAGGTTGCATGGATAAGTACCATCGAGTGATTCATGCATTTGAATCTCTCATACGATCCATCCATTGTCACGGTTCATGAATTCACTGTCTCTCTCTCTCGTCTCGTGAGTGTTTGTGTGTGGGCGTGGCCGCTGATCACCACTGATTAGCAGCGCCAGCTGTTACCACTTGTTTGTCCCTTTATATGTTCAGTAACTGGTGTCTCATGTTGTCAGATCGTTGTGGCTTCCCCGGTGTGTGTTCCCTGTTCCGTGCTCGTCTCCTGGCTTCCTTGTTGTGGATTCTTCTTGTTCCTCGTCGTCTTCCTGGATTCATGCATTGCTTCACTGAGATCACGATCACCATTCACCACCACTGGGTTACATGTCGAAGTCTCTGCGTCACCTGTTTTCATCTGTGTTTGTGTCTGTGTTCATTTCTCGCAGTATCACATGGATGGACCAACAAGAGGAGAGCATCTCCAACACAGGCCAGTTGGTCCAAGCTCTGGTGACGCAGGTGTCTGAGCTCACCCAACAGCTCCAACATCTGAGGAGTCCCGCTGCGCCACCCACACCGCCCGTTCAGCCCACCCCGCCAGCGCCACATTTCCAGCACGAGCCACGCCTACCCACACCAGAGGGATACGCAGGTGAGCCTGATTATTGCAGAGTTTTTGCTCAATGCATTTTTCATTACAGCCACAAACATTCAGCCAGGAACAGACGAAGGTAGCGTTTGTGCTCGTGTTATTGTCGGGCAAGGCGGCTCTTTGGGGAACGGTGATGTGGCAGAACAAGGATCCATGTTGCACCTCGTTCCAGGCACTCTCGGAGGAGATGAGGAGAGTTTTTGATCGTGCGGTGGCGGGTAGGGAGGCGGCCAGACTACTCGCCGATCTCCGCCAGGGAGATCGCTCGGTGTCAGAATATTCCATCCAGTTCCGCACCCTGGCCACGGAGTGCCAATGGAACGAGGAGATGCAGTGGGACAGGTTCCTGCATGGGCTGGCTGACCGTGTCCAGAAGGAAATATATATGATGGATCTTCCTCCCAGGTTGAACGGACTGGTGGAGCTAGCGCTGAGAGTTGACGCTCGGTTGGGCAGAATGGGTTGTTTTATGACGGAGCGGAGGACTCACGCATCAGCAGCAGGGACACGGTCAGCCCCGTCTTCGATCACGAGCCCATGCAGGTGGGCAGAGCTCTGCTTTCCCGGGAGGAGAGAGAAAGGCGGAGATCCCAAGGACTTTGCTTGTACTGTGGTAAAGTGGGCCACTTCATCGACTCCTGCCTGGTAAAAGATCAAGCCCGGTAGTAACTATGAGGCTACTATCGGGTGGGGATCTCGGCCGAGAAGACCTCATCATCTACCCTCCTCCCGGCAAGACTGAGATGGGCAACCCACACACATGACACCAAGGCTTTACTGGACTCTGGGGCTGAAGGTAATTTCATTGACTCAAGACTCGCTCACCAACTTCAGATCCCTGTCACATCACTCACGCACAAGATATCCGTCAACGCTCTCAACGGCCAAGAACTTCCCAACATTTCACACACCATTGAATCTATCACACTCATCACATCTGGTGACCACACTGAGACCATAACCTTTCTTCTCATGGACTCACCACTTGCACCAGTGGTGCTTGGTCACCCCTGGTTCATTCAACACAACCCCAGAATCGACTGGGGTCACAATTCAGTATCTGCCTGTAGCAATATGTGTCATGAGTCATGTCTAGTGTCTGCTTGTTTGTCTGTGTCTGCTTCTGTGTTCCAGGAGGAGGCAGTGAATTTGTCTAACGTGCCCGAGGAGTACCTGAACCTGAAGGAAGTGTTCAGTAAGTCTGCTTCTCTCCCTCCGCATCGTCCCTATGACTGTGCCATAGACTTATTGCCAGGTGAGTCTCCGCCTAAGGGCAAGTTATATTCGCTTTATTTTCCAGAAAGGGAGGCTATGGAGAAGTATATTTCTGATTCTCTAGCATCCGGGTTCATTCGTCATTCCTCATCTCCAGCGGGGGCGGGGTTATTTTTTGTGGGTAAGAAGGATGGGTCTCTGCGACCGTGTATTGATTACCGGGAGTTGAACAACATCACGGTATAGAATACTTATTCCGCATAAGGAAGGGTGATGAATGGAAGTTCATACCCCAGGGGGCACTTTGAATACTTGGTCATGCCTTTCGAGCTGTCCAACTCCCCAGCGGTCTTGCAGGCACTCGTCAATGACGTGCTGAGAGATATGGTTGTTCAGTTCATATATGTCTACCTGGATGACATATTGATTTTTTCGTCTTCTCTCCAGCAATACGTTAAGCACGTCAGACGAGTGCTTCAGAGGTTGCTAGAGAATGGGCTTTTTGTCAAGGCGGAGAAATGCGTTTTTCATGCACAGTCTGTTCCTTTCTTAGGTTACATCGTTTCATCTGAGGGAGTACGTATGGATCCTGACAAGGTTAAGGCTGTGATAGATTGGCCAAGTCCAGAATCCCGTAAGGCCCTACAGAGGTTTCTGGGGTTCGCCAATTTCCATCGGCGTTTTATTCGCAACTTCAGCCAACTAGCCGCACCTCTGACTGCCTTGACCTCCCCCAGAACAACGTTCAGGTGGTCCGATACAGCCGAGGCTGTATTCGCCAAACTAAAGAGCCGCTTTGTTTCGGCCCCCATCCTCGTAGCCCCTGATCCATCACGTCAGTTCGTGGTGGAGGTTGACGCGTCAGAGGTGGGGGTAGGAGCAGTTCTTTCCCAACGTTCTTCCACAGACGACAGGATGCATCCTCGCGCGTTTTTGTCCCATCGTTTATCACCTGCCGAGCGTAACTATGACATTGGTAACAGAGAGTTGTTGGCAGTCAAGTTAGCGCTGGAGGAATGGCGTCACTGGTTAGAAGGGTCAGGGGTACCTTTTATTGTATGGACCGATCACAAGAATCTAGAGTATATTAGAACCGCCAAAAGACTCAACTCTAGGCAGGCTCGATGGGCACTTTTTTTCGGACGTTTTGACTTTTCTCTTTCATACCGGGTTCCTAAAACATGTGGCTTGTGCCACTGGTAAGACCTCCAATCGACCCCCAGATGGGTTACTCTAACCGCTGTCTGTCCCTTCGAGACCCTGGTCCCACATTGCGCTAGATTTTATTACCACCCTCCCAGGGCAAGACGGTTGTTTTGATCGTCGTGGACCGGTTCTCGAAGGCGGCTCATTTTATTCCCTTGCCCAAATTACCCTCCGCCAAGGAGACAGCGGTAACTGTTGTAGATCACGTCTTTCGCTTACATGGCCTCCCGATGGACGTGGTTTCCGACAGGGGGCCCCAATTTGTGTCCAAATTTTGCCAAGAGTTTTGTAAGTTACTGGGGGCGAGTGTCAGTCTATCATCGGGGTTTCTTCCCCAAAGCAATGGTCAATGTCACGGTTCATGAATTCACTGTCTCTCTCTCGTCTCGTGAAGTGTTTGGGCGTGGCCACTGATCACCACTGATTAGCAGCGCCAGCTGTTACCACTTGTTGTTGTCCCTTTATATGTTTGCAGGGTTCCCACGGGTCCTTGAAATCCTTGAAAGTTTGTGAATCTGAAAAAATGTTTTCAAGGCCCTGGAAAGTTTTTGAAAATAAACATACATAGAGACAGGTCCTTGAAAGTGCTTGAATTTATTTCGATGGTCAGATACATGGTCAGATACACTTTTTCCACCGTAATGGTTCTGTCGCTGTTACCACTTGTGTCCATTCTCAAAATGTATAGTGCTACTTGGCCCGCGGTCGGGCGGGCCAAGTAATACAAACATTCCATTCCACTTAATCGAAGGTGGATGACAGATAAATCATTAATGTGTTGAGTTTAATAAAAACACGGAACTCTCATCACGGTAAAATGCAATGAACGTGCGTGACTCTTTTACTTTCGTTTTCAACAACGTAATTCTCTTCAGGGAAAAGTGAGAGAGAATTGTAGGCCTACTACTTGCCCGACCGGACAAATGCCCTGATTAAAACAATTTTTAGTATAAAAATACAAAATAACTAGGGAATCACCGAAAACGTGAGGATGATTCTGTTTTATTTAATTTAATGTAAGTGGCGATTGATAGCCTATATAATAATATAGGCCTACTACCTAACCTACTGACGGTAACAATGTTGCGCTGTTGAGGCTCGCACAGTTATTTATAACACTATAGTTAAGAAACAATATATAGGCTAGCCTAGGCTACACACGATCAGAGAGCTGTTTTCCTGAATGCCATCAAGATTGAAACCGAGACTGATTTCATAACAGTTCAATAAACAAATAGTTAAAATTAAGTCACTTACATTTTAGACGCAATGACTGTTTTTGTTCTGTTTTTGTTCTGTTTCAGCAGCGAAAATAGTTCCAAACAAAGATCACGCACCATCGCGCATCTCACAGCAACACTTGTTGCATTACTGAATGATTCAGCGTTTTGAACGAATCGGTTGAGTTAAAGATTCAATTACCCATTCATAAACTGGCTCATTCTGAATAAATCAGCCGTTTGAACGAATCGTTTGAATGAATGACTCAATGAGTCGCTCATTTAGACGGCTGCCTGCCGCCTCCTACTGGCAGTTTAGTTTCATAAAGTATCATTCTTTTCAACATTCCTTATTTGTATATTAAAAAATATTTTAAATAATCTAATTTAAAACAGTTATAATTTTTCAATGTCAATTATTTAATTTGATTGGTAACAGCCTAGTGTCTTACTATTTTAATTGAATATATTGATCAAATTTAAGAATTTGAAATGAAAGATGGAGCATACATTTAATAAAATTAGGGGAAAAATGTCCTTTATAAAAGGTACAAAAAATAGTGTTTTCAAACAGTGATGTAATGAAACATTGACAATTTAAGTTTGAAGGGAGTAAAGCATCTGTTTAGGCTATTAAGGAAATGTAATTTTACCAAAAGAAAAACTTTTATTTTAAATAAATGTTAATTTTTAATCAGCCTACTTCAGTGTGATGTTACCATATTATCATGCTTAACACTGAGAATTTGAACAATTGTAATGTGATGATCAGATGCAGATATCTAAATCAAAGAATATCGGCAGTTTGCGCGTGGATTATTTATTTTTAACAGTGGATTCGGGTGTCTCAAAGTGCACCAGATTAATGAATTTATCTTTAAAATATACAAAATTTTGAGCCAGGAAAAACCCTGGATACGTTAAGTTTTTCCACATGAGGTAGGCTACTTTGTGTTGTACGTTGCCATGACGTTCACGCGCGCATTAAACTACCATGGTACCTCAACGTTTGTTGTTGGAAACAACAAATGTGTCCCCACATTAAGTCCTTGGATTTGAGGGTATTGGACCTGGAAAGTCCTTGAAAGGTCCTTGAATTTGAAGTTGACCAAGGTGTGGGAACCCTGTGTTTGGTAACTGGTGTCTCATGTAGAAATGCACCGATTGATTGGCTGGTGACCGGAATTGGCCGATTTTCACGTGATCGGCCATGATCGGCGACCAACCGATCAGTCTGACATATTCCGATTTTATGCCGGTTAAATGCACTTGGGCGCCGCATGATTAACATCGCGCAACATCAGCATCACACGTGCACACGGAACGCACATTTAGGAACCTCGTGAATTACGGCCGTTTCACACTGCAGATGTCAGCGGCGTGTGATCAGTGCATCTTTTTTTCGCCGTGCATGTTAATCAATGAGTGCATTCACACCAGCAGCAGGAGCAGCGCGTGAGCAGCAGTGAAGCGGAGGGTTTCGGCGCGGGTCTATTTTTGCTACGCTGCTCACGCTCAATTAAAGTGAAAGCACACTTTTGATGGACAAACTAAAAATGAATTCACACAAAAAGTGCTCAAAATGCACAGAATAAGCATGTCTAATGTGTGTTAACAAGAACTGGAGTATGTCAGAAAAGAAAACAAAGACTCAAAAATATTTGTAGAAGATTTACCCATTTAAACTTGTTTTCATTATTCAGTTTTGGTTGCAAGTATGGTTATGATTATAAAAAATAAATAAAGTAAACTAGCCAGAAATTATAGAAATATAGAAAATATAGAAATATCTTTATACTGCAAGGCTATATATATATATATATATATATATATATATATATATATATATATATATATATATATATATATATATATATATATATATATATATAAATATATATTATGTGTGTGTGTGTGTGTGTGTATTTCCCACACCGGGAGTAATTTATATAGTTCTATTTTATAGTGATTATCTGTTCAAAAAATTATATATGTTGTATGCAAAATGTAAAATGTTCTATTAAAGAAAAGATAGAAAATAAATATTTGTGTGTGCTGTAAAGTGGTTAAAAAAAATTAAATCGGAATCGGCTAAAATCGGTATCAGCAGGTCAAACTCAATGAAAAATCGGAAATCGGCCTAGAAAATTGTAATCGGTGCATCTCTAGTCTCATGTTGTCAGATCGTTGTGGCTTCCCCGGTGTGTGTTCCCTGTTCCGTGCTCGTCTCCTGGCTTCCTTGTTGTGGATTCTTCTTGTTCCTTGTCGTCTTCCTGGATTCCTGCATTGCTTCACTGAGATCACGGATCACCATTCACCACCACTGGGTTGGCTGTCGAAGTCCCTGCGTCACCTGTCTTAATCTGAGTTTGTGTTCGCCTGACCTGTTGTTGTCTACATCAGCTAATAAAGCCTTTTTCTTGCATCTTGCATCCTGTCCTCATTGTACGTCACATCCATTGCAGCAACCGGTGATCCATTTCAAGGAGGAACTCTCGGCCAAGAAGGTAGTACCTGAACATGTCTAGGGCGCATTTAACGGCCAAGCACTCCTTCTTAACTGTGGAGTATTTCACTTCTCTAGGATACAGCTTCCGACTTATGTAGGCCACTGGATGCCTATTCCCAACCTCCCCTTGTAACAGCATTGCTCCTACGCCCGTATTAGAAGCATCAGTCTGCAAAACAAATTTGGGACAAGACACCACTGGATCATTACATAGGGCATTTCTGATGTCCTGGAAGGCATTCTTAGCCTCCTCAGTCCACTAAATTTGGACGGGACAGTTCTTTCGTTTAGTCTTTCTAAGTCGGTTAAGGCTGCTGCTTGAACAGCAAAATTAGGCACGAATCGTCTATACCACACAACCATGCCCAGGAATGCTCTCACGTGAGTTTTTGTTTGAGGGAGGGATCAGTCTTAAATTGCCTGTATCTTTTGTATTTGTGGCCTAATAACACCACCGCCGATAACATATCCCAGATATTTGGTTTCTTTCTGGGCTATGGCACATTTACTGGAATGGATAGTAAGACCAGCTGATTGATTACACTGGAACACCTCTTTGAGATGCTCAATATGTTCTTTCCAGGATGAACTGAAAATGACAACATCGTCCAAATACGCGGCTGCGTATCCTTCCAGCCCAACCAGCATTCATTAATCTTTGAAATGCTGCTGGTGCCCCATGCAGGCCAAACGGCATAGTACAGAAATGGAAGAGCCCCCAGGGAATCTTAAAGGCTGTCAGCTCCTTTGCATGGTCAATCAAGTCGTCAATTCGTGGGGTAGGATAGGAGTCAAATTTGGACATGGAATTCAGATATCTGAAGTCCACACACAAGCGTAGACTTCAATCTTTTTTAGGTACCAAGACTACTGGGTTACACCACTCACTTCTAGATGGCTCAATGATACCCATGGCTAGCATTTGATTCACCTCTTCCTTCAACACTGGTAGTAGACATTCAGGAATACGGTATAATTACGTCGAGTGGCAGCCCCTTCATGCAAGGTGATGTTATGTTGAATCAGAGTGGTGCGCCCTTGTTTCTCTTGGCACACTCCTATGCTACAAATCTTCTGAAGCTGTGACTGTTGAAGGGGTGTTGGGTGATCGAAGTCGACAGTGTTTTCTGAAGGAAGTGGCAAGTATTGTTCCTCCACATCTTCATCCTCCTCCTGACGAATCATACGCACCTCCGCCACTTGGGACAGCCTCTCATGCCATTTCTTGAGCAAATTAACATGCAGTATCTGACGTGAGTGCCGCTTTCCTGAGTTGGCAACCTCATAAGTGGTAGGTCCAAGCTTACGGACCAATTCAAAAGGTCCCTGCCACTTAGCGAGCAGCTTGCTGGTTTCACTGGGTAACATTACCAACACCTTTTCTCCAGTCTCAAAACTACTGTCCTTGGACTTTTGATCATAATATTTCCAATGACGTTGTTGTGCTTGAACTTTGTTTGACTGGGCTAGCCGAGTCATGCTCTTCAACTTCTCCCGCATCTGGAGAACATAAGAGAGAACATGTTGAGTCTCTGGGGCCTCCTGGCCTCCCATCCAGCTCTCCTTCAATAGGGACAAAGGACCTCGCACCTCCCGGCCATATAGTAACTCAAAGGTGAGAAGCCAGTAGAAGACTGAAGGACCTTCCTGTAAGTAAACATTAAGAAGTCAAATCTTTGTTGCTACAGAATCGGCACAACCCTACTCTAGGAGGACCTCTACTGGCAGTCTTCTGGCACTGAGGACAAGTTCTTCAAAATTCTGTCACATCTGTATTCATATTTGGCCAAACAAAAAAAGACGGCTAATCCGAGCTGACGTCTTTTGCCTTCCTAAATGGCTGGCCCAGAGAATGGAATGGCCCAACTCAAGCACAATATCCATTGCCTTCTGGGGAACCACTATTTGGGCATCTATTCCCTTCCCCTTATACAGCACACTATCTTTAATAAACATCAGATTCCCTGAACTACCTGATGTCGAGTCATTGTCTTGTACTTCTTCCTAAGCCACTGAATCCTCTTGCTGCAACAACCCAATCTCCCGAGGGATTTCTCCTGGGCCCACACCCTCTTCTATAAGAGGTTCCTCACCAGGTGTTACTGCAAAATGGAGTTTTTCTAGTCTTTTTTGTCTTTTCGATTTCTTAAGCTTACTTGGCTGAGCTTCCAAATCTGCCCCAAAGTAAGGTAACATACTCAGGTCCTCAACATCTTCCCTTTGTTTCTGAGCCCTTGCCCAGGTCAGAGCTACACTACATTCCTTACCAATGCTTTCATTGCCATCAGTGAATAGATCTACTAACACAGGTAAGTCTCGGCCCAAAATGATTGGATATGGACTCAAGTCCATGTTGAATGTGTGGTCAATCCGTGACCGTCCCATATGGCATGCAACAAGCCACAGGCTGCAGCTGAGTTGCAAGTGTATTTATAGGCCTATTTCAAAATTTCAAACTTACTACAGCAAAACAAGTAAATATATTATTTATATTACAATACAGTAAATACAAATGGTAGTGTAAATTATTAACCGGTAATAATAAACTGTTAAAATAAATTAATATGTTTATTTAGTGAAGATAAGTGACAGTAAATACTTTTATATTGTTACAAAAGATTCATCTCTGCATCAGGAATAAATTACATTTAAAAGTATATTCAAATATATCTGTTATTTTAAATTGATATTTCACACTGGTTTTACTGTATGTTTGGTCAAATAAATGCAGCCTTTGTGAGCATAAGAGACTCTTTCAAAAACATGTGTATATATATATATATATATATATATATATATATATATATATATATATATATATATATATATCACAGACAAAACATAAATCACACATTTAAATAGGTCACTTATTCTATAAATAACTTATTCTATAAGTCTGATAAATAGCAACACTGTGTTGTAATTTAGGAAAGAAATATTTCAGAGCACTGACTGACAAAACTGCTCTGTACTGATCAAAGATAAATTCAGTTCTCCCTGATAGTATTCAATGGCTGTGCGAAAGTCAACAGCTTTGTGATTTGTTTAATATCCCAATGAATGATAAGCTATTCATCACGCTCACAGCAGAGCATTCTTTAATTAGAAAGATTTGCTTATACACTTAGGCTTTGATTGAGAAAATTAATTTTTTTTCTCTAGCTGTCAAGATAAAGAACTCTAGACGTCGATTAATTTGGTTATTCAGGATATTCAAGAGCAGTGATTCCCAGCCAGGTGTGTTTAAGATGTTCCCAAGGGGTACTTGGAAAGTCTTGTAAATTCTCATTTAAATTTGTACAGATGATGGTTTAATCGCACTTGGATGATTCTGGATATATTTTTAAATATATTTTGATACTTTTTGAGCTTCAGAGCTTTTAAAATTCCTCCTTGCAAAGAGTACAAATGACTTCACAAATGAGTGCAAATGACTGATGTGATTTATGAATAAATTCACAGATAATTCTTTCTCAGAAAGAAATTTCTCTTAAAACATAGACAAACAAGCTCAGGTGTTTTATGAAAAGAGACTTGCAAAGTCAGTTTATCACCCACAGTGTCAGTTGTTTTCATGAATCATTGTAATAATGGCCAGTTTAATAACATTAATGATAATGCTAAATGATTGTGATGAGTTAAATATGAACACATTTCAGATTTAGTGTCAGTGAAGAAGTACTTGAACCTTACAGATGTTTTTACATTTTACAACAACTCCTTGCCTTTGCTGACTTCTGCTGGCGTCCTCTGTTTAAATGTCTTCATCTCAGTGTAGGTGTGTCAAACGACAGAAACAGGGAGTTGTTATGACTCACAAATGAAGGAAGGAGTGATATGTGGCACAGCTGGAGGTCTGTGGATTGCAGCACCTGCTTAAAACGCACAGACATTAAGAAACAGTTGCTATTAGTGTTTGCAGGGAAGAGGCATCTTTAATTCACATTATAGAAGAATGGTTTCCCTGGCCATTGTGCTGTTATTACAGTCGCTTTTACCCTCAGAATGCGAGAGGTTGACTATAAAGCTAGCACAGGTGAACGTTATTGTGGTTGATGTTACACATTAACTGGATTCATTGAGTGTGATTAATTCTCCTCATTGATTGCTCAAAGTTTAATCAGGTTTTTTATGTTAATCTATCTGTATTTAAGCGTAAATCTGGTGAAATCTTCCCCTCTGCTCCTGTCCTAATGATCATTGAGACAGTGATTCACTAGAGACCTCTTGATCTATACATTGAGTGACATCCTTAAAACACTTTAAAGATGCAGTTACAGCGTTGATCATTTGGCTGCATCTGTGGTAGTTGTGAGCGCAATCTGAGGTGATTGAATATTTCTTTCACAATGACAATGTCTATTATAGCAATAGGAATAAGTGAAGATACATGAAAGTTGCATATCAACCATCCTGAAAGTAGAGAGAATATGGATCCTCACTGAGAAATTGGTGTTATAAATCAGTATAGAATTTTATTATTTTCTATAATAAAATTATAGATTTTTTATTGCTATACAGCTTAGGTGACATTATAGCGCTTGATGTTTATTTTAGGTTCTTCAGATCAGTGTGTTGCATTCTGGGTTCTTTAAATCAGTGCTTCTCAGCTGGTTTGGATTCCGGAGACTTATTTAAAGGGATAGTTCAGCCAGAATTGAAAAATCTGTCATTACTGCTGTGGAACATAAAAGCCGATATTTTTACATCTAAAAATTTTGACATCTAAAAATATTGTGTCTCATCTTAATAGGGATGTGCACGAATATTCAAATTTTCGAATATTCGATCTGTAATTATTATTCGAAAAATAAAATACTATTCGAATTTTATTTTTATTTACATTTTTTTCGCTGTTATAATTAAATGCACTGGGTGGCGCTGTGGAGCGGGTTTAACAAGTGGATTGTGTTTGATCACATAATGTCGTCGTCTGCCTCACGAAGTTTGGAATTACTTGAAAATGATCGACCGAGGAAGCAGCTGTCCATCACTGCATTAACAACTGCAGTAAGCGCAGCTGTACCCCAAGGGAATCGTGATCCGAGATGATATCTTCAGGTAGCAAAATTATTGGAAACAGGTTTAAGAACAGAAAACACAAAGTGCTGTTAGTAAATTCACTTTGCACAATGTCTCTGCAACGTCTGCGTTTTCTCACTCGAGCATGTGGATATTATAGTTTTTCTCAACATGAACGTGAAACAATATAAACACGATAATGCTGACTTGAGTGCATGTACGTTCTGTACGATAACCGGGCAGTCTGCTTTATTATCGTTTTTTTTCCCCCGTGAAAATAATATTTTCCTTGAAATATTATATCTTGTTTTCTACAGAAGAAAGAAATGTGTTCAACAACATGAGGTGGTGTAAATAGTGGCAGAATTTTTATTTTGAGTGAATTATTTAACGTATGACATGAAGTGGTGTCCCATCACTGTACAAAAGTTGCTTATTGTCTAAAAGAAAATGAAGGGTTAAATCAATCATTGGAACTTATTCATATTACCATGAACAGAATAAGCAAAAGAAAAATGCTGAATTATTTACATAGCAGAAGAAAACTGACAAATTTATGAATGCATAAACAACAGCAGAATTGTAATTTACACATAAACCCAAATTTAGACGGGGTGCAATTTTTTTTTGCCAAAGAAAGAAATAATAGCATGTTCTATGCATTATAATTCTCATTTAAACTCAGTGACAGTTTCTCAGGACTTGCCATCTTCGTGCATGGGTTTGCAGAACTTTTTGAGCCAGAGCTGAGCTTTCACCTGAGCTGAAATACCAAGTGACTTCTCTCTACAGCTATAGAAATATTACCTCATGGGGTGCTTACAGTGCTGACTCGCTGATGACACCATGAGAACATGCACAGTCCTACACTAGCACATTCCATTTTAAGAGCACTTTTAAGAGCCTTAAATAATCAAAATGTGCAACAAAATGTGCTATGAGGTTAAGAGGTGTCACTGTAGTTCCCTATCTGTCAGTAACTTCGACATAGTGTCGATGACTGACACAAGGAGTCACACTTGGGATCCCAAACACCTCTGATACTTTGAGAAAAGGCCAATGAGAATTGGCGAGTGGAATTTGCATGCCACTCCCCCAGACATAAGGGTATGAAAGGGAGTATCGCTCACTCAGATTTGTTCTTTGGAACCAAGCGAGTGTCATCTCTAGATGAGCTATTTTCATTCACCTTTGGAAGAAGCGAGTTTCTGATGTTACGGCGCATTTGAGCCGTCTGTCTCCAAGCAGTGCATGGATAAGCACAGATAGAGTTCCCCTGGGCGCTTCAGCAACATAAGAGTGCAGATTTCCTCTAAGAGAGCAGCTTTCCTCTACACAGACAGAGAGCGTCTTTTTAAATAAGCCTTTCTGCCTGTATGTTTCTGTATGCGGTCGATATCTTTCAGCCTCGGATGGTTACGATCACTGTCTCATGTGTTTGGTTCTAACCCACACTGAGACAGCGTTTGTGGATGGCTCATGTCCTCATTGCGAGAACATGACCATTTCAATGTTGTGATCGCGACTCTCTTTTCTGGTAAGAGAGAGAGTCACCTCAGTGAAAAGTAAAACCCATAAAAGTAAGTGGCTCGTGAACTGGGCAAAGAATAACATTTATAATTACCTATACAGTGTGCATCTAACATCAATAAAACACGTTGTCGAATTATAGCTGTTTGAAAGGATTAGAATTGCCACTTCCGTAGACATCAGTGCCTGAGACTGCCACATTAGCTCCGCTGCAGCCTGAGCCCTCAGCCCGGCCACAACCCTCAGGAAGGCGACACAGCCTGCTCATCAGGTGAGCGCTAAGAACCCCAAAAAGGCTTTGAAGAGATGGGCTACCCAGAGGTGAGAGGAAGTGCTCTTTCCCAAGAGGTGGTGAGTTTGAAGTTTGTATACTTGGTTAGCACTTGCCACCACGTCGTGCAAACTCATCAATACAGTCAGACTCAGCTACACAATTCAAAGCACCAGGCACCCGCCCACGGTTCAGCGGTGTTCTCTGCATGCTGAAATTGCAGTCCTATTGGTGAAGGCATGCTGAAATTGCAGCCGTATTGGCAAAGGACGCATTAGAGCCTGTCCCTTCAGCAGAGATGAAGTTTCTACAGCCCTTACAGCCCTACAGCCTGCCATCTCCTCCTCCGGAGTCAGCCGTGACTAAAGTCGCTGTGGGCCACTCACATCTCAGTCAAACTTAATTTCATAGCTGATGCACTCTTGTGACAAGTTACGCTTCAGGGTGAATGGAGACACCCATCCCAATGCGGTTCAGCTTATTTGGAGTTCGCTTCCCAAGAATTCTCCCATTGCCCACTGTGGTACTCTCTAAACGAGGCCCCCCTCGGCATGGATGACGGCATGGCCCCAGGGGCCATTGCAAGTATGCATTTCCCCCAATGATCCTGATTGCACAGACTTCGTGCAAAGCCAGGGAGGATGAAGAATAAGTATTGATAGTTGCGCTGTACTGGCCTACTGGGACTTGATTCTCAGAGTTCACGCTCCTTGCGACAGCCCCTCCCTGGCAAATCTCCCTGAGAAAGGACCTTCTTTCTCAGAGACTGGGCACAATCTGGCAGATGCACCCAGACCTCTGAAACCTCCATCTCTGACCCTTGGACGGGATGCGGAAGACTTGAGTAAGCTATCACCAGTGGTGATAGGTACCATCACTCAGGCTAGAGCCCCCTCTACGAAATGGGCCTATGCCTTGAAGTGTAGTCTATTTGCTAACTGTTGTGCTTCCCAAGGGGAAGACCCACATAGATGTGCAGTCGAGTCAGGGCTTTCATTCCTGCAGGAGAGGTTTGAAGGCCGGCTGTCCCCTTCCACCTTGAAAGTGTATGTGGCTGCCATAGCTGCACTTCAAGAGTGAATTGGTAAGTCTTTAGGGTAGTACGGACCTGGTAATTAGGTTTCTCAGAGGCATCAGGATATTAAAACCTCCTAGGCCATGCCTTATTTCCTCATCGGATCTCTATGTAGTCTTTCTAGGCCTACATAGTGCTCTTTTTGTGCCCTTGAGCCCTTAGTGTCAGTAGAGCTAAGTGCCCTCTCTTTGAAGACGGCACTCCTGACCGCGCTCACTTCCATCAGGAGGGTTGGGGACCTGCAGGTATTCTCTGTTTACTTGGACCGGACGCAGAGCTTCAGAAGCTCTGAGCAGCTCTTTGTCTGTTTTGGGGGATAGCAAAAGGGAAAGGGTGTCTCCAAAAAGAGGATGGCCCATTGGATTGTGTATGCAATTGCCTTGGCATACCAGGCCCATGGCGTGCCGTGCTCCTTAGGAGTGCGTGCACACTCCACGAGAGCGTTGCATTCTCCTGGGCTCTAGGGCAGTATGTGGTCACCGTCGAGTTCTTTCTCCTATCTAGGAGAAAGAGCACGTCCCCAGCGCTAATTCTGATCTGCACAGCTATGGGCTTTTATTTAAAAGAAAGAAAAGAAAAGGTCAAAAAGGCAGACTGAAGCGACATGGTACTGTTCTCTCTGTCCCCATGTGGAACGAAGGACTACATGGCTTACGTGGGGCATTGGGTAGGTTACGATGTTGCAAGTGTGCCTGTTACCTGACATCTGCACCGCAAAAACCTCATAACACAGTTCATCTGTTGTGTGTTTTTTTCCCTGGGGGACCCCTAGTGTCAGTCATCGACACCATGTCGAAGTGACTGACAGATAGGGAACGTCTCGATTACTATTGTAACCTCCGTTCCCTGATGGAGTGAACAAGACTTGGTGTCCCTCTTCCCACAATGCTGAACTGCCCGCTAAAATGACCGGGACACTGTTTCGGCCCTTCAGCAAAAAACTGAATGAGTGATGCCCTTTTATATGTCTGGGGGAATGGCATGCACATTCCACTCGCCAATTCTCAATGGTCTTTTCTCAAAGTATCAGAGGTGTTTGGGGCTCCCAAGTGCGACACCTTCTGTCAGTCATCGACACTGCGTCTCGTTGCCTCCATCAGGGAACAGAGGATATAATAGGAACTGAGATGTTTCTGTACTAAAACTTATATTCTTATTGCACATAAAGAAACACACTCTGGTAATAGATGATAGAGCATGTGTCATGTAGTCTCTTTTAACTTCTTGTTAATTTGCTGAGTCGGACTGTAATCACGGCTGGGCAGTACCCAGCACATCCGACCGCCTCTACATTTTATCTATTGGCTTTTGTCAAACAGGCGCCGGGATATGTCCTACTTGCAAATGGCAAGTTGAAGCCTCCTAAGGCATGGGAGAAGGTTCCAATTATAGCACAGCATATTTTTCTTTAGCAAAAAAGGCTGAAAGAGCAGATGGGTATCAAACAACAGTGACAGGAGTTCAAGGGGGTTATCGCCAACCTTGCCAATTACTGTGTTACTTACGAAATGAGAAACAATGGGCAGATCAAAGAGCCTCTTATGACTTATAGCAGTTGTTGTTTGTGAAACTCTGAACTGGAAAGCTGTGCTACTTTAATGTACTACATGATTTTTCCCAGACTAGATGCAAATGTATACTGAAGAAATCTGACCACAAATATACGTCAAATGCTTTCTTTTTCTAACCATTTCCCTCTTTCAATAGCGTACTCTAAATTGGTCTAAATATGGTGATTTCCTATAAAGGTCGTTAGTGGATGTAGTGTTTGTTCCCTAGGGAGCGGTTCTAGGCTCTTCAGCATTCTGCATTATTTTCTGCTGGTGCTCTGCTATATTTAGAAGCCTTTAGATTTCTTTACCAGAACAGACAGCTTTTGTCCCACTCAGCCTTTATACTCAAAAGTGGTCTACCAGGAAATTCAGCTGGTAAAATGTGTTGAACTAACTCTAGTCATGGAAAAATTGAAAGCCTGTGGAGGAAATTTCCTAATTATATTATGAAGCCCTCAATTGGTTGTGATGCTAATGGTGTGTATTCTCGTTCTGTTATAGGTATCCAGTACCTCTTGAATCCTTTCCGATAAGATGGCTCAAACAGTGATTGATGACCCCAAAACTAGACCCCATTTTCTCATCCTCATGTCATTTTAGGCTTGTTTTGTGAACTTAAAAGGAGATATTAGGCAGAATGTCCAACCTACAGTTGTGTGTACAAGAAAAGTGGATGGTTAGTTTAACGATTGCTCTAAAATCATTAAATTTCTGGTGTCGAATACTGAGGCATTTGAAACCAATTCAAATGAGATATTCAAAGAACATTTGACTTCTCTACATTACTGTCATTCTATAATGAACTGAACCTTATTGTAAAGTGTAACTGAAATACATTGGGTATCATTTACTAACAATGAACAATACAACAACAAAACATTACATCATGTATCAATCTTGGTTGATGTTTGTACATTGTACTTTTATAAATTAGCCTAACATTAATGTATTATGAATTAAAATGCAATCAAAATGAGCAATAGTGTTTTAAGTTTAAAATTAATTTATGCTCAAAATCAGTGTTATTCTTTGTTTCTTGTTGATATGTAATGCATATTGTAGGGACTGTCAATCGATTAAAAATATAACAAATTAATTGCACAAACTTCTGTAACTAATTAACTAACTTTCCCCTCACACTTAAAAGTTTACTTGCACAATTGTTTTTACAATAAATTTGATGTCAGTATCTTAATGAGTATCGAACTTGTTGGTAATGCCTCAATAATGCAATTATTCATAATTGTTTCATGCATTGAATCATAATTAACCACAAATTGAACTAAATTGTAACACTGAAACTGAAAATGCTTCTCAATGGCGTATAATGTTCATCGAGGTTAATGCACATCTAATGTACAGTGAATTTAATGCATGTCCTGTTGAGCTAATGGACAGCACTGCTCATCGAAAGATCTTGTGTGCTGTCAGCTCCATTAAAAATAAATACACCTCACATTAAAATGTCACCACTTGTGCATCTGTGCCTTTATAAATATTCCTGTAAGTATAGTTTATGTGGTAATTTACAATTTCAGCAGGCACAAATAAATTATAATGCTTCAAAAAGACACTTAAAAGATGTTTGCAGTGCACAAAAACATTTTAGAACAATTAAAAACACATTCGTTTTATGCCATTTCCACTTTGAAAACAAACCTCTATTCAGAAGTCAGTGTTGAAAGGATCTCAAGGCATTGTGGAGGAACCTTATAGAAACATAAAAAGAGTGTGACAGCGAAAAGACACTTATGGATGCAGACAGGCAGTGAAAAGGGACCAAAACAATAGTGTTGCACTTCAATGAGGGGCTACCGAGCGTGTGCCACGGCTTCTGACAGCAGCGATGAACCAGGGTTTAGATGAAAATGAGGAAAAGAACATGAAGGGAAAAGAAAAGATGAGAGAGAGAGAGAGAGAGAGAGAGAGAGAGAGAGAGAGAGAGAGAGAGAGATTGTTTGGAAGGGGAGGGGGTTACTTGAGGGGAGCAGGGCTGGCTAAATAGGAATCATCCCTCTTAGCCAATGAGTTTAAAGAGAGAAGCAGATGTCACAGGAGTGAGAGGGACCACCTCCGCAAGCTCAAGCACCCTCAGTGAAAAGAGCGCAATGAGCTGTGCGCTGTCACATCGGTAGTTGCTATCTCCTCTCTCTCTCTCTGCCGAACGCACACATTCTCGCGCTCCTGCTTGCTTTTGCAGGCTGTCAACTGGAAGCATCAGCATAGGTAAGACTTGCATGTTACATCGCTGTCTTTAGATTAGCAGAGGATGCCTGAATGCTCATTAAATTGTGTCTGATTTTCCATTTTGTGGGAGTTAGATTTGAGTTTCTCCTGATAGAGGTACACTCTGAGAAACTGAGGAGGTTCTTATGTAAGTGCCGCGGCTTGGAGCTTATTTTACGGAAACTTTGATATGAGACGAGAGGAGAGAGTCACACCGGCAGCTTTGACATCTGCTCTTCTCGAGTGTATGGATTATAACTAAAGGAGTGCTGCAAATGAATGGAGTCACTTTGTGTGGTCTCAGAGACATGCCGGTTCAGGTGGTCCGGTCCACGGCCAGGTAAATCACTGTTCAGATGCTGCAATCTTGAAGTAAAAATGACAGCTGTGGGATTTGTGCTGACTTTCGCTGCAATCGGCATGTTTTATCTTTCTCCTGACTACAATAAACGCTGTTTTGTGCCTGCCGGCTCTCGCTCATTCCAGGGTCCCAGCCCCACATCTTTTTGTTCAAGGGGGTGTGCTTAGACTGATCAATTCCTTTATGTGTGAAGGAGACAACAGTGTGGGAAGGTGTGTGTCTACTGCAGGGTGTTTTTCAAAGCTGACTGTAGTTGTCATTAGTTGTAACTGTCAATGCATGGAGCATTAATGCTGAATATTTACAAAAAATCACCTATCAACAGATATATTGTGAGCTGTTGTTGTTGTTTTTTTTAGCTATATTTTTGTCCCAAGAGTTGGATGTTGAAGTATGTCTTTGAACTTCCATGACTCACTGACGCTTACCTGCCCTACTTTAAGAAGAGGATGATAAAGTATTATTCATACTTCATGTAGGAATTCAGATGAAAGCCTTGCAGTCTATTACCTGCATTGCTTTTTCCTCATTTTCTACAAAAATCTGGCAAGTTTATATCAAAATATCAGACGGGAATTTGCTTTGTGTTATTTAGTTAAGTCAACACATGTAAATGGCAGCATATAGAGATGCGTACAGCCCACATGTCCTGTTTGTGTTGAGATATAATGGGAGTTCTGCTCTTTAAAATATTGAAGATGCTGCAAACTTTTGGAGTTTTTTTTCACATGCAAATTAGTTTTGTGGCAGAATAACTGCAAGTTTGATGCAAATGTGCAACTCTGACAACAAACAGGCGCTGAAGTCGATACTTTAGTCATCTTTTTCACACGTTCTCTTTCTCTGATGAATAATAAATTCAACTCACCAACTGAAAATAGCACCATTTGGTCGGCACACTCCATAAGTAATGTCTGTGTGTCTTGTATTTAATTTATACATGTGATGGCATGTGGAGAAAGAGCTCCGTTCTGCGGCAGCATTTCGCCTTAATCAGCATCAACCATCAGACGTTTGATCATCTCTATCTGCAAGACTTTCAGCCAACCAAGACCTAGACGTACCTCCCCTCTTGAGAGCCATCTCTAACTGTGATTAACCAAGCACAGCTGAGCTCTCCTGTCTCTCAGAGTTAGTGGATATACATCCGTCCGTGCCGTTTGTTTTCCGTCTGATCGGAGCTGTAAATTAAAGCTGAAATAGAGAAACGGTGTATCTCACTGCTTGTATTCATTGCTGCTTGCTTGTTTTTGCAGTCGTTTCTGGCGTCTCAGGTGTGAGTTATGGCAGGTGTGGACTGATGCATATTCGTAGGCTTGAATCATTCATATAAATAAGATGGAGAGCTCAGGGCCTAACTGTGCTGAAGCACAGAGACTGGCTGTGAATCACTCTAACATCCCGTTAACACCGAGAGCCAGCATCAGTATAAAACTAGAGCGCTTCCCTTATAGTCAACAAAGCTGTCTACAGTGGAAGAGTGTGATTTGCAGCATAGATCGCTTCAGTGATTATACTGGAAACGGTCTAGTTTAGTCACATTGGGTAATTTAACTTGCTTGCAGTGTAGAGAATGTATAGATCAGAGTCTGTAGGAATAAAGAATAATCAAGATCAAGGCTTTTGCTGAAGCATCCCTAGACCCTGTAATCTCATGGTTTTCTCTTCTAGAGGTTCAGATTTTGACATGACACTGCTCCGTTCAATTTCACCAAAATTACCAAAGTTTGCCATGACAAGCCAGAGATTTCAATACAAACCAGGGTTTAGAAACATTGGTTCATTCTGAGTAGGAACAGTATTTTTACAAGTGTTTCCCAACATTCTTTTTAAAATACCAGTTAGAATGAAATCAAAAAACAGTAAATAAATGTTCCATTTATAATGTCACAATATATTCAGTTCAGGTTTCTATTCAAAGAAACCTGAACAAAATGTTTTACAGTTTCCACAAAACATGTTTTCTGTTTTCACCCACTTTTCAACATTGATAATGAAATGTTTCTTAAGCAGCAAATCAGCAAATCATTCGACACTGAAGAAGACTGGAGTAATGATGCTGAAAATTCAGCCTTGCCATCACAGGAAGCGAATTCAAATAGAAAAATGATGCATCTCTTTAAGTTCACTGTGAATAGATCTTTGGTGTTTGGTTTCATAACATATTTTGAGAATGTTTTATTTATTTTTAACAGTTACCATCATTTAAAAATAAGGCTTTTACTCTGGAACAATTGAAAGGATTTTTATACATGTTTTCTATTACTGTACATTCTGCTTCAGTTTTCATTTTGAACCATTTCTAATCTATAATACAAACAACACCAAATCTCATCAGATTTTCCTGAGACCAAACAATCCGAGTTATTCTGTTCACATTATTTTTATGACTCAAAATTTGCTCATTTATGTTTTCCCCCCTAAGGTATTGTTGGAGAAACATCTGAGCAATATCATTTTCAAGTAAAATCGGCTGTTTCTTCTGTCTTTGTCTGTTAATTGATTATCAATCCTTCTGGTAAAGGTAAAACTTTAAGTTAAAGTTGGTTTCCACCTTTTGCTGAAGCACATACAGAGTGATTGAAGTTACAGCATAGCATGAAACAATGAAGCAAGACAGTGTTCGATCTTAATACAAAAGCATGCTGTAATTTCATTGAAATACATCTCATGTGGAAACCATTTGTTGTTGTTTTTTTTCGCCATTGTTTGTTCATGACACCCAAAATCTGTCTGTTGATGAAAGCAATTGATTAATACTCGAATTAAATGCTGAACACATCTCTGCACGCATATCGCTGAGATGTATTGGAGCATTTAAGGTCTTGGCAGACGGGTTCCTCTGTGAGTCAGTAATGGGCGAGGAATGCCAGGAAAGCCAGAGTCCGCACCCCCCCCCCCCTCGCAGATAAAAACGATGTGTCCCTGGTGGCCCGGAACATGATTTCAGCCCATATGAGGTTTCAACAGCTTTCTCCATCTGGCTTCTGTGCAAACAGTGTTGCGCACCTTCTCCAGTGTTTATCGATTGAACTGTTCACTCTATCAGTCATCTGATCGTGCTCTCCTTCCTTATTTGCTTCTCCTAAACATCACAGTTCTTCATCTGAAAATCACAGCAGTCAGTTGTGGACAAGACAAGAGAGAAACTTTGAAAGAACATAAGCCATTATCTGTGAATATATTCTTTAGCAGGACTGTTCATCTTTCAAATCCGTCAGCGTCTTTCTGAAGTTCCTCCTGAAACCGTCGTTGGAAAAACGTGCAATTTTATGAAAATTATGGTGATTAGCCCACTCTTAGCTTGAGTATGTCTTCTCCCAAACTTCTGATGACCTTTACAATCGGAGCATGTTGAAGTGTAAGTACAGATAAGTGTGGTCTCATCAGAAACCAGGAAATGACGTTTTCCCTTTTTCCCACTGTTTCTTGATGAAGTTTGAGTGCACTGTATGTCATCTGGGAGCTTGTTTATTGCGTCTGAATCTCAAAGACTGTTTTAAAGTGGCCTGAAGTAGCATTAGGAACTGACACAGAGCAACCAAAATGAATATGGTGATTAATTGTGTTTCTGAAGGATGTTGTTGACCAGTAGAGGACATTTGAATGTCTCTTTGAACTAAAAGCCTTGCTTTTTTCTATCCAAACTAAAAAGGCTGCTCATAAGGTCTTTTTTTAATCTCCTGTGTGTGTGTGTGTGTGTGTGTGTGTGTGTGTGTGTGTGCGTGTGCGTGTGTGTGTGTGCGCGTGTGTCTGTGAATCATAGCTTTGCTTGTTACCCTACGATGATGAAAGGAAGACGAAGGCTTCGTATGTACATATTCAGATCTCTCTGTAATGGATCTGTGCATGGATGCTTTAGCCGACACAAAAGAAAGGAATAGGCATGTGGAAAGCTATTTGTCAATGACAGCTGAACTGACCAGCCTGATTCCTGTGCATTTTAATGGCCTCCTATACACATGCTGCTGCCTCTGTGGTGCGTACAAGGTACAGATTGCTTTATCATTTTAAATGAAACCTACTGATGTGAAGATATATTACCCCCAGCTGTCTCATAAATCTGTGAGATGGGATAATTCCTCTGAAGCCTGAAGGTTTTTATGAAGAAAATCTGAATGGTTTTTGCAAGTGCAGAACTCATCGCCATAATACTTGAGTGATTTCGATAGATACTTGGGATGCATGATATGTCAGTACCAAATTGGTTATCTGCTGATATCTCTCTCTCTCTCTCTCTCTCTCTCTCTCTCTCTCTCTCTCTCTCTCTCTCTCTCTCTCTCTCTCTCTCTCTCTCTCTCTCTCTCTCTCTCTCTCTCTCTCTCTCTCTCTCTCTCTCTCTCTCTCTCTCTCTCTCTCTCTCTCTCTCTCTCTGTGTGTGTGTGTCTGTCTGTCTCGGACAATATTTGATTTTTAATTAATTAATTAATTAATTAATTTCATGTCCTCTATTCTTACATTTAGATTATGTACTTCAATAAAAAAAATTAAATCGTGTTTATTCTTTAATTTAATAACACTGTTGAATGTAACCCCACATTTTTAATACTATAAATTATTATAAATTATAATGTGGTACTTAAATTCATTTGTAGCATTTCAAATGGCTGATTTTATATATTAATTAATGAATGAATGAAGTTTAAATTATCAGTATTGGGCGATAATGGATACTTAATTTTTCATGTCCCCAATGGCCTTTGCCATCATCTAATACACACTAATTTGATCTTTAAAAACACTAATAATTTAACAACACTGTTAAAAGCAATCTAGCAAATCTCAAAATGAATATACATTTTTCATACTGTGCATCATAATGTTGTGGTGCCTAATCATTTTTTATCTCAATTTAGTTGGCTAGTTATTATATATTTAGTAGTTCATTATAAGACAATATTGGAAAATTCACTGTTTATCTTCATGTTTCATATTTTTACATTGTAGATTGTTTGTTGTCATCTAACACTCACTTGATGTTAATCTTTAAAAACTCAAATAATTCAACAACATGGATATAATCATTAGTAATTATAATACTGTGCGTTGGAATTCTTGTCTGAAGGAATGCCTGAATTCACTTTTAGCATGTAAAACAATTTATTCATTGATTCACTTATTTATTTTATTTTAGATGAACTACTATAGTAAACTAGTATACTTTTAAAATCAGCATTGATTAGTTATACAGTCTGTCAAGAACAGTGAAAGTCCCAGTGCTGTTGGACTGTGTATCAGCACTTTTGGAATGCTTCTCCACCAATCAAATTCAAGGACCGTAACTAACTGTTATATTGAATACTACTATTGAATACGGGTTCTTTTAATGCATCAACAATTCCCTACACTATAACTTATCAAACACAATTTTCTGCTCAAATTAAGCAGGACAGAGCAATCTCTGGGTCTTTACAGTTAACACACAAGGTTGCATTTGAATTATTTTGGTGGCGTCACTTTTTCCCGATTCATAGATCACGTTTGTCCAGCGTGCTGTTGGCCTGCCAGTGGCATGCTGTCGCCAGCCCTGTATAATTAATAGCAGAGGGATCTGGAGGCGTGGGGTGGTTTCGCTCTAGCTGTACTGTAGGTGTGTGTCAATCTAGGCTGAGATGTGCTGCCTAGCAACATTAAGATTGCAGTCATGGTGGCCAGAGTTCCCCAGTTCCCATCATGCCCTCTGACCAACAGATCAGGGGAGTCCCAGAGACATAAAATGAAGGTCAACCTCTTTTAAATGATGGATTTGTGACACACAGCCTTATGCATTGTGCGTGTGTATTGTGTACAGCCTTTGTGTTTATCATCTTTTTACTCTTTTAATTCCTTTTATAACTGTATAATTTTTATATCTCTTTTAATTACTTTTATTACTGTTTTAATTTTCCTTGCTTTTATTTTGTGATTATTTTAATTCCTTTCTGTGTAAAGCACTTTGAATTACCATAGTGTATGAAATTTGCTATATAAATAAACTTGCCTTGCCTTATGCATGATGCTTCAGTTCTAAAACCTAGTAAGCAGCCTATGGAGGCAGCATTGTAAGGAATCATAACATCAGCATTACATGAGTCCTAAAAAGAGCCCCGGAACACATTGTGCTGAGCTAAGTGAAAAAATAAATGGACAAGGTGAGAAAAGTTGTTGATTTTATAAATGGGGATATTTGATTTAATACAAAAAATCTATAAAAAAAAAATCTAATTAAAAATTGATTGTATGGAAAAATATATTTTTTTGCACTGTTTGGAGCAGAGTTTTTTTCATACAAAAACACCCCCTTTCTAAAATATAAAGGCTGCTATATATTTTCAAATATAAAGACCCAATTTATACTTTGTGAGAAAGCCAAAGTATCAAAGTATATTTTTTTCTGCCTACCATCAGAGTAATATCAGAGTTCGTTTTCAATTCAGGTTTATTTGTAAAGCTTTTTTTTTTTTTTACAAAAAAATGAATTCCCAAAAAAAAAAAAAAAAAAAAACGTTAAAAATGGTTAAACATTTAATGTTAACATGTTAACTTTAAAGTTCTTAAAAAAAAAAAAAAAAAAAAAATTCATATATATACTGTATATATATTTATCGCCTTTATTTAGACAAGAGAGGAGAGAGGGGAATTGGACCAGAAATGGACCACTAGCCGGGACTCGAACTCAGGCTGCCCAAAGTGCAACTGCACCACATGTCGGAGCACTTGCCCACGCGGCTATGGCTCGAACCCTAAAAAAACATATAGAGATTTTTATTTTCTCCTAATCTTTCTGCTGACCCCCAAGCTCCTGTATTAAAATATAGTTAGCAGTGTTAGCTAGCAGTCTTCATGATATAATTTGAGGGTTGTTATTAGTTTTTCTGCCCATGTAGAGTGTCCAAATTGGTCACTTATTAGGTTCCATGATCGTTAAAATGCTGCCTTAGTAGGTAGCTGTCTATGTAGACAGTACCTTGGTGGCTCACTAGACTTTGGAACAGAACAGTAGTGTGTGCTTGTATTTGTGTGTGGATCTCTTTGTGCTAGGTGTCTTGGTAGCAATTACCCTGGAGAGCAGAGCTGCACGACTAGATCTGCAGTCTGCTCCACACATTTCAATTGCATCACTCCCCCACTTCCTTCACTAGACGTCGGCATGCTAATGGCAAGGCGGGTGGAGACGTGATCTTGCGGGGCCTTGTGAAGTAAGTTGCTTATTGATTCTTATTGGTTCAGGGATGTCCTACAATCCATCCACTGACACTGAATTCAGCAGTCAAGACACTGGGGAAAAGTCACCTTTATGCACTGGAAACTGCGTAAAGCCCTGTGTGTCCGTAACCTCTATTAGTTCAGGATCATAGACACTCAACGGAGCTCCCTGATGCTCAGAGAATAATCATTTTTCAGCGGCTGCATTCTACCACATTCTCATTTATTGTCTAATTGCTTTGCATCCCTGAGCTCTTAATGTTAGTGATGTTAGTGCAAGTAATGCTAGTGTCAAAATGCTTTGGAAGCAGGATGAAAACATCTTAAAGCTTGTCAGTATTGGAAGTATATGTCTGTCCAGATTAGATGTTATTGAATATTGAATAATTCTGAAGGCTAAATTGTCTTTTTTTTTTTTTTACCAGTGATACAACAAATGCACTCTTTTTTGGAAACAAATTCATTCTGAGGCACAATGTATTATCTTCTATAGCCTGATATTCAGAACACAAATCAGGGTAACACTTTATTTTAAGGTGACGTAGTTACATGCTACTACGTGTACTTACTATTGTAATAACAGTATTATGTAAAATAATAATACTAAACCAAAAAAATAAACCAAAGCCCTAACCCTAAATGTTACTCTATAGTAAGTTCATGTAGTTAATTAATATTACTCAGTTCTTATTTGAGTAAGTTCAGTGTAACTACGTCACCTTAAAATACAGTGTTACCCAAATCAGTAATTCATTTGTATCACTTATCGGCATATTATTTTAGCAAGTCAAATGCATTTATAGGTTGAGGATTTTGGCCAAATTGACATGGATTATTGAAGATTCATTTGATTATAATGTATGAAATTATTTGATCAACAATGCAGTAAAACAATAATATTGTGTAATATATATATATATATATATATATATATATATATATATATATATATATATATATATATATATATATATATATATATAATAACTGTTTTAATTTATTTTCAAATGTAATTTGTTCCCGTGAAAGCAAAACTGAATTTTCAACAGCGACAGTGTCACATAATCCTTCAGAAATGATTCTAAAATGCTGATTTGGTGCTCAAAAAACAGTTGAAGTTTGGTGTCATTGGCTGCATTCCAGTCCAGTTAGACACGCATATGCAAACTTCCCCTCGGGGAATCCCTTCCGCCATTTTGAAGTGCGTTCAACTTCGTCAAGTGGAAGAGGGAAGTTTATTTTGGACAGACCCTCGACATAAGGGCATAAAAAAACTGGACTTAAATGCATCCTCTGTGTGGATATAGATCTTTGTATTCAGAAAATCTTTGTATTCAGGCAATAGCTACAGTAAAGCAGTTAGTCTTTTTAATCTTTGTCTGCCTGCTATATATCTTAGCATCTGTTAATTACCCTTATTATTAACTGCCAGTTTTGGCACTCCATAATTATGTGTAAACAGAAGAACACCCACATAGAGATGCATTACCATTACCAACAACCAGCTTTCATTTTCCCATCATGCAATCACACTATGTACGCTCAATGATTTTGGTCTTAGTACAATAGACATGCTGGGCAATTTCATATCTTTCTCTTTCTGGCTTTCTCAAAACAGCTAATGGAATTAGTTGTAACTATGTGCATTAGGTGTATATTTGATTCTCTGTGTGTATGTTATTTTCTGCTGCATCTGAAAAACATGCAAAATGTAGTTTGGTTGGACAGGTGTGTCAGCTAAATAATTAGGGTTTCCTGGCAATATTACTGCTTTTCTCCAATACTACACAAAATTTGTGCAAATTAAATTGGTAGTCAGCATTTACAGTTACAACCTATTATGATCAATATTATTTTCTTCTGACACGATTCTTTAATTGACGCACTCCAAGAAGTTTTTCACTGGCACTGTCTTGTAAATGCGATCATTACTACATGGTTTTCCTGTGCTATCCCTGTACGCACACATGCTCGTTTTTCTTTTATGCGGGGGCGTTGTCATTTACTATCATTTTTTAATGTTGCGCTAATGATATTTTCTCTGTCCAAAAACAAAACGTCAGAAACCTTTTTTGCATTTTTACCAAGACATTATTTAATATGGTTAAGTAATATTGTCCTTTTGGGGACAGTTGGTCCCCACAAAGCAGTCAAAACTTGACATACACACACAGACACACAATTACTGCTCTATTCTTTTTCTCCGTCCTCATCCCTCCATTAGCCCCATTCCTCTGAAGTTCCTAATCCCTGTCAGGTTTGGAGGGGTTTGCGTCCTCCTTTGCATCTTCACCTCTCTACACTCAGTGCAGAAGTGACAGACAACCATTCAGTTTAAGAACTTAAAGAGATAAGACTTATGGGAATAAGAGGCCTCTTTTGTGCCCAATGTGTCTTTTCATAGAGCAGGCTGAATCCTTTGGGTGCTGTGCTGACCAAAAACCTCAGACAGATCATGCATGACAACTATCTTTATTCTCACTGAATCTCATCACTCCACCATTAATATCTTCACCTATACATACAAAAATAGAGGCTCTGTTCGCATTTGTTTCAAACCACAGTACGTTTAAGATAGTTGTCTCAGTTTGGTGGACAGCTTTGAAGCTCTTGTCAAATCAGATAGTGACCCGACCACTGAGGGACCTCGAGTTATATCTGCGCAATGAGAAAATGACTTGCAATTTTTGGAGTCTGGCAGATGTGCAGCTACTTCTCCAGAGGTACACGGCCCAACCGCTGTGAGCAGCATTTGTTTATGGTGATAGCATTAGGCCGTCTGCCTTCCAAAACCTGGATATTTCCAGACCGATCCCCTCTTGTGCGCTTTCTAAAGTTGGTACTCGCACGCTCCCACATTGTCCTGGAAATTCTCCCCTGGTGGATCATTACTTCAGGCTGCTTGTGGCCGGTGATGGCTCTTAACATCCTCCTTAACATTTGCAGTGCCTTGCATCTAATTAACACATAGCCTGCCTACAAACAATGAAATAATGACTATCGCTGCCTTCGCACTCGTTTACGAGCCAAATGCCTTGTGCCAAGAAATCGGGGAGGTTGTGTCATTTCCAAGGTCTTGGGGGTGTATGGGGAAAAATAAAGTGTGGTGGTATGGCCATTAGCAACTACACATCGAACTATGCATCCCTAATTTATACTTATAGGGATAGTGCAGAAAGCGAGAGGCTATCATAGGGCCAACTGGGAATAGCTGTTTTAGCTGGCAGTGTTGCTCTATATAAATAGCAACAGACTGGGATAGCAAAATAGCGGTAGCTACAGAACAGAGCAAAGTCGGCTTCCGCGAGTGTAAAGCCCTCGGCATTAGTTCTAGAGATCAAAGGCAGAGTCTTCACAATATTGTGAAAGCAAGATCCATTGCAAGAAAATGTTTCCACTGCTAAAATGTTTCCACGGTTCCCTCGGCATCTGCCTGATTTGTTGTTTATGAGGGAGCTTTAGAAGCTGCTGGACAACACGCAAACGTGTTGACAAGCCACCTCCGTTTCTGAGAAAATTGCATCTTTTGCAGTTTTGGTGAACAATGCACAGGCCAATAACTTGCTATGTTATATTGATTGTTTTCTCTTTGGAGTGGCGGGATGCGTTTTGACTGCAAGCACGGGGAGATACATTACAAACTATTTCTGTATGAAATGGCTCTGCGGTCACCAGCTGTTCATGGGTTCCTCTCTACATGCCACGATTAGGTGGGAATAGAGAATTTAGGTTTCTGAGTAAATAATGGCCATCTAGTCTTGGCTTCATTGCTGAGACAGCAATTTAATGTGTAATTTTTCTATGTTGTTTTTTTAATACTGGAGGGAATAGAACAAGCTGCCTGCAAATCCGAAGTCTATTCATTTTCTTATAGTTGAGGCCTTTTTTTTTTTTTTATCCAGGTTAATAAAATTACAGAAATTTGTATGAGAATATAACTTTAGATCTTTATTTCCATCCTGTTCATTTTCTTGCCATTTTGTAAATGTTCAAGATTAAGTGCCTTTATCAGATTCTATCTTTGAAAGTCTGGTATACCATTTTATAGGAATACTTACTTAAATTACTACACGGGAATATGCATTTATTAAAAGTAACAGAAAACACAGAGCTCGACCTTAAGCCTTTTCATGTGATGGTCCTTCGGTCATTCACTTGTCAGAGTAAAAAAGTTGCTTGTCCGGAATTTTGTGTGTCCGTGTTTTGTAAATATAATTAATTTTGAAGCAATATTCTCAGCAGTGTTCAATCAGCTTTGATATATATTTAAATCTTCACCTTTATGTGAATGATTAGGCAGGATGATTTTCACATCATTTTGAAGAAAACTCTAGGCGACGACTTCCATTAGTCAAAAGTATTATTGACACATATTTAGTATGTGTTTTGTGGCCTTATTTCAGAAACTTTCATTTTTAGTTTTTTCAATAACCATGCATAAACATTATTCTCTCAAAAATGAAAACATGTACATACATGTTGCTAACATATTATGGTAGCCCTGTTTTTGCTAAATAGTGTAATTACACCTTTGCCATCAATATGTTTATAAGCAACTGAAAAAAACACAAATGTCAGCCCCCCCCCCCATATCTTAATAAATGTATGCTTCATCTTTCATTTTAAATTTCTACATTTGATCAATATATTCAATTATTTAGAATAATAAGACACTATAGGGATGTTACCCTAGATATGGCTGATCAAATTAAATTATTTTTATTATTTTTTTATTATTCATTAAGAAAATGTGTTCCATAGTATCATAAACTGTCAAAGCAGGATGCAGTTTTAATTTAATGCTGAAACTTACAGCCAGAAGACATTGTTGTTTCCTGTCAATAAATGATGACTAATGTAGTCCAAATGTGCTCATGTTTCAGTTATGATTACAGTATTGAAGTACAGGACTTATAGTCAGAAGACAGCAAAAATTCTTTTTTTTTTGTTACATTCAGACTGCATCAGAAAAATCATGGCTGATATATTACATGGTTTTCCAAGATGTGCTCGTGTTTCATTCAATCGATGATTGAGAGAGAAGAGCACAGCAGGTCGGCGTCGCAGACCATCATGAGGTTCATGTCAAACTACGTAGTATGCTGTTAGGAGTTCTGCTTGAGTTGTTTTCACTTGTGCTTAAGTTGTACAGTAGGAGTTACTTCTAAAGTCTCCCCTGTTGCTGTGGATCCCACAACGAGCAGCTACGATTAAATAAAACAGCTTTCTAATAAAAAAAAATGGATGAAAATACCAGCTACAATTTGAAGATTGTAAGGGACAAAGCAGAAACGCTTCTTGACCTGTGCTTTCTAATTATGACCGCCGCTAGCGTAGCTAGCGAAAGCGGTCATATAGGGATTGTCAAAGTTTTTTTTTTTTTTTTTTTTCGTCACCTTACTGAATTTTTCGTCAACGATACCAGGGACACCGAAGCACCGGGGAACATGAAATTTGGTGGGCATGTAGCCCCACTAGACTTCTAAGGAAAAATTTCGTTTGGTCCCCGGGGGCCACTCCCCCCCCGCGCTGGGCCCCCCCAAACCCCAAAAAATGCAGTTTTTCCTAAATAACTACCTGAACCGTGGCACCGAGGATGAAGAAATTTTTATTGTATGTTGGTCTACTAGACTTTTACGGAAAAATTTCGTTTGGTCCCCGGGGGCCACTCCCCCCCCCGCGCTGGGGCCCCCTTAAATTTTTCGTCAACGATACCAGGGACACCGAAGCACCGGGGAACATGAAATTTGGTGGGCATGTAGCCCCACTAGACTTCTAAGGAAAAATTTCGTTTGGTCCCCGGGGGCCACTCCCCCCCCGCGCTGGGCCCCCCCAAACCCCAAAAAATGCAGTTTTTCCTAAATAACTACCTGAACCGTGGCACCGAGGATGAAGAAATTTTTATGGTATGTTGGTCTACTAGACTTTTACGGAAAAATTTTGTTTGGTCCCCGGGGGCCACTCCCCCCCCCGCGCTGGGGCCCCCTTAAATTTTTCGTCAACGATACCAGGGACACCGAAGCACCGGGGAACATGAAATTTGGTGGGCATGTAGCCCCACTAGACTTCTAAGGAAAAATTTCGTTTGGTCCCCGGGGGCCACTCCCCCCCCGCGCTGGGCCCCCCCAAACCCCAAAAAATGCAGTTTTTCCTAAATAACTACCTGAACCGTGGCACCGAGGATGAAGACATTTTTATGGTATGTTGGTCTACTAGACTTTTACGGAAAAATTTCGTTTGGTCCCCGGGGGCCACTTCCCCCCCCCGCGCTGGGGCCCCCTTAAATTTTTCGTCAACGATACCAGGGACACCGAAACACCGGGGAACATGAAATTTGGTGGGCATGTAGCCCCACTAGACTTCTAAGGAAAAATTTCGTTTGGTCCCCGGGGGCCACTCCCCCCCCGCGCTGGGCCCCCCCAAACCCCAAAAAATGCAGTTTTTCCTAAATAACTACCTGAACCGTGGCACCGAGGATGAAGAAATTTTTATGGTATGTTGGTCTACTAGACTTTTACGGAAAAATTTCGTTTGGTCCCCGGGGGCCACTCCCCCCCCCGCGCTGGGGCCCCCTTAAATTTTTCGTCAACGATACCAGGGACACCGAAGCACCGGGGAACATGAAATTTGGTGGGCATGTAGCCCCACTAGACTTCTAAGGAAAAATTTCGTTTGGTCCCCGGGGGCCACTCCCCCCCCGCGCTGGGCCCCCCCAAACCCCAAAAAATGCAGTTTTTCCTAAATAACTACCTGAACCGTGGCACCGAGGATGAAGACATTTTTATGGTATGTTGGTCTACTAGACTTTTACGGAAAAATTTCGTTTGGTCCCCGGGGGCCACTTCCCCCCCCCGCGCTGGGGCCCCCTTAAATTTTTCGTCAACGGTACCAGGGACACCGAAACACCGGGGAACATGAAATTTGGTGGGCATGTAGCCCCACTAGACTTCTAAGGAAAAATTTCGTTTGGTCTCCGGGGGCCACTCCCCCCCCCGCGCTGGGCCTCCCCAAACCCCAAAAAAAGCAGTTTTTCCTAAATAACTACCTGAACCGTGGCACCAAGGATGAAGAAATTTTTATGGTATGTTGGTCTACTAGACTTTTACGGAAAAATTTCGTTTGGTCCCCGGGGGCCACTTCCCCCCCCGCGCTGGGGCCCCCGTAAATTTTTTGTCAACGATACCAGGGACACCGAAACACCGGGGAACATGAAATTTGGTGGGCATGTAGCCCCACTAGACTTCTAAGGAAAAATTTCGTTTGGTCCCCGGGGGCCACTCCCCCCCCGCGCTGGGCCCCCCCAAACCCCAAAAAATGCAGTTTTTCCTAAATAACTACCTGAACCGTGGCACCGAGGATGAAGAAATTTTTATGGTATGTTGGTCTACTAGACTTTTACGGAAAAATTTTGTTTGGTCCCCGGGGGCCACTTCTCCCCCCGCGCTGGGGCCCCCGTAAATTTTTCGTCAACGATACCAGGGACACCGAAGCACCGGGGAACATGAAATTTGGTGGGCATGTAGCCCCACTAGACTTCTAAGGAAAAATTTCGTTTGGTCCCCGGGGGCCACTCCCCCCCCGCGCTGGGCCCCCCCAAACCCCAAAAAATGCAGTTTTTCCTAAATAACTACCTGAACCGTGGCACCGAGGATGAAGAAATTTTTATGGTATGTTGATCTACTAGACTTTTACGGAAAAATTTCGTTTGGTCCCCGGGGGCCACTTCCCCCCCCCCGCGCTGGGGCCCCCGTAAATTTTTCGTCAACGATACCAGGGACACCGAAACACCGGGGAACATGAAATTTGGTGGGCATGTAGCCCCACTAGACTTCTACGGAAAAATTTCGTTTGGCCCCCGGGGGCCACTTCCCCCCCCCCCCCCCCCCCCCCGCGCTGGGGCCCCCGTAAATTTTTCGTCAACGATACCAGGGACACTGAAACACCGGGAAACATGAAATTTGGTGGGCATGTAGCCCCACTAGACTTCTAAGGAAAAATTTCGTTTGGTCCCCGGGGGCCACTCCCCCCCCCCCCCGCGCTGGGCCCCCCCCAAACCCGAAAAAAATGCAGTTTTTCCTAAATAACTACCTGAACCGTGGCACCGAGGATGAAGACATTTTTATGGTATGTTGCTCTTAAGGGCCCACATCAACCTAGCCCATAATCACTCATTTGTGATTTGCGCCCCTCCCATAAAAAATGAAAATGCAATATTATTCTGCTTTAATCGCCTCTATCTTCAGTGGAGATGTTCAGAACTGCACCATATTTCATGTGTATGATTAACTTGACATCCTCTGGGGGTATCCTCTGCTAAGTTTTGTAGAATTTCATCCATGGGGGGGTATAAAATAAATTCATTTATGTGCACATTTAGTGACTGTACACTCATCGGCCTGTAGATGGTGCTGTTGAGCGAAGGGTTGCTGGTTTAGGATGATACTGTCACACACACACATGCAGGAATACAAACAAACGCAAGCATGCACACACACTGACATCCACACGCACAGACACACACCCATACACACACATACAAATCCACATGCACAGACACACAAACACACACGCGCACACATGTACGCACAGACACACACACACAGACACACACAGACACACACATACACAAACACACACACATACACACACACACACAGACAGGCATGCACATATTATTACTTTTTTTAGGTATATACATAAACACGCAATACAGCCAAATTACTCCACGTCATTTATTTTTGTGGAAAGCCAGTGCAGGCCTGAGCGGCGGTCATATTTTGTACCGCGATGCGGTACATCTAGTTTATTTAATGATAGCTTTGAGCTTGAAAGAAAACCACTGAATCTGCAAGTTAAACAACACACAAGGCAAATAATCTGAGCTCATGTGAAAACGGTTATGCTTGTGCTACTTGCTTCTACTTCCTGCACTCACCTGGATGTGCACTGGGCTTAGTTTCTGTTGTGAGTCCACATAATGACTCAGCATAAGCAAAGATAACTGGACCTGTGCTATTTTCACCAGTTCACAGACTTTTACAGTCTGTACAGTCATACTTTGATTTGAAGCAAAAAAAGTTAAAGACAAAAAACTATAATTAAACTAACTTATTGAATGAGGCAATGAATTATGCATCCCAAAAAGTATTGAGTGACATAATTTGAAAATATAAAAACAATAAGATTTAATTTGTTAACTAGTTAAAGGTAGGGTATACGTTTTGTTTTATAAACACTTTCTGTTATACTGGTTGAAACTCAATCAATAATTTAAGTGGTCTATATATTAAAACCTGTACATTGGTGGGAATGGTAAGTGATTGGTCTATATTTATTCAGGATTATGGATAGTGTTCAACAGGAATTTGGCTACTACACTTTTTTTTTCCAAAGATTTTTTTATATATATACAAATGGCTTGTAGAAGTTACTGTATATCATTGCTTAGCAATCATAGAGTTCATGTAGCTCTCTATTGAAAGATTTATACAGAATCGTTAAAACTCGATTTCTCTGGAGAAGATGAATGGGATTCTTCCAAAACCTGAATGTTGTACTCCATTAGGTGATTCCCATTAGAAGCGCCTTAAAAAGATTTGTGAAATAAAATATTATGCATGTGACATTTTGATTTATTGATGCAAATTTGTTGTGAAATGTATGACTGGCGTAGCCTGGTTAAAACCAGACCATTCTCAGTAGTAACTGAGTTATGGTCTGGCAAAGCTGCATTAATAACTCATTTCCAAAGAGGCATCACCAACGGACGTCGCTCAAATGCCTCTGGGCGCAACTGGATAGACCTAAAACCAATCAGAGCGATCGTCATCGTGTAAAGCCATATGCTGCGTCCCATGTACTCTTTTTGTGAAGAAAAGGTATTTACTTTTGAATGTGTAGCAAAAAAGCTTTGGGACATACAACTTCGTCATCTTTATCGGACGGATCTGTCGTGTGCATCCTGTCACTTAAACTGCCCTGTCAATCATCTTGTCAATCATCTTAAAATCCTCTATTAAATCTAATTTCATTTCCTACCGTTTCGGAGAGAAATGTAGTAGCACGTTCATCTGCCAGTGGGTCTTTCATGGAGACTGTCCTCATGTGTTTGCAATTTGAATATAATAATGCAACGGACGCCGCTCAAATGCAACGGATGCCGCTCAAATGCCTCTGGGCACAATTGGATAGACCTAAAACCAATCAGAGCGATCGTCATTGTGTAAAGCCCGCCTCAACGTTTCTGATTGTAGCCGCGATTTCGACGAATTAGAAATGGGCTTGAATGAGCTCTTTGCCAGACTACTTGTAGAGCAAATCTAAATTTGCCGGAAGTTGTCTGGGTTTTCCCAGGCTATGACTGGCGCCAAATAAGCAAATTCTAAACAATACAAAGATAATTGTGTCTAAACATTCTTGTAATGCCAGTGTGCTGTATGTGTTTTCCCTTACAGTTCTGACAGAGTTCACTGATATTTTATCATCTGAACTGTCAACTGCAGTGTTCCGGATAACAGTGTTTTATACTATACATTGTTCAATCTCAGTATGCTTATCTGAAGCACACACTCTCTATCTATCCTATTTCCTCTGTCTTGACATGCAGTGCACAGAATGAAGCAGGTTTTGTTTAATCCTGTCAGTTGCCTTGGGGTTTCGTTCATCAAAGCTGTTGATGGTCATCCTTTAGTGGTATTATTTCTTTCTAAAATATCAATACCCTGTGAACATCCAGTTTCTGTGTGAATTCAGTGGATTTACCTTGGAAATAAAAGCGAGTGAATCTATATGGGATGTAAAGATTTCCACATTGTACCTGGCATCTTACGGATTTGTAAAAACCATCTCCCTCAAAACCCAGGATTTCCGCGGGGCATTAAAAAATATTAAAAGTCATTAAATGGATTTTGTGAAAATTAAGGCCTTAAATGGCATTAAAAAGCATTAAATCATAATCCTACAGGCATTAAAAATTTAGATAGTTTTGAAGAAAATTTGATAATATCAATTTACTTTAATATAGCCTTCATAATTAATAATTTGTATTTGCTGTCGCAAAATATGTACGTTAGTGTGATAAACACACAGAACCAGTTTGGTAATTGTTTCCGAAATTGCCTGATCCGGAGGTGACACGGATCATTTTGTACAACATGAACTAGACCATAAAAATGTGAAAGTGCAAATTCCAGCAGAAGTGTCTGGAAGACAAACAATTTAGGACATAGTTGCAGCCAGTTGGTTGTCAAAATGAAGAAGGATTTAGCTGCGTTTGTAAAAGGGTATTTAAGTTGGGTAGCTACAATGGGAATCAACAGTGTAAAATCTCATATGCAGTCTGACAGCCACAAATTGACGGTAAAAGGCATGTGTAGTTACTTTCCCTCATCAGCTTGACATCTGCTGTTAAAGCTCACTTTGCATTTTTGTAAAGATGATTTGTTGACATACAATGTTTTGTCACAGCACTGTCTCTTTTGACTTACTTGAGTGGTATAATTGTTGATTACTGTCTGTGTACGTGGCTTAAAAACAATTATATATATATATATATACAGGGGTTAAAGTGGGCCGGAACTGTGTTCGCTGTTCCGGCACCTCAGATAAATCAATAAATAAATAGATTCATTTTATCAATGATAGCGTGATGGTAGGCTATTGTTGAAAATAATGTTGTGTTCACCATCAAATTGCAGCTAGCCTGGTGCTCCTTCTGAAGGAGTCCTTCTGCATCAAATCAAAACGTAATATCACCCCCTGGCCCGCCTTCACAAACACGCTTCTCTACGTTATGTTCTCAGTCATGGTTCTCCTGTCTGATTTGAGTGCATCTACGCCGGTTCACACATGCAGACAAAGTCCTTCCTCCCCTCCCTGCTGAACGCCAGCGATTACTAATGCGTGAAATGCACTCACAGTGGTTGAGCGCGGTAAAGTTAGTTTTAGGTTCGATAATCGCCGGACATTTGTTTTCCCTTGTTCTATAGGGTCGGCAGTCTTACAAAGATATCAATAGCAGGATTCGTTTTAACATTATTTAACCATTATTGACAATTATTCATTCAAAATCCCCTATGTGCGTTAATGCCTGCATATTTATACCTAAGAATGCTTTGACGAGTTTCCACAGTGCATGATGCCTAAGGGAACGTCTGCCAATTACACCAACTGCGGTAAACAGCCTATAATTTGTATTATTTAATATTACTTTTAACATAAAAAAAAAACATCTTGACAAATAATCTAATGCCCACTGACATGGTTTTAAAGCTATTTCTTATCCTTTTTTTGGCCTTCAAAAGTCTTAAATTGCACATATGTAGGTCAGAGAAATCCACATTTTCTGGGGGGAGCATGCCCCCGAACCCCCCTAACTTTTTACGTTTTAATTTAAATTGAGAAAAACATGCTTGTGTTCCATATTGTGGTGTTCAGCAATTTTAACATAGTATCGTCATCATATCAGTGTAGATGTAGATGGACTAAAATAAAACCATTAAAATATCAAGTAAATAAGTATTATGATACTTGGTGCAACAGTGACACTCTTGTCCCAAAAAGTATTGCTATACCACGATACTCAATGTTTTCCTACGGTGAGTATTTTTTCCCTGTTGCACCTACACAATGTTTAAGGGTTCCCCCACCTGCCAAATCCCACTTTAACCACTATATATATACACGCGTTAAAATATTTAACGCAAAGCGCAGCATCCGTTAATTTTTGTCATCCTTTGGGTAGCGTACATTATATGATCCCACTCTTATTCATGCAAATGCTTTTAAACGCGCTGCCTATGAATGTCTTGTCTATGTGACACACACACACACACAGAGAGAGAGAGAGAGGGAGAGAAAGACGCGCACCACTATCGTGCGCACAGACCAGGGGGACAATCCAGCATCCGAAAAGTGTACCACCCCCGGGGGCCGCCATTGGCCATCACCTGCTGTTAGCAATCCATTGACTCCCATTCATTTTGGCGTCACTTTGACAGCGATTAAGAGTCTGCGCAGTACGCTCAGCTATCAGGAAGTGAGTGCTTCTAATTTGCTTCACTCTTCTCCGTTGAAGTCTATGGGGTCGCTGTGTCCATTTCTTATACTGTCTATGGCACAGACAGCACGCCAGAAAACGGTTCTCTTTCGCGCTTGAACGAACAATAACACGCACAACATTTATGCCAAAATGTCTGTTTTGTTGAGTATCCTCATAACATAACAGTCTTAAATGAGTTAAATAAAGTCATAAATGAACGCAAAGAGTTGTGAGAGAATGAGGCGTGTGTGAGATGTTTCGTGCAGCAGTGGTCTTAAAGGGACAGCAGCCAATAAAGCTTTCTGTCAGTAAAGTTAATCACAGAACAAAGGGAACAGAGACAATCACTCACTGCTATTAACTAAAGAACTTTTGTAGCTTTAATAAGGATTAGTCTATATTTAATTTATAATTTATGCCGTGCAGACTGTTTGATAACTTGATTCAATTTCTGTATATGTCCTACCTGTTAGAAAGGAAGGGCAAAGGTAGCCTAAAAATGACATTTATTATAGGTTTATGTGAGGATTGTTTAAGTAAATTAAATTAAATTAAAAGTTGTTATTTTTTTTAAGCCTAATGTTAAAAAAATACAGCTTTCAATTACACTGTAATGCTGGATGGCTATAATGAATGTTTAAAATTAGGAAAAAAAAAATATTTTTATCCAGACATCAGTAGCTGTATTAGTATCAGTGATACTGGCCTTTATGTTGTCTCTACATTCACTTGTAGATTAACTGTGAAATGATTACATTATAAAATACATAAACTAATAAAAACCTATACAAATGTAAGTGTTTTTAATTGTGATTATTCACAGAAAAAATCTGTGATTAATCGATTTATTTCTTTTTAAAAAGAAAAAAAATATATATAGATAATATCATATCCGTGGTTAGTCATGGGTCGTGTATGGCATTAAAAAGGGCATTTGATTTAATTTGAAGATACCTGCAGAAACCCTTAAACCGCTTTAAAGTGGCGTTGTTTGCAGCAATGAGGATGGTTGTTTTTTATCTCAAAGTCGGAAAGAAATGTTGATTCATAAATTCAATCATTGAGTGAACATTTTGCTTTCTATTTGCCATTGGGCTTTCGAGACATTGGCACTTTTTAGAGACCAAATAGCAATGCTTCTGAAATAAATTACTGTGTTATTTTTCATCTCCTCTCCAGACCTCAATCTAAGAAAAGGCACAATCAGGTGGTGACTGATTGAACCTGTCACCTAACCCTCCTCCAATTGAATTTACCCCTCAGTTACTTCACTGCACCGCTACAGTGTCGTTGGCGGCAGGCGACCCGACGAATCGAAGGAAGCTTGATAATGTCTCCTCCTGTCTCGTCTAGGTGGCTGTCCATCGCGATCACATAAAAGAGTCACTCACGGTAGACAGATGACAACATGTTGTGTCTGGAGTCATCTACGTCTGACATGTTTGTGATTGGAGATGTCACATTGACTTTCAGCCTGTTATTTTTAAAATAGGCTTCTATTCTGGTCAAAAATGAGTCATTTGGTGTTTTGGATATAGTTGAGATGAGCATGAGTTTGCGCTGTGAGTGTCATCAGAGCCTAATCAGAACATTTGTGGAGGACAAACTGAAATTGACAGCACCTGATATGGGAATTTGAGCTTGGACAATCAAAAGTTTTAGGTTCTTCAGTTTTTCTGTTGCAGTTCTCCTGCACTCTAGATCTAATCATCAAATATTATTTTCTCTGTTTTTTATCATATAACAAATATTTGATAAGAGAATGGAAATTGAATTGTAAGAATGCTTTCTTTTTTATTATATTTTAAAATGTAGTTTGTTCGTCTGAAGGTAAAACTGAATTTTCAGCATCATTACTCCAGTCTTCAGTGTCACATGATCCTTCAGTAATCATTCTAATATGCTGATTTCTTTTTATCAGTGTTGAAACAGTTGTGCTGCTTTTGAATTTTTTTCCCCTGAATTATTTGAGTAGAAAGTAAAAAAAAAAGCATTTATTTGAAATATAATTATAATTAAAGCTGCAAGCAGCGATGAAAAGGGCCCTCGCACCCGTGCCACCCGGCGCCTTTAGGAAAGGCCTTAAGATTACACTCACCAAATTTGAAGAGGATCAGATCAAAACTGTAGGAGGAGTTTGTTAAAGTACAACATCAGGAAATGGCAAAAACTGCACAAAATCTGAGAGGAAGTTCAAAATAGCTGACTTCCTGTTGTGTTTAGGGCTGTGTTCCAAGAGACTTTTTTGTAGGTATTGGGTCATTACATGCATGTACCAAATTTCATACTGTACCTGTACGTGAAACGTAGAGCCGGGGCAAAATGTAGGGGCAATAATTAAGCCATTTTGTCCCATCCAGTTTTGAAAACCACATCACACGTACAATTTCATCACTTCTGAAGCGTGTGCAAAGTTTCATGATTTTTCGAGCACGTTTTGTATTTTCCACACTTCCTGCTACCAGCAGGTGGCGCTATTGCTATAACCAAATATGAGCATGGTCATGTGTTCAGGACAGGACTCTTATCAAACATGTGAAGTTTGGGGCAGATTGGACATTGTATGCCTGAGTTACTGCAGGCTGTCTGTGGTTGCCTAGCAACATCGGAACTGCGAGCAATATTGACAGAAAACTTATCTGATCATGCATATTATATCACCAGAAGGCCGAAATTGGGTGAACATTTGTCAGGCCGGCGAGGGCACACCCTTCGACGAAAACTCAAGATCTTCGCAATTTAACGTTGCAAAGGCCTTAAGATTACACTCACCAAATTTGAAGAGGATCAGATCAAAACTGTAGGAGGAGTTCGTTAAAGTACAACATCAGGAAATTACGAAAAATGCACAAAATCTAGGAGGAAGTTCAAAATAGCTGACCTCCTGTTGTGTTTAGGGCTATGCTCCAAGAGACTTTGTAGGTATTGGGTCATTACATGTATGTACCAAATTTCATATCTGTACGTGAAACCTAGAGCCGGGGCAAAATGTGGGGGCAATAATTTACAGAATTTGCCCCCCCCCAATTTTGAAAACCATATCACACGTAAATTTTCACCACTTCTGAAGCGTGTGCAAAGTTTCATGAGTTTTCGAGCATGTTAAGGCCCTCTAAAAAGTGATTCACTTTGGAGAAGAAGAAGTACCTTTAGTGCCACTGTTGATCAAAGAAATGCATCCTAACTAAATAAAAGTGTTACTTTCTTTTTTTTAAGTAAAATCTCTGACCATAAACTATGTTAATGCAGTAGATAAATTATATTAATATACTGTATGTTTTATTGTGTTTTTTATTAATTAATCAGCTATTAAAGGAATTTACTGTACAATTCTAAATTAGTTTTAAACATGCCCAAAACAATTAAGTAATGCTTTCTTAACAAACTGTCTTGTCCTAACCACTGCGACAAACAGAGCATTTAAATAGCTGCTTTGTTCCTATTTGTGGTCTCGTGCCCACTATGAAATCTCAGTCATTACTTCACAATCTTGCTCCACATAGCTGTAGTCTTATATTAAACATTCAATAAGTTCTATTACACATCACGTTTAGTCTGGTTGAAGAGTGTTAGAACACGGAAGTGTGCAGGGTTTGCTTCAGGTCTGAATAAATTAGCTCTGTATAAATTAAATGTTCTGACCTTCTTGCATTTTGTCTCTTATGTCTTTAAAGGTCAATAGGCTGAAGAACAGCAAGGATTTGTTATGTGAAAAAGTTACCATTTAAGCGGTCTAAAGTGCCCTTTTATTCAAGTGTTAGCAGTGAGCCATTTAATCCAGAGTAGCTTGTATTCACCATACAGTAAAAGAGCCAAAGAGCAGATTCAACTAGCTGTCCGTATCTCTTGCTTTTCATTATGGAATTACTTGTTGGCTTTTCAATTATTAGGCCTATTCTGATCACTGCAGGCTGTGTATTCCCTCGGTGCATTAAGCACTGATTGCATTATTTATTAACAACAGCCATCAGTTCATTGCTGTTGATCCAAGTTGCTCCATTTCCGACTGTATCCTCAATTGTTGAGAGATAACGCCAGCCGAGATGATATCTAAAAGGGAAAAAAAACTTGCTGCTTTGCTTTTCAACACTTGCGTGGAGTTGTTGTGCCGTAGCGAATGCACAAAATGATCAGAGAGTATATTTGGATGTAATGGTTAGATTATTCTGGTAGCAGACAGCACAACTGTTGTTTTTGTCATTAATTTAGCACTCACACTCATTAAAATGGTCTTCCAGAGGAGTCTCCGTGCGGACAGCGAACACCTGTGTTTATTTGACTTGTGTTACATCTAGAGCTAATCGTGAGACTATCAACATCATAAAATGCCTGTAATAATATAGCGCTCTCACTCTCGCTGTCTGGTTCTGCTGACACATCTAACAGAAGACCTCATTAAGAGCTCAGTCCCTCCCTTCTGGACCTCGCACATATCTCCACTAACTCAAAGGCACAAACAAGAACTTGGAGAGTTATTTTAGTCCCTAATGGAATTGAGACCCTATCTGGCTTTGTTATCAGTTGATTAAGTAATGCATTGCTCCCGTGGAGATGCTTGCTGTCTGAATTTCTCAGAGTTCTTTAGGTGAAGTCAAGGTTAGATGTAATCCAAACTCCTGTATACTTTTAGCCCAACGAGTTTCACTAAGTCATGCCTGCTGGCTAAATGTAATTATATTTTGTGGGATTTTTCAAGATAAATCTGAAGATAAATGTTGAGCACACTAAAGCTGATGCATCCTGTAGGTTTTTCGAAAATGTAAATCTTAGTCTCTATTTTCTTTTTATATAATATTTTGGAATGATTTAATTCAACTTTGGACTCTAAGTTTATATCTGAATAAGTAATACTAGTGTAAGTAATAATTATATAGTGTATTAGCATTGAGATTTACATCAATGATGCCACAGATACCATCTATTCATGAAATGGATTGTTCACCAAAAAATAGCAAATTCTGTAATCATTTATTCACCCTTATGTCATTCCAAACCTTTATGAGTTTCTTTCTTCTGTGAACCATAAAAGAAAATATTTTGAGAAATATCTAGGTTATTTTCAACAGAAATCAATATTCATCAAAAATGTTTGGTTACCATTATTCAAAATATGTATTTTTGATGTTCCACAGAAGAAAGTAAGTCATACAGGTTTAGAACGACATGGGGTCGGGGGAGTAAATTATAGCAGATTTTACTTTCTTGGGTGAACTGTCCCTTTAACATATTGGAATCATTGGGGTTGCAATATTGAAGCATCATGTAACAAATAACTTGACTTTTTCCCCCAGAAATTAAGTATTACAATATCACTCAAGATTCAATGTAAATTCCCCAAATGTGTTTATGACTCTTGTGTTGTGCATATGTGGACCTAGCCTGGTCCTACCAGACTCTCGTACATTTCATTTGTACAGAGAGTCTGGCCACTCTCCATTGACAAGCGTTAACTTCCTTGAAGACGGGTACTCTGTTGAAGTTTAAAACTATTGGATCGGCCCAGAGCCACTCTGGATCTGCCACAACCAATCGCTAACGTTTGGTCGTGACGTAACCCTACATCTCAAACTAGCACACGAATTCAACGTCATAGTTTTCAGCCACTCCCTCTGTTTGCTGATTGGACCGGTACAAATTTGGCCGGAGAAAACCCATGCATATTCCGCCAACCCAGACGGAGTACTGAAGGAAAATGAAAATTGAGCTGAAGTACGTAGGAGGAGCCAGGCTAATGTGGACCCATAAATACCAACCAAATGGGCTTTTTGAACATTTTATGGGCGTTATATAGGGCATTAGCCTCTTCTATGAAGGTTATGTGATCAAAATATCTTTTAGCAAGGTTTTCCACAAGATGTTGAAACATGGATGCAGGAATTTGTTCTCTTTCAGACCAGATCACCTTTGAGGTCAAGCAGTTATGTCGGTTAAAGGGTTCTTGCCCAAATTCGCCATTCCTAATCATCCCAGAGGTTTTTAGTGGGCTTCAGGTCTGGGTTTGTGCAGGCCAATTGGGTTCTTCCACATCATATTGTCATGCTGGAACATAAAAGGGCCCCATTATGCTAAACATGTTTGTCTAAGGGGTTGTTTGAATGTATGTTTGATTTAATGCAGATTTAAGTAATTGGTGTATCTTAAATAAGTAATCCCATTAATTATTTTCCACATACTTTCAGTGATGTGGTGCATCTATTAGCATTATGATTTTAGGACATCAGTCAGTCCCATGACATAAAAAAAGATTATTTTACATTCATTGTGCCATGCAAAAGTTGAAATACTCACTATATACTCTGTTTTAAGAGGTCAAAGCTGTATATTTTTTCTATTTATTGAAGTAATATATTATCATATATTACCCCCATCCCTAATCCTACATCAATCAAACAGAGATAAATATTCCTGATTATCATTCTATATGAGTTACCATTTGTTTTCCTTATGCATGCTTCGCAGTTCTTCCTTTACTGTCCCCCCCCCCCTTTTCTTTCATATTCACACCACATTCTCAATCCTTGACACGCGCACACACATAGAAACTCCTGCATAGGTAAACCCAAAGCTCAAGGCTTACTTGTCACCTCTTCATTTATCATGCTGAAGACAAAAAGACTTTCTGCTCATCTCCTGCATTTTTTTTCTTTACATTTACATTGAATGTGAGCAATCAGATGGAAGTTGTTGGAGTGTTGTGAGGAGTTTGATGGAGATACTCCTCACTGAAGGAGCCTTCATATTTACTGATGAAAAGACTGCCGAAATGACACATCATAAGCTTTGCCTCCAGCTCCGAAGGAGGGCGGTGATTTATTGAGCAATTTCTTGTGTGTTTACCCAGATGCACTATTGCAGAGGTTGCTTTTGTGTTTCAGTTTCCTTTGTTTCGCTTTTTCTTCACACAAGTGCTACTTAGTAGTCATTAATGTCAATAATTACCCTGGATTATGGTAGAAGTTCCCAGTGGAATAACTACAATCTTTTGAAGAGGATTTTAGAGCGCATTTACAACACAAAAAATGTGTTTTTATCAGGAGTCGTTGAAAACACTCATATCTTTTTACATCTGTTTAAATTATGTAGTTGTATTGTCACCTGTTATGTTGGCAATAAACTCTCTCCCTCGAAACCATTCGAGCATCTATCTTACTCCACCAAACGGCAAAGAGGTTTAGCCATAAATTTGTGTGCTACAGCCTTGATCATAATAATGAATTTGTGAATAATGCAATTATGACATAATTCCTCTCTCCCGATTGTCGGCCATCATCATGCTAAAGAGTTTGCATCATTTCTGACGAGCTTTTAATCCAATTCGCCCAAAACTAAATCCAATCAGCCATATGGCAAAGCTCAGCAATATTTCCTGCTGCCTCCACACATTTGAGAGATCTTCATGGCACAGGGTCAATGCTTCCCATTGAAGGAGCCCACTCAGTGTGTATATCTCTCTAGAAGGTGTGAGAGAGAGGTGCTCTCATGTTCTCTCGCACCCTGCGGGGAGCTCTTATTGAATTACTGTCATGTGGGTGCAGCAGCTGTCCTCCCTGCCACAGCGGGCCACAGCTGCTAATTGCTGCGTAATAGGCCCAGCAGCAGGGAAGGTCAGAGGGGCGTCCGGCAGCCGTGCCCATCGCCTTTGATAAGGGACTGAAGCATTGTTGAGATCTTCATATCCTACGGCGGTGTGAAAACAAACAGCAGCCTCCTGAAATCAGCACACACTGGGAGAGATGATTGACAGTCACTGTGTGGTTCATCAGTCTCAACACTGTCTCATATTAGTAATTAGTAGTTTTTTAGCAGAGGTCCTTCTTTAGGCCAATCCACACTGCACAAACAAATGCAGACAATCACGAACAATGACCCGATTATAGTATGTCACCTCTTAGACATTCAATGACCCAACAAACAAGCTCTGACCAATGCCAACAGATGCTGACAAGGGTAACACACTGATCCAACAAAGCATATGTTGCTGTCTTTAGGTGCAATGTGAATTGGCCTATAGATGTCTTGTCAGTTTGCTCCAGGGCCACTTGTTTAACACTGTTCCTGCCATTTACTGTATATGTTGTTTTGAATAAAATCATCTGTTTGTTGGTGTCATGGCCTATGTGCTTGAAGAATGATGTGTGGATGATGCAGGTTCAAATCTGGCCTGCATTGTGCCCTAATTCCATTTCAATAATATCCTTTTCCTCAATTATCTATCCGTTCTCTGCTTTCTCGATCAATAAAAAATAGCAAAGCCTTTTAATTTATTTAAATGTTATATATGTATGTAATATGTATATATATGTATGTATACCAGTGGTGTCAAAAGTACCGACTTCGGTACCAACTCGGTACTGAAATTTAAAAAATGTAACGCTTTGAGCGCTGTTGAGCGGAATCGTAAACACCTGTGATTGGCCATTGTGTTCACACGCTCATCTGAAATATCTGTGATTGGCTACAATGATCAACAGCGCTCAAACAGCGCTCAAAGCGTCACATTTTTTAAATTTCAGTATTGACTTGGTACCAAAGTCGGTACTTTTGAAAACACTAATATATACTGTATTTCTGTCATGACAACTCTCGGGAGATTGGTATGGTAATAGAGATAGGCATGGTAATGGAGATTGGTGATGACAATGCTAATGTATTTGGTCTTGGTGGAATAGATCTGCTACGCTGCTGCTGCAGAGCAAGTACAGAGACTTTCTACTGCCAATGCCTTCACAGACATTGCCGTGAGTGAGCAAGTAAGCCATGCTGCTGCTGCTCCACATGTAACATACATTAATGAATCCCCGTAGCAGATATACTGTATACAGGTGGAGCTGGGGAAGGGGGAGGGTTTTTGAAAGCGCACTGATGCAACAGCAACCAATCAGCTGTGCCATGAAGATAATGATGTGATAGCTACTAAATGAGTCAAAGGGCCCTATCTTGCACCCAGCGCAATTGACTTTGTACACCGACGCATGTATCATTCCTATTTTGCTCCCGCGCAATGCGCTCTTTTCCCTCCACAGAAGCACGTCGCTAAACTAGGGAATGAACTTGCGCTCCCTGGGCGGTTCAGCGCAAAAAAGGAGGCGTGTTCCGGCGCAAACGTTCCTTCATGCTATTTTGCAGGTTTAGAAAACAATTGCGCCACTAACCAGGAAAAAATAGTCAGTGGCGCGTTGCGCATGTTATTCATAAGCTATTTTAAGGGCGCATGCTTGGCCATAATCAATGTAGCGTGTGCACAACGTGCACTTTGATTCTCTCATCTACACAGAAGCAGCAGTTTTCATTTTTGCAAATCATACATTATTACGATAGATAGATAGATAGATAGATAGATAGATAGATAGATAGATAGATAGATAGATAGATAGATAGATAGACTATTTATTATAAAAACATACATCTAGCTTACACATTTACCCAAATTATCATACGCCTTTTTAACCGAAGTTAATTTGAGTGGGTTTCTCCATCCCCAACGTCCCTGACGAGAGCGTTGCTCTCCTTGGCTGTGAACCGCTCCTGGCGTGCGCCTGGCAAATCCGCCGTTATAATAGGAATCCGCTTTAGAACAAACGCGCCTGCTCTTAAAGGGAATGTGAGATGACGCTCTGATTGGTTTATTTCACGTTACGCCCAAACCACACCTATGAATAATGAAGCTCTTCAGACCAACCCATTTTAGATTTGCGCCGGGCGCAAGAGTCATTTATCCCGCTGGGAAAATAGCAACAGCGCCAAGACCCGCCCACAAAGTTACTTGCGCTTTGCGCTTTGACACTTGCATTTCAGATCATTAAAATAGGGCCCAAAGACTTATCAGCCTGCACCATCTAGACTTTCAAACCAAAACTAGGTATATATATATATATATATATATATATAGAGAGAGAGAGAGAGAGAGAGAGAGAGAGAGAGAGAGAGAGTGTGTGTTTTAATATCTTGTGTAGTTTTTTAAAATAAATGTATCTTGTTTTAAGGTTGTTTAAATGTTTTTATTGGAAAACAAAGTAAAAAAATATAGAAAACTTTTTATTTTGCTGTACAAGTAAACACAAGGACATTCAGTTGCCATGTCGATCAAATAAAAATATGAAGTCAGTTTAAACAAGGTCATGATGATACAATCAGTAGAACGTTTTGAAGAGAGTTTCCTCAGTTCCAGAGTATAAAACATTATGGTGACATTTAAAAGCATGATGCACCTGTCAGGAGAACTCTGAAAATTACAGTATTCAATTTCACACCTCTGAGACTGTATAATTATGAGCATAACTGCAGGAGTACATGGCCTCTGACTTCTTCCTCAGCAGGGTCACTGCTCAGAGAACAGCCCAGTAAAATGATGTGCAGACCATCAGAGACAACTCAAAGGATAGTCAGTTACTATAGGTCTCACAACCCACCCACGGGTCACTAGTAATCAAAACTATGACACTTGCCTTTCAGGAAGCATTGCAACACTTGGCTTGTATTGATTGTTCTGATTGCTGTGCATCGTCTCCTTCCAAGTGAATGGAAGGAGTAACAGCTGGAGATTTTCTCTTCCCCCTTCCATGTGTCTTTACATCTGTCTCAAAACACCTAAGTCATGCATTTTTAGTTATTTTTTAACCTATTCTCCTCTCTGCTTCTGAAGTGCAGATCAATATTTCTGTTCAGACTTCTTGTCGCTCATAAATCAGTTCATAATGCTTTAAAATATGATGTGTGATGTAATATGCAGTTTTATATTGACATATCTTTTCCTCAAAGGAAGGCAAACACATGTCATGCCATTTCATTTCCAAAACTCCCTATAACTAAAACAGCATGTATTTTTGACCTGAAGCAATCAATGCGAGTCCACTAGAAAACTGAAGTAAGAGTTTTCTGCTGTAAACTCCAATCCTGTTTACCAATTTGATTGTCACTCAAGTTCTTATAGATCAATACTGAGATTTTGTGGTTTGAGTTTGCAGTTGTTGGGAAGGACTATAAACCATCCTTATGTGCAGGCCAAAATATTATATTTTGCTGTGTTCTCCATCCTGAATTTATCCTGTCATGCAAAAAAGCATCAGGAAATGTGCATTAAGGGTTACACTTTAATCCTCCATTCACTAATACAGAAGTCAGATCAATGGGGGAAGTCAGCCATGAAGAAACAGTCTATCTGGCTGTATGCCAGCGGCCGTGAACTCTCTCAAGGATTTGGGGTCTCACCTGCAGACCACTCTTATTGGCATTGATACTTTCTCAGTAGCTAATTGAGCAGTTTGCATTTAAAATTAGAATTTGCCTATAAATAACTGGAAAAAAAAGAGACTTGTTTATCCGTTTGTAGACAAATTATTGGCTTTACTTTTATTGTGGATTATTGCTCTGTAGACTCATTGTTTGCTGAGAAATGGAAACCAATTAAATTTTTTGTACCTTTTCTTGTGCTGATGCTTGATGGCAAGCTCTAATTTTGTCTCATTTGGTCCAGAATGGCCTTCTCACATCTTATAAAGGTTAACCAAAACTATAAAACATGCATATCAAAGATTTCCGAGCAGGGGGAAAATGTACTCGGGAAATGATAATGATATTCTCATACTGTGTAATCAGCTCAGTCCCTTCATGCCACGGTTTAAAGGTCACACATGCTCCTATTGACATTCAGATTATAGAGAGAATGAAAATGAAGATTTAATTTTAAATATAAATGCAAAATGAAACGTGTACATTCAGCATTGCTGTAAGAAAAAGCAAAAAAAAAAAAAAAAAAAAAAAAAAAAGATTAGAAGAAGAAGTTACACGCTAAATATGCTTTCATTCTCTTTCAAATGAAACTCCAATTATTAATATGAGACTCTGTTTTTGTTCTTTAGATTTAAGTTTATTTTCGTTTCATTCATACAAGGATATTTCTTGAGAAAAATTACATATTACATGGGAGTCTTAGGATAGGCCAGTTATTCCTGCTACTGCTATTTTTCTTCTTTTCTTTTTTTTTCAGGCAACCTTTTTACTGGGTTTCTAATTTTATGGAAATTATGAATACATTTTAAAATAAAACTGCCATTTGTGAAAGCACTATCCCATATTTATATAGTTTTGCACACCTAGCTAACTAAAAAAAAAAATACAGTATGACTACTGTACTTTTCAGAAAAAAAGCTTAGACTACATTATCATACCTCAGAATTATTTCAATATTTTAGACATTTGTTTGTGAGTCTTAGGACAGTTTGAACTCATTAAGCTGTTAACTAGCAACTCATTATTTAGCTGAATCTGAGTGTCGTTTGTTTAAGCTTTAATGGACATGCTTAGCCTATAAAAATTGAATGAGGACTTCATTTTGACAGTTTAATTTCATATAACATTAAAATGTGCTCAGAAAGCAAATATTCCACTCTGCCCTCATTCTAAGAGTATTTAAGGAGATTTCACTGAGAATGAGTTGCGGCTGCTGATAGCATAATTTATTCACAAGCAGTGTCTGTGTTGTTTTAAGGCCTAGAAGAATTATGCAAATTTGTAATGGTGCAAACACACAAAGTTGGGCATGTTTGTGCAATCTGATCGTGATTTGCACCGGGCAATTTGTAACAAGGCATATATACAAGGGCGAAAGGCCACCTGCACATGTGTGTACACATGTTTTGACAACAGGTTTGACAATATCTATGTGGTTTCAGAAAAAGATTGATATACAAAAACTGCATTCCTTCTCATTAGCTCTTTTCCTAAGCTTTCAGTCAACCCATCATATTTCAGATACAGGTCATTTAGGTTCACATTCATAATTGTTTTTTCATAACCAGTGCTATGTCAGGCAGCATTTGATTCATTAATTTTTAGTTTAGAAAACCTGCGATTTTAATAACCTTGTATAATAAATGAACACAATGTCTGGAATTTTATATGGCCAACCAATTTTTTTTTTTTATCGAACTCACCATATACACTGAAAATTCATAAAAAAAAGAAAAAAGTCTACAGACATTTTCTTTAACACTAAAGCACAACACAGCACAATGCATAGTATCAAATACAGGTAAAATATTTGTATGAACTTCTGCCTCCACAGTCTATAAGGTGCCTAATTTACATATAAAGAACACATGTTTGTTCTTAAAAGAATGCCATGGTCCTAATTGCAATATTTATAGGCCATATTTACACCTGACATTAACATGTTTTCTGTGATTGGATCACAATTGTATTACCCTTGACCACATTAAAAGTCAGGTGTAAATGCACCCGAGACGCATTGTGATCATATCACTACAAAAGCATTTAGAGGAATGATTCAGACCACTACAAATGTCCAAAGTTATCCAGTTAATGTAAGACCGAAGCAGAAATTGCCTTATTATAGGGAGATGAGAGGGTCTGTATATCTTACCATTGGAAAAAGCGTAATGGCTAACTTGGATCACGTGAGGCACCTTATCCTATCATGTAATGGCAGTTACTTCAGTGCTTGCCGTTCAAAGTTTTATGACAGTCAGTTACAGTTTACGTTAACCCGTTTCTTGTGGTTTAGGCTGTTGGTTTTGTGAATAAATGTTCTATATTTAGTGTTATATCGCTAAACATACATTGTTTGTTAAATGTGCTTTACTTCGGAAAAAAGTGTGAATATCTCTATGAGCTGCAAAGTACTAGTAATGTTAGTAATTTAGTACATAAAATTGGAATGAGTTATTATTATTATTATATGTATTTATTATCATTATTAATTAAAAAGTGTTATCATCGTTAGGCACAGCAGTCATAAATCATTACAATACAAGTCTAACCTGGCAGAGATAAGAAAGAACACTTCATTTTTGATTTTCTTTGAACAACATACAATATAACACTTTATTTATAATTAAATTATTAATTTTCTCTTTATTCATTAGAATGCATAATATCAGTGTCATATGCATACATGCAGTTATAATAGTCATAGCCAAAGAAAGAAAACATCAGTTTTTTTTTAAGTTTTTTTTTAGACAATATACAATATCACTCAATATTACTGTATAAATACTATGGTTATGTCATAAATGAGTCCTACTGTACCTGTCGCGACATTCCCTTCTCTTATAAAATAACCTTTTTATTATAGTAAAATCTACATATAGTTCCCAACAAAAGTATTGTTTAGCGTAAAACTTGTTAAAGATTTGTGGACATACTGTTGATTCATTAAATAAGCTATTTCCTCACAAAAGCTGTTTATTCAGTACAGTGAAGCCTCTTCTTCATTGACATCCATGAAAAAAAACAAAAAAAAAAACGCCTCTGGTCTCCTTCCCTGCGTACCTGTGTTAATATTAGCCGTTACGCTTTTTTTTTTTTTTTTTTGGCTGAAGGTTGCAGGCATGCCTTCTAGTGGCTTTGACTGAAGTGACAATGTGCTCTTTCGGATCTCTGATCACACTTAGAATGCAGGTGTGAATCCATTCTGGCTAAAAAATATATCCAGATATGAAACTCATCTTAGTCACAATGAAACAAGTGACAGATTTTTCTTTTCCTCAGTGTGATGTACATCCGAGTGAAGTCGAATTTGGAAAACATAAAGAGATGTAGCTTGGGGTCTTGGTTCTATCTGTCAGTTGTCGATTGGATAGAGGCAGATCTGAATGTGAATACAAGGTAAAAAAAGAAACATGCACGGATTATTCACAATAAGATCAATAACATACATTTCGAAAATAGGGTGAATTTATTTCAGGTCAACTTTAATGTCAGGTGTAAGCGGGGCCACAGGGCAACACTGGTTTTCTGAATAAAATTCAGTAAATGCCACATGCCAATGTGGTGCAACTGCTTAGTGTTTAATTTGCCATTAATATTATTTTGATGATTTTTCAGGTGTTTCTAAGATTATTCCTTCACACAGTCTGTCACCTCAAGAGCCAGGTTTTAATTTCACCCATGGCTCTCCTCTCCTGGAACTCGTCCCTGGCATAATTGACTTTAACAGGTTTGAGCTCAGCTGTGGCCTGTCTTGGGACTCAAGTCTTACTGGCTCTCTCTCTCTCTCTCTAACTCACTATAGCGCCTGATTAGTGGTCTGCTCCGGAGGGGAGGGCTGCTGGGATTTGGGCAACCAGGTGTCTGTTCAATCAGGGGGGCCCTGTGTTATCAGGCAGCCATACAGACCAGGCCCGTTTAAGAATAATCCCGCTTCCCCCTGGACATGCGATGGACAGCCTTCCTGTTGCTCACCTTGAGTTATCATATCACATAGAGGGCGGGGAGGATGTTTTCGCCTGCGCTGTGTTAATTATAAATTGCTTAACGAGACGAGGCAGTCAGGTGGAACAGTGGTGCAAAGGATTTAATTACAATTTTGCTTCTTCCTCTCCCCTGTAAACTCAAACCGCCTGTTTTTTTTTGTTGTTGTTGTTTTTTGGGGGGGTGTGGGTGTATGGTTTCACACAAACGCTGATTTAAATTATTTTGCACACTCTCTATCTCTCTTGTCACCCACCGGCTCACTCTTTTCCTCTCTACCTTGCTCTCGCCACATATCAGCATTCTGAGCGAACGGATCATTTATTTTTGGTTTCTGCTTCCCGTCTAGATGTTCTCGGCTCTCCCTCGCATACTCACAACCTCCACTGCCTCTTGAAGAGAGGCGCTTTCTTCTTCCCAGATACAACCAGCCACCTTAAAAGCGGCCAATTAAAATCAGCTCTGACAAGTCTTTTTTCATGTGCTGACAGGATCACCATCCCTTCACCTGAGGGGGCTCCAGGTGTTTGTTCTCACGTGTCATACCTCTCTTTTTATTTTTTAACTAGTTCATCAAGACACTTCTCTATTCTGGCACCTGTTCTCAGACACTCATTATTTCTGTCTGTTTTTGACTTTCACAGCATAAAGCTTTTAATGGCAGCTAATGAAGACCACACATCACGTTGGCTTGCTTCTTGACATATTCGACACCCTCACCATTAATTGTTACACTTGGCTTAGAATCCTTCATAGAAGCATTAATAGACTTAGGAGAATGTCAAATGGGGTGGAAGGGTGGTATTGTCATCCCGGAGGAATGTTTTAATACCCTGAGATTTCTCTTTCATAGTTCACAGGACTTAATGGAGTTCGCAATTATGATTTATTTAAGTATTAACTTTATCTTATTTCTCATAGAACTTTTCTTATTATTATGGGTTATAAAAACAGACACAAATGAGACTATTGTTGCCATAAGCTGCTTCCTGTAAATGTTGCTCATCTACTCTTCAGACAGGAATTTCCATCTTTTATCCATTGATTTCCATTGTATCTTCCCCTTTTCAATCTCTGTGTTCCACAGAAGAAAGTCATACATTTTTGAAATGACAAGTAATGACAGTATCAATGTTGTTATTAAATTAAAACTTTTATTTGTTAATTTGTTATAATAAAATATAAATATTACATAACCTATATTAAATCAGTCAGTTGTCAAAGCAATGTTTCTAATTTTCGTTTAAGTAAAATTACTTAATGATTGTAGACATTGCTAAATATGAGGAGCACAGTTTCTGATAGTGTTGCAATCTCTTTTAATACTTTAGAGGAAGACACATGGAGAAATACTAGCATAATTTGGGTGATTGAGATACCTTTATCTGTCCTTTTATATGCGGAAACAGCCATGTATGCATTCATAGGTATATTTCTCCCCAAATTGTAAAATCTGTGACTTTGTGGCGCTATCAGGGCATTACTTGGTTTGTGTGAGAAACAGATTAGAATTGAAGTTGTTTGATGAACTGATAATCTTCCCCTCCAGTGAGCTTTTAATGGCTGCTGCCGGCTCATTGAGTCAGTAAGTTGAACTCAAGAACCGGATCAGCTCAATTCATGAACAAATGGGGATGAGAACGATTCTAGAATTTTGGTTTTTGAGTGAAGGAAACTTTGGGAAACAAGAGATTTGAGAAAAAGTCTCCATTTGTCCCCAATTTAATCTCACTACTGTCTAGGAGAACGCAATTGGATTAAAGAGATCTCATTTGTGATTTTTCAGTCCTCTGGGATATTGCAGCCACATGCAGACAGCGTGGAAAACGAACAATGTGTAATCAATGGTGTGCACCAGCTATTCCATTCAAATGAGTGAATGCATTTATTGGGATTAGCAGGCCTGCTGTAGCCCTAACGGGATTCTAAGATAAGCACACGGATTCAGGAATGCTTCTTTAAGATGCTGAAGATAAAGATTGACCTATAGATCTCTACCCACTGACCATAACTTATTTTTAACCCAGCATTTCATTGTAAGGCAAAGTGGTTCATTGTGGCTCCATCAGTTCAATGCTGAAATCCAGCTGCTTTCTGCGGCGCTGGGAACATGCTGTCTGAAATCATTAAAGCTATTGTCCTTTTGTATTCTTAGACTAAACTGAACAATCTCTTGCTAAAAGAAAGAGGTTTAGTCATAGGCGAAAAAATACTGAAGGAGAGAGAGATAGACAGGAATGAGTAATAAGCCTTCAATTATTTTTAAAGACAATGCCAGGGAATGACTCTTATATTATAGCATTTTCTTTAGTAGTGATTTGAGGTAGTTTAATATGAGAAAAGCTAAAGCCTAACCTTTGTTATATATGTATATATATATGAATCCTGAATATATATATATATATATATATATATATATATATATATATATATATATATTGTATGATTCACTTGAAGCTTAATGTAAAAACTGTTGGCAACTCTCCAAAACAGAAATACCTTTGAAAATGACCTCCGCAATTGAAGAAATTGCATTAAAGTTAATAGAATTGTGTATTTCCATTGAATTCAGAGCATAGGTCAATTGCAGGCAGACTCTGGCACTTAAAGTCATCTTTGACTCTGAATAGAGTAGTTAGAGTAAATGATCAAGTTTTCCATTCTCGCCATTCTGTTTAACATAATTGCAGTCCAGGGGCTACTTGTTTATACCCTTGCATGTAATTGTTACTGGTAGCCAGTTCACAAAGAGTTTTCATCAAATTAATTGGAATGGCAGACTATTTGATTAAACTGTCTCAAAATTAATTTCCTTATCATATTTGGGTGAAATTGATTTCATGCAGTAAAGCTTCAAGTTTTTCCATGTTGAAACTCTTTACTGCCCCTTTGTCTCTTTAAAGCTTGCCTGTCTGCACACATTTGCTTCACAATTAATCACACCAATTTAAATTCTCGGAGCACAGCATATGCTAGTAGACAAGCTAATTGTATCCATCAATTTTCACAGCTTGTGTCAGATTTACATTTCAGGAAACCTTAGCATGAGGCTTTCATGGATTACCAGAAGAGCAGCACATGTTAAACTCCCTTAATAAGCCACAAATCCACAGGTGTGAAGGAATTATAGAGGATTTTTTCTTAGTATTATTTGCATTTATTCATGTCATAATTGATATTGAAGTTAATGGAAAAAAGGAATAAATAAGTCTTCTTGATTTGATCTCTTCTCCACCACACACACACACACACACACACACACACACACACACACACACACACACACACACACACACACACACACACACACACACACACACACACACACACACACACACACACACACACAAAAAATCCTCAACAGTATTATTATTCCATAGGTTTCTTCAAAATTTGCTTAGCTAAAATAACTGGTGAACAGGTAAATGCTAAGAGGCTTTCGCACGGGAGGAACCTTTTCATAGTTCCTTGGACTATCGGCGGAAGTACCCAGATTTTTGCATGTTCGCACCGCATGAACTTGATTTTAGTTCAAGGAACTCCTTTTGGAGGAACTAATTTAGCTCCTATTTCAGAGTAGGGTCTGAAGACTAAAATTGTATTCTTTTTTTTTCTTTATTCATTTTCATAATAATTTCATAATGTATTTTGTGAAGTCAGAGTATGTTGAACATGTGTGCTAATGAGAGATATGGGATGAGCTATATTTTGCATATAAGTATGTGTGCAATGCAACATGTTCACTGAGCAGAGATGTTACAGTGATGATGGTACTTAAAATGTGTACAATTGGCATGTTCTTTACAAGGAAAGGAATGTTTCAACTGATGCAAATGTACCATAAATGTATACACCAAGGGATAGTTTCTTAATATGGAAAGTGGATTGTACCATGTGCAAGCATGAGGTATACATTCCAATTTTAAACATAAGCAACATGTTTTTCTACCTTACAAGGAAGTCACTCAGTGGTGTATATAAGCTCAGTCCTTACTGTACCACTTCAGAGAAACAGGCATGAGGGGGTGAGGGAGGAGAAACATAGAGAAATCATTACAGCTGGCATGATGGGGTGAGGGGATAGAGAAATGGGGAACAGAGAAATTTGGAATGAAGACCACCTCGCCTGTAGCCTTATTCTTATATTCCTGTTTCTCTCATATGTCTGATACATGTATAAAAATAATAAATAATAAATCTCTTGGCAAAAATAACTGGTGTAGCTTCCGTGATTCAACAATAATGGGGAAAAGCATGATTTTCAAATCTACAGGGTCTAAACCAGCTCTATAGGAACTACCAGTGATGTTAGTGTACACTGATTGGATGAACGCATGCGAAACACCAGCACCCGCCATTTTTAAAAAAGTTGTGTAAACACACAGATTATAGCCTATATATTTACTCCACAAACTAACTCTACGGACATGGAAAACAGTGATCGGTGGGCCTCTTTACCTTTACACTAAGGAGAAAATCCAACACAACTTTGTATTATGTATTTCTGCTCAGCTAGCAACACTGGACACCGACCACACGGCATACGCTAATACCTTTTCATATACTGTCTACTTTCTATGTATAACAGTTCTATCTAATAAACGTATTAGACAGGACTGTTAGACAGATCATAAACTAATGAACACGCAGAATGCAAGCACTGTGTGTTCAGGCTCTGGCTGGTGTTCTCAGCATCATCAAAATAAACGTCAGCCGCGCCGTCAAAATCAAAGTCACAACAACAAGGGTGGCTTACGTCACTTAAAAGTTCCTACTGGTGAATGCAACCAGGAAAATGTTCCTAAGGGAATTGTTAGTTCTCGGGGAACCACCCTGGTGGCTACACTCTAAAAAACACTGGGTTAAAAACAAACCAAAACTACCCAAACACTGAGAACACTGCACAACCCAGAATTTTGATAGGAAAAAATAAACCAAGATTTTTTTAGAGGATAGTTCCTAGAACTAAGTTCCTAGAACTACCCTGTGCGAAAGCCCCTCTAGTGTAGTCAAAAGCTATGTTAGGATGAATGTAATCCATTATGTTTTATTGTTTCTGTATCACCAAGAAGCTCCAAATTATGTAGTAAAATGTAATCTTAAATGTTCTCAAATGTATTAATACTCTGACATTTCAAATTACATCAAATGACATCAATAATATAACTTCATTTAGAGTCCTTTACTTGTTTTGCAAGTACAACAATGGAGGGAGAATGAAAGCTTTTTAAGATGACAGCTATGTCATGCTGGGTGTGATGATGAAAGTATATTAGTTTACCATTATGTTTGCGGTGAGTGGTGTCAAGAAACCTGGATTTCCAAATGCCTCAGAAGTTTTTTTTTTCCTGTTTGAGCTAAGGTGCAGGACTGTAAAACTGTCCTCATATGAATTCCTTCCTCGTCCCCTAGGTCATCAATGTGCAACGTGACCTGACCCGTCCCTACACTTGTTTAACCATCCATGTCTAAGCACCTGCAGCAGGGCCAGTCAGTGGAGACAGGATGACAGTGGCCCCCTGGGTTTGAGGGTCTCACAATAACCAGTGAGTTGATTGAGTTCACAACCCTGACCTCTCCACTACTCTTCTCTCTTCCTCTCTTCTCCTGTGCTGACTTCACTGCAAACTCATGATAAAGTGTAATGGCCTTCTCCCATGACTGCTGGCCGTTTAATTGATTTTTTTTTTTTTTTTTTTTTGCACACAAGCACAGGAGATCTGAATTATCTGAGAGATTTACCAGGATAGATTAACAGGACTGAATGGACAGTCTGTCTGTGAGGGATTTGTTTGTTGTATTGAAGGGCTGTGGCTGTCATTTGCATTTAATAAAATCTTTTGAATAGTGTGTTATGGAACTGGTGAATAGAACTATATTTACACACGTTCTCTGCACTGGTTGCCCGTGCGTTATCGAGTGAATTTTAAAATTCTTCTTTTGGTGTTTAAATCATTAAACGGTCTGGCCCCTCCTTACCTCTCGGATTTATTAACTGAATATCGTCCAGTTCTGTCTCTCCGGTCGTCCAGCCAGAGATTGTTATGCATTCTGAAGTCGAAGCTGAGAACTGTGGAATGCTCTGCCTCTCTGTATTCACTCTGCATCATCACTGTCTGGTTTTATATCTAAGCTAAAAACTCATTTTTGCGAATTGGCATATAATCGAATTGGCAATGGCATATAATCATATAATATAAAAAGTTGTATTGCATTGTTTTTTTTTTTTTATTAGTTATACTGTATTTTTTATTAGTTATTTTGTATTTTTTATTGTATTGTCTTGTTATGTCTTGTGCAGCACATTGGACAACCTAGGTTGTGATTAATGGTGCTATATAAATAAAATTGACACTAAAATTGACATTGACGTACACATTTGATAAGTCTCTTATACTCACCAAGGCTGCATTTGCTTGATTGAAAATACAGTACAAACAATTAAATTGCGAAATATATTAAAATACAAAACAGTTATTTTATATTATAACATTTTTAAATGTAATATTCATGTGATGGCAAAATTGATTTTTTTTTTAGCAGTCATTACTCCAGTTTTCAGAGTCATATGATCCTTCAGAAATAAGTCTAATATGCTGAATTAGGAACATTTTAAGGCTGGAATACACAACTTTTGCCCTGATTTTCAGTCTGGACAAGTTGACTAGCCAAGGCTAGTTGCCGAAAGTCAGAGCCAATCTGCAGATTTGAGTTGACACATTTCACAGAAAATCGTTTAGTTTACATCTAGTCTAGGATATCTAGGATATCAAACATGTTTTATATATTGAGCCGATTTTAGAAAACGTATTGTTTTTGTTTGTCTCCTAGCAACAAGGCACACGTTTCTGCTTGAGTTTGTTCTGTTCAGAATGACTTCAAAGTCTGGTAGTGTGTGATCCTAAGTTGTTTAGTGCATGATGCCCAGTTTTTCCTTTTGTAACCATTTAAAAAGTTGGCAAGTGTGTGCTGCCTAGTATTTTAAAATCTGTTCAGATTTTTAAAAGTCGTGTAGTGTAGCCTATTCCAGCCTATAGGGAAGAAAAAACACTGACCTCAAACTTTTGATCTGCCATGTACAGTACAGTATGCATATAGCCACATTGAAAGCTTGAAATAATCAGGTTGAAATCAGTTTGAAATAAGAATTAAAGATAGGCTAATATAAAAAAAAAAATAAGCACTGTTAACTCCAGCATTATCAGCAACAGTTTAAATCTGCATTTTTCCCTCTCATTTCTGTATAGTTCCGTAAAAAAAAAAAAAAAAAACCTTTTTAAGCTCTAGAGCACAGATACTCAACAGGCGGCCCACGGGCCGCATCTGGCCCATCGGCATTAATTTTATGGCCCGCGTCATGCAAAAGATAAATGCACTTTTTTTATATTAGAATATTAGACAGTGTGATTTATATCTATGTATATTGCGGACGGTCTATTAATAAAAAATAACATTCATCATCGTCATTGTGATGTGTGTGGAATGTTTAGTGAGAATTTATATAGCTACTTGATAATGTACCATTAACTTGCTAAGCGCAACAATAGCAAAACAAGCAGTAAAACTGTCAGGCAACTTGTGTGTGCGGTGCACAATGCATAGCTCGTGCATTCAGAGCTGCGCACTTTCACAGCTGATCTCTACTGCAGTGTGTAATTGGCCGATGATCCTCTTAACAGCATAAAAAACAAAATTTATTTTCAAATTGTCAATGGGTTATAAACAGTAGCAAAAAGCGCTCCATCCAATTACAATTACGAGCTGTCAAACGTCAATGAGTTCACGACACTCTCGCACAACCTCCAGTTATAATCGGCAGTTTAGTTCGGAACGGGGCACAGCTCGCATGACAAATTGATCAAAGCTGCTTTTGAGCGAATTCTGACAAACTAAAAAGTTACATGTAGCCTACTGGGATAATAGTTGGCCTAGTATTAGTAGGCTAATAATAATAGCCTTATAAATTTGTAAAGCGACCCTGTATAATGTCATCTAAAGAAAACATAGGCCTATAATAAATAATTGAACATTTGATGTAGGCTAATAGCTATATATATTATAATATATAGGCCTAATCAATAATTGTTAAATATTTAAATATAAAGATAATATATGAAGAGCTCTTTTCCAAAACGTGATAAACGCCATTTTTAAAGAAAGGTTTGTGCTTTCTGTTTAAAGGTCTCTGTGAAAGTTTGAAAGTCTTTTAGTGCTGCTTTCAGAGCGCTCACGTCCGTAATGGAGAACTGTCACGTAACATTGTTTTTTCCTCATACATGCAAACTCAAAAAATAAAAGACAAAATACTTTAAAAAAAAATACAAACAAAAAAAGATTTATAGCGTTTTGGGGGAAAAAATTATGAATTTATAGCGTTTTGGGGAAAAAAATGTATGGATTTATAGCGTTTTGAAAAGAAAAAAAAATAACTTTGAATTTATCATCAACAATATTGTTGTTTGATTTAATAATCATTGTTCAGAATTATGCATTTTTATTTTCACGTTCAGTATTATTTTAAATTGGACAAAGACTAGCAAGACTTACCTTGAAAGGAGGTTTTTAATACTCTGTTTGAGTATGAACTCTTTTTTTTTTTTTTTTTTTGCTTAATATTAATAATTAATATTGCTAGAAAACTGTTAATCCACTTTTTGTTCCATATTTTTTTATTTTCATGTTCAGTATTAGCCTACTTTAAATAGGACAAAGACTAGCTAGAATTACCTAGCAAGGTTTTTTAATACTCTGAGTATGAGCTCTCTTTTTTTTTTGCATTAATATCGCAAGAAAAATTTCCAGATTGAAATTTTTATTTTATGTTCAGTATTACTTTAAATAGAACAGACTAGCAAGACTTACCTAGCAATATAGGTAATAAACTGAATTTCTATATAAGTAAAAACTGTAAATATTGTCATAAATAAAGTTTAACGATGCAAGTTGTAATTTGTGGCCCTTCACATTTAATATGGTTTAAATGTGCCCCCTCAGCATCTGAACTTGAGTACCCCTGCTCTAGAGACTTGTGATTATCAAATATCTCTCATTTTTGTATCAACAGTGTCTCCTGAAATCCCTCAGGCGAAATAAAAGTAGACACAAATGAGACATGAGTCCAAAATGAGAATGGGCTGTGAGAAACGTGGGAGATCTCTTTATTCTCTTGCTCTAATCTCTTTCAAGACTCTTATCTAAAAAATATTTTAGCTATTATTTTTTATGCCATTGGGTGTTTTCACCTTTATTGGACCGGACAGTAGGAGGAGAGACAGGAAGGTGGTCTGAGGGGCAGTTATGCCTCGATGTAAATATGCTGGCTATGGTTCTGACAGAGGTTTCTTTAAGCTCAGGATACTAAGTGGTGATTATCTTATATGTCTTATTTATGTATCAGCTTTGTCTTCAGATATCTTAAATTTTATTTTAGGAGAAACATTAAATTAAAATAAAATATTTCTAATATTGTACTGAAACTATCCTTTGAATACCATTATACATTTCAGAATATTAAAGGTTACTATTTTAACTTATCTTCAGTGCATTGTATATGTAGCACATTTTCCAAACACAGTAGAAAGGGATTAGATAAGTGTAAGATGTTTAGTAAGAGATAAATACTTTCTTTTTATCAAATGTGACACTAATGTACCAGTGCTTCATGGTTGTTGCGCAACCTATTATTCTTTATTTTATTCGTACATTTTGCATAAATATAGGTCATGATTTTCTCAATTAAATCATTGTGCAAGAAAACACTGTCTACTCTAAACGACTTCAAATATGACAATGCATGTATTGTGTTTGATTGAAATGAATGAGATTGAAGCTACCCAGAAGGGGAGAACAAGTGCTTTCATATCTCAAATGTTTTTGCTAGACATAAATTAGGTTACTTTAAAATCAATTTGAGACTTTTGCTTGAGAGTCTCCTGCTTCTCACACTTGTGTCCTGAGTAAAAAAAAATGCTAACGCTCTCACAATGGTCTCCTTTAAAGTTTTAGAAGATACCTTAACACCAGGTCTCTAGAGACCTAGAGAATAACCCACTTGAACAGAGGGCTTCAATCCTGCTCCTGGAGGGTCACTGTCCTGCAGAGTTTAGTTCCAACCCTAATCAAACACACCTGAATCTGCTTATAAAGCTCTCCAGGATTGCTTGAAAATACAAAGGCAGGTGTGCTGAAGCAGGTTGGAACTAAACGCTGCAGGACAGTGGCCCTCCAGGAGCAGGATCGAATACTTATGCATTAGAGCAACAATGGCTTATTTTTTTGCTTATTGCAGGGATTGAACCAGTATTCTTACAGTTACCAGCCCTAAACTTTGCCTACAATACTACCTGCTCCAATAGAGGAGTTTATCCCTTAACAACATCCACTTTCATCCTCATATCAGTCATTCCATTATGTCACTCATCCAATTCTTCTATTGCATGTAATGCATCATGTGTTTGCATTAAACACTAAAGTAATAGAGACACGATGGGACCAGCTCAAGACTGGAATGGAACAGCCAAGATCTTCCCATTTAAAAAAAAGTCCAAGCTAGCAGAACATTCCTATCAACCAACCCCCCAAAAGAAACTTGCCATTGGAGAGCTTGTTGAAAATGAAATCTTCTAGGCATTAATAATCCAAGATGGAGTCAACAGAAATTTGAACCTGTCACTCTCCATTGAGAGTTTTATGGGAAGCAATGTTCCAAGACCGATCCCTATATGCTATCTCCTCACCACTGGAGTGTGACTGAAATCGCAAGAATGAATCGATCAAGTTTTTCCTTGAGGTACAATCTCTCCCCCCCTCTCTCTTTTGCACTCAGACTGAAACGTGCCACATTCTTGAAGTTTGGGAAAGCCATTTTGGACACAATGGTGGGCACTTAAAAGCCCTGGGAAATAAGACAGAGTTCAGAGTTGGTGGAGGGAGGTAAAGCATAGCATTGGAAGTCAATAAATGACAGTGGGTTGGAGAGAATAGAAGATGGAAGGAGGGCATGGGGTGTTAATAGAATGAAAGAATCAGCAGGATAAGCTAGCCAGTCCAGCATGCAATGTTGACAGGTAATCATTGAATGTCAACCATGAGGAGGGAACAGAAGCAGCAGAACTCTCTCTTTACTGTTTTTAGTGTCTCTGATGGTGGATGACAGCTGATAAAGTGCCACAATAATCCCACAGTGATGACTGAAAATTGTGAAATGAGATAAAGCTATGGGATGCTTTCAGCTAAAACCCACTCTTGTCTTACTGCTAGTTGGTCAAATTAGTTATTAAGACACATTATTAACACAGTAGCTAAGTTTATGCAACTGGCCCCAGATGTACTTATCCAGGGCAATATAAAGACACTGTGTTTTCTGGTAAACTTATCTAAACATCCTTAAAATAAGATAAATGAACTTGGAAGCAAAATTGTGTTAATAAGACTTGTTTTCAGAGAATATACACGGCCATTCAAAAGGAGTCATTTTTTAAAATTATTTTTGAGAGAAGTCTCTTATACTTACCAAGGTTGCATTTGTTTGATCAAAAGTACACTAAAAACATTAATATTGTGAAATATTATTATATATATATAAAAAAACTGTTCTGTTTTAATACCTTTTCAAATGTCATTTATTCCTGTGATGGCAAAACTGAATTTTCAGCATCATTACTCCAGTCTCCAGTGTCACATGATCCTTCAGAAATCATTCTGATATGCTGATTTGCTGCTCAAGAAACATTTCTTATTATTATCAATGTTGAAAACAGTTGTGTTGCTGCTTAATGTTTTTTGTGGAAAAACACATTACATTACATGCCTCATGGTAACGCTAAACTCTTTTAGAAGTTTTGTGTCAGGTCTCCAGTGCTGAGCACCATTTATGTGCCGTCTGTAAGTCGTTTCCTCTGTAGACTCCAGACTGATCATTTATGAGGTTTGGGATGAGACATTGAGGCATTTGTATAGGTTATAAAACAAAACTAAGCCAAATTCCTCTTGACCACACCAGGTCTCCTCCTCAAAGCATGTGTTATTATCTGAGGGCTTGTTTTCAACTATTTCTGCTTTGTTTGTCCAACCTAAAACCCTCTTTTTCTCTCGCCCCTTTTTCAGCCCTGCTGGCTTCGGGACACTTCCTGGGAGGAATTTCCGCTGGTGGATACTTCATCCAGCAATCGCTAAAGGGTTATCTGTTCTCACGGTCGGTGATGGTGTGACAGACACATCTTTCATGCTCTGATCTTCCCGAGGGGGAGCCACTGAGGATTAGCTGGCAGATGATGCATCAGGGGGAGGAGGAAAGGCCGTGTTTATCTGCTGTCCCCGTGTCACAGAGAGCTTCTGAGGAGCATTCAGCTGCCAGCAGCATCAGCGGGCCTCAGCCATCCAGCTGTTCACCTCACTGCCACAGCTAAAGTGATGAGTCCCAGCCTTTCCTTTCAGGTAGAAACTGCCGTGTCCTCAATCTAATTGCCCAGTAGCCCAGTGGACTACTTGCGCAACTACTTCCGCATTCTAGTTAGTACATATCGGGGGTTTCCGGTTAGAGCGTTCAGAGCACATACATGCATAAGAATGCAGATTATCACTATGTTTTATGGCTGCCAATTTATTAAAACAATGAATAATTATCTATGTATTAATTATCTTGAACCTGCTGAAATGTTCCTATAAATATATTTTCTTTCCAACTGTGCATTCTGAATAATAAATAGGCTAAATATATTTATCCACTAAGCTGCAGCAGTACGATATACTCGTCTTCTCATTAACAGTTTTTTTCTCTTTCTAACATTTCATTCATACCTGTTGGGTTTACATTTTTAAATGAAATTGACTATTAAAAGGATTGCTTGTGTGCGCTGGTGTTTATTCCAGTCTTTTAAAATAGTTGAATGAATGAATGCTCACGAGGTGCCTGTAGTGATGTTAAATAGGCTAGGCTATTTAATCAATAACGCATGCAGCGTAGAGGAGAATGACAGTCAACTACTTTGAATATTATAACATTTTGGGCATAGACATGTTAATAGTGAAAGGACTGATATTGAACAATGACACAGAATGATTCAAATATTTTATCCAAATAAATAAATGTTCGTGGTTCGTACTGATGTTATTAATCTGTTCTCATACTCTACAGCGTCGCGGTCACTAGTTTAGACGAACACTGACACCCTGTTGTGAAATAATGGTGTATTTTTTACACCCTCTGCTTTCTCAGATCGGCTTGTGTTGGATTAAAAACGTCATGTTCCGATAAGTTTGGAAAATTCTGCGCACAGTAAACATCAGAATATACAGTACCTTCTCCTGTCAATAAAAATTGCCAAATTTTTAAATCTTATTGCGGACACTCGTTTTAGGTGGCGTTTGTTCAACTCAATGACCACAGTACATTGAAAGTAAACATAACCGGAAATAAGTGAGACGTACTATGTTTTCCAAACGGAAGTGCGTCACGAAGCTCAGTGCAAGTGGTCCATTCCCCAGTCTGGGCTCAACCGTCTTCAAGTCTGTAATGGGTGAAAGTACAGTGTTGCGTGAGAGGTCTCTGCCAAGCTGCTTTTCTTCTTTTCCCTGTGCAACTAGAACTAATGAAGAGAAATAGCAGGCATTTTGGGTCCCTGTGCTTACTGCATGTCACTTAGAGGAGACTTCTATTTATTCAATTATAAGACCGGTCTGACAAGGTGGTCATTTTAGTATGGGTCATATTATACTGGACTGCTTTTAAGACGGTGATTTAATTCAGAAATTTCATTGATAGATGCTTTTAACAAGGTTTCACTTGGAAATTCTATCATATATTATATATATATATATATATATATATATATATATATATATATATATATATATATATATATATATATATATATATATATATATATATATATATATACACGGTATATAGGTATAAGTATAAGTGCAGAATAAATTATTCTGTGTACGTAAGAGTCCAATAATGTTGGTTAATTAGATAAAATGTGTAGCTTTCGACTGGTCATATGATCTCAACATGGCTGTCCCCATTAAGTGACCCACTCCATGTAAAATACAGCCACTTTTATTGGGCTATTGATAGGGCTGGGCGATTTTTCTGATTAATTTGAATGTAATGTTTTGCCATGATTTTGATAAATCACGGTTTTGAATAAAAAAGTTAGCAAACTTTACAATTAGACATGTAAGCTGTGTCCCAATCCAGAGGTTGCATCGTTCAAAGGACACAGACTTCAAAGGCCATGTCTTCAAAGGTCACGAAGGTGCCGTAAATGAGTCCTATTTGTCACGACTTACACTACTCTGCCCTCTCTTAAAAAAAAAAAAATGTTTTTATCAAGAAAAAATCTACAGTACTTATAGTTCCCAACAAAAGTATTTTTTAGTGTAAACATGTTGAAGATTAGCAAACAGGTCGAAGACGATCGATCGAAACAGGTCTCGATTCATTAAATAAGCTATTTCCTCACAAAAGCTGTTTATTCAGCTGCCTCTACTCCATTGATAGCTATTTAAAAAAACGGTCTCTTTTCTTCTTCCCTGCGTACCGCCAAAGCCGGAGCGTTAGCTTTAGTCGTTACACTTTTTTGGTTAAAGGCTGCAGGCTTGACTCGCAGTGGCTTTGGAACACATCGGTAGTCGTGGCTGTTCACACAGAATGCATTATGTTATTGAATTGAAAAAAAGAAATAATAAATGCGGGCAGTGGAATTGGAAAAATACTAGGTTAATTAGATGGGAATTGAACTCTTTTTTTTTTTTTAACTTGAGTGCCGTGTTTTTATAATGCTGTTTCATGCGCATGAAGCTGCAAAAAACGTGAGATGTGGACGCCACCGCCAAATGTCTGTCTAGAGCATGTTTACATAGAAAACAATGAAAAAACAGCTCAGTTGAATGCAAAAACCTGTCAAGAACTACTATGTTTGATATCTCATGTTTGCATGATGGTGTAAGGCTGAAAGATGCTGTTATTTACTGTTTTTACAAAACATTTGCTGTTAGTGATAGAGAATGTGAAGCTGACGTCATTCTGCGTTGAGTTGTTGGTAACTGTCTTGTTTAGGTGCCATATTAGGAGGATCCACTGCCTTTCTGCTCGTGAGTTTAAGGCAGTGTTTTGAATTTCTGTCGTGATTGTGAAAAATGTTGCAATTGTAGGTCATTCAAGCTGCATCGAGAATTGCCATAGTAACTCACGACATTCTTCAGGGAGAAAACTGAACAATATGCTACCTTTTTTAAAGTATTAAAACTTTTTAATGAGGGAAAAGAAACTGAGTTCAACTTTAAAATATTAGTGTCAAGACAACTTCTTATTTCTCTCTTTCTTTTATGATGCCAGCTCGCTAATAAAGTGTAGGTAGAGGCTTATTATCAAGTTGTGTGCTTTCATGGTTTTATGGACAAATAAGGAAGCAGAAATGACAGGTGGCGTTCAAAGGTTTGCTCGGCTTGTCGAACACAAGCCAATTGGACGCATTACTGTATGGAAATTGAAGCAAGGGGAAGGCGTCTGTGATACAGTAAACAGGATTAGGAGCTTTTGTTTCCTTTGCTGTCAGAGCCAGTTGTGTCCTGCAGAGAAAGATCTAATGGAACGAGCCTGGCCGAGACTGCAATAGACCTGTTACAGACAGTGTCTACTGTGGGAGTTGTAATCAAACGTTAATTACCGGGCCCACCTGTTTACAGACGGATCAGCTCAGATGCCCTGTCCCATGTGAAGATTTGGGGTTGATCAGTATTCCACATTTCAAAAAGATAATGCTGTTTTTTTTTTTTTAGGCACATTGGTTCAAACATCTAATTTTGCTTTAGAGTTGGACGTAGGAATCTTTCCTTTTCATGAGTATTTTTAATGTACTTTAGGACAGGGGAGAAAAATAGCACTCAGGTTGGGTGGACATGATTGCTCATACTTTTTAAAACTTGCACATATTCCTGTGTGGGTCAATGCCACTTATTTTTTGTCCACATCTATTAAATTCAAAAATACATTAAAAATGTCATTAATACTTTCAGTGATTTTTAATGCAGAACCTGATTTCACCAAGTGCAGCATGTTCCTGGATCAACATTCCAATCAGTTTTGAGGGACACGTTTACAGTTTATGTTTCCTACCATTTTCTTCTGATTTCAGGGATAACATGGGTGGGGTTAATTTTAGGGGTAGGGATTGGGTTAGGATTACATTTTTGGACAGGAATGTTGTTCCAGGATCAACTTAATGCGTCTAATCCTACAAAATCAGGACAGATGGGAGTGGAAAGTTCTGCGCGTGATCTACTGACGACGTGCAAATTAAAGAATACAGCCGGATCGTTTCCATAATGACCAACGCAATCTACCAAGAGCAGAGCAAATTAGCATCTTTAAGACATGCTTTTTTGAGGCTTTAAACATGGTGCTAATACCAGTGAATTGACTAGCGCAAACCTTATATGAATCATTCAGATACTCTCCTCCCATAAATTTTGCGTCTGAAAGGGTAACTCCTGCAAATGCATATGCAATAATGTCAGAACGTTATGCAAAAAAAAACCTTGTCCACGTTTTTTCAGCACCAATTTTTCACTGCATGTCTTTAGTAAATCCTAATGGTAGGTTTTTAATGCCCCAAGAAGGTTTGCACTGATCCAAGCTGTTAGTAGATCTGGCCCTAAAAACATAAAGCCGAAAATGTGTCTGTAAAACAACTGTCCTGATATTACAATAATGATATATGGGTAACACTTTATTTTGATGGTCCCTTTTGAAAATTCTGTAACTACATTATAGTTATCTATAAGTCTATCTATCTATTATCTATCTATATAGGACTATAAGTATCTCTGTAACTACATGTCACCTAGCTCTCATTAGAGTATTAGTAGACTGTCTGCTTAATATCTCTGCTAACACTTTATTCTGATGGTTCCCCAGCAGACATTCTACTGACTATAAGTAACTTTGCAAGTACATGTCAACTTACAGTATTCTAACCCTACCAGTCTACTAATACTCTGATAACACTCTAATGAGAGTTAGTAGACATGTGGTGCAAAGTTACTTAGTCAACAGACTGTGTTAGAGGGACCATCAAAATAAAGTGAAACCGATATATGTATAGAATATTATATTGATGATAATAATAATAATATAAGAAATATTTTAAATCCTCATTTATATGAGGATAACTTAAAAAAAAATCTAAAAATGTTAAATATGTAAAAAATAAATTAAAAAAATCCTGTATTTAAACCACTTATTATTACATGCAGGAAAAAAACAACAACAACATAAAATAGGAAATGTAGCCTAGTTGTCAAACACAAAAACCATAGCACATGTAGATGTAACACCAGATCACACAGCAAGAATGGTGAAACGCCTTCTGTTTGATGTTCCTGTGAAATTCACTGCCTCAGCTAATACTAATAAATTAATTCCCATGTGCTTCTTTGAAGATATATTTGAGCACATGACTTTTCACACCAATCTGATATATAACCCACCTAAACTAGAAAGACTTTCAGCCTGCTGACAAAGTTTGCTTTTATCCAATTCAGCCGGACCCCTGCATAGTGGTAACAAGGAGAGACCTGCATGACCTACAACCCTATGGAATTTGAACCAGTGCATATTTAAATTGGATGGTTTGTTACCCATTAATGGCAGTATAAATGAAAATCTGAATGAGTCCATGCCTCTGCCTGAAAGAGTTAGGGTGTGTGCTCCTTGAGAAAATCTCGACTGTCATGAATCCTGAAGCGCAGAAGCTTTCTCAGGTTCTTAAGACTGCACACTGTGTTCCAGTCTGAGCCCACAAGCTTTGTTTGACCTAGTTATTCTAAAAAGCAGCGCAGGACTTTGACGCATTTGATTTCCAGGATGGCTGTGTCTGGTACGGCGGGTGATAGGCACATGCAGGAACGCGTGTCAGGATTCACATCCTCCCTACGGCTGACAGGTCACGGAGAAAAGGCCAAGTCCATCATGCTGAGGTTTTTCAATGTTTGCAAGGCTATATGTAACCTTTTGTAAATCTTCACTGTAAATGTTGAAGTTTTATGTTATTTGTGTTTTGTATCTGCCAGCATGCGGGATTACGGTGTACATTCCTACACCATATTTATACGCTTGTTTGTGTGCTCGCTGAACTGTGTGTGTCTGTCTACAGTTTGCGTATATCTGGTATGTCTATAGATAAGTATAGAGGATAAAGGAATAGCTTAAGGGAATTTTTTTTTTTTGCATGTGTTATTTTATTCCTATCTCTGAGTAAAATCTGAATCAAAATACTTTTGCAAAATAAACACCACTGTTTTTTAAAGAAATGAATAGTTTTATTAATCAAGGACACTTTAAATGGATAAAAAGTGACATACTTTTTAATGTTACAGAAGACTTCTATTTCAAATAAATGCTTTTCTTTTGAACTTTCTATTCTTTTTTTTTTCTTTTTTTTAATAGAATGATTTCTGATGGACCATGTTGATATTTAAAACTGCCAGAAATCACAGAAATAAATTACATTTTAAAATATATCAAAATAGATTTTTTTTTTGTTTGAAGCATATTAAAATATATGTAAAAATGCTACTGTTTTAACTGTATTATCAAATAAATGCAGCCTTGGTGAGCATGAGACTTCTTTCAAAAACATTAAAAAAATCTTACCAACCCCAACATTTAAATGGGGTGTACGTACATTTGTGATACAAAATAGGTAATTTCATAAATAAAAAAAGAAAATAAAAAAAGAAAACACATACACACACACTTGTCTGGTTTACTATCTTTGTGGGGACTCTCCATAGACTTAATGGTTTTTATACTGTACAAACTGTATATTATATCTCCTTACACTAACCCTACCCCTAAACCTACCCATCACAGAAAACTTTCTGCATTTTTACATTTCCAAAAAAACTCATTCTGTATGATTTATAAGCTTGTTTACCCATGGGGACCTCAATTTAGGTCCCCACTGCCACGAGTCCCCATGAGTCTGTCTGCATTCAGGTTGAAGTCCCCACCGGGATAGAAAAACAGGTACACACATACACACACACACACATACACACACACACAAGTGACCAAACTTATTTTCTGAAGATGGTATATCCATTTTAATAATTGTTCACTTGACTATATATTGAGAACGTATTCATTTCTTCAATATTCTGTTATTTAAAACTGCAGTGTTTTGCTGAAGTACAGCTCTTATTAAAATTTGTTTAATATATATATATATATATATATATATATATATATATATATATATTACGTGAAGATTTTGAGAGACAGATGTTTTGTCTCGATTCTGAAGGAAAGCTGACACAGTACAGTACAAGTCAACATCACTCATTTATTCACTTAAATAGAAATGTTAAACTGAAATATGTTTTCAAAAATTGAATGATGCAATCCTAAGCAACCAGCTCTAGCCTATTCAAGAGGATATCTGTGTATACCCTTTTGAAAATATCTAATTCTATCAAGACATTTACTTGTGGCAGCAGTTAAAGGATAAGAGATCTTTTTTCACTCCGTCAAGGCCTCTCACCATATTCCTCTCAAATCAGATTGTCCTGCAACACTGCCGAAGCAATGAAATAAAAATCTAATTTCCCCAAATGAAATCAACCAAAAACCAATTGGGAGCTGCAGGCTTTCCCTGAGAAATCACATCAGAATAATTCCACATTCCAAACACATATTTTAGTCCGATAGCAATTCATCCATCAATACACCGATTCTGTCTAGCAGCCTCGAACAGATCGTCCACAGGTAATGCATTGTATGCCGTTTCCATAAGAGGAAAATCAATCAAAATTTTAATTCAGATAATACTGTAATACACTGGTCTGTGCAGAGCTGTGTCCCATATATGAAACAATGATGCTTTAAAATATAGAGATCCCCATTTCTTGCCACGGAACTGGCGCGAATGAATAACCTTGGTTTGTGCTGCCGAGCTGTATAAATGAGTTACTTTCCCATTTCGGTTTGTCAATGGAGAAGTTTATTACATGTGAGAGGCATAACGTGGATCCGGACCATTGAATATTTGCCATTTAAATGGTGTGCAGATTTCCATCAGTCAGCGCGTGACAAAACAGACTGTGCGTTCAGGCGGTAAAAGACGTTTATAGTTCAAGATCAGCTGTTTAAATTGTGAATAGTACAAACACAATAGTGTACAACTGCTATCTCTGAATGTTTGCAAAAAAAAGTTGATCAAAGTAAATCAGATATGCATTAAAATTCCCTTGGACAGTCAGTGATTCCAGAACTAATCTTTCAGCCAAAGGATATAAATTACAGTGGCGGGGGACAGAATTAAATGAGTTGCAATAAAAAGGTGTTAATATCCTCAATTACTTCAGGGCTGAAAGACCCAATGCTCTGTCTGTGTTTACCGTGGTATTTACCGCATCAGTGCATGCAGCTTTAAGACTAAATGATCCTGATCCTGACACGTGTGCTTGATTTGACGTCCTCGAGGATTAAATGACTAGTCAAACGTATGCCGGTGATTAATGTAATGATTCCCAAGAGTTGTTTAATATGCTTGGCTGGTGTATTCGCTCCCTAACAGGTAAGAGAGCATAATCACCATTGTTTGCTTTGTTTTTTGTTTTTGCAGGACTAAAAGTGGACAGGACGTCAATGGGCTGGACTATGATTCTAAAAGATGACTTTGGTGTAACGGGCTGGACATGGCGTGTTGGGAAATACCTGCTGCTCTCTATGTCTCTCATTGGAATGCAAGTGAGGTCGGACCTGGAATTTCCAAAGGACAGGCACTATACTTGGAAAACGGGTAATTGTGTTGTCTATGATGTCTATTCCTGTGATATGGAGATTTCTATGCTAGATCTCTTTTTAATGGCTCCGCTTTGATGTTTCTTCCTCCTGTTAGCATTACACAGCATCCATCCATCCATCCATCCATCCATCCATCCAGGATTTTATCTCACTCGAGCTCCGATGGTGTTGTTTATCAGGAACTAGCGTAATAAATTCCTCCGTGCCGTTTCAAACATTTCGTCATGCTGCTTTCTTACATCTAATGTTTAATTATTACATTGCTGTCTGAGATGCGGCCTAGCAGTTAGCGAGTTCTGTTAGTGCAAAAATTCTGTTTTAATTTACTTGTTGTTCCAAACCAGTTGCATAGAACACAAAAGAAAATGTTCAAGCCGCTCTTTTCTCAACCCTTGCTTATTGGAAAAATGTGCCTCTACCTACTGTATATTTTTGGAAAACTCCAAAGATTTACCTGTACTTACAACCTGTACTTACATATCTTGAAATGTACAGAATTGTGCAAAATTGTTACAAGAAGATTTCCACTAAAACACTAAAAGTTCCTAGAGACACAGCTGGCAACCTTATTCATAAGTTTAAAATTTGTTGTACCAGAGGACCTTCGAGGGTTTTGAAGAAAAAGCACAATGTCATTATGGGGAATAAAATGATTGATCAGTGCAACTAAGAAAAACCCTCAATTTACTGCCAACGATTGTGAAGATGGCCTGATGAAAGGAGGAAAAAACATTTCAATGCAGAGTATAAGAAGAACACTAGACAAGCATGGCCTTCATGTTGGCACATCTTGTCGAATGCCACTCTTGACCAGAAGAACATAAAAGGCTGATTTAAACATGCTGAAATTAAATAGACCTGTGGAGTTTTGGAAGAATGTTTTATGGAGTAATGTGACCAAATTTTTTGACCTATGGATCAGCTGTATTTTTTGGGAAAGCTTATGAGCAGAAGAACACCATCTACATGGTCAAACACAGAGGTGGTTCAGTCTTGTTATGGGGTGCTTTGCTGTAGCAGGAAGTGGAAATCTTGACTGTATGAAGGACATCATGAATTCTTTGAAGTATCAAGCCATTTTGGCAAAGATGGTGATGCCTTCAGTGATCCCATCCCAAAGTATTCATCCAAATCTACTGAAGCTTAGTTCAGGGATCAGTCGTAGAATGTTCTTGAGTGGCCTGTACAGTCTTCAGATTTAAATCTCATTAAAAATATTTGGTGGAATTTGAAGAAAGCAGTGGTAAACCAAAGATTATCAGTGATCTGGAAGCTTTTTCAAGCTTTTTTGCAGTAGAGAGGTGATAGAAGCTTCTCAACACTTTATTCGAGGTTATATTGGCACTTTATTGGCAGTGTTTATTGGAGGTTATAAAGAATAAAAGATTCTGATAAAAAAATATGACTTTTGGGGGTTGAATAGCTTTGAACACGATTGTTTAGAGAAAATTATAATTTTTTTTTTCCATTTCTCATCAACTTTACATCCTCAGAATCACTCAAATGTGTATTAATACACTTTCTATAATAGTTAACTGATGCCTTTGTTGAATTTTTTTCATACAATTTAGTTCTTGGCAGCAAAAAGTCTTGCAGGTCAAGTGGGTTGAATATTTTTGATTGCAATTGTATGTTAATAAATACTTATTTTAATGTGGTTACTTGAACAATGCTATGATGTTGTGACCTCAGAACACTTTTACCATAGTGTATGATTTGTAAACTAATACATTTTGATGTTAATGGCACATAACCAGCTACATATGTATGGCTTTTCAAATGTAGTAAACTTGCTCAGTATCTCACCTAGTACAGCATTGCACTCATAATGTGAAGTGCTCGGGTACGAGTCTCTTGAAAATGTTTTTATCTCACGATTGCTTTTGTTCACACTGTTTGGTTAGGTTTAGGGTAAGTTTTAGTGTAGTCGGTATGTTATTTTCAAATGCAATTGAGCATTAACCTTTTAGTGCCACACACCAAGTCAGTCATCTTTATTTATATAGAGCTTTTTACAATGCAGATTGTTTCAAAACAGCTTTACGGTGATAACAGAAAAATAATGCAATAAAGTTTGTTTCGGCTGTACAGCAGATCTAGAAGAAAATTGTCCAGCTTAAGTAGGTTCAGTGTTGATTCATTTCCGTTGTAAAAATCATTAGGCCAAGTTATTAATTTAACTAATTCAAGTAATTAAGTTCATTTATCTATACAGCAGCTCTTGAGAAAACAATAATGTTATCGTCCAGCTCAGTTTAGTTCTCAGACAATGGCGTCATTGCAGGCAGATCTATAATATTGTTGAATATTAAGACCAGACATTTCATTTCTAAACTGCCGCAATATGTACAACAACTTACTACATATAACATTGCCAGATTCACGTTCATCACGTTGAACATGTTTGACAAGCAGCGTGGTCATTGTGCTATTTCTTTTCCTTTAGTTTTGCACTGACAAAATAAGTTAGACGGGTTTGAAATGACATGAGGGTGAATAAATGATGACAGCATTTTTATTTTTGGATGAAAAATCCCTTTAATTGCATTGTATTGACTCGGCGCTCTGTTTGCATGTGTCTTTCATCCGGTCCCTTTTCCCCCTGCTGAGAATCCCTCATTCACACAGCTCCCAACATCACAACGACACTGACATCTTACACTAGAATGAAAAACTCTGCCGAGTTTGATCAAGAGGTCCTGTGTGGAAGTGGGTCTGTTAGCATAATATATTCTCTGAGAAAGATTTTCCATCTCTCGCTGAACAATGACAGGCCCTACTGCAGAGAACGTAATCACATATAATGATGTATATAGTAATCTATTCCTAGTCCTCAAAGCTGGAGTAATTACCTACCATTATGTCTAGCTCAAGATTTATGGTGTTTGCCAAGGCATTCTGAAGTAAGGCAGGATTTTTTTACATGTTGTGCTCAGTTTCACAAACAAGAAAATCTGATTCCGACCCTTAATCTCTCTGGTTCTGTCAGAACAGGTCTGATTTTTCCCTCGCTGCAATGATTGATTCCAGATAAGGACTTTTACCCTTGGCGTACACGACTTTCTGCAGCTGTTGACTTCGAAATATTTGATAAATGAAACGCAAAGGCATGTGCATTCCATAAATGATTTAAAACACCCATAGGTGATTCAGTTTGAGCCTGATTGTTACCCTAGCTTTGCCTCCAAGAGGCAGACCTGCAGAATGAAGCAAAAAGCCTTCGGAGTAGCAAACGCAGAGCGTCGCTCTCAGATCAGCAGTGTGGAAAATGAAGTAATGAATTTAAACTCACTGCCTCAGATGTTTTCTCTGTCCCGGTGAGTGCGGTTTAAACCTTTTTTGTACACAAAGGCCTCATTGGCTTTATGATCAGCGCTTTCATGTGCTTCTCCTCAGCGTGGCGATGGTACGACTGAAAAGATAAAGAGATTGATGAACTAAACTTGAAAAGGCCCGTATGCAGAAAGAATCTAATCAGATCATCGCGGGCGAGGCTGTGACATCTCTGCTGAGCAGTGACGGCTGATATATATCGCTTGGAAAAATGAGAAATCGCAGCACCGAATACAATCTACTGCTTTCTGGTGCGAGTTGCACCAACAACAGGCATTGTACGTGCATCTGATATGTCTATGGCCATTAAGATCAACATAACATTTTTATGGAAAGGATTATCATATGGTTGGGCCTATTAGCAGTGCCTTACAGAGCATGAGAGATATCTGGTGTGAATTATTAATGACTTGATTATAAAGTCAGCTCAGTTCCACTTTGCAGAGTTTGAATTATTACGTTGTAGTGATGGTTACTCTGTGGGGTACTGGCTTTTATCATGTGGTTGGTGACAGTTTTTTTAGCTCCATTCTTCAGCTAGTCTGGAAAACATTGCCTTTTTATTGGTTCATATGGCTTTACGCTTGACGTAATTGGTGGCCTATAATTCTTCTAGGCATTTAACCACAGGCAGAGCTGAGTTCAAATGAGTGTTCAAGTGTTATAGGTGAAACCTTTTACTCAGAGTTAGCAGAGCTGCGTGACTCTTCACGTTATGGAGAGCTGAAGTGTGCTTTGGGCTTGACCTTCATCACTGTCTGAGAAACGGGGGTGGGGGGGTACCCAAGGCTGTGGGTAATGGGACGATCATTTAGCTCCTTAAACAAAGCACTCTCATTAGGGCCTGTGAGGAACAATCCCTCCTGCTCCATTTTTCACCAGCGACTGCCTGAAGAGAGGGAGAATGAATTGATCAGTGATTTTACTCTATGCAGGGTTTCTGCGTGTCATTTAAAATCAAGGAATCTGAAAACGTGAGCATTATTTCACATTGAGCCATCTGAATGGGCTTTTAACAAGCCTCAAATAATGGTTGATATATTTAACATTGTCAAACCTCATGCACTGGGAATATTTGGCTAACCGTTTTCAGCAATGACTGTTTTCCTCCCAGTGCTTCAGGAGACATGAAGATAGTATCAAAAAATAACAGATAAATGGAAATGCAGCATATGCTGTATTTCAAAGTTTGAACTTAATTGTTTTTTAGCTAATGTGTTATTTTTTCAATATTAAAATTATTTTATGTTTTCAGCCCACATTTCACACTGCGAATGCTTCATTAATTGTCTAAATATTGTTTTGTTTTTTTCTCTCATTGAAAGTCCAGATGGTCTATTTTAATGAATGCTTCACTTTATGTGGCAATTTCACATTTACATATCTTCAAGACTGTACAGTTGTACCCTTTACGAATGTTTGAATGTAACTATATTTACAATTATGCATTTGGCAGATGTTTACATCAAAAGTGACTTATATTGCATTCAAAGCATGCATTTTGCAAGTTTATGCATTCCCTGGGAATCAAACTCTCTATACAGGGATGACCACATAGCTAATGAGTTTGGTTTCAAACTTCTTGCATGAGTTCAACACCATAAACACAGACATATAGACATTTTATTACAGACAAAGCATTATGAAATCATTTACTTACAGTTTGTGATGCAGCTGCTGTCAGATCTAATACAGCTGACTGCTTCATCTGTCAACAAAAGTTTCTTTGCGAGCTGTCTATTTGCTTCTTTTAAAAAACAAAGTGCTCCAAACAAACATATAATCCGGGACACCATAAAAATAAACCATCCACTTGTTCCTGGTGCCGGGACCCTTCTGTAGTCTGTACAGAGACGCAAATGAGCTGTTTAAACTGTCAAAGCAAACGTTCTTTACTCTTCCCTTTTTCCTGTTGTTGACAGACTCAGGCATGTAGAGTATGTGTGCAATATAGTAAATTATGCTTATTTGGCGTGCTGTTGGGTTCCGAGCTCAGAAATTTGGCGCGAACCCAGAGTATTCCCCCTCCTTGACTGAGAAACAAAACCAGCCAATAGTGAGGTGATGTGGTGGTGGAGGGATGCTGTGAAACTGTCATGGGACAAAGGTGAGGGAAGGCTATATTTATACCGGCTTCCTCTTGTGCTGATTGGTTGATTATCTGAAAGTGCTCCTCTCGAACTTTGTTACATAAAACTTCATGAAGTGGGTGGGGCCTATATTGCAATTATGTACAAATATTCGTTGATGCCTTGCTCTGGAGGCAGTCATATGCAAATGTATTTGTCTGTGTGACATCACAGAAGATCAAGGCAAATTTGATTTCTCATGTCATGACCCCTTTAAAAGAAAGCTCTATAATGAACAAAATGCCTCTGTATTGATATTTTGCTCTGCCTCTTGTTTTGCCTTCCTAGCATATCAATTGTTATATATGATGCAATATAAATATGTCAGCAGTTGCACCATTACACTGGTCCTAGTGGCGTCTGATTGATCTCGCTCTCAGATGAGTTTTTTCTCCAACATACTGTGAAAGGTTTCATTGCTGGAGTCACGTGTGGTCTTAAATCCGATGAGGCCTGGTTTGATTTGTTACACCATTACAGTTGTCCAGTTTCTAATGTAGATAGGATATGTAATTGGCTTTAAAGGGATGTAGAAAGGGAATATACATTTTCATATTAATATAAAAGTCGTTGACTTAGTCTACTACTACTGTTTGCGAGTTTCATGACGCACAGTGGTCCTATTATTCTTTTTCACTTTTTCAACTTTAGTTAGTGTGTAATGTTGCTGTTTGAACAGAAAAAAAGATCTGCACGGTAACAAAACTCGAAGTCCACTCCAAAGGGAGATATTTTATTTAACAGAGCTTTCCAAGAACTACAATGAACGACTCGTTTGGACTACAACGAGTTTGTTACTCATTAGTGGATCAAAACTTGTGAGTATGTCTTATTATTTGTAGTTGCGTTTTCTAATAACTGTTCCCATTATATGGTTTTATATTGTTGCTACGATGTAAACAAAGGGCAAAGCTGTTTGTCTCCGCTAGCCTGCTAGCCAACATTTGTATTGATATAGTGTTTATTCTAGCTTTTGTAAACTCTCACTTTTGTAAGACTATTCGCCACCCCTTAGGAAAATTAACCTTGATTTTGTGATCAATTACTGTTTGTATTACCATAGCTTTCAAAAAATATCATGATAAAATGGTGTATAATATTGTAGCTAAAATGTACAAGAAAAAAAAAATACCACTCTTAAACATCCTGTGAAATCCATGCTTGCAAAGTCTGTGCATGAAATCTGATCTGGAAGATCCTCTTGTTTGTTAACATTCTGAAGTCTGAATCAGGCTTGAATTGGTTTGAATTTGACGCCATCCTTAATATTTACATCTGAGCAGATGAAACTCGCGGTTATGATACGGGACGTGACATTTCCCAAACACATGGTGTCAATCACAACACACTGAGTCAGCTAACCAATCACAGCACATTTCATATTTCGGGGCTTCATCGAAACCGGAACTTAACGGCGCGTTCGGGCCAGACTGGGGTGAGAAGAGCTGTAATTATGTAAAATATGTGACAAACTTGTTTTTGAACAATCAAGCATGAAAGCATATTCTAGTACACCACAAAAACAAAATCTAGACTTCATAAAAGGGCATAATAGGACCCCTTTAATGACATTCAAGGGTCGGTTAGTATCAAGTAAACAAGATAACATTTAATATGTAAAGCTGCTTTTTAGGTAACTGGTTAGCAGTAAGGATCATGGCCCTCAGTGTGGGAGACCTTGCTTTAAAATCCAATCCTATTTGCAAATATCACTGTATCTCCTGTTCTTCAAAGTCCTGTTTATTTGCTCTTGTGATAAGGCTTATCTCTGAAAACAGAGCATCCAGTTGGTCTGCATTTCCCCATCAATAAGAATAAGCTTGTGGCTGTGCACTGTCTATTAGCATATCAGTTATATCCTCCTCATGGATGTTAACATATTTTCTTAAGGTCTGGATTTGCATTATTAGGAAATGTCTCATCTCATTCCCACATGTTTATCTCAAAGACGGGGGCTCAAATTTGTTATGGATTTTTTATGTTTTTTTTTTTTTGTTTTTTTTTTTTGTTTTTTTAAGAAAATGTATAGCTTTTAGTCATAACTTGGTGGGTGCCATTTAGAGCTGTACATCAAAGCATTTTATTTTTGGAAAGAAGGCATTTATAGCTATTTTGTAAAGCTCTTATAAATCTATAAAGATTTAATAAAAAAGGTTCCAAACACATTCCATTTTCTTGAACAAGAGGTCAAATCTCATTGCAAGTTTGCAAAATGTAGTTGATTTATTTTGATGCAGAGTTATCTCAGAGGTGAAAGTAAAATGGGGAAAAATACCAAGTACAGCATAGAATGGCATTGTGTTATTTTGCTTTGAGATATGGACTGGCATTTGAACTGGCAGAATAATGCTGCAACTCTTTTTCTCTGTGGCCAGCATGTTTATTCTCCCTCTCCTCTCAGAAAAACAGTTACAATCAGCTCTGGTGTAAATTACTGCAAGTCACACTCACACCAATTACCACTTCCTTTCTTTCACAGAGATTTGTATCACATTTATCCAAATGGTTCCCAAATATAGACAAAATCTATTGTTTTGAAAGTCTTAAAGGGATAGTTAGGCCAAAAATGATATTTAACCCATGATTTACTCACCCTCAAGCCGTTCGAGATCCATATGTCAATCTTTTTTCAGACGAACACATTTTCAGTTATTTTAGAAAATGTCTTAGATCTTTCAGTGGTTATAATGTGAAGTAATGGGGTCCACCTCCTTCAAGTCCCAAAATGTGCGAACTATCCCTTTAAGGCAATTGTCTGTCCTTTACCCCTAAACACATTTATACAATATGTGAGTATGTGGATACAAAAAATATAATAAAATATAAATTCTGAGTACTACTGGTTAAATGTTTGTGGTCGGTAAGATTTTTATGAAGATGTTTATGAAAAAAAAGTGTCTTATGCTCATCAAGGCTGTATTTATTTGATCAAAAATACAGTAAAGCAGTTATATTGTTTTCTATTTAACAATGCTGATTTTTTTTTCATCAATCCAGTCTTCAGTGTCACATGATCCTAATTTTTAATTTTAATACTTTTTTTTATAATATTTTTATTTTATTTTTGGAAACTACAAATTTTTTTCAGGATTCTTTTGTAATAGAAAGTTTGAAAGTTTAATTAGTCTGATGAAGTTCCCCTGTGGTGAGAATCAAGATTTTAATATTCTTTATTTATAAATATTGTTTATATGTCTATGTAGTGTTTTTAATATGCTTTAATACAAACCATGTGCAAATTCATAAGTCAACACCATTACTGAGTATTTTCTCCTTAAAACTGCAGTGAAAAAAAGACTGCAGTCTTTGAAAACACATCGCTGGTGCTGACATCACAAAGTAACTACCTTGTAACCAATCACGTCAACGTGCCAGCAGGCTTTAGCATATCATTAACAGCAAACTAGCAGCAGAGTAGCCATGTTATCCCAGTATATATCTATTTTTTTGTTGATATGAAAAACCGGGTAGATTTAGCAATATAGCAGGTGTATGATATTGTTATGATGAACTATATATCTTTCTCCACTGATGTTCTGATTTGTTCAGAGTGTTTCTTATGATTGTTAGAAGGCATACTGAGATGACGAACAGGAACATAGTTGTGTAACATTAGCAAGCAAAAGGCTAATATTAATTACCGTTGTGTCCAACGTTGTAAAGAACGATACCATTGTGGAGCATTTACCTCAGTAAGTTGGGCGAGTGAATGGAGGTGCGGCGAATCAGCATATTGGATCCACGTATACTAAATGAAGCAAAGCTGTAGAGTTACATTCAAGCTATTTTAAGGCATGAAGATTTTTTTCACAGGAAAAAAGTTTTAAATATGTCATTTTGGTGATCAAAGATGAGTTTAAGGGATACAATTATTGATTACAGTGGGACTGATTACAGTGGGACTAAAATCTTACTGACTTTTAAACTGTAGTGCATTTAATTAAATATGTAATGAATTATTGTACTATACTTTATATTCTAACAAAGCATGGGCATTCTTTGTACTCCCCAACATTTAAGTCTGCTTGTTTATTATAGTTTGTTTAAATTTGAGCCATTTGCAGAAGTGAACAGGTTTGTGTTCGTCTGCATTGCGTGGATTAATGTCATGTAGATACTCTGGAGGTCTTAATGGTCGCTTTTCCAGAAGATGTGCATCTGGATTAAATGTGGGAACTTGAGGTTGAGCACATGAGAGCAGAGGCAATGATTCTCTGCAATGAGAAATCAATAAGGGTTTCATTAAGGAAGGAGGGTTCATCTCAGCCCTTTTGTCATGTATCATTCAGGATTCAGTGGTCGCTGCCCATCACAAAGTTAAGAAAATGAAGATGAAAAGAGAGAGGTGAAGTGTTACAGTATTACCACTAGACTCATGGTAACCTCACGTAACTTGCTGTTAATGAGCATCTTGAGGATATGAACTGGACGTGAGAAATCGTTTGGCTTTCACTGCCAAAGCCCAAATGAAAACATTTATATTTTAAAAGAATAAAGACAGATTACAATTCCTTTATACCACATGTTTTTGCTTTAGGACTGTATTTTTGACTATTTTCGTTTCTAAATATAATTCAAATTTCAATGGTTTCATGGTCAGGTCAGCCAGTTATTGACTGCATAGAATAAATTGTGGTGTTCACACATTTATCCTCACTCTTAGTGAACCCATGTTTAAAGTGTCCCTATTATGGATTTTTGAAAATGATCTTTCATGTAGTGTGTATAGCTCTAAGTGAATGAAAACATCCTGCAAAGTTTTAAATCTGACAGTTCACCTTATATAAAGTTATTGTCTTTCAAAAGTAAGAGTCGAATCTGAGTAAATTAAATGAATCGTTTTTCAAACGAGTCATAAGCAGGTCCGTTGTGACGTCAAGACGAAACATTAGCATATTGCCCGCCCACTTATTGCGCACGCAGACACCAGGTAAAACTTGAACCTCAAACCTGCAGCTGATTCCTGTGGATACTGGATAGCATCATGTCGAGAAGACGCTGTGCTCTACAATGTGAAGGTAAAGCCAGTTTTTTTTTTTTTCACTGCCCAAGGACGAGCATGTGAAGAATCAGTGGTTAAAATTAATCTTTACCATGATACCACAGCAGTATAATCCTAAACTTTTGCTGTGTTCCCTTTATTTCACTGACGACTGCTCAAATCTCGGAGTTCAATGCAGGATTCGCAAACCGCCTGCTCTTGAAGGATGGTGTTCAAAATACTTAGTTTTGAGTTTTATAATGTGTAGGTCTCCTGCTAACTCACATTATTACTGTCTTACTGAAATACTTCTGCTGATCAGTTGTGGGCCACTATTACCTAAAACTGTGTCTATTAATGCAGATTGTCTGTTGTTCTCACTACTTTAATTAAAGATTAAGCATGGAGCAAGATTTGTTTTACCAACCTTTATGTTACATCAGTCATTCACGCTAGAGCTCGGCTAATGTATGCATTGTTACAGTTTCCACATATTCCAGCCCGATCTCACGGGAAAACGTACAAATTCTACGAGGTGGCTTATTCGTACGAATTCATACGACCTGACTTTTGCAAAATCGTACATATTTTACGAATTGGCCAATTCGTATGAATTCATACGAATGACCTACCCCTGACCCAGCCCCTAAACCTACCCATCACGTGGGTTTAGACAAATCGTACAAATTCGTACAAGTGAGGTCGTACGAATTAGTACGAATTAGCCAACTTTTTATCATTTGCACAAATTCGTACGAATTGGTCGTGAGTTAGCGTTGCATATTCACCGCAATAAATTGGAAAAATACTCGGTAAATAAATAAGTACAAGTAAAATAATCGGTTTGTTTATGGACATGCACTTGTTAATGCTTATGGTTAGGAATTACAGTTGCAACATATACCTCAAACGGAGTAGTGCATCACTGAGAAATGCCCTGCTCGAGTCTTCCTTGCGATGGAGGTTCTGGTTGAATGAATAGTTCTTCCAATATGTCATCATCGGACTCGCGCTCGGATTGATATGGTAAAATCAACGTCATTGTTTGTTACTGTGTTTAGTTTACGGTGTAGGAAGCCTCAGGACACGCAGAGCTAACATTGTTATGACAATGGGCAGTTCTCTTACGAGAGTCCTCTCGTACTGCGTTTTTATCAAAACGCTACGGGAAAAGTCTCTTTTCACGAAACACTGAAGCAAAAAATTATCCTTTAATTTTCATATATGTAAAACGCGTTGCGGCAGCAGCAGACAGCTAGGGCGAGACTGCTTGCTCGCTCATTGGCTGCTCTGCGGCAACTGCTTAAGCCTATCGAGCGAGGCCTGGGATGACATCAGGCCAATGAGGGCGCTTCGCGCCCTCCTCGCCACTTCCCGCCGAAACGGGCGTGGCTTACCTCTATAAAAGGAGCTCGAGAAGGCTGACTCACTTGATTTTAATCTCTTCAGCGAAGCGCACGCATCGCTGGATCACGGAAGCAGCGTCGTTGAAGCAAGCACATCAGCGGGACGAGCCCTCGAAGCCGCTGGCCAACGCCGCCTTCTACAGCCGTACCTGCTGCGCTTTCCGACGCCTATATCCTTTCATACTATTGCCTTTCTGTGTGTGTGTGTGTGTGTTCTCTGCAACACTCACCCCTAAAAGAGCTGCGTCTTTTTAAAGATGCCTTCCTGCGGCTCGTGCCGAGCCCCACTCACCGAGGGAGACAAGCACGTCATCTGTGTTTCCTGCCTGGGTGAGGACCATGCAGCGCTCGCGCTCGCTGACGGCGGATGCCCTCACTGCGAGCTTTTGCCGATGGTGACTCTGAGGACTCGCCTGGCATCCTTTTCCAAGCCTGCATTCACCGCCGCGATGCCGCGCCGTAAGAAGCGCCGCTCGCAGCGGGTCCCGGAACCCGCTCCAGCCCGACCAAGCTCGCCGGTTCGCCCGCCAGCTTCACCGGCCTCTCTCGAATCACTTCCTGATGCCCAGCGCCCGCAGTCTGCCGCCGCTTCATCAGAGGAAGTCGGTTCAGAGGCCGCGTCGGGGGAGAAGGATTCCTGCTCTCTGCTAGCTTCAGGCAGCGAGGATTGGGCGAGCTTTGAGGATCTCGCACCTCCTGCCCGCAAGCCCTCAACGAGAGCCAACATAGAGACGGAGCTCATGCGGGTACTCGCGCTGGCCGCGGCGAGCCTCGGCCTCGAGTGGTCTGCACCGGAGCCCCCCTCTCGAACCCGGCTGGATGGTAGCTTCCTCCCTGGTGAGCGCACTTCTCCGGAATCTAAGCCCGCTCCTTTTCTTCCTGAGTTACATGAAGAAGTTGCGAAGGCTTGGAACGCGCCCTACTCTGCGCGGACGCGCTCATCTGTGTCACCCGCATTTTCCTCTCTGGATAATGCCAGTGACCGAGGCTACCTCTCTCTTCCGCCGGTGGAACAGGCGATAGCGACCCACCTTTGCCCGCCCTCTGCTGGACGGCGGACTAAACCGGTGTTGCCTTCCAAAGCCTGCCGCATGACGTCGACGCTGCTCGCGCGAATCTTCTCCGCTGCTGGGCAGGCCGCGTCATCGCTACACACCATGGCTACGCTGCAGATTTACCAGGGTGATCTCCTCCGTAAGCTGGACGAGATGGGACCTGACGCTATCTGCATCGCGGATTTAAGGAGCGCTTCAGATCTCACGCTCCGAGCTACTAAAGCCGCCGCACAAGCCATGGGACGGTGTATGGCTTCCGCCACTGTCGCTGAGAGGCACTTATGGCTGACGCTCACGGAGATGGCCGATTCCGAGCGCACTGCGTTTCTCGATGCCCCGCTGTCTTCCACCGGCCTTTTTGGTTCTTCTCTCTCCGAGTTCGTGGAGAGATTTACCGAGGCCCAGAAAGCGTCTCAAGCCTTCAAGCACTTCCTGCCGAAGCGCTCCGGTTCTGCAGCGGTTCGTGACAAACGGACTCCGCGGAGCTCTCAGCCTCAGCCCCCGCCTTCGGCCGCCTCTTCGCAGCAGCCACAACAGCGCAGCTCGAGGCCCCGCTCTCGGTCCAGCGCCCGGCGCCCCTCTTCGCGCGGGCCGCGATCGAGGGTTGTGGTAAAACCGGAAGTGTCGAAGAAGTCCTAGCAAGCCTGGGAAAGCGCAGGTGTGTGAGTCCCGTTGCGGCCGGCCTCCCACCCAAGCGCCCCGCTGTTTCAGTCCCAAGGTTTGCGACTGTTCCAGTGTTTTCTGCAGAGAGCAAGCCTGCACTGCCGCCCGCTTGCCTGCACACAAAAGCCGTTCTCACGGCTACCCAGATAAATCTCAAAAAGAGTGTATTTTCTGGTGTCCCGGCCACGGCCGATGGTGCTATAAATGTAGTCTCGATGCCCACTCCTCAGTGCCCATCACTTCACAATAAGCACAGCCCTACACGTAGGGCCCGCGCACATAAAATCGACTCAGGTCGGTTGCGCTTCCAGCATAGTGAGAGTGCCCACTTCCCAGTGCCCACGAACACTATGTCTAACACATCACAGGCTCTCTGTAAAAACGAGAACTGTGAGCGCGCGCTCTGCTCAGGCAGACGCCGCGCCCAAAGCAGTAAATGTGCCCGCTCCCAGCCCACATCTACTCGCTCACATGGGTCCTATGAGACTTTCTCAGTCCTCCCTCACTCAGCTAAGCACTGTAGTAAGGTCGAGGACGAGCGTCTCGCCCGCTGTATTAAGCGCGCGCCCCGCCTCAAATGCCACAGGCATAACGCCTATGTTTGTATCCCCCAAAGCGCCTCTGTCGCACGGCGATCAGAGCGCGCTCCGTATCCAGCCCCTAGCCAGCCATGCAGAAGCATGGGCAGCGCTCCCAGGGGTTTCGGACTGGGTGCTAGGCATTATAAAGAGAGGCTTCTCGCTACAGTTTTGTCGACGCCCTCCCCGCTTCATAGCGCGCGTCGAAACTACGGTCTCGTTGGAAGTAGCTCACCTACTTCGAGCCGAAATATCAAAACTGATAAGCAAAGGGGCGATAGAGCGCGTTCCCCCAGCTCTAAGCGAAGGGGGACTGTACAGCAGATACTTTCTAGTCCCCAAAAAGGACGGCGGTATCAGACCCATACTGGATCTAAGACGGTTGAACAGAGTATTAGTGAAACGCAGTTTCAAAATGCTCACAACCAGCAAAATTCTCGCGCATGTTCGCCGAGAAGACTGGTTCATGTCAATAGATCTGAAGGACGCGTATTTTCAAATACAAATAGCGTCACACCACAGGCGATACTTGAGATTCGCCTTCGAGGGTCAGACATACCAGTATACAGTCCTGCCATTCGGCTTGTCCCTAGCACCCCATACATTTACGAAATGCATGGACGCAGCGCTCGCTCCTCTCAGACTCAGAGGCATGCGAGTGCTGAACTATTTGGACGACTGGTTGATCCTAGCTCAATCACGATCACAGCTCGTGGAGCACAGAACCATTTTACTCGATCACCTCGAGAATCTTGGTATCACAGTCAACTGGACAAAGAGTTCATTGAACCCCAGTCAAACGATTTTGTTTCTGGGCGTAGTTCTGGACTCACAGTCTATGACAGCGCGGCTGTCACCACAGCGCGTGTTGATCATTCAGCGCGCGGCGAGGTCTTTCCGCCGCGGCCCTGTCACCCCGCTCAGGAAGTTTCAAAAGATGCTGGGTCTCATGGCTTCAGCATCGTCAGTTCTCCGGCTGGGCTTGCTCCGCATGCGCCCGCTGCAGTTCTGGTTGAAAACGCGGGTACCGCGCAGAGCGTGGGCGACCGGTCGATTACGCCTCAAGGTCGATCAGAGCTGTGTTTCAGCCCTGGCGCCTTGGACGGCGGACGACTGGTACCAATCAGGTGTAAGCCTGGGGACTTCCTCGAGAGTGAGGATGGTGTCGACAGACGCATCCACCTCGGGATGGGGAGCTCGAGGGCAGACCGTTCTTCGGCCTGTGGTCGGAACGAGAAAAGCTCCTACACATAAACTGCCTAGAAATGCTGGCAGTGCACAACGCGATGACGCGTTTTTGTCCCCACATCAAGGACGAACACGTCATAGTCCGTTCGGACAACATGGCTGTGGTGTCCTACATAAATCGCCAGGGCGGTCTGAAATCCATATCCCTGTACAGGCTGGCGAAACGCCTCCTATTATGGGCTCAGCACAACTTACGCTCGCTGAGAGCAGTGCATGTACCTGGGCTTCAGAATGTGGGCCCAGACAGACTGTCCAGGAACAATGTTCCCCCGGGCGAATGGTCTCTACACCCACAAACAGTCCGGCTGTTGTGGGAGAGATTCGGCAGAGCGGAGATGGACCTTTTCGCGTCCCGCGAAAACGCGCACTGCCCCGCGTTCTTTTCAAAGACCGACAGCGCGCTGTCCCGGAGGTGGCCGCGCTGCCCGTTATACGCTTTTCCCCCCGTCTCCCTCCTGCCACAGGTGCTGGAACGGGTCAGGGAAACGAAATGCCCAGTCCTGCTTGTAGCTCCGTTCTGGGAGAACCAGATATGGTTCCCAGTTCTGATGCAGTTGGCAGATATCGCTCCATGGCCACTGCCGTTGAGGAGAGATCTCCTCTCGCAGGCCGGGGGCTCGATTTGGCACCCACACCCGGAACTGTGGTCCCTTCATGTGTGGGTGCTCAACGGATACCCGTTGGTCTCACAGAAGGAGTCGTGAATACCATCACTCAGGCTAGAGCACCGTCGACACGGCGGCTTTATGCTTCGAAGTGGTCGGTTTTCTCCGGCTGGTGTACAGCTCGGAGCTTTTCACCCCTCGAATGTGAGGTAACGGAGGTTCTCTCCTTCCTACAAGAGCTGTTGGATAAGGGCAGATCCCCTTCCACGCTCAAAGTGTATGTGGCGGCTATTTCAGCGTTCTTTGGTTCAACGCTGGGTCAGTCGCTGGGAAGGAATGATTTAGTCATCCGCTTCCTCAGGGGAGCTAGGAGACTGAATCCGCCCAGACCTCCTTCAGTTCCTTTGTGGGACCTTTCTACGGTCCTAGCGGCCATGAAAGGTGCCCCTTTCGAGCCTATCCAGTCTATTAGCCTCAAACATTTGTCTTTCAAAACAGTGTTTTTGATGGCTCTCGCTTCAGTGAAGCGCATAGGCGACCTGCACGCGCTCTCTGTGAGCCCGGCGTGCTTGGAGTTTGGTCCTAATGACTCTAAAGTCATACTCAAACCTAAGCATGGCTATGTGCCGAAATCCCTCAACACGCCTTTTCGGGCTCAGGTCATATCCCTGGCTGCCCTGCCGGCATCGAGTGAGGAAGGGGACTCGAGTTTTCTTTGCCCTGTTAGGGCTTTAAGAGCTTATATGTCCCGCCCTGCTGTCTTCAGACAGACAGAGCAGCTCTTTGTCTCATTCAGCGGACGTTCCAAAGGAATGGCTGTTTCGAAACAAAGTCTATCCAGATGGATAGTTGACGCCATAGCGCTGGCTTATACTGCCAAGGGCATTCCATGCCCGTTGGGAGTCAGAGCGCACTCTACGAGAAGCGTTGCTTCTTCGTGGGCTTGGTCCAGCGGGATTTCCCTACAGGATATATGTACGGCGGCAGGCTGGGCCTCGCCGTCTACATTTATCAGGTTTTATAACCTAGAGGTTCCCGCCTTGCAGGCTAAGCTTTTGTCGGTGTAATCTGTTCGGCCGTCTAGTCAGACCGCTGAAACTCATGCGCTATGCGCTACCGACTATCTTGGGCAGAACTGTGTAAGACCCACATTTTCCGCATTAGTTCAGGTTCCCTACCCTGTCTATGTGATGATTATACTTGCGTCTGTGGACATGTTTATTCTACGACGCTAAAGTTTAGGGAATTAAGGCTCTCACCCTTATTCCCTGACTCTGTGTGAGTCAATCTGGTGATTATGCACTGTATGCCTGAAAAAGCTTCCGGTGATCAGTGTTTTTTTATCCCAGCACGCACGGCGTTTTGCAAGGGGTTCCCGTAGCGTTTTGATAAAAACGCAGTACGAGAGGACTCTCGTAAGAGAACGTACTCGGTTACTAACGTAACCTCGGTTCTCTCTAGAAGAGGGAACGAGTACTGCGTTCTCTGCCGTGCGTACGGTTCACTCTGGTTCGCTTCGGCGATCAAAATCAAGTGAGTCAGCCTTCTCGAGCTCCTTTTATAGAGGTAAGCCACGCCCGTTTCGAAGTGGCGAGGAGGGCGCGAAGCGCCCTCATTGGCCTGATGTCATCCCAGGCCTCGCTCGATAGGCTTAAGCAGTTGCCGCAGAGCAGCCAATGAGCGAGCAAGCCGTCTCGCCATAGCTGTCTGCTGCTGCCGCAACGCGTTTTACATATATGAAAATTAAAGGATAATTTTTTGCTTCAGTGTTTCGTGAAAAGAGACTTTTCCCGTAGCGTTTTGATAAAAACGCAGTACTCGTTCCCTCTTCTAGAGAGAACCGAGGTTACGTTAGTAACCGAGTACGTTTTGTTTTCGACACATGCACTGTACACGGTAAACCAATCACAACAGACGGAGCTGTCTGGCCAATCAGAGCAGAGCAGCTCGCGGAAAGGAGGGATTTAGAGAGATTGACTCATCTGACAAGTCTTTTGAGAATCATTGAAAATGTGGTGATGTGCAAATGTATATTATGAGAAAATTAAACAGTTTTGACCTTTGATACATGTAAACCTGTTGTAGGAGACTCCAAAACAACATTAGGAAACTTTAAAATAGCATAATAGGGGCACTTTAATGCAGTCTGGGTTGTTTTCTTGTACCTTGCAGGAGGTTTGATTATGGTTTTTGAGGATCAAAAGTAAGAAAAATTAGGAGGAAAAGTAAAGTCCTTACGAAGGTGTCTGCCCTTTTTATCCTGTTGCAATGAAGACATTATTTTGTCAATGAAATAACAAACATGTATGTTCTAGAAAGATACTTTCTTACCAAAACAACTGGTTCACGGCATTCACTGGTGTTGTAACTGTCATCTGAATGTGCTGTCTAGTAAATTGACCTTGGAACATAGTGTAAGATGCAGTGTTCAAGGCTTTCCTTACATTATACGATAACGCGACTGGGAGTTGGAGCCGGTGTGTGCTATCTTCATGAGCAGGGGGAGCTGATTGAGGTTGTCTTAAAAGCTTTACATTCAGCCTCCCCAGACCCACCAGACAGGAATGTTCCAAGCCATTTTCATTCCCAACAGAACATTCCTTGCCAAGATACAGATTTCAGAAAGCCCTCTGCCTCTGATGTTCCTTGATGCTGTGAAGGTTATCTTATCAACCACATGCAAAGTTACTAAAACATTTTTTTTTTCTTGGGAAATTAAATAAATTGTTATTTTGATTATAGAATTAATACATTTTTTGTTTAATACATGTAGTGTGTGTGTGTGTGTATACAGGATGGTTTGTCCTTAAAAAACAGTGGGGGTTTTTATTACTAAAAAAATGCAGAACGTTTTCTGTGAAAGTTTAGGGGTAGGGTAATACAGTTTGTACAGTGTAAAAATCATTACGCCTATGGAGAGACCCCGTAAACCGTGTGTGTGTGTGTGTGTGTGTGTGTGTGTGTGTGTGTGTGTGTGTGTGTGTGTGTAAATTGCTAATTTAAGCCTTGCAGATCGATTCAAAAACAACTTATGTTTTTAATGATTTTGATATATTGGTAGACACGCTCCCAAGCTTTTGTTTTGGTTTGTTTTTGCATACCATTTTAGCTAAATAAACGCATTCTTCACTACATATCTTTATTCTATCTGTTAGTTAAAAAAAAAGTACTGTAGAGGAACAAATTTGAGCTTCACAACCATAAAGCTGTAGTAGTAATTGTCTAGTAAGTCTCCATGAGCAAGTGTAGCCATGTGGAACACATTACCATATCTCACATCTGATAAATCACCATATGTCATTTATGACAAATAGCATTAAATCAGAATGTTGGAATATCCATAATTAGTCCCCATTTGTCATATACTTTTCACACTGTGCAAATAACACATTTTCTAAACACACAAATATGTGTACTGTAACATCAGTTCCAGCTTCACAATAGGTAAAGGTGTGAACTCTGGGGAAAGATTGCCGAAAGCAGTGTGACAGACACACTCTGTAGGTGCTGGCATGACTACCAAACTATCTGGTGCTTTTGGTAAAAGGCCAAGAGCCGTGTGTTATTTAACAGGAAGGGACAGGAGGATGTGTCCATATGCTCGTAATGGAAGCAGTGTGTCGGATACATACTTGAATGTACACACATTACTAAAATTATTCTTTTAATGTTTTCAGTAATAACTTGTAACGTTAGAGTAAAAATTGTAATGTTGTGAAATGTAATTATTTACAATTATTCTTTTTTTAGTCTTAATCATCTCATAATCTTTCGTTATAAGTAATACAAATAATATATGTTAAAAATAACAATATCATGTGTGTGTATATATATACAGTATATATATATACAGCCAATACAAACCACACAAAACATATTCTGCTTAGCACAAACTGTTGGTCCTGCTGGTTATGTGGCTGCTATTACCTAGTGACAGATAAATGTGTTTCAAAAATACTGTAGAATGTTACTGGACTGTTTTCTCTTCTCTTTTCCAAAACCCTTTTTGTATTTAAAGTGGCTTTTTGGCCTTGATAAACTGAATGTGATAATAAACAGCGATGTCAAACAGAAGATTTAAGGAACTTGACAACATTTTATGGAAATTAATATGACAGTCAATGTAACTGTGACAGCACTGCCAGAAAAAAAACTGCCTAAGTTAGGGGACTGACACGAAAACATTGTCAAAAAGCCATCACTTTCCATCAAGTAGGAATTTTCAGCTCAGCAACTGTTGTGGCAGTAATGTTTTCTCTGTGTCATCACAAATTACCCACCCAGCTAGTGCAGCAACAGATTCAGTAAAATTGGTTCCCCTGCGATTAGATTTTCTCCTCTCTTCCACACAGTCCTGTTTGAAACTCTATACTGTGCGTGCGGTAATTAACATGGTATTACATGGCCTCGGGGCCACTCCAGGGGCCCTTGCGAGAGGCGTAGCTAAGATGCAGCGGATGTCATTGTCCTCCTGTCACACTGCTGTCCAAGGCTTGAGACTATGGTAATTCTTGCTGTTCTGTATTTTACTCCACATTCTCTCAACAATGTATTAATATGGATTTCGGTCAGAAAGACTGTAACAGAAACACTGCCCTAGATATGGAATCTTATCCTTGTCACTAGGGAATTTAAGTCACCTGTAAATGTCATTTGTATTAATTAAGACTTTGTACTACTAGTATGATGTCTTACACATCCTCACACAGTCACTACAGAGTCATTTGCGTAGAGGGACAGACATTTTATTTTGAGAAAACAGAAAAAGATTCTGTGAAGTGTACTGTTAATGGAGAGAATGTGAAGTTGTTGCGTTAACAGATATTTTATTTTGAGAAAAGACAAAAATATTCTGTGAGGTGCACTGTAAAAAGAGAGTTAAAGTTCCTCCAAAAACTCTATCGTTTACTCCCTCATGTCGATCCAAACCTGGGGTGCGTTTCCCGAAAGCATCGTTAGCCAACTATGGTCGTAAGTTCCGTCGTTATCAGCATAGTTCAACGAATTGGTGTTTCCCGAAACCATCATTCCAACGAACGTTCGCAAACAGCATCGCAAACTTGTGTGGTTGGAACGACAGCTCTCGAGCTGTGGTTAGAAGCATAGTTTCTAGTTTACATGAGATGTAGACTGAATAAATCCTTATCTTTAGCAAAATAAGCAAGCTGACATTCAGTACAACCCGTGTTATTTATTTAGAATACATACAAATGTCATTTACTTCTTTTATTTTGTCGAGAGATTTAAAGCACCGTTTTTGAAGAGTGCGCATGTGCGAACGTGCTCTACTATGTAAGAACGAGCCAAATATTGAGTCTGGTAATAAAGCAAAATAACTGAGAAAAATTAGAAATGGTCTTCAGATGCCATGTTTGTAACTTATATGACAAAATCTAGCGTTAATTCGATCTCAAACAGATTAATTAAAATAAGTTATTAGTCCACCACGTGCGAGACGTCATAAACCAACGTGGTTGAACGATACTTTGTGACATACGGTTTCGGGAAACAGTCGTGACTAGCTAGTTGATTTCTCCAACGATGCATCGTACTATGGTAGTTAAGCAGCGAGCTATATAGTTGTATAGGAAACGCACCCCTGTATGATAATTTCTTCTTCTGTTGAACACAAATGAAAGTATTTTCAGTGTTCATACAATGAAAAGTCAATAGGGTCTAAAACAGCATTGGACGCCTTTGATTTTCATAGTATGACCAAAAAAATTATTTTTCATAACATTATCTTTTGTGTTCTACAGAAGAAAGTATGAGTAGAAAACAAGTTCATGAGTTTTTATTTTTTTATTTTTGGATGAACTGTCCCTTAAAGAATTACTTTAGCCTGATATGATCTTTAAAAATGGCTTTTATTGGTGTAATCCAAGGCTCTCAAACTACTGGAGATTCATACCCCTCAAATATTATCCTTAAATCTGCCCCACAGATCAATTTTTACCCTTTGCATTTTGTTTTTAAATGCATTTTTTTGTGAAATGTGTGTTTGTGCTAAAAAAAAAAAAAAAAAAAAAAATATATATATATATATATATATATATATATATATATATATATATATATATATATATATATTCCAAGTCTATTGATAATTTCATATCTCATGCAGTGACATTCAGACATTTTTCATGAGACACTAAATACTTTTTTTTTGGGGGGGGGATATATATATATTCTCTCTCTCTCTCTCTCTCTCTCTCTCTCTCTCTCTCTCTCTCTCTCTCTCTCTCTCTATATATATATATATATATATATATATATATATATATATATATATAGGTAAAAAGCTGCAGCCTAGGTGACAACAAACAAGCCACACTGGATGTGTTGTGCAGCAAAACTAGATTTCCCTCTTATTACAGTCAACAGAGCTGTCTACACTGGAAGCACCCCTGATGTGCCTTCAGCTGACGGACATCCTCATTCTATTTTTAACATGCTGCACAGCTACTCTACTTATTTTTTGACTGCAATAAAATGTCTTCACTTACAAATGTCAAATGTGTGATTTGATGGCTATTTGTATTTGAGTCTTTATTAAATAACTTCTGACTGTTACATCAAAGACAGATTACAGTGTTTCTGGCCTCTTAATGAGACTGATACCTGCATGATGTGCAGTTGCGCTTTTCAAGGAAAAGAATTTCAGGCATCATTAGACCACTAAACGTCTAGAGCAGTGTGCTAGATCATGTAAGGAAAAGTAAACTGAATAAATGTGCATTGCGATTCATTATACATCTTAATTAATTTCACCAGTGGTGATAATTGACTATTGAAATTGAACCGATTTGTTCAAACACCCAGATTTATTCAGCAACAAATCAAGTCACTTGTGAGTCATTGGGCCGTATCATACACCCGGCACAATGCAGCGCCAGGTGCGACTCAAGTGTTTTTTGCTAGTTTCAGCCCGACGCAGTTATCATTTTCACGTCCTGTGCCATGTTGTTTAAATGGCAAATGCATTTGCACCCATGGGAGTGCTGGTCTGAAAGCGAGGTGTGTTCAGGCGCATTGTTGGCACGTTGCTATTTTGAGGCAACTGAAATAGACTGCGCCATTGCCTTTAGACCAGGTTTTTAGACCGCAATTTTTGATCCGTTTAGAATGATCAATCCGTTTAAGTTACCTGTAAATGTAATATGCATTAATTAAGACTTGGGTCATCATGCTGACTGTGTATTAGAAAGTTTGAGTAATCATACTAGTATTTAAGTGTATTTGCATAGAGGAAAGACAAGAAAATGTCAATTCAGTCATCATTTACTCAAAAAGGCGATATTTTCAAAAGTTTTGTTCATACAATGGACAGACGCATCAGTTATGATAAACGGAAGCCCAAGCATGTTTGCTTTATGTGCGAAAACAATGAGGTTTTTTCTTGCGTGTCAAGCAGGTTCGTTTGAGCTTCTGTTTATGTTCGCTGATCAATGTTTATATGTCAATAAGAAACTAAATTAAATCTGTTCATCATAGTAAGCGATCGAGTCTCTTCAGCAAATTTGGACTAAACTGCTCAATTCATACGGATTAGTTTTATGACCTCTTTATGAACTTTTTGAAGCGTCAAAGTGGTAGTTGCGTAGCTGTCAATGGAGGGACAGAACTAGCTCAGATTTTATTTAAATGATCTTGATTTGTGTTCCAAAGATGAACGAAATCCCTATGGGTTTGGAAGGATTTTTCAGTGTCTCAAGACACGTTTTTTAAAAAAAGTTATTTTAACTTGAGCGCCTTAATGAGCGCTGTCTCGTGTGCGAGATGCTTGCAAAAGATGAGCACAACGGTCAAAGTCTAGAAGACGACTAATGTGTGTACAAAAACATGTTCTGTGTCAACAGCCCCTACAGTAACTGTTAATATTGTTTTTAAAATGTAAGTTACTACATATTAGAGGTCATGATTCATGAAATGGAAAATCTAAATGTCATTGATATTTACACACATAAGAGGTTACAATCTAAGTAAATAATTATTTTTAAAAAATTCCACCCTTCTGAAATGGCCGCAATTTGTGACATCACGATTTTCGACTAGGTGTCTTACCAGTCAATTCTTTAATGTCACTCGCTGGTTCTGTTCAAACGAGCTGAACTAGTAAATGCGTTTCCGCCTTTATCTCAACCAGTCACAGATCCACGACCACGTTTGCAGGTTTCTTTCAGCTGTGTGTGCTATTCTGCTTGGTGGAGGCACGGGGATCCTAAACGAGACACTCCTGAGGTTGCATCTCAATGAGCTGTGAGAGAGAACACAGCTGTAATGATAAACCGAGCCAAAGCTGCTGCTGGGCTTTTGCTTTTATACTCTATGGGGTCATTTCTCCTTCAAAGGGAGCTGGTTTGTTTTCAGAAATGAAAGGGTCATGTACTCGGTATGTTTAGATATTGATGGAAATGCCTCACGCTGAGGGAGTGGTGTTGAAAGAGACATGCTGGCATTAAATTTGATTGTTTTTTCTCTAGCAAGTTGTTGATATACTGTATATGTGTTGTTATTTTGCCTGTAGAGTCAGAAGCTGTAAAAAGTCTGCATTGCGTTGTTTCTGAGTTAAATGCTTCTGAGCATTTAAACTACCCAATATTTGAATCTGAATATTTTCAATATATTTGAGTCTGAATATTTGTCAATAAGCGATATTGTTTTACTTATCAATGGAAGTGAACTGTGACAACATGCCCCATAGGTGGGGCACATTGTAGCATGACCATATGACAGCTTAAAATGTTATCTGATCTAATAAAAAAAAAATATTTGTATTTATTTTCTCAATAAAATACAATTATTCACTTTTTTATATAAAATAATGGCATTTTATTGATAATTAAAAATAAAAACATTTTTGAGTTTGACAACGAACAGCATAGTTAGTCAGCATAGTAATAATAATAATAATTTCTGAACATGGACTCACAGTCTTTATTCATCTTTTTCTCATGGTTTCTCAGTAGAATTCATAAGCATGTAGAATAGAATAGCTTAGTTCTAATAGTGGCACGTTATAACGCAGTGTAACAACATGCCCCACCTGCACAACTGGGATTTAAACCCGGCTAGTATCTTCTGCTGCTTAGATCAGCATTGTATAACTATCTCAACTGTTAAATAACAGATTGGAGATTAAAATAATATCAGATTTGTCTCATTTTAAATAAGCACAAAAAACAGAGATGAAAAAATAACATAAGAAATGTACTTTTGCTATGGATAAATATATGTTCAGTGATATCTTCCAAAGATTTCACAATTTTGGCGCAATTTTTTCTCTATATAGTGTTGATATGGCAACTAGTAAATACACTAAGTTTCGTCATGCTAGCATGTGTGGAAGTGTTTAAAACAGTACATCTAGCCCCGTGTTAGTTTGTGCCCCGCTCACCCCTACATTTTTCAAGATGCAGTCTATAAATACATCCCAGTGGATCTACCTTCCTGCAAAACCACCAACAGTGTGAGGCAAACAGATCTGGAAAGGACACTGTTTTCTTCCATTATAAAACAATAATGTTATAGGTGTAACAAAAATAATGCAGTTACCACACGTCTATGAAAGAGCACATCATTTGTAAAGTTTTGTTTGATGTATTTGCGTACAAACATATGATAAATGTCTCATATAGACATATACTGTACATTTTTGTAACTGTAATTGTTTTGGATGTGTAGATCTTTGAGTGATGCACATTCAGATTCTATAGAAATCTGCTGAACGTTGTGTGAAATTGCAAGGCCCACAAGGAATGTACACAGATTCCATGTGTGTCTGAACACAACTTGCCTGACACATGACGTGAAAACGTTCACACTGTATATTGAGTTTTTTTTTTTTTTTTTTTTTTTTCACTCTGTATCTCTGTATCTAAGTGTAATACATTTGTGGAAGTCATGTACTTTTGACATGCTCTCTCTCTCTCTCTCTCTCTCTCTCTCTCTCTCTCTCTCTCTCTCTCTCTCTCTCTCTCTCTCTCTCTCTCTCGTTAGTCCAATGAGACTTGTCCTCTAAAACAGCCCAATTAGAACCCAATTAGCAGCAGTACATGAGGAATTTGTTTAGATGGTACACGTTTTTACATGTACTTTGCATTTAAAGCTGCATGCAATTACAAGCAGATGGTAGCTGCAGAGACACCTAGTGTGAAGCTATATCTGAAGATCTTGAGCGCTGCTCAATTTGCACTTAGTTTGCATTGTTAGGTGATGTAATTTATCGCCCAGCAACATTCTCAACTTTATCTGTTTTAAATGTCATGTCATTCCAAAGTGAGTATTAAATCTAATCCATTTTGAAAAGGCAGGAGTAGACTAACCGGTTTCAGTAAAGGACTTTACTGATTTTATACTTTTATACCTTTCCTAATCTAATAGAACTGACTGTGAATAATGCTGCAATAACATCCTACATAAAAAAAAAAACTGTTGCATTACTTATGCATGAATACATGCAATGAATCTTCACAAACTAAAGGCACCCACACATTACAAGATGCGTGACTGTGAACTCAATGTGAACAAAGTGTATCTGTGACAAAAGCCTGCACCAGTCACTCAGTATGTATTTTTAATAATGTTAAAATGGTGTTATGAATTTGATTATGTACTTTTCCATTTCATTGCGGGTGCAGTGCGCTTGAAGAGAGAGCCCGCCCACACGCTCTTCTGATTGGCTGTGATTGATTTTGTCACATCGTGTAGTCGTGTTGTGCCGCGTCTGGTGTGGAGAGACAAATTGCTTGCCGCTGGAATCTTATCGCATTGCGCCTGGTTAGGACATGGCGTTAAGAATCAAACCCTAGTCTTTATGCTGCATGTGCATGTTCTTCCGGCTTCAGAAGCCAAAACTAAAATATCTAATGCAGGACATAGACAGGACATGCATTAAGCAATAATCACAATCTGAGGAACACATTAAACACCTTAGATTTGACTGAAATAAAATTCATGTCTCTTGTATTATAACTTTTATTATTAATAAGAATATTTTTATTTTTGTCTGTAATAGATTATTTGATGATGTTCTCAGTCATTGGAATGAAAAGGGACAGATACTCTTGCAGATATAAAGGACACTGCAACATAAATGGCAGGGTAATTTATTCCTCCTTTTTGCATTTGATTCCCCAAGATGGCATGAGGAAAGATAGCAGCTCCTTTTTTTATCACTCTAATGACCTTAAAGTGCCATCATACGTGGTTCAATTACTAGTGACAAGGGTGAATTACGCTGTCAATCTTCTCATTGTTAAAGATCATGTTATCTTTCGGGTTCCATTTTAAATGCATTTCAAGCCATTTCAAAAGCCAGAGAAAACAGTCAGATTTTTGATCTGTCCAACTCTGCAAATACAGCATGTTATTTTTGACTATTAAATTTTTGTTTCTTCCACTTTGTTTAGTTGTTTGTTTTGAGCATTTGTGCTCTGAGAACACAAAGAATCTATGAATGTTATGTCATGAATGATTTACATCAAGAGTTGACTCCGTCTCCCAATGCATGGTTTTATTTGCCTCAGATCCAAGTAGATGAGGAATGAGTGATGAAAGATCTTTCAAGAGCTTTCAGGCTCTGGATCTTGTCACAAATTGTCAGATGATCCTACGCTGACAAGAGTTTGCTGTAAATAAACATGTTTGTCTGCGTGTCTCTTATAGGCTTGCCATATTCGCACTATGCAAAATGCTGCATATTTCTTTCAGCACGCAGCTGGTGCTGCCAAAGCGCAATCTGTCCCAAATTACAGAGTATCTTCTTGAATGTCTCGTTTTTAGCTTTTGTCATGTATCAGGAGCTGACTTCTTCTTACAGCAGGCTTCTGCTTAACGCACATCTTTCACATTCATGTATCATATAAGCTGCTCTAAAACACACCGCTCCATAAACACCACTGTTTCCCAGAGCTATGGTTTAGTCGTATAGTATACACTGCGAAAATATACAGCATACACAATGATTTCTACCTTATCTGATACCTAAAAATGACTCTCATTGGTGTATCCAGGAGTTAAATTGGGCCTGAGATATCTGGAATGGCGTTGTGGCACTTTATTTTACCAAAATAATAAGTACAAATGGCTATTTTTTTTTTAACATTAATACTTGCATTCAGTAAGTACGCATTAAATTGATCAAAAGTAGCAGAAAAGACATAAAATTATCGAAGAATCCTGAAAAAAAATCCATCATGGTTTCCACAAAAACACTAAGGGTCACAACGTTTTTCAAAATTGAAAAAACGAAAGCACCAATTCACCATATTCCAAAACTGGAGAAATGGTTGCTGAAAATGTACAGGAATTTTGCCATTACAGGAATTAGTTCGATTTTAAAATGTATTAAATAGAAAACAGCTATTGTAAATTGTTATAATATTTCACAATGTTACTGTTAACTGTATTTTTGCTTAAATAAATGCAGCCTTTGTGAGCTTAAGGACTTTTTTATCCACCATTTTTTAGTCAAATAAAGCTGTAATTTAGATGTTTCCACATTTTTGTTTTAGGTTACCTTACTATAAAAACACATAGAACCACTGGAATGAATTTCTCAAATAGTAGAGTTGGACTTTTGCATCTGTTCAGATTGGATTGTACAATCTGTTTATGAATAGACCAAGTGTGAATGCCCTCCAAGACACTTGTGAGATCTGAGCAATTTGACCACCTCAGGAGGGGTTTTTAAAAGCATTCAACAGAACTATTTGGTGCCCGTCAGTACACTTACATTGTTTTCTTCACTCTGTGTCTGTATATGACACACTTTACAGTAACATCCCCTCTTCCTTTCCCTGAGATGTACAGTTTTTTTTTTTTTTTGTCTCTGTCTCCTGGTGCACTTTTTCGTTGTGGTGCCACAAATCTTATTTAGAGCAAGATGAAGGTGCATGTCCCATCTTATGCATGGAAGCTGTGAAGAACTCCATTTATCTTCTTCCCCAACCACCGGAGAATGCCAGTGCAGTGTCCGTCCCTGTCTAATGGCTCTGGAGATAACACCTTGCTCCAGCAGTGGCTGACACTTCTGTTTTTCTCCACAGGAAAGAGGCAGTCAAAGGGAGGGATTATCACATGCTTTTGTTGTAGGAAGCACTCTTGACGGCACAATCCTCATATTTATCAGTGTGTACAGTATGTTCACCTGAAATCCATTCAGTTCTGCATTCAGCGTGGAAAAAGACGTCAGACTTAAGAGGGAATTCACTAAACAGTTGCACTACTTTAGCACGCTATTTCAGCGCAAAAATAACCACTATAACCACCCACAATCCAGCATAACTAGTTAATTTTTAAATGCAAGAAATTGGGCCGTATTCATGTAACGTGTAACGAGTTTCTGTGTAAATTATACACTATGGTTCAAATGTTTTGGGTCAGTAAGATTTTAAAAGCTTTTATTCAGTAAAGACGCATTAGATTGATCAAACGTAATAGTAGAAACATTTGTAATGTTACAAAGTGTTTCTATTTCGAAGAAATGTTGTTGTTTTGAACTTTCTATGTATCAAATAATAGAAAAAATGTATCACGGTTTCCAAAAAAACATTTGTCTGTCTTCAACATTGATAATAATAAGAAAGAAATTTGTTTTTTTTTTTTATATATATAAAATAAATGCAGACTTTGTGAGCACATGAAAAAAAAAAAATCTTACGTCAAAGTTAAACTGTAATGTACGCAATCCTTATTAATTATTCTTATTTAGTGTAATTTAGAATCCATTTTAGAAGTTTATTTTGCTATTTTTTAAGCATGAACCCGCCTCCTTTTGATGTTAATTAAGCTTAATATTGATTACGACTTGTTCACAAAAGTAAGCACAATTTGCCAATGCCATTAATGTAATTAATTAAAGCATGATTAAACTTTATATGCATGAATAATCGCCCTCATTCACAGCCACACTCAAATGTTGCGTCCAGAATTTTCTGGTGTGTTTGTGCTGTTACCTCATTTGCACAGTTTCTTTAGTGAATGGTGCTAAAACAATGCAGACAGCTCATCTATAAAAATTATTTCCCGGTGAATTCCCCCTTAATGTTGAGAAAAGCACAGATGGCCTGTTTTGAACTGCAGTAAAAGTGTGGTCCTTCCAGTGTTATTTCATCTTTAAAACACTCCATTTAAACAAGGTCATTGTAGGATCTCTTGAATTCTCAGTGTTGTCACAGTTACTTCTCGCTGCCTGTCAGAGATTTAGATTGCGAGTATTTAGAGGAACACATCAGCGCGACAGACGATCTTCATCTTAATCTCACTGCTGTCATGGAAATCTGCTCGTTTTTGGTCTGATTAAGTCCTTTCCTTTGTTCAAAATGTGTTTGCAGTTTTTCCAGATGCTCTGGTTACATTGTCTTTAGAACTGAAGAGGCTCAGTAACACTGAAAATGAGCCAAAACATGTTATCTCAATTGCACAATTTGGGCCATTTCAATTTTCCCTATAGGATTTGTGTCCTTGGTCTTCTCTGTTGCCGTCTTCTCATCACTGTTTTTCCTTCAGTTGGCATGTGTTACCAGTGTTCCTGATAGCTTTGGAGAGGTGAGAGTGTATCCTCACTCGATTAGCCCTCAGCTCGCATGCTCTATGTCAAGAGTCATTTACACTACAGAAGACATGCAATTACACCTCAGGAATAATATGAGTTTGACTGAGCCTGTCAGTCACTAGAGCGGCAACCCATATCTCTCTGCTCTCTGTCTAAGAGTCAGTGGCGTACCTTTGTTTAAAAAAATCAGTGGGCGGGAGTGTGTGTGTGTGTGTGTGTTGAGGTTGCTATTACAATGCTATATCGGATATGTACAATAATTCATGTTTAATTTCAATTGAGTTATTTATTCTGGTGGTAGAACTTTTGTTAAGCGTATCAGAGGTTCCGGGTTCTTATCCGCCCTCATGTTTTTTTTTTCTCTCTCATTAAAACCAAAGATGTTCATCAGTGATTGTATATCAAGAGCAGTGACATGTTTTTGTGCATTTTGTTTTGAGATTTCACGTTAATGAATAGAGAGTCTCTGCAACGGCGTTAAGCGATAGATTGAAGTGGCTCGTCTGTGTGAAGACTGCATGAGACTGATAATCAACAATTAACACAGAATGATTTCAAAAACAACACATTCCAGATCGCCTCTTAACAAACGAACAAAATGAATATTCTGCTAGTTCAACTGGAGATGTTTCATTTGTATTGGATACATTTGTGCTGCATGCAAGATGGCTGGTGGGGACATGTCCCACCCACAAATTACACCTATGGTAGGAGCAAAATTTGGCAAGCTTTTAAAGATATAATAGTGTTTGAACCACTGTCGTATTGCTTGGTTAGTGAATGCACACAAAACAGCACAGAATGTAGAAGAAGCACTGCAACCCAGAAGCACTGCGCAGTTATACTACGTGAAAAAACTTGAGGCCCAGAGAGAAGGAAATGAATAGTGGAATAAAGTCGTTATTTTTGGGGGGGTTTTGTGCACAAAAAGTATTCTTGTCGCTTTATGAACTTAAGATTGAGCCACTGGAGTCACTTGGACTATATTAACGATGTCTTTAATACATTTTCTGGGCCAGCAAGTTATAATCCCTTAGAAGCCTATTGAGGAGTGATCCAGCTCTCAGATTTAATCAAAAATATCTTAATTTGTGTTCCGAAGATGAACGAAGGTCTTACGGGGTTGGAACAACATGAGGGTGAGTAATTACTAACAGAATTTTCATTTTTGGGTGAACTAACCCTTTAGGAGCTACAGACATATGTTTGGGTATGTCATTTTCAGAAAATTCTCAAAAATAGGGGTGCTGGTTAAGAGGTTAAAGAGAGACTGAATCCTCAAGCTAACCGTTTTCAGTCTCTTTGAGAAATGGAGTGATGTGCAACGAGAAAATGAAAGTGTTTCTGACCTTGGATGTATATAAATCTAATAGTAGCCTTTAAATTAGCACAATAGGGGCAATTTAAGTATCTGAATGTTTTCAAGTCAAGAGATTTTTCTCTTTCTCAGCTTTACTGCTTTTCGATTATTGCTGATGACATCATAGACCGCAGGCAATCTAATAGGCTGCATTCACACCAATGCAGATATAATTTGACTTTAAAGCATTTTGAGATGCAAGTGCATTTATCCACTTACACTGAGACGCACAGCCACAAGTGCTCTTCACAAAGCGTATGTGAGCCTTTGAAAGCATCTGTTTGTCATTAAGTGAGTTTCATGTTGTCTGTTTATTTTATTAATTTAAGTCAAAAGCTTTTTGGGGGATTTTAAATCTTAAATACACACACGATTTGGCATTTGGCGCTTGGTGAGTGTTCATTTTTGTGGAACTGTGTAGTATCTACTTATTTTAATATCTTCTTTATTATTAATATGAATATTATTAAGATATTTTTAGTTATGTTTAAGTAGAATTCCATCTGAATCAGTTCTAAAATCAGATCTTATTTTAATGCTCTCAAGGGGGGGAGTGCAGTTTAAGAGATGTTACCGTTCACAGTTCTTGCATGTTCCTCACCTCCAACATCTGGAGTGTTTACTGTAGCTCCATCTGGCTTGATGGGTCTGAGATGTTTGTGTTTGTGTTCAGCATCTCTGAGTGTTGCTCCGCAGCTGACTGAACTCCACTCAATTATTAAGTAATTAAACATCAGTCATCAATATTTCTCATCAATCCAAACAGACACCTGGATGAAATTAAGGGCAGTAAAAGATGGATGGACTACAAGTTTATAACCACATGAGGTGCCATATATACGAATGCAATAATTAAGCACTCGCTAGACTGAATAAATTAAACACGACAGGATTCAGCATGGAGATATAGTCATGAATAATTTAGTACCTCGCTTAACAGTTAATTTCAAGTCTCACAATAATTTGCATATTGATGGAAATTTTTCAAACTTTGCTGTTTATTTTAGTAATAAAATGCAAGGCATAGTGAGCAAGTTTATATATAAACATGCAATAAAATCAAGCCTCAAATTTAACTTTCCTGAATGCACTGTAAGTTACTTTAGATACAAGTGTGTGCCAAATGCATAAATGTTAATGTAACAAACATCTGGGCTAAGCTGTCAATACAACAACCAAAGGATTTTGAGCATTCTTGAAAAGACATATGTATTTGTCTGTTTGTGGTAATCTGTATTAGTCTGTAATTAGTATTAGTATGTAAATTTCCCTAAAAAATAGCATATGTGTTTGATACAACATGAACATGATTGTTTGTGTAAATTATGCTTTTAGAATGTAAGTGGAATAGTTGTTACTTGTCATAATAAAACTGATCATCACACTTTTCTGCAATCAGGCTGTGGGTGAAAAGAATAGGCCTCCTGGTGTGTCAAGCGCAGTGCTGATCCCTTGATGTAGTTACAAAAGCTGTAATGAATGGGGCGATGCCACTGGCTGTAGGTGAGACCAAAAGAGGGGCAGTGGGATGAGAAGGGTCTGGCCATTGATGGACTGTGTGATTATTCAGCCCTGGAGGTGTAGATCTCTGGAAAGGAACGGTTTGTTGTGTTTGCTGCTGCTCTGTCAGTGTAATCACTCTGAATCAAGCTGCTATAAATCACTTGCACAGCACAGCTGGTGCTGGAACAGCCACACTGGCTGGGACGAGGCTGGGGTGCGGAAACACGTTGAGCTGACCAGGTGCAGTGGATTGAGAGCAGCTAGTGGCTTGTTAGGGATCAGTGATTCACTGATTTTATGAGCTGGCTGGATCATCAACAATCAGCAGCTGTGTGTGTGTGTGCAGGTGTGTACACATGTTGAGGATATTTCATGTCAGTTCTGCAAACTGAACGCTTTAGCCCCAAGCAACAGTGGCAGGGAAGGTGCAGTAGTTTTGCAATGTCAGACTTTTGATCTATACCAATGTCCAAACCATATTGCTCCTTATTCTGGATAAGAAATGACAAACACATATGCATATGCTTATACATATGTATTTATACTGAGACTTTTCAGTCTTTGTATCATTCTTCTTGTGTTTGTTCCAGACGGACTGCAAGTCTGCATTAGTGGTGGGGAAAGAGTTTTCCTCTGACTCTTTCCACAAGTTACATTGTTACTCCAGTAGGTGGCTACAGCTGACTGTTTATGAGGGAATCATTGAATAAGTAATTCAACCGATGGACTATCAAACGACTATCTTTAAGTGAGTTATTGAACGTTCACTCTACAGATTTGCTCAAAAATCCATTAAGTCTTTGAGTGTCATTGAATTATTCACTCAACTGATTCTTTCAAAAATGCTGATTTGTTCAGTCTTTGAGCAAGTCAGTGAATCAATTGCTGAAGTGATTAATTCAAAAACGCTGATTCTTTCAGGAGCATCATACAGTACTGTGTATTGTTCGGGTGTGCTAGCTCGGGTTAATTCTGCTGTAATCCGGCTTCCTGTGGACTAAAGCTGCACAATTAATTAACCCTAATAATACCTAACCTAACCCTAACTAACCCTAATAATTCAAATTATCACAGAACATTGGGATTAAGGTTTATAATTTGGACATAAACACTGATGTTTACGGTAGTGATCAAAATAGACAAAGGATGGACATTTTTTTTATTAATATTAAAAATATCTATATGACAGTAGGGGGTTCTTCCCTGTGGTATTGAAAATCGATACATTTCAAGGTATCGTTTCAAAGTAGTTTTATAACAATACTTTTGTAGGGTGCCACAATTTTCTGAAAAAATTCAAAGGGTGCCGTGGCTGAAAAAATGTTGGGAAAAACTGGTTTACAGCATTAGTTGAGAGAATTTTTTTTTTTTTTTTTTTTTTTTTTTTTTTTTTTTTGAGGAAATTAGCCATGTACTATACCTGATAGGCCCCAAATTAATCAACATTGAATCAAAGTTAATCGATTCGCATGCCCAGCCCTAGTGTCAATAAATGTTTTTTTGTTTTTTTTTACTTGAAGCAAATGTTGTCGTTTCCCTTTATTTACTTGTCAAAGTGCACCAGAATGCTTTGTTTACATGTTAATATCACAAAAAAATACCCTCCAACAACTATATAGTTCATAAACATGTCACCATTTTCATCTCTTCTAAGTTTGCAGGTCTGCGGACATATACACCTCTCACCACATGAAGTGGGTTGTTGTAGTGTCTGCATTGTAGATATTTGCTCCACTCTTGATCCTTCACTCTGAAATCGGTGTTCAGCGTTACAAACAACCATGTTGAGTCTGTGCCTGCTCGTTTCTGTATAGCCCCACAAGCTGTAGTTCACACTCTAATGTCTATGAATATGATTCTGAGGTTGAGAGTGTCTGCAGACTGAGAAGGTTTTTCATCTTTGGTCTGTGCAATATAATATTTGATTCCCCCGCTTTTTAAACATCCGAACCAGTTCAATACAGCAACGTTGACTTAACCATTAGCATGTTTGGGGCGAAACTATCAGTTTGTAAACGGTGATTATTTTTGAAATTTTCATTCTGTGTGTGAATGAATGTGCGAGTGACGCAGAAATTACACACTTCAGTGTGAATTTAAAGAACACAACAGCTGCATTCACTTACTGAATCTTGTGGTTTTATCCTGAAGGTTTCTAAATGCAGATACAACAACAGAGGACAAATCAATCTTGATCCATTTGTGCATGTGCAGTCAAAATCTATAGACTCAGTGGAGGGAGTCTGTGGGAGGCATTGAAATGCCTTTAAACATTGGTATTAGCTTGGCTTCTTTAGGGGAATGAACGTGAAATGATGGTGTTTACATGTTATTAGCTATTTTACAGACTTAGCTTAGAAAAGTGTGTGAGAGATGTTTAATTCCTTCAGTTAAATACATAAACATGGTGTTGTGGTAAACCTGTGGCGGTGTCTCATGAAGAAATAACTTCATGATGTGCTTCAGTGAGCTACAGTACTATTCAGCAGTTTAGGATGTTGTAGCTGAGTGTGCTGCTTTCCTGCCAACCTGGGTTTTTTATTTATTTTTTACCTTCTATTTTCAGTTTGCACAGATGAGCTTTTAATGTGGCCATCAATTTAAAATGAAACAAAACTAAAATAATATAATTTTTATTCTACAAAGTCCCTAATAACACACATGCCGTACAGTGCAATAATTGGCAAAGTGTCTGTTCAACGTGTTTGTTCACTATTGCAAAATGTAGCTACATTTCATTAAGCATTTCTTTATCTGCTGTACAGTGATAATAGAATATTCCTTGTTGGGTGTTAGTACAACGCTCAGCAGATATTTTAGCAGTGTTTGTAATGTTTTCTTTTAATTCAGACACTTGATACACTACCATTCAAAAGTTTGGGTTCAGTAATATATTTTTTAAATAGATGAATGATTTTACTCAGTACAAGTGAGTGTAAGGACTTGTACATTGCAAAACTTTAGCATTTTACTAAAAATCTATATCATATAAATAAATAAAAAAAGGTTTCCTCAAAAATATGAAGCATCACACCATTTGTGAAAACAATAATACCATTTGTATTATCACAAACTGTGATAATAATCAGAAATGTTTCTTGAGCACCAAATCAACATAGCAACAGAATGATTTTTGAAGGATCATGTGACACTGAAGAGTAATGATGCTGAAAATTCAGCTTTGCCGTCACAGGAATAAGTTACTTTACATTTTAAAATATATTTCAACAAAAAACAGTTATTTTATTAAATTTTATTATTTCAATTTTACATTATTCATGTTTTACTGCATTTTCGATCATATAAATGCAGCCTTGGTGAGCATAAGAGACTAAAACATTTAAAAATAAAATTTGACTGACCACAAACTTTTGAAATGTAGTGTGCAAGTTAATATTGATAAGGGTCTGTCAGGCTTCAGAAATGACACACAGTGGAGGTTGAAGTCTGAAGCCATATGATAGCTTTATGTGATGAATAAACCAAAATTTCCCATATTTCCCAAGTCTTGCAAATTTCTTAAATTGTATAATGTAGTTTTTCCTTGCATTGTGAAAGTTCATCTGGGTCTGCCAGGCTTCAAAAATGACACACACACACACAAAAAAAAATCTGAAGCAATACGATAGCTTTGTCATAAATAAACCCAAGTTTATGGAGTTATTGTCTGAATATCCTTCCTGTTGCTTTAAATAAATTCAGATGAGTTTGGAAAGACATGAAGGTGAGTACATGATGACAGAATTCTATTTTTGGGTGAACTAATCCTTTAAAGTAGAGCATAATGCAGTCCAGGTGATGCGCTCTATCACTGATATCCTGATGATTTATGTACTGGGTTGAGCTCATAGTTATGAGTGCAGAGGTATTTATGTGAAAGAGTTAAGTTCGAGAGCAATTGTTCATTCTTTCCTCTCCACTTTTCCAGGTCATTGGGGCAGGTGTATGGGGGAAGAATGTGGAACTGGCGGGGTCCAGTCCAGAACGGTGTGGTGCATCCACACAGAAGGCTGGACCACGCACCACTCCAACTGCCGGCACGCAGACAAACCCGAGAGCCAGAGGTCATGCTTTAAAGTGTGTGAGTGGCACCAGGATCTCTTCGAATGGGAGGTGACAGAATGGGGGCCGTGCGTTCTAGCCCCCTTCCAGTCCAACGAGCTCAAACCTCGGACTGCGGAGTGCGTCACGGCCCAGCACGGCATCCAGAGACGGAAAGTCCATTGCGTGCGCACCTCGAACCGCACGGCTGTTACGGAGAGGATATGCGAGTTCTTCTCCCCGCGACCGGCGCTCGAACAGGCCTGCTTGATCCCCTGCCCTCACGACTGCGTTGTGTCCGATTTCTCCTCCTGGTCCGGCTGCAGTCGAACTTGCGGCAGGGGTCTCCAGCATCGGACCCGCCATGTGCTCGCTGCGCCGATGTACGGAGGTGCTAACTGTCCTAACCTCACCCAGACGAGGAATTGCGCGAACCTTTTGCCCTGTCCGGTTGGGGAAAGCGAGCATCACTACAGCCTTAAAGTCGGCCCCTGGAGCGAGTGCAGGCAGCCGCAACACAAGGGGCTTTGGATGAGCGGAAGGACCATGCTGGACTTCAGCACGGGAGATACCGAGAGGAACACCGTGAAACGGCATATCCAGAGCTCCCAGCTGCACCACCACCACCACCACCACCACCACAGCCTCAAGGGCTTGGACGTGGAAATCGGCTACCAGACGCGCCAAGTTCGTTGCATGCGCAGCGACGGCAAGAACGCCATGCTGAGGTAAGAAGCCCTGAACGTACGCAGACACATCAGGCGTGTCTATTCAATTTACAATAATCTGTGTACAAGCAATGCATGCCTGAAAGACAAACCCTCTGAGAACATAAACCCTTTTAAGGTCTAAATCCCAGATTATGCTCTTGAAAGCAAGGTACTGCTGCTGCTTGTGTGAAAGGAATTGCTGTGCAGCTGGATTTTTGAAGCGGCTCTGTGAAGTGGGCCTAGCTAAATCGGTTAGTCCTCCATTAATCTCCCTCCCGCTGCCGTACTATACAAGGTGAGCAGAGAGACATGCCTCTGGCAGCAGCGACGGCAGCATGGGAGAGCTGGATCTCTGAGCAGAACCGACTCTGGCGTGATGGAAAGGATTGAATTTACTCTCTTGCTGCAATCTCTGCATCCATAGTATGAGTTTGGAATGACGGTCAATCACTGTTACGCTGTAGTTTGTGCATTATTCTCATTTCGGTCTCGCTCTCGGTAGAATAAGAAGTCGTTGAGATGTAGCTCATCCTTCTCTCACAAAGAGTATGGATTTCCTGCAAACTGAGGATAATGAATGCTGGAACTAAGGCAGGCTTTGAACATGACTTTTAAGATGCCTCCTTTGCAAAATATTGATTCACAGGCAGGCACTCATGATAAAGGTTTTAAGTCTCAAATGTAGACTTTCATGTCTTTGCTCTATTTTACCTGTGTTATGGTGCTGTCTGCTGCAACTTGCTTTCTGAGGTAGTTTATGTCTAATAATACAGGGGTTTGAATATTTTAGACACCATAGAGCCCAGATATAATCATCCTTGTGAGAGGGACCCCCATCCTAAAATTTAAAAAGGCATCTGTATGTATTCATGGATTAAGACCAAATGTATACTGTGAAAAATTTATGTTATAAACATATGTAAAACATAATTAGAAAAATATTTAGTTGCTATTTCATTACATTAATGCATTTGTTCCTGTACAGTTAGATGTATTATTTAATACATTTACATTTGTATTATATATATATTTATTTTAATTATATGATTTATTTAGTTTAATCTTATTTCTAACAAATACACACTACAAATAATGCACATCTGCCCATTATTTGATCAAAATCCACTTTTGATCGTAGTCGGAAGTTATTACTCGCACTCAGTGATGGTTTCTGTGTAGTACATTCAAGACTTGGAATTAAATGCCCACTGCTATGATTGGGTAATAGTTTTGCATATTAAAATAAGTACTTGGAGTTACCACAGTTATAATTGACAAAGGCTGACTTACTGGGTTTTGACTAAACTGAATTATGAATAATTATACCATTGTTTGTTACACTGTTGTTCTCATAGGTTAGGCTATTCATAGTTCATCCCTTTCGATAAAGTTGTGTTTTAATTTTAATGAAATGTGTCGTAATGTCTTACTGATGACAAAACAGAGGATGTCGCTCACTGTAGCTTCTTCGATCTGTAACAGACAAAGAAATTAGTGACACATGAAAAAACACTGTTAGTCATAATTGTGTTTTGCGACATTACTGTCGGATCCAATGTAGTTCACTCAGTCTATCTGAAAAGCCTGCGTTGAACTGTTTCTTGTAGTAAAATGAAGGGAACAAATGAACAGTGTCTTACCGAAGCATTCTAATTGGAACTTTGTTAAAAATAAAGTTCATCCACACTTTCTTAATGTTAGGATCACAAGGAAGGCAGTGCAAAGAATGTGTTTTTCCACAACTTGGCACTTCAAAACATCTTGTAACCCTAAGAGTCATCTCTATCGTTTTGTTACTTGAGTAATCCTGTGTTTGCATCTCTCTCGTATTTACCACTACATAACGTGCAAATTTGTGTGAGGGGGTAAAGAGGCAATGGTGTAGAAGTAGTCTTTTGTCGCACTATTATGTACTAATGTGACAAAATCTGAAATGAGTCGTTTTCTGAGCTTGGTTTCAATAAAAGCTATTTTTATACTAACGAGGAACTTTAGGTTCGGAAACTTTCAGGATATTTTTATTTTATGTTTTATTTTTACTCTTATGCCAAAAGATCAAGAATTTGATTTCTCAATTCCCCTTTAAGGAATATTTTTTGTGTGTGTTTTACAGTATATCTATAATATGGGTGATTTATTGCCTTATGTGAAGTGGAAACAGCTGTATAACTGTAAGACCACAAAGCAACACTTCTTGATGTGACTTTTTTAAACAGGCTGTAAAATGGGGATCATCCCTTGTTAATCCTCATGTCAGGTGAAAAGAGGCTGCGACACTTTGACACACAAATATCTTCATTCTTCACGCTTTTGGCATTGTAACCTGCCAGTGAAACTTTGCATTTCTTGGGTGTTGCGTGCGTCATCTGTGGTTATTTCCACTGAGATCAAATCTGCATCTGACAGCAAGACCTGACTATATTCTGTCAGTATATGCATTTTTTAATATGTGAATAGTTGCTTCAGCGATTGAAATGTCTTTTGTCTATGGAAAGGTAGGTGTTCTTGCTGCATTTTTCAGTTTTCCACATTTGCTTAACACAGATTTCGGAGCATTTTCATTCAGTTCAAAGTGGAGAGAGTGTGTGGGGGTTTGTAGAGCAGAATGGGGTCTGACAGGTTTACTACAGGTGTAGAATAACAAGAGAGAGGCCGCGGTGTTATTTTACAGTGAGACAGAGCATTCACTCCAATTAACATATTCATTTGTAAATCCTACGTGCATGCTTAATGAAATGTAGTGATTTGAATATTTCCCACCTGAGTTCAATTTCTGCAGTTTTTCCAATTATAGTCCAATTATCATTTAAAATGAAGTGAAAATAAATGCTACACAAATGGATTATGATATACACAAGTAATTGAATCGGGTGACTTATACGCTAATTAGATATCCAGTTTGTTGTGAATTTATTCATATTTTAAATTGCAGATGTTGCTTTGTAGGACACAAAAGTGAATAACTCATCATAATATCCTTCACTTTACATTCATTACACTGGTGTCTTTCTATGCAAAAAATAAATAAATAAATAAATGCACTCGTTTGCTTTACAGTCACTCAAGTATACTTAGAATAATGAAAAATTAAACATTTCTGAGCAATAATTTATTTAGTCTTCACTTGCCACATATATTGTATTATAAATTATGCAAATTATGCACTGTATAGTTGGCTGAAAATTGTTGCTATAGGTTCATAATCTGTTGTTTTGTGAGTTTGTTTAAACTGAATCACAAATTCATAACTGCAAAATGCATAAAGGTTTTTCATTATGCCCTATCAATTATCAAGAATAGAGGAACAATTGATGGCTGTTATCTCATTTTATAAACCATATTCTCACTATGTTCTTTTAACTCTAAATGACAGAGACTATCTTATGTTCTTTTTGGCAGCATTGAAATGTTTGAATATATTTTCCCTGTGCTTCTCATTCTTAATTTATTTGTTTTCTTGCTCATAGTCTTTGTACCCTTGACAACGGGCCTGGGACATTCCAGTCGTGCATTATGCCCAGAGACTGCGAGACCTCTGATTGGTCCGTTTGGAGCCCATGTTCAAAGACATGCAGGGCATCAGACATGTCGCCTGGTTTTCGGGTCAGGACTCGAAGCATAACGCAAACTCCTATTGGACTAGGCAAAGAATGCTCTGCCCTTGAAGAAAAGGAAGCCTGCAACATCATTGGAGATTTACTTCCAAACTGCCCTAGGTTTGTATGTTAGCCTCCCAGTAATAATTCATTTCTACTGTATGTGAAAGTGTAAAAAAAAAAAAAAAATGTACTAAATTATTTTTCAAGTGTTGTGTTCAAGTATTTATTTACTGAACCCCTGTTGCATCCGAGCACTGAAAAGATTAGAAGAAGCTAATTAATGAGATTAGGTTTTTGATCAATAGCAGCAGACTGTTATTTCATTAAAAACTGCTGCTTTATGCATCATAACACTTTGCTTAGTCAATGCATTTTCATTAGTAGATGGTTTCCTACCGGAAAACAGGACGCTACGCCTATTAGTATCTTTCAGCGGCAGGCAGCTCTCTGTGTTCATTTATCCAATGCAACTTTTGAGAGGAGCCCAGCAGAATATAATGAGACTATAGGTCCAAAACAAAAGAAGTGTGTTTCACCACAGCGGGTGCGTGCTTTTGTTCTCCAGGTATGTGTGGAAGAGCACAGATTGGGGGGACTGTCAAGTGGCCCCTCTCCTCAGCCAGCAGGACAGAAGGCTTAACAATGTTAGCGTTCTCTGTGGTGGAGGGATTCAGACCCGGCAGCTGTACTGCGTCCAGGTCCCAGACAACTCCACCCCTCATCACAGAAAAGAGGGTAAGGTTCAGTGACAGTGAGTTCAGCGGTATGGCTATACAAAAATATATATTTCTGTGCATCTTTTCAGCTGCACGTGTTGATTTTATCATAGGTTATATACACTACTGTTCAAAAGTGTGGGGTCAGAAATTAACACTTTTATACAGCATGGATGCATACAGTAAAAATCCTGAAAATAAATCTATAATAAATATCACTTTTTCCACAAAAAAAATATTAAGCAGCACGGCATCAGCACAACTTTATAATAATAATAATAATAATAATAATAATAATGAAATAATTAGGGCTTTCAAAAGATTAATCGCGATTAATCGCATCCAAAATAAAAGTTTGTGTTTACATAATATATGTGTGTGTACTGTGTATAATTATTTTGTATATATAAATACACACACATGCATGTATATATTTAAGAAATATTTGCATACATATACTGTATATATTTATATATAATTTATATTATATATAAATATAATTTTTATATATAAAAATTACACATTTTTCTTAAATATATACAAGCATGTGTGTGTATTTATTTTTACAAATTTAATTATACACAGTACACACACATATATTATTTAAACACAAACTTTTATTTTGGATGCGATTAATCGCGATTAATCTTTTGACAGCCCTAGAAATAATATTTCTTGAGTATCAAATCAGCATATTATAGTGATTTCTGAAGGATCATGTGACATTGAAGTCTGGAGTAATGATGTTGGAAATTCAGCTTTGCAATCACATGAATACATTTCAGATTAAAAATATTAAAACAGTAAACAGTTATTTTAAACTGTAATATTATTTCATGTATTTTTGATCAAATAAATGCAGCTTTGATGAGCTTGAGATACTTCTTTCACAAACATTAAAAACCAAGTCACCTTAAGTACTAATCATCAATATCCAAAATGAGTCTATGGCTGCATCTGAAATCGCATACTTCCCTACTATATAGTAGGTGAGAAACAGTATGGAACAAAAGAAGTGTGTCCTAATTCACAGTACTCATAAAAGAATAGGCAAGATGTACCCGGATGACCTACTTCTTCCGGCGAGATTCTGAAGTGTGAATATGATGGACACTTTACTATCCCAAAAAGCCACGGGAGAGGATTTATGAATGGCAGTGAAGCGTCATAACTGGACGTCATAATGACAACATTAACAATCTTAGTATGTCCGGATTACTTTCATACTACACACAATCATACTATATAGAACACTGTTTTACCGGCCGTGAAGTAATTACTTATTCAAAATAAGTACCCACTCAAGAGAGTATGCGATTGCGGACACAGCCCATAACTTGGAATATAAGCGTAGGTGAACATAAATAATTATTGGTCAGTGCTTCACATTGCAAAGCCTCATTCATTGTGTGAAATCCAGATGGGAAGGTCTTTTGGTTAGCCATTTTTCATTAGCCGTGAGTAACCATGCCTTTTAAATAAAATAAAAACCTGTTTCTAAGATTAGAGGTAGTTAAAGGGAGTCACCTTGTTCTGAAATTAATTTTGAGGAGCTGCACTAGCCAGGTGAAAGCAGTGTTTGGATGGATTTAAGACATGCTGAGCTGAGAAAGGCATACAGATGAAGATGACTCCTTTCAATCAATGTTGTTTGGGGATATAGATCAATGAAAATCAACAGTGATGTTTGCTTTCCACCTGACCCAGAAAACTCACACTAATGTTAACAGAACACAGTCAAAGTGTGAGACTATCAAGAGGTTTGCCCAAACTTTTGAACACTTGTTTGACAAGTCACATTGAGAATCAATGCAATGCAAAGTCAATGCAAAATCTTTTTACTTTCTTACTCTATGTCCTTGTCTTATTGGAACAATTTGTTCAGTGCACGTTATTCTAGAACAAAAGCAAATTGTATTCATTTGCTCGTCTTCTGAAACAGCTTTCCTTTTCTGCTGATGTTTTTAGACCATGCAGGCTATTGGGTAATATTAATCCATAGCTAAATAGTTATTTAAGCATTTTTTCAACAAATTCACATTCAGTCTGGCTCCATTCTAGTACGTAACACTCTCATTTCACGATTCTAATCAATTATTGATGGATGCAATCATGTCCCACCATAAAAGTTTTCACCTTGAATATGTTTTCACTTGAAAATACATGAAATGTCAAAATTTAAATGTGTTGCAAATTGTCAGCATGAAATGGACATTTTATTTACTAAATTGCATATTAATGATTTTATAACAAATCATCCATGCATGTGTTTCATTTTTACTTTTATTTTTTTGACCTTGTAATGTTTTATCAAAATATCAATGTTCTTTCGGGGAAACGACAGACCTCTCTCTGGTGAGGAATGCCGGATCCATGCTTAAAGGGATAGTTCACCCAAAAATTAAGAATATGGGTAACCAAACAGTTTCTGCGCCCCACTGACTTCTATAGTATGGGGAAAAAATACTATGGACGTCTATGGGGACCATCAACTGTTTGGTTACCCATATTCTTTAAAGTATCTTATTTTGTGTTCAACAGATGAAAGAACCTCATACATGTTTGGAACAACATGAGGGTGAGTAAATGATGACAGAATTTTCATTTTTGGGTGAACTGTCCCTTTAAGTCTCGATCCTTTCTTACAATCAACTGCAAGCTTGGATTCAGATCTGCCTTCATTCAATCAACAACTGTTGGACAAAACCAAGTACATTCTGTTCTTTTTCCATAATCTGTTTCACTCTGACATTTTGACTCTAAACTAAATACTAACATTGGTTTACGAAGGCTTTGAAATGGATTTTATTCTTTGTTTTGGGTTGGGAAATGTTGTTCAGCATGAGAGATCAGAAATGATATTTAAGCTGAATTATATTTTGTCAAGAAAAATTCTTGCCTGACGTATGGATTATTTCTTACTATACTGTACGTCTTTGTTTTTGTCATTTTGTAGTGTCTAGGCCTGTAAGTGGGCTTCTGTGTGCCGGAGATTTGCCGTCTGCGGTGCAGCCCTGCTCCATACTGTGCCCACAGCTGTGCCTGCTCTCATCATGGTCCTCCTGGGGGGCCTGTCTCCACGACAACTGCATGGAGACGCATGGACGAAAAGGTAGGACAACATGGGAGTGAAATGTCATCAATAATTAAATACAAACCTGCCCTCTTATTAATAAATATTGAATAAAATTGACGATTGTACCACCTCTCCACTGAGCTAAACCCAGAGGTAACAGTATCTAAAACTGACACCACTTCTGGTGAGAGGTGAGAACATCTGTCACTGAAGCGAGCTGGCAGAGTACTGCCCTATAATGAGAGAATTTAGCAGAGGGCAGCCTGATGTCACATGAAGCAGTCACATATATATGGGGCTTTAAAGCAGAAATGACTCATTCTGGGCAATCATAAGTATTATCGCACACTGCACTCTTATCATTCACCTGCTTTTGAAGGTTAAAAATCAATCCATCATATGCATGTACTGTATATTGAAAGATTTCCTAATTTAAGAAATTGTAAAGAAGTTAATGTTAATTAATGTAGTTAAATGATGTTAACAAATGAAACCTTATTTTAAAGTGTTATCAAGAGAACTTTTGAGGAGACATATCTGTGGTCACAATTATTTTTCTCTCAAGAGACCCATCTGAGAAAGATTTACTTTCCATGTAAACGGATTGCTGTCTAGGAGATGTTGTGATGTCTTCCCAATGGGATTGTGTGATAGGGTGTCTCTTTATACATTGTTTAGACTAGACCTCGTTAGACAGGAGTCTATTTACTGCTCTCAAGCACTTCAACACCTTACTGCTGTTTCAGAGAGTGACGTTTGATCTTTGATATTGGATGAACAATGCAGAAATACAGAGCCTAGAGCTTTCAGAAATAGAAAAATGAACTTCTGCCCTACATATACAAACATAAATTTCATCAGAGGAGCCTTGTGGATTTTTTGTGTTTTGTTTGTTTTATTAACGTTTCTAGTGCATTACAAATCTGCAATTGCCCACAGTCATATTTTTATCCTCTTTGTGTGATCTTGTGGTATGGAGGAATGAATTGAACACAGGCTTGGTAATGATTGTAAGTAGCAAATTCTATCCAGCATTAATGTGAGTAGGGAGCTAGTGGGACCGATAAGGTTCTGAAGTATTGGAAGTGAAACGCTGCCTGCAGACTGCAGCCCTCCAGTCTTTCCTATGAATAAGGCCGATAGCTGCTGTGAACCTCTCAATTATTAATAATCGCAGGGATGTGTCTCCACCAAATTGTTTTTCACAGTTTAGAGGAGACCATTGGCCGTTCAGGCGTTCCTTTTGGTCCAGAAACGGGGCTGTTTGTGTGTGAACCGTGCATGCATGTTCTCCAAAGGAGTATGTCCTCCACTGTACTGCTCAGTGCTCAGGTGTAGTTTCGGAATAATGTGTAGTTGTAATTTGTTCTTTGGGTGTCCTGGGACTTAGCTGTTGTCATCTACTGAAGAAGAATGCTGCTTTTGGGTCTCAGAGGTGCAGGAAGTTCTTTGTTGCACCCTCAGCCTGTCATGTTTTGTCTTCAAATGAACAAAACTTGCATGGAAACATGGAAAACACTTCATTTTAAGGTGACAGTTACACATAACTTTGTACTTACTATAGTAATAACAGTAAATGATGCATAATTACAAGTAACTAACCCTAAACCAAACCTTAGGCGTAACTCCATATTAAGTAATATAGTTAATTAATATTACGCAGTACTACAATGTAACTATGGCACCTCAAAATAAAGTGTACTCTAAAACATTATTACACACATTATAATAAGAACGTCATATATTTTAAACTAATTTATTTCATTACCACAATAAATTCCTGTAAAAAATATAACCAATTCGCCTGTAGTGGGGGAGATTGTAACAATAGAACTCCTTTTAATTTACATTTATTTATACATTTAGGGATACATTTAAATGGTAACACTTTAGTTTGTGGTCCAATTCTCACTGTTAACTAGTTGCTTATTAGCATGCATATTACTAGGAAATTGGCTGTTTGTTAACATTCATAAAGCACAAATTAATGTTTTATTCTGCATGACCATTCTACATCCCTTAATCCCAATACCCAAACTTAACTTAACAACTACCTACTAAGTAAAACATAATGCTTACTTAGCTTACGCTCCGCTTCGCGTCGGGGTCCTGATCAGCCTGTCGGGGTTGTATGCGCAATAACAACCGCCTCGCTCTACAATATCCCGCTTATTACATGGCTACCTATCAAATAAATCAATAATTTGACACAGAATATTGATTTAAAAAGGAGTTTATTGATTTAAAAACGATTGTATTGCTTCCGCTAAAGAAAATAGTCCGTTCCGTCTCTACGGTTAGAATCCTGCGTCCATAGCAACGCTCTGTTTTTCATGGCAACGGTGTGTTATACTTAGCAGCGGTCTGTCATCAAGAAATAACAGACCGCATTCTACATTAGAATTCAACCAAGCCATGTAATAACAACATAATATAAACTATATATAACAAGCAGTAATTGGGAGTTTATTGAAGCAACAGTTGTAGTTAATAATTAGTTTATGGTGAGAACTGGACCCTAAACTAAAGTGTGACAGTTTAAACGTTATTTTGTAGCAGACACATATGGGAATATTATACCAATGTTTGAAATCCATATCTCAAAAAAGATACAGATTGGAATACAGCAACAGTTGGAACCAAAAAATTCCCCTGTAGGACTGTTTTCTATTGGCATCTGTGGAAACAAATGTTAGTGGTTTAGAAAAAGCTATAAAACAGACTGTCTACAGAGAGAAAGGGCATGTTGTTTGGTTTTCTTACACAAAATGTCCTTGTTTTGAATACATATATAGAATATAGACTAGTTTTCAGCATACTGAATGATATGGTATACATCTGTTCTTAGAGACAGAGTATTTTTGATGTCTGCTTAATTATTTTGTGTTAAGTGAAGCAAACTGGTTTTCCTCAAGGTCTAAATTATATATGTGATATTTACAGAGCTCTCATCACACAATGCACTCATGTCTTATACAGTCGATTTTGTGTTAAAGCAATGTTGAGAGCTGTAGGGTGTTTTGATTATTTCAAAGGCTTGGCTTGGCACTATGATTCTCCCTGGACTGCAGAGTCAAGCCTCCCTGCAGGGGTGTGAGATGAACCAAATCTCACTACTGGCATGCACATAGTCAAGGAGCAAAGATATGAGGAGTTAGTATCTACTCATCACAGACCGTAAACAGGATCAGATGGTATCCAGACAGCTAGGATTCCACCCTCGTGTTAGCCATCAGATCATCTTGTTTGATAAATTATGCTTGGAGTAATGCCTGATTCATCTTTTTTCTTTTTCTAAGCACTGTACTGTAATGTATATTGATGTCGTCCAGAGCTGGCTTTAAGAACGTATGCCAATTTATGAAATATTAATTAAAACTAGCCTAGTGTTTTTTTTCCCGGAGAGGCTTAAATGAAAAGACGACGACCATGATCTTTCTAGCAGACCTTTTTTGAGAACAGTGTTTTGCTTTCATGTTTAACCAGTACTTTTAGGTGTTAAATCTTCATATTCCAGCGTTATTGCAGTCATGACTGGCGTCTCAGTTTGCAGTCATCGCTCATAGCTTTAAAAATGAGTGAATGAAAATTGTGTATTCAGGCAAATTACAGAGCAGGAGGAGGAATTTATTCTACTAACAAAAGCTGTGACAGAAAGCTTTTTGAAATGAGTTTCTATTAAAGGCATATTTAGCCACCGCTAGAATTTCAGTTCAGAACTCACTGGCCAGAAACTCGTTTTCCTTTAGAATACCCCTAATCCACCTGTCTCTCGCTCTGTTCACAGGCTACAAGCAGAGGAGGAGAGAGGTGCTGGAGGAAGGATCTGGAACAGAAAACTGTGCCCATCTCCTGGAGTCAATGCCCTGTGAGGATCCGGTGTGCTTTTTGTGGCAGGTGCTGTTTGAGAGCGCTTGTGTGCCCAGCAAAGGGAACTGTGGAAATGGAACCAGGACACAAACTGTGGCTTGCGTCAACTCACAAGGTATACAGTCAAATTTTTTTTTTGAATTGTATCATATTATTTCAAATTTGAATGAAGTCTCTTATGCTCAACAAGAAAAAATATAGTAAAAACAGTAAATATTTGTGAAATATTACTACAATTTAAAATAATAACTATATTTCAGTTTATTCCAGTGATGGCAACGATATTATTGTTATTATTATTATATTACAGTTGTGCTGCTTAATATGTCTATCTATTATAGAACTGAATTTTCTTTTGTGATATATGTCTGTCACTAGACCTGTAACATTTAGCTGTAGTGATACGCACAACACAGGAGATTCAGAGAAGCAAACAGTATTTATTAAGAAATCCAAGGAGAACAGAGGAAACCAAGGGCTTAAATATACAGAGATAATGAGGGAAATAATGAACAATCGGTGAACGTAATATGTAACTAAGGAAACAAACTAGCGAACAGAACTCAGTCTAATACACACACACACAAAAAAATTAAATAAAAAAAACTCATTGGACAAACTCAATTTAATTGAGGACAGGATTTCCATCTAATAAATTTGTGTAGCCCAAACTCATAAAAGACAAATTCATGCAATGAAATGGTCCAACTCAGTTTGATCAAATACAGTTCAAATTAAATTGATACATTTCTAATGTTACTTTTTATGCTTGTTAAACTTTAATCATCCAAAACATTCATTCATCATTATACACAATGTATATAATGAACAAATAAGAAAAGGCTGGTGTCACTTCTGACATTAGCATAGGTCACTGAGTGCCCAGAGACTATACACAGGCACCACTCTTCTGCATAATGGTTACCACAAAATTCATTCCTCTAAATTTCCAACATAACTGAAAATTAAACACTAACATTAACAACATTTTTCCCTTTACTGAAAAACTGAAATAATACTTTAATCCATAAATTTACTCTCCTAATGCAGTCCCTTGCAAAGCATGCTGGGAATTACAGATACACTGCCCAGTTAGTTATGTCAACAAAAATGATTAATGTAGTTTTAACACAAATGTATTAAAGGAGAACTCCGGTCAATTTTCAGGGTTTCCACGGGGTCTTAAAAAGTCTTAAAAAGTCTAAAATTCGGAACTTTCAATTTTAGGCCTTAAAAAGTCTTAAAAACGGCCAGATTTTCATCCTAGGTCTTAAATTTCATTTAGTCAGGTCTTAAAAAGTGTTTACCCTCGTTCATTTCCAGAAACGCTGGCCGCAGAAAGTTATTACAAAGTAGCAAAAAAGTATCGAGTTGTAGCCTACAAAGCGGAGCCCTAGAGCAGGGGTCTCCAACACGTCGCTCGCGTGCTACCAATAGCTCGTGGCTTGATATAAACTAGCTCGCCAGAGGCCGTTCACATATCGCGTCTTTTGCGCGCTCAGATTTGTTCAAATGTAGCCGCGCGCTCATAATTGAAGCGACGCGCAATTTTTATTTTTTTTACCAGACGCAACGAGATGAAAAAAAAAATCTAAACTTTTCAGAATGCCGCAAACGCACCGCAGGTCATGTGACAGGAACCAACCAATCACCCCTTTCCATAACAACATTGAAAGCTCAGTCAACATGAAGGATGGGGGTGCACCCAAACACTACTAATAAATATAAGCTAATGTATAAATGTCAGTAATTTATCTTTTTTGACTCATTCTTTTTATAAAAAAAGATTTAAAGGCTGAAATATGAGGTTTATCTTTGTATAAAACCTTTTTTGTCAAAACTTTATTTGAACTTGTACATGTTAGTAGATAACATGTTGCAAGACACTCTTTTAAAATCTGGCCAGCACTTTTAATGCTATTTTAATGTTTACGTAAAAAAAAGTGCATATTGATGCTAATCAATTTGTTATTTGCTCTTTTTCGACATAAAACTTGTTGAATTGACTTCATTCTGTATTATTAGTACTTTTTGAACAGGATTCTGTAATAACCGTGATCATTTTAAACATCTCACCATTTCCTCTCTAGTTATGATCAACTATGATCAACTAAAATCAACAATAATTGTGTTTTTACAGTATAATGTGCAAAAGTAAAATTTTCTATATAAAAAAAAATCTACCTCTCCCTCTCTCTCACACACACACATCAGACAATCCTAGATAGATAGATAGATAGATAGATAGAGGGCAAGTTTTAAACCTGCTTTTAGCCTCTTAACATCCTTGATGTGTCATTACAAGTGCACAGCTAATGTGAGTGATTCCTTCAGAGTGATCACGGGTGAATCTGACTGCAGTAGATGTGAAAGATATTAATAAAAATGATGTTATTGATTGTCGAGTTCACACGCATAGGTTTAGTTACCTATAATCATGCGCGTGAACTCGACAATCGATTACTATGGACTTCGTAATGACACATCAAGGATGTTAAGAGGCTAAAAGCAGGTTTAAATATTGCCCCATTGAAGTCAACAGGGTGCAAATTTTAAAAAGAGGATAACACGGTGTAGGCAACACCGATTTTTGACGTTGTTCTCTGTATTGACAGCACTCCAAATTTACCAAAAAAATGTAAATTTTCCTTTAAGTAAACTTCCGTTTTAAATATATTTGGTGGATTTAACACAGTTTCATTAATTTATGACAAAATGTTAAAAAAAAAATTGTTTTTTGAGTGATGCATGCACAGAAGGTGCTCATCTTTGCTAAATCTAACTGCAGTGGTCAGGTGGCACATCCGTCACGTGGTACAAGTAGGAGCTCTCAGACAATTCCCATCTTACAAACTGTAATTATGAGCTCTACGAGGACGTGAGCGCTTTTTACAAGTTGAAATCACGTAATTGCAGTAATTACGACATGGCGTGAACACACCTTTAAACTTAACCCTGACAAGATCAATTTAATATAAATTGAATGCATTCCAGCTGAATAAAAGTATTACAAATGTATTTGTAATGTAAGAGCAGGTGTGGGCATTTGTAAATATAATTTGTCTGGCTTCTGGTGCCATTCGCTTCCAGTTATTTTTAGCTGTACAAAACAGCTTATTATGCTGCTTAATATTGTAAACAGGTATTTCTTACCATATTGTTTTATGGTATTGTCGTAAATATAAACACACTGGTTTATAGCGTAAATAGTTTTACCATTTACTGCACATTGTTATTCTTCTAGTTATCTCCCTACAGCAGCTAATTAACATTCACAGAAAAAGCTTAATTCTGCGTTGCAAAATAAGGTGGATAGAGCCTACCCCAATTTTCTCTCTCTAGATATGTGTGAAGTTCATTTTTTGATGTATATCTTTTTTGATTTTCATGGCCTTTTTATCACCCACCAGGCAAAGTCTGATTTCTTAGAAAAAGAATGGCACACCATGACTTGGTATCGTTCATGGCTGGGTTTCCCGAAACCTTCTTAACGCCACGTCATTCTTAAGTTACACCTTAAGCTGTACCTTATTGTTAATATGTGTTTCCCGAAACGTTCTTAGTTAAGTATACCTTCTGTAAGTCATATTCTGTAAGGTTGGTCTGGACCACTCTTAGCTTTACCTTATCACTGTTGCAGGTCTATACGAATATAATTCTGAAGTTTTAATACACCCAGACAGTGTTCAATTAGGCTAATTCAAGGGTTTTCATGCAAAGAATTAAAATGTCATTTTATGGATTGTTGTTAGATTTTAAATTATATTATCCAAAGGTACATCAGCTGGCAAACCATTAAAGGCTTAATAGTCTATTTAAAGGGAATGATTGTGGTGGGGAGTTTGCTCAAACTATGGCAGCGATACAGCGAATAGTTGTTCTAAAAGACGGCGCCGTCCGCGGAACGCTTTCAAAGGCCAGTGAAAGCAGACTGTCCTGTTCGGACGCTAATTGTTTATCATGGGCTCGTACGGTATTAAAAAAATTTACGGTGCTTTTTTGCCGTCCGAATCCATAACGTCAGTGTTTTTTCTCACCCAACCCGGGAAAAATCCCTGGCTTCATTGTTTTTTGACAAACAGGTTGTGTGGGAATATAAGTGCTTCTTTCATAAACACCGCTTTCTCACATAACGCAGTGAAGCAGCCCCTGCATGAGAGAACAATTGATTCTCGACACTCAATATCAGCCAATTCAGCACGGGCAGCACCCGGTAACGTCACACGTAAGAAGGTATATCTTAAGTAGCTTTTTAAAGTATAGTTCGGGGAACACGCCTAGTAATGGTACACCTTTAGTTAAGTTATACCTTAAGAGTCTTCGTAGCGCGCTAAGAGACAACGTTATCGGGAAACCCAGTCCATGTCCGTAGTGAAAAGGATGCAGGCCAGGTTGCATACCACAAGGTAATACACAAGGTTTAGGGGTGTTGAATAAAGCATAAGCAACAGAAATAGTGCTGTTTTAGCCAGCACTACTAATATATTCATATCAAAAGGATTCTAACATCATCCCCAGCAAAAAAAAAAGATCACACTGCTTTTACAAAAGATAGTAATGCAAAGTTGTAAGCTACAGTAAAAAGTATCTAGTGTCTGGACAGAATTCTGGTTGATTTCAAATAAAGAAAAGGCTTTTAAGAGCAGCCGGACACATCGACCCATGTCATGTCAATGTCACACTCTTTCATCAATGCATTACACTAGCTGATATTTAGCCAAAGAGCTGCCTGAAAGCGTTTCTCTCAGCAGCATGCTTTGGAGATCAGCTAGTGTGACCCATTTTAACCAGACTGTGTAATTTATGAGAAATAGCATAAAGATGAGAAATCCAGCATTGTGAACTTGATGAAATCCGGCATTGTGAACTTGATGAAGCCTGAGTAAGACCTTAATAGCCCATCTTTAAAACCTGCTAAATTAATGGGGGCTTTTTTGCATGTTTTATTATTATGTCATGTTCCTGAGGAGAGTGTTCCTGACACACAGGTCTGAGAGGTGTGGGATGTTTAAAACTGGACGTAATTAGAACCAGAGGGTTTTCTCATAATTCTTGATTCCAGTTGAAAACTCATTAGATGTGTGATGTTAAGTTAACTCCAGTGTCAAATACTCTTTCCCCGCAACTTAATTGATGAGCTAATTGAAGTAATTTGACACAGTCAGGTGTTTTGGGGCATGAGGAAGAGCATCTTATTATTTTTTCATTTGTTTATATATTATTTCACACTTGACGACTATAAAGGGCCTCTGTGTTATTATACAAATTTTGTTTGACCTCATTTTCAGAAGAGCAGCTCTCTTATTTGAATGCAATGTTGCTATGCAAAATTTAATTACCCCGTATTTATAGGTAAAACAAATTTGTGTAACAAAGAAGCGAGTAATCATCGTTAACAGCATCAAAATAGCTCTCTTGATTTTGATAATTATGTTGATGAGAAGTCTGGTAAAAATGAACCGTGAAGTGGCTCAGGTGTTCTATTGTTTAACCTTTCTTCCCAAACCCAAGAAAGAGACTGACAAAGCAATGAAGGATTTTTGGGCACGTGTTGTTTTCAATTCAGCTTTTTTGACTTCCTTTTACCAGAGTTAATTGGGCTCTGGAGGACAAGGCATTTCCTCTGTTCCTGCTTTATTTCCAAAGAATAAACATATTGATGCGTGAATATCAAAGCCTGTTCCACTCTGACCATGAGACAGGGAATGTTTTCTCTACCTTGATGTTCAGAGTGCTCCATTTTACTGGCCAGTTAAAGCTCATTGCATAGTGATCTATATCCCTCGATTCAAGGGCAGGACTGAACTCTTTTTACAGCCTGGCAGCACTCTTAAGAGACACCTGTCATACAGTTCACAGCCTGATTGAAATCCAGCTACAGCCTTGAGTGCATTAGCACATCTCTAGAGTACAGAAACTCACACCACTGGACTTTTGACTTTCTGCATTAAGTGTGGTCCATATTGCAGGTCAATTGGATGATACGGAGACATAAAGGGACATGGTGGTGGAAATTTTTTTTTTTTCTTTTGCGTTCTCTCTCAAAACTTTTGCTTTCCCCCGCAAAGATATTTGCGTTCTCTCGCAAAACCTGTTGTGAGCTCGGACAAACACTTCCTGTTTAATATCCCACTGGCAGTGTTTCGGACAGCTCAGTACGTTAACAATGGAGCGGTTCATAGATTCATAGATAAAGAAATGCAGTCAGTGCTAGGTTCAAAGAGTTCAGTAAAGTTGGCAATATATTCACAGATTAGAACTTCCCAGAACAATAACTTATGAGCTAAATGTCGTCGAAACACAAATGACACCTATTTCCAATCATAATAGCATAGACAACGAGCTACAGTACAACCCAATTTTCCTCAAAACTAGCTTGGTAATATAAATTGGTCTCTATGAGCAGGCGGCTGAGAGACAAATCCAAAGTGCAAAATCCGAAAAACATTACTACAAAAATAGTCATTATCTTCAATGTTATACACTGTAGTGTCACCAAATTCAGTTTGCACATCAATGGTCTCCTACTAGTCATACTACAACACTTAGTTTGATAACATGAGCTTTTGCGCATACGGTGAACATACTCTGGGTTGGCTGAACTTACTCCCGGGTGCATTTTTGGAACCAACATACCTTGAGTAAGCAAGGTTTGAGTTACCTTACTTTCTTGAATACCCCCTGGACTTCTGTTTTGACAGTGACCGCGCCTGTAGCTCCCATTCTATTTCTCATTAGTTCACTACTGTCTTTCTTTAACAGTTTAGTTTTCCCCTTCCCTTCCCAAGTAAGTTTTCATGTATATATTCACTGGAAAACAAGCAAAAATACTAATTAAAATATTTTTTAACAGCGCATGTGCAAGCTTATGCAGAAAATTGTATTAACCAACATAGGGTTTTCAGTATGCGACAAATGAACAACTTGAACTGTCCAGGGTGTCCATCTCGTAGATGCACAGCAGTGGGGAATGACTCCAGGGAATAGAATAAAAAAGAAAACGCTTTTATAATGGCTACAGCAAAGCATTCTATCAAAGTCAAAGAATGTCCCGTTTCAGTGGAATTAAATAATGTTTCAGCTCCTGGTGCTGCAAAAACCTCCATGTGAACTTCTCTATATGTCCAGACCCTTAGTTCTCCAGCAGCTAACCCACGCTGTGGGCAGTCTAATAAGGGTTCTTGTCAGTGAGAATCTCTGAATATCAGCTCCAGGTGTTTCTGCTTGCCAGTTTCTCTTAAGTGTTCAACTCCGTCGGGCAAACGAGGAGTGGCAGTTTCCATCTCTGGACTCTGTAGCAATTCCACATTTCCTTAAAGGAATTCAAATAGACTAGCGAAGTCCTCTGAGAAACAGAATTTGTTCATTATTTTCACAGCACTTCAGGTTCAGTGTGCAGCCTCCGTGTTCATTTAGTCTGATGACAGAAGCTCTATTACACCAGGGTGTGAAGTGAAAAAAAGTCATAAATAAAGCATATCTTCTGGCAGCTGCGAATGTTTTACTGCATTCTATTATAAATGCTTTTATTTATTTTTCACTTTACTTAACATTTTCATACCTTCAGCTTCGCAGTGCTGATGGCAGTGGGGTGTGATGTCACATCTGAAGTTCTGCGGCATTAGAGCTCATGTGTCAGTCAACACGGTTCAGCTGAGGGCTATCTCTAAAGCAGCATATTGAGGAAGTCAGTCATTTAACTTTGTGTCAGCAGCACGTTACTCAAATTCATTGAATCCTGTTGTCGCGGTTGTAATTTTATGCTGGTTTATGACCTCAGCGTTATAGCTCTCCAGCACTGCAAGAAATCCACAGAACACAGTGTCAATATATTATGAGGACCAAGGTCACCTTTTTTTTCTTTTCTTTTTCCCCCTTGAATTTACAGCAGACCAGAATCGTTGTGACCTCTGGCTAATCAACAGGGGAATCTCAGTGTAATTATAGCTAACGTCATACCCAGCACCAATGGAATCGATACATATAAGGCTAAATCAGTGACTGTAGATAAATGTGAGAAAATCAATTACAGAATTCTTGTGAAACGTTCAACGAATTGCTGTTATCTCACACTTTTTATGTTGTTTTCTGGCTGAGGTCTTAGTAATTAAATGTTTAATATTTGCACCTATTTGCAGTGCAGAGAAATGCCTTTCCCAAGTTATTAACATATTACTGTTAACATATTAATGGATGCAATTTATTAAATGTTTAATCACTGTGAAAAATTATATGATCAATAAGTTGTCAACGTATGCTTTTATATTGCTTTAACTCATCAAAATAAGTTAAGATTCAACTCATTTTTAAGTCGGTTTAATGTAATTTAAGTTGAAATGACTTAAACATCCAAGCTGATTGTACTTTAAAAATATAAAGCAAAATCTTTTTTTTTTTACAGTGATGCCATTTTTATGACAACACATTTATTCAGTTCCCTTTCAAGGGAACTCCCGTTGCGTCGAGAATGACGCTATGGGGAACGCTTTGCGTGATGACGTCTTGAAGCACATGTAAAATCAGTCCAATGGTGTGGCGGAACGTCAGAGGCGGGTAACGTCACGTACCAGGAAGCTATAAAAGCCGGCCCGAAACAGAAAACGAAAGCTTTCTGAGTCTTCAGTTGCGCTCTGTGTTGAATCTGTCCGTTTATTTGGTGTTGTCTCTCTATATATCTATATATATATTATTCAGTATGGCGAGCAAGCAGCAGTTTAGAGTGTGTGTCCATCCCTGCCCGCGTTATTTAACGGGAGGTGACACACACACTCTTTGTGTTGTTTGTTTGGGAGAGGAGCATGCCCAGTCAGCACTCGAGGGTGGTGACTGTGTGCATTGCTGTGCGCTTCCATTGCGTACGCTCCGATCCCGTTTGGCTCGGTTCAATCCCGACCACGTTCCCCAGGGCTCGGGTCCCGCCGCGGCTGAGGCTCGGCGGCGATCTCAGACCTGGGGTTCGCAAATGGATCTGTCAGTGGATGTTGAGACGGGCTCTGCCTTATCTCAGCCTCTTACTGACAGATCCAGTGCCTCTCATCAGGGTGTGGAAGCACGCGCGGCGGTTTCTTCCCCCCCGATGGAGGCACCAGTATTGCAACTTTCCAGCTCTAAGGAGTTGGATGTTGTGAGTATTGATGCTGAGTCTGAGGATTCGCCACCTCAGTCTCATGCGTTTGAAGAATTGCTTGATGTTATTACTAGAGCTGTTGACAGACTTTCAATTGAGTGGCCAGAGGATAGGCAGGACGTTCGTTCGAAAAGCAAGCTCGACGAACGCTTCCTGCCATCTCGTGCGCAGCCCCAGCGCAGGAGCCTGCCGTTTTTCCCCGATCTCCACACCGAGGTGTCGAGATCGTGGGGGAAACCAGTGTCTTACAGAGTTTATACACCACAAACATCACACTACTCCTCAATATATAAATATAAAGAGTATGGTTATGGGGAGATGCCGAAGGTGGAAGAGACGCTTGCGGGCTATCTCTCTCCAGCAACGGCATCTTCCCTGAAGGCTCCTACACTCCCCTCTAAGCCAGTTAAAGTGACATCTTCCCTGGTTCATAAATCATATGCAGCCGCTGGTCAAGCCGCAGCGTGTCTGCATACGATGTCAATCATGCAAGCCTATCAGGCTGAATTATTGGGGGATTTAGAGGAGGGCGGGGGAATTGGTCCTGACACGGTGGCCGAACTACGCAGAGCCACAGATCTGTCTCTCAGGGCCACCAAGGAGACCGCTAAATCTATCGGGCGGTCTATGGCAGCCCTGGTGGCCACTGAGAGGCATCTGTGGCTCAATCTAAGTGATATCAAGGATAAAGAAAAGCATGTCCTCTTAGATGCTCCGGTCTCCACTCGGCCACGTCTGTACGCCTTTCCCCCAGTTGCTCTGCTCCCGGGAGTTCTGGAGAGAGTTCGCAGGGACCGGGTTTGCCTGCTTCTTATAGCCCCGCGTTGGCCGGGCAGAGTATGGTTTCCCGATCTGGTCTCCCTCCTCGACGGGCATCCTCTGGAGTTACCCGTCAGGAGAGACCTTCTGTCCCAGGCAGGGGGCTCAATATTTCACCCCCGCCCAGAACTGTGGAACCTGTGGGCTTGGCCTCTGAGGGGGCCCAGCTCATAGAGTCAGGTCTCTCAACTGAGGTTGTTGAGACCATTCTACAGTCCAGAGCTCCCTCCACGAGGAAACTTTATGCCCTGAAGTGGAGAGTCTTCACTTCTTGGTGTAGTGACCGTCGGTTGGACCCAGTTAACTGCCCAATCGGTACAGTGCTGGAGTTCCTGCAAGACCGGTTCACAGCAGGTCTAACCCCGTCCACTTTAAAGGTTTATGTGGCGGCCATAGGTGCTTATCACATTCCTTTGGGTGGAATGTCTGTGGGGAAAGACCCTTTGATATCTCGTTTCCTTCGTGGCACTTGGAGGCTGAGGCCTGCAGTTCGCTCTAGGGTGCCACCATGGGACTTGTCCATTGCGTTACAAGGCTTGTCCCTGGCCCCCTTTTAGCCAATTGAGGAGGTTCCTGAGAAGTTTTTAACGCTGAAAGCTCTTTTCCTTCTTGCTATTTCCTCTCTCAAGAGAATAGGGGATCTCCAAGCGTTGTCGGTTGCTCCGTCATGCTTGGAGTTTGCTCCGGGTATGATCAAAGCATTTCTTCATCCGAGACCGGGCTATATCCCCAAGGTCCCCACTAATGTGGTCAGACCTATTGTTCTGCAGGCCTTCTGTCCTCCTCCCTTTCAAAATGCGGACCAGGAGGCTAATAATTTGCTTTGCCCTGTGCGGGCGTTAGACGCATATGTCCACAGAGCTGCCCTGTGGCGAAAAAGTGATCAATTATTTGTGTGCTTTGGGTCCCCTAACAAAGGAGGTCCAGTGTCTAAGCAAAGGATGAGCAAGTGGGTGGTCGAGGCTATCTCACTTGCTTATGAGGCGGCTGGGCAGCCTTCTCCTTTGGCTGTCCGGTCGCACTCGACGAGGAGTATGGCGGCCTCTAAGGCCCTTATTTCAGGAGTTTCTTTACAGGACGTCTGTGATGCGGCAGGCTGGTCCTCACCGCACACTTTCGTCAGGTTTTACTCTCTGGATCTAGACTCTGCTCCAGGGTCTCATGTTTTGTCTTCCTAGTGCTGCTCTCCAGATTACACACAGGACAGACATTCGTAGCTATGGAGCCGTTGGTATAGACGTTCCCCATAGCGTCATTCTCGACGCAACGGGAGTTCCCTTGAAAGGGAACGCCTCGGTTACGACTGTAACCTCGGTTCCCTGAAGAGGGAACGAGCGTTGCGTCGCCTTGCCATATCTCCTTCATGCCTGTCAGCTCGACTTCAGACTTTTACGAAGCTTTCGTTTTCTGTTTCGGGCCGGCTTTTATAGCTTCCTGGTACGTGACGTCACCCGCCTCTGACGTTCCGCCACACCATTGGACTGATTTTACATGTGCTTCAAGACGTCATCACGCAAAGCGTTCCCCATAGCGTCATTCTCGACGCAACGCTCGTTCCCTCTTCAGGGAACCGAGGTTACAGTCGTAACCGAGGCGTTTTACATTATATAACGTTTACATTATTACTGAAGGGATGGTTCTTCATTTATAAATCAAACCCAGACGTGATGTTTAACAAAAGTTGGATGCTGGTGAAATTTTAAGTAAATCAGTGGCAAAAATATCTTGCATACGTATGTCCATAAATTGTGGGGAAAGTTCTTTAATTATTGAATTATCAGAGATTTGCATTTCTGTATTGTGTTTTGATTCTGTTTAATTCTATGAAGTGTAATATGTTTGTTGTGAAGTGAGACAAAAAAAAAAAAAATATATATATATATAATTATAAATTATATTTTAAATAAATTAAATTATATTTATATTTATATATTACAAAATGTATATATATATATATATATATATATATATATATATATATATATATATATATATATATATATATATATATACACACAGTAGACTTATATTCCGGTATGAGTTTCACAAATTGACAATTTTAATTATTTAGGAAATGAATGTGTAAACTCCACAATCTTTATTTAAATTCATATACATATATATAAAATTAAATCTTTAATTAAATTATATATATACTGTACATTAGACGTTATTTAAAGGTTTGAGGTCAGTAAGAGTTTTTTTAAGTCTCTTATGCTCAACAAGGCTGCATTTATTTGATCAAAAATGAAGTAAAAACAGTAATATAGTGAAAAAATATTACAACTAAAAAGTTTAATTTTCAGCATGATTTCTCCATCCAGAAATCATTGGGGGGTTAGTTGCCTTGCTCAAGGGCACCTCGAACCCGCAACCTTCGGGTTACCAGTCTGACTCTCTAACCATTAGGCCACATGCATCCTCATGTTTAATGCATCCTTGTGGAAATTTTTTTTCCAAAATAGTCTTATTGATGTGGTAGATTTTTCCTAAACCTAACTACATACCTGGAACCTAATTACCTGGGGCGTCTCCAATCGACACCCAAGCGTCTACAGTCAACACTTAATAAATACATTTACCTGGGGCGTCTCCAGTCGACACCCAAGCGTCTACAGTCGACACTTAATAAATATATCTGGGGCGTCCGTCTACAGTCGACACCCAATAATCTTTATACTCTAGCTCTTGCGTCTACAGTCGACAAATGGCTTCGAGTTCCTTACCCCAACTTGTTCCCCTTACTAACTTTCTGCGCAGCAATAATAACAGACAGACTTCAGCAAATGTCCTTCAAATGCTTTAATCACAGCCGGGAGATCTTTCCAAGCAGTTCTCAGAGAATCTCCCCAAGAAGAAGCACAGCCGTAGGATCTCAGACACATTTCAGAGAGAATCCCACCCAAAAAGAAGAATACATCAGGTTTATATGACAAATACAAACACAACAAATAAGATCATCGTCACTAACTCATGACTTAACTCACGTCACATTCTATCAATATGATTGGTTGAATTGGTAAAAGCAAGCCCCCACCTTTTTACCCTATGGCAGTTGATTACTCAGTATATCATGACATAATACAGAGAGTGTATTTTTGATTTTGTCATGGTCAGCACTTGAGAATTTTCCATAACACAAATAGACAAAGAACAGAACGTTTTAGTATGTTGTGTTTCAGAGTGTTAGAATTTATTAGACCTAAAAAGGGACGTAAGGTTTAGGTGTTAGAATTGTTAGAATTATGGTTAGTATAAAAGATAGTTTACTATCTTATCTATTAAAAATCCATCACACTGACCCCAAACTTAATATGTATATTTATATATTGATTTATAATAAATATTAAATACATTTTCAATTGTCAGCACCCACACACTAGCACAGATGCACCATCATACTGTAGTGTTTTATAGGACTTGGAACCCCTGAGATTAGTTGATATTCTCATTCTCTATCAGTCCCATCAAACATGCTTTAGTCATTTCTGCCGTTAAAATGCTAATAACATCTGCCAGGTAGTCAGGTGAGGTGACAGGATGATGTGCTGATCTATAAGAACTGTAATCTATGCAGCAGATTAGAGGTTTGCCGCTGTGTGGTCTGTCCCAATAAGGCCATTTATCTCCTCTGAGCGTAGTGTAATTAGGGATGCGTTTGATGGATCTCACAACATCTTGCCCTCCTCCTCCCAGAGTTGACAGAAAACATGTGGCACTTCATCTTTTCCAGTGCTGGTAAAGATTACAGCTTCTTTTACCTTCAAAAAATGGTCTACCAATTAACCAAAAGTAATAGCAGTTGAATGGACATGCTAATAAAAGCCTGCGAATCTGCTCTCAGCAGTCATGTCCAGCATGTAAGAGTATCAATTAGACAGTGGTCAATGAAAAGACACGTTCACAGCTTATTCCCAGAGATAACGCTTGCTGTTCCAAATGGACCCAATTGTCCTGAGCTTTTTATTGAAAAGATGGTAGACTATACAACCTTGAAACTTGTAAGAAGATAAAAGTGAAATTCAATTTATATTGTTCTTTAGTACATAGGACATGTGTTACCTATGTAAGAGAGAGAGAGAAAAGGATTCAGATTTCTTTTGTTTTGAAAAATTAGAAAAATGACCTACTCAAGTATGTCATTTTGTGATTACGTGATTCATGAGCATAATGAGAGTGAAAGGTAAAGTGCTGAGGTGTATGTGTGAGTGTTTGGATCTTTTTAGTCTATGGTTTGGATCACACTGCGTGCCTTGCTTTTCATGACACATTTTCTAGAACAATAAAATAAAAATACAATCTGTTGAAATTTGATGGAAATTCGAGACCTCCAATCAATCACTGATATGTTTTTGTTTTTTTGTTTTTGTTTTTGCAAAGATTAAATTGATGCAAAATAACTGAAATTGATGCAAGAGAATCCCATCTGAATAGGGTTTGAGGACACTTAAGACAGTCGTGAGTTATGACACTTGATTGGGGACACCATCATCCAAAAGTGAGCAGCTACAGTGCACTGTTCGTTTCAGCAGGAAACACATTAGTTACACTAACAGCTCTGTTCGACTTACTGGAGCACTGACCCTTGCAGCGTCAGTAAGAGTCATCTGCATCACAGATGTCGGCGTGTGCCCGTGGGCAAGCTGGCACTGATTGCTTTTTGAGTGGGGGAGACGGCGCACACAGATTTTACTTTGTACAGCTTTTTGGCTGTCACTTTGTGATGTGTCAGGCCAGTGTTGCACAGCGCTAAATTATGAGTCTTGCAAGTTAGCTGACATGATTGAGTGCATGGATGCAATTTCGCTGCTGGTGGCCACAAAACACTGTATCACACGGATGGTTTGCTCTGAGCTTTATTCCATCCCAAAATTCAATGTTCAAGCTTTCAAATTAAGGTTAAACTTAAAATTTAAACTCTGAAATGGCAATGATAACACTGGTCAGTCTGAAGGAGCAAGTTCGAGTGGAAATACAACAGTACTTGGACTTGCATGCCATTGTGATATTTAGGGCCCGAGCACCGATGGTGAGAGGACCCTATTGTTTTTGCTCCGTTTATTATTCTTCTTCTTCTTCTTCTTCTCCAAAGTGAATCGCTTTTTAGAGGGCCTAAACATGCTCGAAAACTCATGAAACTTTGCACACGCTTCAGAAGTGGTGAAAATTTACGTGTGATATGGTTTTCAGAATTGGGGGGGGCAAATTCGGTAAATTATTGCCCCCACATTTTGCCCCGGCTCCTGGTTTCACGTACAGGTATGAAATTTGGTACATACATGTAATGACCCAATACCTACAGAAAAGTCTCTTGGAGCATAGCCCTAAACACAACAGGAAGTGAGCTATTTTGAACTTCCTCCTGGATTTTGGCCATTTTTCGTAATTTCCTGATGTTGTACTTTAACGAACTCCTCCTACAGATTTGATCTGATCCTCTTCAAATTTGGTGAGTGTAATCTTAAGGCCTTTGTGACGTTAAATTGCGAAGATCTAGAGTTTTCGTCGAAGGGTGTGCCCTCGGCGGCCTGACAAACATCTATCTATAAATTACAGGAACGTCTGTCTGTCTGTCTGTCTGTGTGTGTGTGTGTCTGTTCCTCGCATATCTCTCGAACCGTTAGTCCGATTGATTTCAAACTCGACAGGTGTCTTGCCACGGGCACGAGTAAGTGCAGTGCCAAGTTTGACATTGTTTGGATGAGAAATGCAAAAGATATCGTTAAATATATCATTTTTAGAAGGTTGTGGTTTAAAAATAAACATTCTGACATTAGAGAGTTGTATCGGTCAAAGAAGCCCCAAGAAGGCTGTGGTTTAAAAATAAACATTCTGACATAAACACTCAGTCAGCTACACTGTTTACTTCTGAATATTATAGTTTGGTTCCCGAACGTGATAAATCCATCTATCTATAAATTACAGAAACGTCCGTCTGTCTGTCTGTGTGTTATTCGCATATCTCTCAAATGTGAGATAACCACTAAATGTGTGAAAACCACTATTTTCTGTTTCAAACTTTCACATAGCATCTTTAGGTTATAACAACATTGAAAATCAAAATCTGGATTTGAATTTTTTTAAGATTTATTATAAAAACGGATTATTTTTTCCCAAAAATGCAATAAATTCATGACTTTTTTTTTTCAAAATGCTATTAATCCATTGAATCAATATAAAGTTATTTTTGATCATATTGCCATCGCAAGAAATATCTCCTGAACTTTTTTGACGGCGATCAGCTCACAAAAACTGATTTTGCACGGGCACTTTGCACTGCTCCCTGAATCGAGGTGCTTATTCATTTGTGGATGTAAACTGAATCTGTAAGTCAGCTATGCTGTTAGTGTTTACTTCTGAATATTATATTTCATTCTGGTGCGCTTAACGTTGTCGCTACTGTGTAATAGTAGCCTATGCTATTCACCAACTAAACATATCCTATTCAATGCGTTCACAGTCTCTTTCACGGGCATCATTTGTAGTTGCCTATTCACAAACTGTTTGCTCAAGCATAGCGTTTTCTCGGAGTTCACTGTGTGCTTTTTACCATGCACAAATAAAAATATCACTGAACTTTTGCTGTGTAATTGTAACAATGAGCACACACCAAACCAACAATTACTAAAAACACACACAAAAACTGATTTTGCACGGGCATTTTTTGCACTAGTTCACCCAATTTCGGCCTTTTGGTGATATATGCATGATCAGATAAGTTCAATATTAATGTTGCTTGCAGTTCTGATGTTGCTAGGCAACCACAGACAGCCTGCAGTAACTCAGGCATACAATTTTCAATCTGCCCCAAACTTCACATGTTTGATAAGAGTCCTGTCCTGAACACATGCCAATGCTCATTATGATTATAGCAATAGCGCCACCTGCTGGTAGCAGGAAGTGTGGCAAATACAAAACGTGCTCGAAAAATCATGAAACTTTGCACACGCTTCAGAAGTGGTGACAATTTACGTGTGATGTGGTTTTAAAAATTGGATGGGGCAAAATGGCTTACTTATTGCCCCTACATTTTACCCCGGCTCAACGTTTCACGTACAGGTATGAAATTTGGTACACACATGTAAGGACCCAATACCTACAAAAAAGTCTCTTGGAGCATAGCCCTAAACACAACAGGAAGTCAGTTATTTTGAACTTCCTGTCAGATTTTGGGCAGTTTTTGCCATTTCCTGATGTTGTACTTTAACAAACTCCTCCTACAGTTTTGATCTGATCCTCTTCAAATTTGGTGAGTGTAATCTTAAGGCCTTTCCTAAAGGTGCCGGGTGGCGGTGGCAGGGGTGCGAGGGCCCTTTTCATCGCTGCTTGCAGCTTTAATAAATATTTGAGTTTCCAGCGATAAACACCCATATATTAATAATTCAGGAAGGACCTGGAGCTGAGATCCATTTACAGTTTCCCCACACATGGCATGTGCTTTCTGCTTTTCAGGCATTCCTCACTAATGCAGAGTAGACACACACCCCACATTTTTCCATTTAACTTTTTATGATACGAGGATGACTGGCAGCTGTGTTTGGGTGGTTGAGCAGAGAAAATTACAATACTCTCTCTTAAATCCATCTATACAGAAGAGTGCCTGTTTCATGACGATGTTAGATGATGATGAGGTTTAGAGCTTCTACTCTATAGTTAATGGCCACTTACAGCTTAGTGCATCTGTATGAAGAAATTATTGTGTAAATCTACAAAAGCTGATTTGTGGTCAATTGAAATATGGTCTATTTAACACAAGGCAAGATTTCATTAAGCCATCATGTTTTCAAGTAAAAATATCTGAATATCCTCAAAACAAAATGAATTTACATGAGAAGAAAAAATATTATGTAATTTTTTTGTTGTCGTTGTTTTTACATTTTTTCAAGTGAAAAATGTATTTATACACTGTCCAACAGCGCCACCAGCAGGTAAAGTTACAGTGGGACGCCTCATCTCTTGTGCTTCCCCTGAGCCCATTGACTTTTGAATAGACCCCCTAAAGTGTGCGGTGGGTTTGATGGGGGTAATTGAGAATAAATGGGGGAAAGTCACGTTAGAAGAGGCAATACATCCGTCACACTTTATTTGGAGATGATTTGTTCATGCAATAAATAACTTTCATGCGTCATTCTGAATGAACAAAATGTTGGCATTAATGGGAAGACTTATTAAAAAGTAAGTAAACAACTCAGCCACTTAAAGGCACACTATGCAGCTTTCCGTTTTTGTCAAACAGCGACCCCTTGAGTCTCTGTGGAGTACTTGTATTTAACGTTAGTGTCGTAAATAGGAGGATCTTTGTTGACATCTTTGTACGCATGCGCGAGTGGTTGTGTGGCAACAAATCAAACAGTATTGCGGGCTGTAAAGACGCGACGAGCACTTTCAAGAGAGTTAGCGGGCAAAATCCACAATATATAAGCACTTTAACATCTGAAGACCGGAGGAGGTTTGGAGAGAAGCTCAAAATTTGTATTGGTGACAAAATCGAAGTTATTCAAAGCCCTTATGAGATCTCCGCTGACTGTGCGTGCAACTCCCCAAACAGGCATTTATACTAGAGCCCGACCGATATGGATTTTTGGGCGCCGATGCCGATACCGATAAAAAAAAGCCAGATACCGATATATCGGCCGATATTATTTATGTGTATATTATAATACAGTAGCAATATTATTTATGTGTATTATAGTATAGTAAGTTTGGACACACTTTACAATTGGTGTGTACAAACTTTTGATGGGTACTAGAGCCCGACCGATAAAGAATTTTGAAGGCCGATGAACAAAAACAACAATTTCACATTGAAATTGACAACAAATTCAAATTGTCATAATTTACTCTCTCAAGTTGTTTTTTTCTTCTGTTGAAAATAAGTTATTTGGATGAATGTGGGTAACCAAACAGTTGATGTACCCCAGTGACTTCCATAGTATATTTTTTTCCTTTGGAAGTCAATGGGGACCAGCTACTGTTTGGTTACCCACATTCATCCAAATAACTTATTTTCAATTTCCCACATTCTTCAAACTATTAATATTAGAAAAATATTAGAAGGAAATTAATACAGTTGGAACAACATTAGAGTGCCTGTAAATAATGAGATCATTTTTATTATTGGGTGAACTATCCCTTTAAGGACAAGCGGCAATGTGTTTACAATTGCTACTGTCTCTTTAAGAGCTGAGCACGACACGTCTAATGTACACGCCTTTGACAAGCAGATTTTCTCTCAATTTTTGCCTTTACTTTAGACAACCGACTTAGTTTATGTAAATCTTGTGTGTATTTAACAGTATTAGCACAATAATACTCGAAAGATAACTTAGTCCAGTATCCAGGCGCTGGTAGAAAGGCTTTTAGTGCATGTGAGCTTCACATGTACGCGCTGAGAAACGCACACGTTAGAACAGCGCATCAGCATTTAAAATTAAATGTTTAACTGACAAAGCATTAAAGCACATGCACATTATGAACTTTTGTGAACTGCAGTGTTAACATTTTATGTGAATATAGCCTACGTCGCGTTGTTCCGCTTCACTCTCGGCTTATTTAACCGCAGCAAAACTGGACATGAGTCACGAATTTTGTCATCCTTATTTGAGTTAAGAGAACTGATAGGGATCTTCTTTTAATTGTTATTCAAGCAATGTATGTCTCGTGAGTCGTGACCAACTCACCATGAACACACTTCACCGCTGATCTCACTCGCGGTTCTCTCTGCCCGACTCTGGCTGGATCAGCAGGTTGCAGAATGTGTGGCGCGTTATACACGAGTGTTGCCAACAGGGACGGTGGAGTGCCCTCTGGTGGACAAACTATACAACGCCAACACTCATAACATGGTTGAAGGGTGTTTCGTCCGTTTTTATTTTATTTTTGAAATATTCATTTATCGGCCGTTATAAATGCCGATACCGATAGTTTTGAAAATGCCTAATATCGGCCGATAATATCGGCCTGCCGATATATCGGTCGGGCTCTAATTTATACTTGACGCAACTGTTTTGTTTAGACTGAACACCAGACCATACAACTGATTTAGACGCGCAAACTGGGTGATGATGAGATGTACTAATATCCGTCTGCTCGGGCAGATTCGGCTCAAAGTCGTGCATCTGCGGATGCGGAGGCGCGCGCGCTGTTAAGCCGAATCTGCCCGAGCAGACGGATATTAGTTTTTTTATTACCTTCGCGCTTATGCGGACGCGTCGAGTATAAACAAGGTTTTACAGCTCAGCCACTGTTTTTTTTTTTTCATATATTTTTGCAAGTGGAAGATCTTGGTTTACATTTGGACTTGGATGTGATCTTATAGGCTTGAAAAGGTTGGTGACCACTGCATAACGCAAACCCAGTCAAACGTTTGACTGCAGTATCTTCTATTCTATGCGCCTTATAATCCGGTGCGCCCTATATATGAAAACAGTTATAAAATAGGCCATTCATTGAAGGTGCGCCTCTGCTTATATTGCGGAAAATACGGTAGACTGGGTGCTGTGGATCGCGGTTTGGGACACCTGAATCAGAACGCGAAAACATATGACTCGGTTGATTTGACTCAGTTTTACTATTTTTTATTTTATTCAATCTTCTATTAATACATAGTCACTAAGACTTAGGCCTACCATGAACAAAATGAGCCTCACAAACTCGATCAGTAACGTTAGGAATCCAGGCTTCGGAGCGTCCAGGTTCAATCGCGTAATTGCACGCAACCATTTCTTTAGTTTTTCGCGATCCTTTTCAGAGGGAATTCGAAAAAACTTTTTATCAGGCCCCCAACGAGCCGTACAATCGACCACACAGCAAGAGTGAACCATCCTCTTCTCTAAATCCTCCTCCAAACGTGCAAAACAATCAAATTACAGGTATCTAGCGGTGTTTCCTGCCACACGATTCCCGTGATGCAACGCGGCAAACATAAACAATGACGTCACAAAAGATCCGCCTATACCACTCACGCAGAGCCGTCTCTGCAATCACGGTCTGATCCCTTCCGCCCTCTATACCGGTACCTGTTCAGTAGGATGGAAGCTGTAATGTGGAAATAAGGTGTGGCCCCTTTAAGAGCTGCGCGCGCCCTGTTGAACTGTCGGCAGTCTGTATTGTATGTGCACCTCGAACACCCCATGTATGCGGGTTATTTCAGTTTGATGCTCATTCGAGTTCGATTTGGGAATAAAGTGCAAGTTGTGAGATGCCAATCACCTCCGTGAGTCTGTCTGGCCTCTAATAACTTCATCTGTGAGCTATCCCGATTGTGTATGTGCAGTGCCGTAAAGCAATTAGTTACATCGCGAGACCTGATATCACGCGATACTTCCTGAGTATCGCGTGATATCAGGTCCAAAGTTGCAAGTGTGGTTTTTCGGCTCACAGGCGCTTGGGGGCTGCGCGACGACCACCATTCAACCCGAAAAAAGTCATATAACTATTCCAATGACTTCGAAGCTGTTCGGTTAAGGTAAAAAAGTTACTTAGTTCACCTTTAAGCTCTATTTGGAAGGGACTAGTTTAACATGGAGAGGTGGGGTAAAATAATTATTACCAGAGCTTGATTTTAGTCCCGTTCGAATATGCCATCTCAGTAATCATTACGGACAATGTCAGTAAAGATTACGGCGACTTTTACCTTCTGTAGAAAGGTCCGGAAAATTTACCTCAGGTAATACTAATCCCGTGCAAATAGACCCGCTGTAAATATGTACGTAAATATTTCGTCATTTCCTATTTAAAGTAGTTTTCCGCGTTTTTTCAAGTATGGAGATGCTTGAACAAGCATTCAGTTGCGTTCTAGACGCTGGGACGAGTCTGTGGCAAAACTTGTTAGAGGCACGAAACCTTTTAGATCTTTTAGCGTTAGGTAAGTGCCTATTACCAACGCAATCCAATCTGAAGTTAATTAATACATCGTTCGACTGGACATAACTGTTTTATAAATATAGGTATATGTGTTTGTGCACATGATATCAGGACGTAACGTAATACACACATGACGACAGGAGGGGGACGGCGATGCGCAAATCGAGCCACTCCTCCCACTTCTGCTAGTTTTACTGATATATCTTATCCCGTGCGAATTGGCCATTAATATTACAGAAGTCCTGTGGTAAAATTACATTACTCCATCTACCCTTGTAAAGTTAATCCGAATAGGACTTTAGATATCACTGCTTTGTCATGTCAAAATCAAGCTTGAAAATGCCTGAAAACATGATGACTGTGGGGGGTTTAATGAGAAATCAGCTTGGTGAAATTAAAGATACTTCATGTCTGTGACAGACAGTGTTTACCGAGCTTGATGACTGATGATCCGAAAATAAGTTGACTATTAAAAAGAACAGCTGAACATCAACACACAAGTAAATATATTGTTTAAATTGTTACTGGCTTTAGTTACTATTTTTGGAAAATTAAAAAAAATGCTTATAACACTAACTTGATGAGATTTATACTTGGTTTTAATAAATAGAACAATACATAAAAATAGAATAGTGCAGCCTGGTCCACTGATACAAGGCAGGATGGATCCATGCTTCCATGTTATTTACGGCAAATTCTGACCCTATTTTGCTGAATTTCGCAGCAGAAATCGAGACTCATCAGAGTCAAGTCAAGTCAAGTCAAGTTTATTTATATAGCGCTTTTCACAACACAGGTTGTATCAAAGCAGCTTCACAGTAATAAATTAGAACAATACATCAATGTTTGTTTCATCAGACCAGGCAACGTTTTTACAATCTAATATTGTCCAATTTTGATGAGCCAGGAATGGCACCCAGTGTGGCCTTCTGCTGCTGTAGCTCGTCTGCTTCAAGGTTTGAGGTGTTGTGCGTTCAGAGATGCTCTTCTGCAGACCTCAGTTGTAACAAGTTATTTGAGTTACTGTTGCCTTTCTATCAACTCGAACCAGTCTGCCCATTCTCCACTGACCTCTGGTGACAAGGCATTTTCACCCACAGAACTGCTGCTCACTGGATATTTTCTCTTTTTCAGACCATTCTCTCTAAACTCTAGAGATTGATTGTCTGTGAAAATTAGAGTATCAGCAGTTTCTGAAATGCTCAGACCAGCCTGTCTGGGACCAACAACCATGCCATGGTCAAATATCAACTTTCTTCCACATTCTGATGCTCAGTTTGAACTTCAGCAAATTGTCTTGACCAAAGCTGCATCCGAAATCGCGCTCTGTCTGAGTAGGTACGACATTTGAATTTGAACTTACTTACACGTAATGCGGATGAACTACATCTGCCATGTTGTCATTATCATGTGATCTACCAGCGTCAGTTGCGTCCCTTCACTAGAGTTCTCAACGGGCCTGAAAATTACAACCCGACCCGACCCGGCCCGTGGCTTTTAAAGCCCGGACCCGATGTAACCCGACACATAAACATGAATTATCTGGCCGAACCTGACCCGCGGCCCGACGCCGCGTCGTTTTTTTTTTTTCTCTCATCACGTATTATCATGACCAGCAGACGGGAATTCAAATCAACCTTTAATGTTCACGCCTTTTAACAATACAAACAATACAAACAACTGAAACAATACACTTTAAATATATAAATAGGCTGTAGTAGCGACGGTGAATTCACCTGCGGCAAGTTTACTTCTCACCAACTCCATCTTCTTCTCCAGGCTAAAGGCGTGCACGCAGCGGCGTCAGGTCTGCCCCCGCCCCTCTCCATGATGCACGTTACACGCAGCAGCCAGACTTTCTTTACGGTGACCAGCAGCGATGATTAATAAATGTTTTTTTTGCTTTTTTTACTGAGCGGAAAAGATTAAGCCCGAGGTCCGACCCGACCCGAGTCATTTGATTATATTTTCGACCCGAACCCGCGGGTCCCGTCGGGTTTGTCGGGCCGACCCGACCCGTTGAGAACTCTACCCTTCACCTCCATTCATAAATTATCTCCCGTGGCCTCATGGGAAAGTAAAGTGTCCATTAAATGCACACTTCAGAATCTCAGTAGTAGGTCATCCAGGGACTTTTTGCCTACTGCCTACCGAAAACTATGTATTCAGACAAACTACTCTGTTAGCGTACTGTTTTTCGCATACATTTCACATATATTGTAGGCAAGTATTCGATTTCGGACGCAGCGCTTGTCTACATGCATAAATGCATTGAGTTGCTTCCATGTAATTGGATGATTAGATATTTGCGTTAAAGAGCAGTTGAACAGGTATACCTAATAAAGTGGCAAGTGAGTGTATAAAGTATATAGGTGCGTTCATGCCATGTCGTAATTACCGTAATGATTCTGAATGTAAAAAGCCTCTATGTGCTTGTTGAACTTGTATTTACTATGTGTAAACGCATAATTTTTCTGAGAACTACAAATTGTACCACATGGTAGCAGTACCACCTGATCACTGCAGATTCGGTGTATGACATCAAATTATCATTCGGTGTATGACATCTACCACAAGAGCGAGCACACACACATACACACACACACATATATATATATATTATCACTATATATATTTTACTTAAGTAAAAAGTCTTACTTTTAAGTAAAAAGTAAATTGTAAAGCAAAAAAATTGTTTTAAGGATGTTTTAAGGACAAACAATGAGTTTTTTTTTCTAACTTGTGTATCATTATATTTCTTATTATGGTTTAGGTTTTTCATATGGTTTGGTCAAGAAGTGGTTTTGGCAGTCATTTGTGTATGGCATGGACTCCCAATGAGGCATGTGTGGGACACAGATGGGTTTTCATCAGTGTCTTTATTATGTTAGAATGAGGCCGACAGCCGCCCAACTGTTCCAGTGTTGTTTCACGCCGTGGACCTCAGACAGCCTCTAGGCAGTACAAGAGCTGCTCCCGTGCTACTGTAGAGTGTTGTCAAGTCTTACATTTCTTTCTTAAAATTCATAAAGTGTTGAGTCTCCAAGCGTTTGAGGAAGCCTTATGAACCTTAACTACTGAGCTTTGTACTTAAAATCATTGAATGACTTAACCTTACCTTAAAGGCAGAATTATGATTGGAAATATAATAATTGTCTTTAAGTCCATATGAGATGTCATGGCTGGATAACTCCAGACGGAGCTTGTGCTGCTGTTTTAAATAGATCAGAGGAGAGGGTGGAAAATCATAGGCTATCTGTTTTCTTTTTGACTGTGTGATCAGTCAAAGTGCCAGTTATCGGTGTGTCTGATCAATGGAGGTGACACTAATCTGGTAAATGACCTTCTGCCTGCGTGTCAGTGCTGTCAATATCTGGACTGAGGTGAACTAATTCTGATCAATTCTCAAAATCATCTCTTACTGACAAGTGGAGTCTTGGTTCTGGCTTTGAACCCTAAAGCGATTAATGGTTAAAGAAATGACAGATTGAGAGGCTGTGCCTTTTTTTACAAGAAGCAAAGAAAATACCATTTGCTGAATACTGAAACTTTTCTTCCAAAGCAGTTAAAAACACTGTTTATCTTATGTTCACTTATTTTCTTCATATATATATATATATATATATATATATATATATATATATATATATATATATATATATATATAAAGGTCACCCTATTGAATTCTATGGTTTTACGTATCAGGACATAGTAAAAAATCATCTGGTGTTTAGCAGGTCTTGAAATTAGGTAAATACAACATCAGATGAACAACAACACTTGCCATATTACACTGTGTCATTATTTATTTAAAGCTGCAGTCCATAGCTTTTTTGGGTTAAAAATTATCCAAAATATCTTTTTGAGTACATAACCAGCCAGTGTTCAAAACTATCTGCTTGCCTTAGCTCGATTAAAAATGGTAAGCTTGTAATAATGTTTTTAATTCCAGTAGTACTGGTGGATATCCGCGGGAAATTCAAGCATGTCTTTGCGTCATTACGTCACAACTGTACTCATAAAGAAGGAGTCTCGGCTAGTAGGCTATATTGCGTGTGAGGATGTTGGAGGTGGAGATTTATAGCCTTTTCTCACAGCACTTGATATAATTAAACTTAGCAATCTGATGGCGGATCCAGAAAGGTTCAAACGACAATCACCAGTGACAACTGGAGATTCACCCGTTGTAAAACGCAAAAGACTTCGGACTTCAGAGAAAAAAAGAGACTGCAACCGGGCCCATGCGAAAACAAGGACAAATATCGGAAGTGCATTAAGTGTAGTCACGCAATGCTGATGTTGATAACATTAACAATTTGAGAACAAAGTATAATTTGCATGGTTTGACGTGATATGATAAGCGATCGTTAGGCGCGATTTACTGCAATGCTTTTTTCCCCTTAGTTGGTCAGAACAAAAGTGGATGTTACTTGATCAGACGACATTTTCTGGTGAAAATTCTTATGTTGGTCATACTTCCAAAAAGTTGAATCTGTGATTGCGAACGACGGTATCCACACCGGCGGTGACTGACAGATGCAACTTTGCAAACCTAAGTCGTGCGCCATGTTATTTTTAGAGAGAAGAGGCTTTCTCCTGGCAACCCTTTCAAACAAACCATACTTGTTCAGTCTTTTTCTAATTGTACTGTCATGAACTTGTCTGAGGCGTAGCTCTTGGGTTTTTTTGCAATTTCTCTGAACATTGCACGGTCTGACAGTGGGGTGAATTTGCTGGGACGTCCACTCCTGGGAAGATTGGCAACTGTCTTGAATCTTTTCACTTGTGAATAATCTTCCTTATTGTTGAAAGATGGACTTCAAATTGTTTTGGAAATGGCCATAAAACCCTTGTCAGATTGATGGCAGCAACAATTGCTTCTCTAAGGGGCTGTTTACATGACACCGTTTTCTGCTAAAAACATAAAACTTTAAATGTGTTTGTCCGTTCATTTACACGACAACGGCATTTTTAAAAAGGGTTTCAAAGTGCAAGTTTTTGAAAATGGTCTCAGTGTAAACAGCAAACACGTGTTTCCGTGTATTACGTGTTCAATCTATGGTGTTTCATCGCCATCTAATGGCCTGGAGCAGAATACAGCGTTTTAGTCGTTTTCGCTGGATCCGTGTGAATGGGGATTGTTGTCGTGTAAACATACCCTATAACAATGGTTCTCAATTCCAGTCCTCGTGACCCACTGCTCTGCACATTTTGTATGTCTCCCTTATTTAACACACCTGAACCAGATCATCAGCTCATTAGGAGAGACTCCATAAACTGAACTGAGTGTGTCAGATAAGAGAGACATACAAAATGTGCAGAGCAGTGGGGCACGAGGACTGGAATTGAGAACCACTGCCCTATAAGATCATTGCTGATGTCTTTCTTCCTTGGCATTGTGTTAACACACACCTGAATGCTCCAGACCAGCAAACTGCCAAAACATCTGATTAATTGATCTTCAGCAAGCGTGATCACCTCTATAAAAGCGAAGACATTTGATTAGCAGCGGCTGACTGCTACTTACCCTCTTAATTCCTATGGAAGCAGTAAGGCTGTACTTAGTTTGTCACACATGGCTTCTCCATTCTGGCCTAGTTTTTGTTAAATAAATAGTGACACACACTGTGTAATATGTCATGTGTTGTTGTCCATCTGATGTTGTATTTACCTAATTTTAAGACCTGCCAAAGACCAGAGGATTTTTTATTATGTCCCTCCTGATTCGTAAAAACATAGAATTCAATAGGGTGTTCTTTCTTATTCACATGACTGTATATTTATATATAAATATGCATCTCTGTGGCATCACATCACATTAAGAATTGAGAAAACTGGCATGTGTCACTTTTCATTTCATGCATAGGTTGTTGTTTGTATTAAAATGACAGCTGTCCTCTGTCTCCCTGACCTTTGTGTTGTGTGTTTACTCAGAAACAGGTTGTGTGAGGTGACGCATTCCACCAATCGGATGTCTTCCAGGGTTATTTTTTATTCCCATTCTCTAAAGGTCATAGTTTGTGATATATCTTAGTGTAACATTCAATCTTCAGTCTGTTATGGGCGTTGATCACATTTGACATTTCTCTCCTGTATGATGTCTCAACATTATTTTCTCTTTTTGTATTTGTTTCCATTATTCATTTGCATTACACTCTCTCAGTCATGTACAGCATTCCTTTATGAGTGTCATTAGTTGTTGCTGATATACATATTAATATAATGTGACTGATAGGATGCAGAGTAAGGTCTGCCCCATACGGAGATCTGACAGTTGGGTTATCCGTTCCTCATTCCCGCTTTAGATCCATGATTCTCTCTGGTATACTGCACTGCATAAGCAGCCGCTGTTTGCACACACCTCTGTTGATAATGAGGATTCAGTGTTTACATGGACTTTCCAGCATTAATATTTATGTTTTCTTGATGTGTCAATGAATACTAAGTGGTGTGAGTGACTGAGCTGGAACAGAAAAGAAAATTGTTCATTTTTAACAGTGTAGTCAGATCTTGTCACTTAATTCTAAACCGCATTATATTTAAAGGTAAGGTAATTTATTTTATTTTAAAGCACTTCCTACTTAATGTGCGAAGACAGCAGTAAAAAAATGAGTCTTTCAGTTTTTCTGTTTATCTGAGCAGTGCCACATGCCAATTTCTGGCTCAACCAATGGTGTGAATTTGGGGCCAGACTACCTGTTTGTCCAAAGATGGGTCATTTGGAAAATCAGATTGCTGCAGGAATAAGTCCTAAATCCCAGAAATGAAGTAGCATTTTTAGACTTTTGGTTCGATCATCCCAAAGTCTGTTTTTTTTTTTTTATGTGCTTGAAATAAGGTATGTGGTTAACACAAGCTCACAAGATACTTTCACATTTTATTCTACAACATTAAATACATCAGTGATACCCCACTCATGATTTTTTAAAGATTTTACAGTGGTAACAAGTGGATAAATGGGACTACTAGGTTGTCTGGGACATTAAACGCCATCACGGCAAACAGGACAACTCATCTACTCACTCTCGTTGTGTTTATACTCGCACTCTTACAAACTTTTCTAACTCAAACTTTCAAACTTGTGGGTTTTAAATTGATTGAATAGTTCAATCAGAAGTTTGAAAAGAGTTTAAAGAGCAACCGCGGTGTAGTTTGTTCCCTTTCAGTCGCTCACGTTCGACGTAACGTCGACGTGACGACGTAATTGGGATCACTTCAGGGAGCCCTATCAACTTCGAGTGTCTACAGAACGAGCCAATGAACGTTGGCGTGCGTGAATCGCGTCACGCGCCCCGCCCCGCCGCGCGGGTATAAACAGGAAGCGGGCGCACGCACACATTGTCTTTCACTTCGGAGCCGAGCTTTCGTGAGACTTCTGTCTACAAAGAGATTCAGCCCTTGAAGACTTCAAAGAGATCTACTCTCTGCCTACAGTGTTGGTGTGACGGCGCGATCAGCGGTGGCCGCGAGCATTGCAGCTCACAAACTGCTGTTTTCACAGCACTATTGTTCTGTGTTTGTGTGTGTGTGTGTCGGTTCGGTGGGCGTTTCCTTGTGTGTTTATTCACACCGCGGCTACCCCTGGGTGCCTCAGCACTGAGAGAGTATTTTTTCAACCTTTTTTATTTTTACTAAAAGAGCAACACAAGCGTGACCCTGCGTCTTTTTCAAGATGTCATTCCGCTTGTGCGTTTCTGGATGCCGTCGTTCCCTGGCGCCAGCAGATGGCCACAGCAGTTGCCTCTCGTGTTTGGGCATTCAACACGCTGAGGCAGCTTTTGTGGATAGTTCATGTTCCCATTGCGGGAATATGACTATCGCAGCGCTTAGATCGAGACTCGCTTACCTCAAGGGAGGTGCAGTCCCCTCGCCTATGCCCCGATCTAGTGTCTATTCTGCCCCGCAGAATAGACCTACTTCGGTGCATGACCAGGGTGATCTGAGGATTACCGTGAGGGCTTCCCCGTCGAGTCATCCTCCGCGGGCCCCTCACGCCTCACAAGCGCTGTCGCCATTGGGGCTCCTTAGTGAACGTCTTGGTCCTTCTCCGGAACGGCCAACCGTTTCCTTTGGGGCTCCGGCTGATGACCAGATGTCGATCGCAGCATCGGAGGGGGAGCTGTCCTCTGGAAATGACGACTCGGCTGCGTTGCCCCCCTCGGGGTGTGTAGCGTTGTCCGAGCCGGATCCAGAATGGACTGCTATGCTTTCCCGGGCCGCCGAGAAGGTCGGGCTTGCGTGGAATCCTCCACCACGTCCCGAACCTTCTCGGTTGGACGATTGGTTTCTCGGGGCGGGCCGTGCTGGTTCTCAGTGCGCCGCCCCGGTACCTTTCTTTCCGGAAGTGCATGAGGAGCTTTCTAGGACGTGGAAGGCACCGTATAGTGCCCGAAGCCGTTCTAGTGGCTCCTCACCCCTCGCCACCCTCGACGGCGGGGCAGCTAAGGGGTATGTGGATATCCCCCCGGTGGAGCGGGCCGTCGCGATGCAGCTGTGTCCGGCGTCCGCTTCCTCTTGGCGGGGTAATCCACGCCTCCCGTCCAAGGCCTGTAAGTTTTCGTCCGGTCTAACGGCGAAGGCTTACAAGGCCTGTGGACAGGCTGCTTCCGCCCTCCATGCCATGGCGCTCTTGCAGGTCCACCAGGCCCAGGTGGCAACCGTGTGGCAACCGACCTCGCCCTCCGGGCGACGAAGGAAACCGCACGTTCTGTCGGTCAGGCGATGTCCACCTTGGTGGTCCAGGAGCGCCACCTTTGGCTCAACCTGGCGGATATGAGGGACACCGATAAATATCGGTTCCTGGATGCCCCTCTTTCCCAGGTTGGGTTGTTCGGCGACGCGGTCGAGAGCTTTGCCCAACAGTTCTCGGCCGCACAGAAGCAGACGGAGGCCATCCGGCACATCCTGCCCCGGCGGACCGCTGCTGCTCCCACCCGTCCGCCGGCCGCAGACCCTCCGTCTACTCGTCGCCGAGGTCGGCCTTCTGCGGCGTCCTCCGCTCCCGCTAAGTCCCAGCAGCAGCAGCAACCATCCAGGCCTCAGCGCGGAGCAAGCCGTAGGAAGCCGACCCCGCCCGTCCAGGCCGCTGCCAAACCAGGAGGCAAGCGACGGTGCAAACGACCCTGAGACGGGCGGCCCGGAGGTGGATCAAGTTGCTCTTCAGGAGATGGCGAAGGCGCCACTCCTTCCCCCGGTGGAGGGCCGGGCGGAGAATCTTTTGTTTCCTTTTCTTTTTGTTCCGCCACTGACCCACGGGTCAGTGGTACCCACATTTTCAAAAAAAGAGCAATTTCTGAAACCTCTGGGCCCCAAGAGGGCGCGCTTGGCAGTCGACGACGCCGCCATGCCTTGTCACTCCCGAGCCCCTCTTTCATCGCCAGTGAGCAGCAGTGGCTGTGTTCCGGACGTGCTCTCGCCTCCTCACACTCACTCTGCCCTTCGACGGAAGCAGGTATGTGCTGCACCACACACTCAGACCCCACTTCGGGCCGCTGTGCCGTCCGAGTCGGGTCCCTGCATTCCGCCGCGCTGCCCCACCCCGGGTACGTCTGTGGTGCCGTTAGTCCCGCTTGCTCGGTCTCTGGGAGCCTGGTTAACGCTTCCCAGTCCGTCTCGCTGGCTCATCCGTACCATCAGACTCGGCTATGCGATTCAGTTCGCCCGGCGCCCCCCTGCTTTCAAGGGCATCCTGTTCACCCGTGTTCTGGCGGACAATGCCCCTGTGCTCAGGGCAGAGATCGCAGTCCTACTGGCGAAGGACGCGATCGAGCCGGTCCCTCCAGCCGATATGAAGACCGGCTTCTACAGCCCGTACTTCATTGTACCCAAGAAAGGTGGTGGGTTACGACCAATCTTGGACCTGCGCGTCCTGAACCGGTCCCTTCACAGGCTACCATTCAAGATGCTTACGCAGAAACGCATTTTCAAATGCATCCGTCCCCAAGATTGGTTTGCAGCGATCGACCTGAAGGACGCGTACTTTCATGTCTCGATTCTCCCTCGACACAGACCGTTTCTCCGCTTTGCGTTCGAGGGACGGGCATATCAGTACAAGGTCTTACCCTTCGGGCTGGCCCTGTCGCCCCGCGTCTTCACGAAAGTCGCGGAGGCGGCCATTGCTCCCATGTGCGAGCGTGGTGTTCGCATCCTCAACTACCTCGACGACTGGCTTATTCTGGCCCAGTCGAGAGAGCAGTTGTGCGAACACAGGGACATGGTGCTCAGTCACCTCAGCCACCTAGGGCTTCGGGTCAACTGGGAAAAGAGCAAACTCACCCCCGGGCAGAGGATCTCTTTTCTTGGTATGGAGTTGGACTCGATCAACATGACAGCGCGCCTCACCGAGGCCCGTGTCCAGTCAGTGTTGAACTGCGTGAGCACGCTCAGACGCAGAACAGCGGCACCACTGAAACTGTTTCAGAGGCTCCTGGGGCATATGGCATCTGCAGCCGCGGTTACGCCGCTCGGATTGCTTCATATGAGGCCGCTCCAACACTGGCTCCACGATCGAGTCCCGAGATGGGCGTGGCAGAGCGGCTCGTGCCGGGTCCAAGTGACTCCGCACTGTCGCCAAACTCTCAGCTTGTGGTCGGACCCTTCCTTCCTGCGGGCAGGTGTTCCCCTGGAACAAGTGTCCAGGCACTCTGTGGTCTCCACGGATGCCTCTACCACCGGCTGGGGGGCCACGTACAACGGGCATGCAGCTTCAGGTCTGTGGACGGGGCCTCAACTGCATTGGCACATCAACTGCCTCGAGTTGTTAGCAGTACGTCTTGCACTGAGCCGTTTCAAAACGCTGCTACTAGGCAAGCACGTACTGGTCCGTACGGACAGCACTGCGACCGTTGCGTACATCAACCGCCAAGGTGGTCTACGTTCCCGCCGCATGTCACAACTCGCCCGCCATCTCCTCCTCTGGAGTCAGAAGCATCTGAGGTCGCTTCGTGCCATTTACATTCCGGGCCTGCTCAACCGTGCAGCCGACGAGCTCTCACGGCAGCAGGTGCTACCGGGAGAATGGCGACTCCATCCCCAGGTGGTCCAGCTGATTTTCAGGCGCTTCGGGACCGCTCAGGTAGATCTGTTTGCCGCCCCGGACACGTCTCATTGCCAGTTGTTCTATTCTCTGACCGAGGGGACCCTCGGCACGGATGCTCTGGCACACAGCTGGCCCCGGGGCCTTCGCAAGTATGCGTTTCCCCCAGTGAGCCTTCTTGCACAGACCTTGTGCAAAGTCAGGGAGGACGAGGAGCAGGTCTTGTTAGTTGCGCCGTATTGGCCCAACCGGACCTGGTTCCCGGAACTAGTGCTCCTCGCGACAGCCCCTCCCTGGCCCATTCCTCTGAGAGAAGACCTGCTCTCTCAGAGACGGGGCACCTTATGGCACCCGCGTCCAGACCTCTGGAAACTCCATGTCTGGTCCCTGGACGGGACGCGGAGGTTCTAGGTGACCTACCCCCTGCGGTAGTTGACACCATCACTTCCGCTAGAGCCCCCTCTACGAGGCGCCTCTATGAGTTGAAGTGGAACCTGTTCGTTGACTGGTGCTCCTCTCACGAGGAGAACCCCCGATCTTGCTCGATCAGAGCCGTGCTTTCCTTCCTGCAAGAAGGGCTGGAGCGAAGGCTGTCTCCCTCCACCCTTAAAGTGTATGTTGCCGCTATTGCCGCACATCACGATGCTGTTGATGGTAAGTCTTTGGGAAAGCATGACCTGATCGTCAGGTTCCTGAGGGGAGCGAGGAGACTGAATCCTCCTCGCCCACTCTCTATACCCTCTTGGGACTTGTCTCTGGTCCTTTCGGCACTTCAGAGACCACCCTTTGAGCCTCTGCAATCAGCTGAGTTAAAAATTCTGTCCTGTAAGACAGTACTCCTGGTTGCATTGGCCTCTATCAAGAGGGTAGGGGACCTGCATGCATTTTCGGTCGACGAATCGTGCCTAGAATTCGGCCCGGATAACTCTCACGTCATCCTGAGACCCCGGCCCGGATACGTGCCCAAGGTTCCTACCACTCCCTTCCGGGACCAGGTAGTGAACCTGCAAGCGCTGCCTTCGGAGGAGGCAGACCCAGCCCTGGCTTTTCTCTGTCCCGTTCGCGCTCTGCGTCTGTACGTGGACAGAACGCAAAGCCTCAGGACCTCAGATCAGCTCTTCGTCTGTTACGGAGGCCAGCAGAAAGGGAAGGCTGTCTCCAAGCAGAGGATGGCCCACTGGATAGTGGATGCCATCGCCTTGGCTTACGAAGCCCAAGGCGTGCCCTGCCCGCCTGGGTTGAAAGCCCACTCCACTAGGAGTGTCGCTTCTTCCTGGGCGCTGGCTCACGGCTCCTCGCTGACAGACATCTGTAGAGCTGCGGGCTGGGCGACACCTAACACGTTCGCTAGGTTTTATAGCTTACGTGTTGAGCCGGTTTCTTCCTGTGTGCTCGCTTCTACTAGCCGGTAACACCGAAGTTCCCGCTCTAGTGTCGGCTTGCTGCGCCACTCCCTTCCTAGGAACGGATACGTGCGCTTTTTACTCCAGTCGAGTTCCCCATTGGCGAACCCTGTGAGTTCCTCCGCACCCCTTCGGCAGTCGGACGTTGCGGAGCGTCCGACGCCAGGCCTAGTGCTCGTATGCTTGTGTAACTTGTGCTAGGCTGGGTTCCATATGTGGTGATCCCTGCGGCGATCCCATATGTGTATTCTTCCACGACCAGTTCCCTGCGGTGAGCCCGTGTCTTCCCTTGGCAGAGTCTGCTCTGCCGTCACTGTCCGGTGTGTCTCCCCCTTCGGGTGGAGCCACCCCAGTGACATTCCATATGTCGCACTGCCCCTTCGGCCAGTCCATATGTGTATTCTCCACATGTTACCTCCCTTCGGGCAGGATGTGGCTCCGCAGCGTTCTTTCCCCTGGAGAGGTACGCTTTCCCAGTGTTATCCAAGAGTTCCGCTGTGTGGGGTATAATGGAACAGCAGTTGATCTCCCTCTACGCAGATCTTCCGCCCCAGCAGTTGGGGGTCTGAGAGTCTTGCGTAGGGCGCTGGATGTGGCAGCAACCGTGGCGTTTTCCATGGGATCCCAATTACGTCGTCACGTCGACGTTACGTCGAACGTGAGCGACTGAAAGGGAACGTCTCGGTTACTGATGTAACCCTCGTTCCCTGAAGGAGGGAACGGGAGACGTAACGTCCCGTCGCCACCGTTGCTGACCATCGCTGCATGGCCGTCACAAATCTCGGCTCCTCAGCGAAAAACAATGTGTGCGTGCGCCCGCTTCCTGTTTATACCCGCGCGGCGGGGCGGGGCGCGTGACGCGATTCACGCACGCCAACGTTCATTGGCTCGTTCTGTAGACACTCGAAGTTGATAGGGCTCCCTGAAGTGATCCCAATTACGTCGTCACGTCGACGTTACGTCTCCCGTTCCCTCCTTCAGGGAACGAGGGTTACATCAGTAACCGAGACGTTTTTTTACTTCTGATGATTATTTAGGCTCCACAATTCATAATTGTTGTCTTTATTTGTAAAGAATGTTGGGGAATGCTGTTGGTAAAAGACATCTGATGTGTAACATTAGATTCGTAGGTCTTAATATATAGGCTGTTTATCTCATTAATGTTAATAATATAATCAATATAAGAAAAGAGGGAATCATTCAATGCTCTTGATTGTACTACGTTTGTAGTTTTAATAATAATCAATTTATTTATAACGAATACACTATTCAGGGATTTTTTTAATTGAATGCTTCTGTTTAGAAGTAAAATAAAAAAAGTAAAGCACTGTTAATTGAATTAGTTTCTTTCTTAAATTATATTTGTTCTACTGTTTATTTGCATCTATTTTAATAACAAATATAAAATAGCAAGAAATTGCTATAATATAGTAATGAAAAGAATTGGAGGAAAAGATGCATCATGATACATCAAGAATTGTTTTATAATCAAATCGCTGAATCGTATTTGAATCGAATCGTGAGGAAAGTGAAGATTCACACCTCTAGTCGCAATAACGCCTTCAGTGATTGGTCAAAACACCCCGTGCATTGTGGTATCATGGGGGGGAAAAAGTTGAACATATTTTCCTTTAGATATGGGTTTTGAATTGTGTGCATGTGCTTGGTGGTTTTGTTTGTGGAACATTCAGATTGACTCTATTGACTTCAAACAGGTCATTCCAACAAATGGATTTTCGCCATTCTCATTTCGCCATTTTGTCAATGGCTGTCATTCTCAGTCATTCCAACAAATTATTTTTTTTTAATAGAGAATGTAAAAATAACAATAACTAATTATTGAAATTTTGCTCATTTCGACTCATTTTGCCAGACTCCAAAATTCATAAAAGTTGTCTTCATTTGTAAAGATTATTTGGATGAACAAAACCTGTAAGAATCATATACTTTTATCCGTCACAGATCCGTCCCTTATTTTCTAAGGGATCCAGGGTGATGCTAACTCCTGGGTTGGCCTAAAAAATGTGTCATCCTTGCAGGACTCTATGGGTAGCCATTTTGATATGTGTTATGCGCAAAAGTAAATATGAGGAAAATAATGAAGATTGTACAGTATAATTGGTGTAATAGAATGAATTTGCAGCTGTATGGCAGTAGTTTTATATCGGAGCATTTGAATGCATTTAATTTTTTGATATCATCATTGAAATTGAGTGTGGACTGAGCTGTGCAGGAGGAAACAATGCTGAATATCAGGATCCACCACTAATGTCAACCACAGAACTTCACAATTTCAGCGCTGACATCGCAACTCATCAGGCTAACACACACTAATGAAATGAAAACTCCTACTTGACAATTCCTTTGTACTAGATACATCCCTGCGGCAAGTTATTTTTTTCCATTTTCTACAGAAGAATAACTGTGGAAAGGACAAAATTAGTCGTGACAAAAAGCAGTGTCCCTGTTTTAAATGTTTGTTTTTATGTGTTTTAAAGGGGGGGTGAAACACTCAGTTTCAGTCAATCTCATGTTAATCTTGAGTACCTATAGAGTATTATTGCATCCTTCGTATCTCCAAAAAGTCTTTAGTTTTATTATATTTATAAAAGAAAGATAGGCTGTACCGAGTCTTTCCGGAAAAAAACGAGCGGCTGGAGGCGTGCCATGTGGGCGGTGCTAACGCGCCGATAGCTAACAACACAGAGACATTTGAAGCAGTTTGTCTATGAGTTTTACTCACCGCCTGCGGTTCCAACGCACGACCGTGAACCTTTATCATTGGGACTGCTAAATCCGGCGTCGAACTGGGCCTTGTTTATAAAACAATCATCTTCGAAATGCAGGGAACAAACAAAGTCCTGTGACTGCAGCGAGCACAGCGCTGAGGTACTGCTTTCGCTCTCTCGCTCTGGTGGTCTACGGGTGCGCGCGCGCCCTTCCGGGAGAAGTGCCCTTAGGACCGTATAAGGAAATTCCGCCCCATCTGAAAAAACTTTACGAAACTTGTGACAAACCGGAAGGAGTATTTTTGGTACAGAAATACTACATCAAACGTACAACTTAATTTTTGAAACTTTGTCCATGTTTAGCATGGGAATCCCCCCTTTAAGGTAAGTTTTTGTTCAACGAGAAGAGGTATGCATTTATGCTGATAGTTTTTAAAACATCCGAACAGACTGCCTCATTTGACTGAAATTGGTCTGAGCGTGTGTAACGCTGAAGCTCGCTTCCAATAGAATTTCTAATCTAAGCTAAAATGAATTGTACTCATCTTCTTTGTGGACTCCTTTTTAGCCAAGCCCCTGTTGGTGCTGCTAATGGTGCACAAATTTTGATCCAGAGTTTGAATGATTTAAAGAACTTGTATCATATTTTTGGTAATTAATTTCAGTTCTCTTAGACTGTAAAAAGACTAATCCCCTGTAAGCTATTAAATGAATGGGTTTGTCCTTGACTCTGTCTAAAAAATGAATGATGAATCTGCCCAACTTTCATCCATCAGGTGTTCACTGAGAACTGATCTTACTGTCGTAATCGCTTCCAATTATGACTTGTTCAAAATTGAATGCAGGATTAAATCAAAGGGATTTTTTTGGGTGTTTTTGTTTTTTAGATGCCATTTTTTTTTTTATTTTTTTTTTTTTATCATAGTCCACAAAATAGTTTTGTGTCTGTGCTTGCAGGCAAATCAAGGGGTTGTTCTCTTGATCTCTTTCCCTCCTACTCTCTTTCATTTTTGTGTGGAAGGTTTTGTATGTTGTGAACAGCGCATGAAATGGTACACAGATTAAGGGGTGCTCACAAGCAGCACTATTTTATTTATTTATTCTTCTTTCCTCTTAAATGCAAGTGAGCCAAAGAGATTTCAGCCAGGAAGATGTGGCCCTTCCAGTGCTTTTTGCTCTCCGTGTGGGCTGTTAAGGTTAATTTCTGCAATCTGCATGCACATTTTTCATCCGGCCCTCCTGGGGCAAAGTGTTCCTTTCAAACTTTCACAATTATTTCTGATATATTATAACATGGAGGGAAAGTGGATTGATTTAGGGAGGTGGGAAGCTGGAATTATTTGATGCCTGCAATATGACCCGTAAGTCAGTGATGTTATTTGGAGCTCTGGCATTATTCTTTCTGCAATTTAACTTATTACAATTGGGTGCTCAAATTGCCAAGCACCTGTTATGGAATTACAGTTTGTGCATTATTCAGAAGGCGAGACAAACCTGCGCAGTTTGTTAAAATGAACACTGCTTGGTTTTTATTTCTGACTCTTGAACTGTAATTTTTGCAGTATAATTCCTGCTATTTTCTTTTTCTGGAGCTTTTTTTGAACTTACTGTCACTCATCGCCATTTATAACACTGAATGTTTTGGTGTACAAAGTTCTGCATTATACATTATCTCTAACTTTATGGGAATATGACGTTCCTGCTGAAAAGGCCGACATAGCTACTCACCGTAATATACCTAATTTTGTTTGATTTGAAACTCAATGACTGCCTTGGTCAACCAGCTTCTGGACCAGCGTGGGCATTACAGTATATGATATCCATTAACATCAGAATTAATTGTGCTTTATGCTTCATTGGACATTTTTTAATGGGTGATTCTTCAATTAGGGGCAGTTTGAACAACTTTAAATATTGAAAAATGACGCTTCCTCAAACTATATTTCATTTATCACATGTCCTTGAGTAAAAATCTACCTTCAAGTAAAATTTGGTGTTACTGTATGTGTGATGATGTGGATTTTTTACTTTTACTTTTATTGAAAAAGTCTCAGATTTGCAAACACAAGTTCATTGGCAGTCAATTAGCTTTGAAATTATAAACATTCAAATAAATGGTTTGTTTTTAGTCAAATTAAATATGGTATTTAAAAAGTCCAAAATCAGCACAATCAGATAAATTTTACATTTCATTTACATTTCAACTATTAAAAATGAAATTATTAACTATTATAAAACTACTTTTTTTTTCTTCTGAAAAGTTTCATTAATTGTAGAATCAGCCATATAGCCTACTCAGTGTTTTTTTTTTTAAGAAATTAATACTTTTATTTAGCGAGGATGCATTAAATTGATCAAAAGTTAGCAGTAAAGACAACTTTCTATTCATCAAAGAATCCATCAAATTACCCTAAAAAAATATATGTATCGCGGTTTCCACAAAAAATATTGATAATAATTAGAAATGTTTCTTAAACACCAAATCAGCATGTTAGAATGATTTCTGAAGGATCATGTGACTGAAGACAAACTTCAGCTTTGCCGTCACAGGAATAATTTACATTTTAAAACATATTAAAATAGACTTTTTTTCCCACAATATTTGTGATCAAATAAATGCAATAAAATCTTACTGACCCCAAAATTTGGAATGGTAGTGCTCAATTTATTTAATGCAGGTAGTCTGTCTTTCTTTCTTGATATTTTTCTGCATTGCATGAGCCTGTTGAAATGCTAATGCACTCATTTCAAGGGGTCAATAAATCTCTTCAATATTTTGGATCCCTGATGTCAGTGTCAAGAATAGACCAAATACCTCTTTTTCAAAACCGCATTTCATGGTGTAGAGACTTCAGTGTTGATGAATGGAAGTTTCCGGTTCTGTCTACAGTTTAAATTGCGCTCAGGGGTCCTCCACCTCGTGCACGCAACAGTTATCTTCAAACTCACTGAAGTCTGGGTCACGTGGTCGCCTGCAGTGTTTTGCAATAGCAATTTGATTGCCAAGAACATGCCTAGAGTCCCTCCTCGCCAGCCTCTTTGCTTTGATGACTCAAGAAGCCTGGTGCTAAAGGTTGGAGGCGGAGGGCTGGAGACTCGCTTTAGGGAATATCTTCCATCTATGCCTCATTGGATCAAGAACATCACCCATATCACATTCTTAGCCTCTTGACATGGATGCAGTTACAGCAGGGGGAAAATACATAGATAACAAATTTGCCTCTGTTATTGCTTAACTGCATGTTTGAAAGTGAACGACAGCATTCAAGAGGAATAATGATGCCTCGTATTGACCGTTGAAGTTCTTCACACATTCAGGGTTTTACATTTGACTTTATCTTTTTTTTTTTTTTTTTTTAAGGAAATTGATCCGTTATGGTGGCACATAAGAAGGATGTAATACGCCTGTTTGTTGTGGATGTTTTTTAGGGTTTAATCGTTAAAGGAAAGTTTTGTGTAATCCTAGAGAAGTGAATGGAAGGATTAATGTCTCTCTTTCATGCATGAAATGAGAGTTTTCCTCTTACTAACTTCAGCAGACAGCCCAGCTCTCTTTCGCTTCTGTCTTTTGATAGCTCACTGGCATCCAATAAATTAAATGGCCTTTGGTTCATTCTGTCAAATACTGTGTCCTGTTCAAATCTTTTCCTTCCTGCAGGTGAAAGGAAACAAATTCTGCCCATCTGATCAAGCAGTCATTAGTAAAATCAGTGGCAACACACAAAGCAAATATTTCCTTTGGTTAATTTGTTTGAAGATCGAAGAGCAGATCATTTGTATAGAGAAACTGATGGCATTATCGCTTTGACAGACCGTTGCTTTGACAGACTTGATTGTGAGGGTTTGGAGCGTCATGAAATTATTAGTGTTCAGAACTTGGTTGTGTTCATCATAATGAAATCTAAATTGCCCCCTCTATTTTCATGTTTCTCATTTCTGTGATTGAGCACAAAAAGGCTGATGAATCACAACTGTTGATCTCTTATTTGAAGATAAAAACCACTTAGTCTTCATCACAGTTGCATTAAAAAGATGAAAGCAGTGAATATGAGCACATTTATAATAGGGACCTCATTTACTCTTGTAACGCTGAGTTATGGGACTATTTCATTGAATGGCTTATTCCACCTCAATGCACAAAAACATTGAATTTCTGTCTTGTAAAGGTACCTTGGGTTTGTGGTTGACTATTATAGAGTCTTTTATAAGTGTTAAAATTTTCTAAAATTTCTGTATTTATTTATTTTATCTTTTTTTATTAATATTATTTATGGATACAGTACCGTAAGAAATTGGAGTTGATAAGATTTTTTAAGTTTTTGAAAGAAGTCTCTTATGCTCACCGGGGCTGCATTTATTTAATCAAAACAGTAAAAAATATCTACCCATCCATCCATCTATCTTTATGTCTATCTGTCTGTCTGTCTATCTGTCTGTCTGTCTACAACTTACAATATATTTTGTAATATTGAATGTTCACAATGGCCAGTATAATTCTTTATACATATATATATATATATATATTCAGTAAAGAAATGGCAAATGGGCATGTTTTGAAACAACAACAACAATAACCTCCTTTGATATCTGTCAACACCAAGTAATGATGGTGACATTACAAGTCGTCTTATGTTCCACTGAACAGGGCAGCTTGTTCCTGAGGAGCTCTGTGAAGACGAGTCACCCCCTAAAGAGGTGTCCTGTGTGATGGCGTGTTCAGGTGACTGTGTGCTCAGCTCATGGTCTGATTGGTCCTCCTGCTCCCACAGCTGCTCCAGTAAAAACTCAGAAGGCAGACAAAGCCGCACACGGACCGTATTGGGCTTACCAGGAGAAGGTCAGTTGACTTTCACCTTTCACAGAAATTAGGTGATAATGTTTATTACAAATGTCTGAAAAATGTATTTTCAATTTAAGAAGATTAAAGGCATTCAAATGAATGGTGCATGTGACATGGTGTGGCGCCTCTGGCCTGCATGTGTCATTTCCTAACCTCTTTCATTCCCACTGTGTTCCAGTCTCACTGCACATTCCTATCTATTATAATTTTTTTTTTTATATAACATTTAAATAAACAAACAGATAATTTAATGCTGTAATATTGATTTGACAAGGGAAGTAATTTACTCCTAATATCACTCTGAGTGTGACATGACACCATTAATCAGTTTGTTTTTGTGAGTGGAGGGCCAATTTTGCATTCGGTATATTTGTTTCAGAGGAGCAGTGATAAAAATGTGTTCACAGGGTCTCATTTTTGTCTGCCTACATACCGCTGTGGGCTTTTCCAATCACTCACAGTCCTTCTGGAATGACAAAAAGAGCTGTGTAATTAAGACTTAAATATAGCTTAGTCTAGAGACTACTCCCGCCCCCTCTGTAGCCACACACACACACACACACACACACACACACACACGCACACACACATGCATACATACATACGTACATCCTGAGTAACAGCATTATGCATGCTCTTACATCTCCATGCATCTGGAAAATGGAAATAAAGCCCCAACCTCTACACACCATCCACAGAGTGTCATTAATCAGACAAGCCCTTATTAATATTCAGCTGGTCTACGTTACACTCATAATGAGTCCCTGTGTTATGGAGAAAGGCTGAATGTCAATACAATGTCATTAGCTTCAAGGGCAGATGGAGTAGGAATTACTTTTAATTATAAAAAGTACAGAAGTAATTTTGGAGGTTGATCCCACAAAAAATGTGTCAAAGGTGTCCCTGCATCACACGTGGAATACACATTCAGCATTTTGTTGTCAAGTACAGTAAAATTATGGAAGAAGGTTTTGGGATGCATCAATATCAAATATTTGGCTGATACGGATAAGCTGATATTTATTTTGGTTTCATGGTTGATAATAGATGTATGGAAGAGTCTATTCTAATTTCATCTAATATTACAATATTGTATTTCAACTATATTTCAATGAACAGAAAGGTTGTTAATAGTTTTGTTTAATGATAACAACACTGTGGCATTGGCTCTTTCAGCATTGAGGAGCCCAACAGCATGTCGACTCAACCAGAGGTGTGATTTTGAGGCAACCAAACTTTGTTTGTCTCATATAGTCAATGAGACATTATTTTAAAATTTGTATTTGACACTGGTGGTTCAGAAATTACACTATAAACAGTTTATTTTTATTTTTTATTATTATTCGTTTTCTTCTATTCACATATCTACTTCTCTTCACATGTCCCAGTAGATTTCGGCTTCATGCCTCTTGTGCTCTTGTAGCTCGTTAACATTTTATGGAGCATTAAAGCAAACTTAAGAGAGGGTTTTCCATCTGTAATGCAGTTAATGATCTTTTTCATTTCAGCTAAGGCATGTCCAGCTGCTACTGCTCTGGAGGAGTGGAGAACTTGTAACGATCATCCATGCATCACGTTCTACTGGGAAGCGTCGCCATGGGGACCATGCATTGAAGACTCCTCCATGAATCTAAATGGCACCGGCTACTGGAACGGAACGACCACCTGTGCTGTCGGGGTGCAGATTCGTAAAGTGGTCTGCATGAAAATGGGCGTCGGGCCGGTTATTCCCAAAAGGTGCCTTATTTTTATGTATGAAATTTAAAGCACATAGATTTTTCACCACTGCTCATAGCATGAAGTTTAAATGGTATATTTTACTAATCTTTGGTGATCACTGCTTTTTATTATTAAATACCATAGAGCACTTACTTTACCTGTCAGATGCAGGCAATAACGCTTTGTTCAGACATTCAGCTAAATCCTATCCTTTTGTGATTTGAAATCTGTTTAAAGTAAGATTTTGGAAATGCATTTAATTTGGTAGAGTCAGATCAGATTTCACTTGGCACTCATCACTCAGACACGGCGTGGCTGTAATATCATACACAAAGTGCAGTAGTTGTGGCACATCTGCATCTACATTCTCTCATTTACACTCACATGCCATTTACTATGATTGAATAATCAAACAAGGGATCAGTTTTGAACTCGGCATATGTATGAATGGGTAAAATGTAGTAGTCCTCATGGCTTCTATTCTATGTCTTTTGGCATTGTTGTTACTATGGCAACCAATATAGATATATCATATATTGATTGCACTGTCTGAACAAATGTATCCAATCTTTACTAGGATTTATGTGCTGTGTGAACAACCACCAACATAAGTATATATACAGCCTTAACAAATGCATTCAAATACCTCATCAAATATGTGCCGACATTCAATTCAGAATGTTTTTGGAGGGTTTCAGTTTGATAATGTTCCTGAATCTGGCCAGTTTCCTTTATGAGACCATCCATTTTTATAGCTTTATCTATAAAACAGCATTTTCTCTCCATACATAATATCAGGACATCCGTATTTGGTGAATAATGAAGTTCCCAGAGAGAAATATTTCCCTCTGCTAGCTTTTGTAAATATATGTACATTTAGTTTGATCAGAGCGCTAAATTAAAGCAGATATTATTAGACACTTCTGCTCTGGGATGTGTCTTTGAGGCATTCTGCTACACAATCACACAGTCCTGAAATCCAGATTTAATATTTTTCCATATAAACATCACGTTTACACTGCATGAATGAGACGTACAGCACAACATATATGTATAGTTCTGAAAGCTGTTCTCATGAGATGTTCGCATTTCCTTGACCTTTTCACAAGGGAAGATCGCTTGGTTTACATTTGCTGAAGCCGTATCTTATACACTGAGTGTCAATATTCTCATTCTTGTGCTGTGTGTGGCTCTGAGTGCAGGCTGGACTTTTTCTCTCTGTTTCCTCTATGAGAGGTTCATGTTGCCCCAGGTCTTTCCTTGATAAATGTTTCCTGTGGGAGTGGTGTAATGGCGCTTTGGGTAAGATAAAATGTTCTATTGCATTGCATGGAGAAGATATTGTGTTGTGCATCAGGAAAAGGGGCTCATAAATAATGCAGTCGTTTATCCATTTCTTTCTGTTATATTAATGACACCAACGTAAAGTGAGTTTATGGGCTGGCGTATTTCATTGGCCTGGTTATAGGTTTCGGCTTTACCTCAGTTTTGGGAGGGGGGCTGTCTGGAAAAACATGCTGGTTTTTCTCTTTTTAGTGAAAATGTCTAATATATCTGTATTTAAAACAAGATGCATTTACATGAGAAGCAAAATTGCATACAATTTTTAAGAGTAGCTCTGTGCCTACATCGACAACCTTTAAATTCATCATTGAATTGATAAATGGTCATTTTGAAATACTATCCACTGGCAGCAACCTCACACAGGAGACTCGTAATTGCATAAGACTCACAATTGATGATATATATATATATATATATAGTGGTCAAAAATGATGTCTATAGAAGTGATATTTGTTTAAACCATCAAAATTTTAGAAAAAAAAAATTAAAAAATAAATATATTTTATATAAAATTATTTGGCAAAAAAAGGCAAACTACAGCTACAGGTTTTATTTTACTTAGCAAAAAAAAATGCATTCAAAAAGCTCACAAGAAAAAGCATACAATGACTACAACATAAGCAGTTATTGAAACACTGTAAACTATTATACGATCGATAAATTATGAGAACATTATGACATTGCTTTAATAAGTTAAGAAATTCTCATTTTTAAGTCAGTTTAATGTTAAGTTGAAATGGGTTAAACATCCAAGTTGATTGTACCTAAAAATTTATGGCAGCAACTTTTTTTTTTACAGTGTATTTTGTTGGTTCTCTCTTGTTTTTGCATGTTTTTATAATTTTGGAAAATGACAGCCTGGCCTAAAATTATGTCCATAGCATTGTGCATGTTTCATTGCATTTTCAAAAATAAAACTCCAAGCACAACAATGCAATATGTTTACTGTCACGGTGTGGTGTAGGAGAAGACGAAGAGGAAACAAAAATTCCAATGCAAAGTTTTACTAACAATATAATACATACAGGTGCAGGCAGACAGACAGAAGGTTCACACATACTTAATAGGACTGAGAACAGACAATGAACATGGCAAAACACATGGAGAAACAGATCAGGAAAACGAGACAGCTGACAAGACTAACAAGGTAAACAGGTGTGACAGATGAACTAATGAGGGTTACCAGGGAAACAGATGAGTGACGGGAAAACAGAACAAAGGAAGACATGTGACTTATGAAAATACAAACAAACACTGACGTGACATTTACACAATTTTTAACAATTCTTTAATATTTAAAAAAATGTTGAAGATCTCAATTTTCCTAGGTCAGAGATTACTTTTGGCCACTACTGTGTATATTTTATTCAAGCATTACTCTAACAACACATAAAGCTTTAAAAGTATGTTTTAGACTTATATTCTGAAAATAAATATTGATGTATTACACATTTTTACTTCTCAAGTAAATGTATCTGGATTTAGGGGTGTTTAGACATTTACTGGAATTAAGACAAGCATACTGATAAAATCAGCTTCCCCTTCGTCAGCTCACTACTACGTAAGTCAGAAGGGATTCTGACAAATGGGGATATCTACCAAAACGCCACGGCTGTTGGCCCTTCCAGCGCTCCGCTTGAGCCTCTTGGCCTGACCGCAGTGTTGGGCAGAAGTAGGAGCTCTAAGCAGAGAAGGTCAGTCACTGCTGTTCTGCTAGACCCACTCAGTGTGACTTATTGGATAACGCTGCGGAAGCCACATCCTACCCCGCAGGGAGGCACTGTGACGGTTACACATATGGACTAACCAAGCAGGGTAGTACGACATATGGCAGTCTCTGGGGTGGTTCTAGCCTAGTTATAGGGGGGAAGATCACCAGCAGAGGCGACAGAGCGGGCTCTGTCGAGGGAAAGACACAGGCTCGTATGGACACCCAGCCTAGCACAGGTTCCACAATGCATACGAGTGTAGGCCTGGCGTCAGACGCTCTGCAAGGGTAATGGAGGAACTCACAGGGTTAGCTATTTCTGGGGAACACTACTGGAGCAAATAGACGCATGTATGGGGGCGGGAGTGGCGTTGCAAGCTGACACTAAGAACGGGTCCTTCGCGCTACTGGCCACTATACTATACTCCCGGGGGCGAGTATACGGGAAGACCCCAGCTCTACACAGAGGCTATAGAATCTAGCAAACGTGTTAGGTGTCGCCCAGCCCGCAGCTCTACATATATCTGTCAGCGAGGCGCCTTGAGCCAGCGCCCAAGAGGAAGCAACACTTCTAGTTGAGTGTGCTCGCAACCCGAACGGGCAAGGCACGCCTTGGGTTTCGTAAGCCAAGACGATGGCATCCACTATCCAGTGGGCCATCCTCTGCTTGGAGACAGCCTTTCCCTTCTGCTGGCCTCCGTAACAGACGAAGAGCTGATCTGAGGTACTAAAGCTTTGCGTTCTGTCCACGTATAACCACAAGAGGCGGTCTGCCTTCTCCGATGGCAGCGCTTGCAGGTTCACTACCTGGTCCCTGAAGGGAGTGGTAGGAACCTTGGGCACGTATCCGAGTCCGAGCTCTAATTCTAGGTACGATACGTTGACCGAAAATGCATCTCGAGACTGAGCCAGAATCAGCCAATCGTAGAGATAGTTGAGAATATGAACGCCGCATTCTCAGAGAGGAACAATGGCTGTCTCCGCGACTTTCATGAAGACGCAGGGCGACAGGGACAACCCGAATGGCAGGACTTTGTACTGATATGCCCATCCCTCGAATGCAAACTGCAGGAATGGTCTGTGTCGAGAAAGAATCAAGACATGAACGTACGTGTCCTTCAGGTCGATTGCTGTAAACCAATCTTGGGGACGGATGCATTAGAAAATGCGTTTCTGCATGAGCTTTCTGCGTGAGCATCTTGAACGGGAGCTTGTGCAGGGCCCGATTTAAGGTTTGCAGATCCAAGATTGGTCGTAACCCACCGCCTTTCTTGGGTACAATGAAGTAGGGGCTGTAGAACCCTGTCTTCATAACGGCTGGAGGAACCGGCTTGATCGCGTCCTTCGCCAGTAGGACATAGATCTCTGCTCGCAACACTGCACAGAGGTGAAGTGGATGCCCCTGAACTTGGGAGGGCGCTGGGCGAACTGAATCGCATAGCTGAGTCTGATGGTACGGATGAGCCAGCGAGATGGGCTGGGAAGCTCTAGCCAGGCTCCCAAACTTTGTGCAAGCGGGATCAACGGGACCACAGACGTACCCGGGGTGGGGCAGCAAGGTGGAACACAGGGACTCAGCTTGGGAGGCACCGAGGCGGCCCGAAGCGGAGTCTGAGTGTGTTGTGCCACACTTACCTGGTTCCAGGGTGGGGCAGAGGGTGCGTGGGAAGACTTGCTGCCGTCCCCGAGCCGCACACTGCTGCCCACTGGTGACGGAAGAGGGGGAAAGGAGTGACAAGGCATTGGAGCATCGCTTACTGCAATCCACGCCCTCTTGTGACCCAGAGATGGAAGAAATTGCTCTTTTATTGAAAATGTGGGTACCGCTGGACTCCCGCGAGCAAGTCTTCCTGTCGCTGTACATAGTTCCTGCATAACCCCTGGGTCATAACTACCCTTGTGCAATTCCTTGAACGCCTTGGCCTGGTAGACCTGCAGGAGCGCCATGGCATGCAGGGCAGACGCAGCTTCTCCACAGGCTGAGTATGCCTTGTCCGCTAGAGCGAACAAGAAATTACACGCCCGGGAGGGGAGGCGCGGATTTCCCCGCCAGGAGGTAGCGGTCTTGGAACACAGCTGCATCGCCACAGACTGCTCCTCCGGGGGGATCTCCACGTAACCCTTAGCTGCTCCACCGTCGAGGGTAGTGAGGGAGGAAAAGGCACCAGAACGGTTTCAGGCAGAAAAAGGTGCCGTCCGTGCTCTAGTAACCTCTTCATGCACTTCCGGAGAGAAAGGCACTGGGGCGGGGCGCTGAGAACCAGCACAGGCCGCCCCGAGATACCAATTGTCCAGCCGCGTGGTTCGGGACACAGTGGAGGGTTCCACTCGAGCCAACACTTGCGGCAACCATGGAAAGCATAGCTGTGAGCTCTGGGTCTAACTCGGACAACGCTGTCACCCCCGAAGGAGGCAGCGCAGCTGAGTCTTCATCCCCAGAGGACATTAGCTCACCTTCTGATACAGCGACCGACATTTGATCATCCGGTGGAGCTACAAAAGAAACGACTGGGACTGCCACGGATGGCCCAGCGTGCTCTCTTGGAGGCTCTGTGGGTAGCGTTATAGGGGAGTGAGGGGCCCGAGGAGACTGGCTCGGCGGATTACCTCTCACTGTGATCCCCTGAAGGCTATTAACCGAAGTAGGCCTCTTCTGCTGCATCCAGAAACACGCAATTTGAATGACATCTTGAAAAAGACGTAGGGTCAGTGATGGTATAAGCTCTTTTGGGAATTTGCTCTCTCTGGTGCTTAGGCACATAGGGAGATAACCGCGGCAACACACAGGACGATAGTGTAAGCCTGTGTGAACACTCACTCTTGGGAAACGCCCACCGAAACCAACAAGCTGAACAAGCTTTTCTCATTGAAGGCGCACACTCTCGGAGAATCATGACTCTCACTGCACGCGCCGTCACGCCAACACCAGCTCACAGAAGCTTCTTCCAGCAGAGACTTGAACAGCAACACTCTTAACAGATGCTTGAGAGAACAGGAACAGCATGCGCTGTCTGGCTCTGAAGCGAAAGACAAGGATGTGACGCACCTGCCGCTCATTATATGCTTGCGCCACGATGCATAGCAGCTGGTGCAATTATTGCATGCCAATGTGCATTGGCTCGTTTAGTTTCACTCGAAGTAGATAGGCTCCATTCGTCAGAATCACCACTGACTTATGTAGTAGTGAGCTGACGAAGGGGAACGGTGTCATATACAATTGTCTTTACCAATAAATAATGTAAACTTCTTTACAGTCAGAAGAGAACAAATCACAGTCTGGTTTATAGTGGTCTGTTGACACACACACGCTCTCACTCACAGATATACTGAAGCATAAATCACAGATGGGTTTACTGTATATGGCATGGATGTGTTTGATGGTGTGGGTAAATTTATGTGTTTGTGTCACACACACATCATATCCCTTGTGCCTTGCCGCATGTGCTGGAGGTTGCCAGAACAGAACATCAGTTATATAGAACATGTCATCAGATGAGAGCAGCTGATATTTTGTGGTGTGTGTTCAGATAACTCCGCTTTATTTAAAACAGCAGGGCTGAGCTATTTAAACATCCTGATATATGAAATGACCCAACAGGGAGATGTTTGTTTATATTTCTGCTGCTATACCTGTTCTTTATTAATACTCATATGCTTGCATAAAGAGGAAAATAAACCAGGTTCCAGGTACAAAGCAACTTGTCTGTCAACATTAAATGTGATCTGATCTCAGCAATTTTAAAGTACAGTTTTGTGGAGCAGGATGATATATTATGTATGTTTGTTGGACCAATGAAATGTGGGTGATGCAAGTTCAAGCTTGATTTCCAAGCTATTTCCCCCTCATTCCAAATAATTTCCTGTCTTCTCTCTCCACTGCCACTCTCCACACTCTCTCCATTGCCACATCATTTCCTGCCTTCTCTCTCTCTCCATTGTCATTCAAATAAATGGATTAAATTTAATCCACGACCTTGGGTGAATTATTGATTTTCTAAAACTGGCAACAGCAATATGATAAAACAATGTTTATAAAAATATTGTATTAATTATTAGATAATTGTAATGTACAAATATGTCATTAAGTAATTTGCCTAGAGATAGCATAATAAGCTATTTGAGTTACAGTGAAAATTTGTAATTTCTGCTCTTCTGCAATGACTTACTGCTTTTCTAAAACTGCGACAACAGCAATATGTTGTTATAACAGTGTTTAAAAAACAATAACAGTGTTTAAAAAACAGTTGTATTTATTATTAATAATAATCGTAATAAACAATTCTTCAATTAATTTGCCTACAGATAGGTGCAGTGTAATTTCTGCACCATTAGCCTCACCAAAAAAAAAAAAAAAAAAAAATTGGTTCATTTCTGTGTTGGGGTGACACAAACAGAGTAATATCTTATAAAACACTATTCAGTCAAAGTGTTTACTCTTTCCAGGGAAATCTACTTTAATTATGAATTCAACCAGTGTGTTGTTTCATATTGCTTTTGTCCTGTGAATTAATGTTTCTTTTTTTATGACAACTTTAAGCATGCCCCATCCAATTAATTTTTAAAGGGTTATTTCACACACAAGTTATTCTGTCACTGTTATTTACTCACCCTCATGTCGTTCCAAACCCGTTAGACTTGTTCATCTTGGAAACACAAAAATATATGTTTAATGAAGTTTAAGAGATTTCTGTCTTCCATTGGCAGTTTCTGTTCCACTTTGACACCTAAAATAATTCATAAAGATATTGTAAAACTAATTTATATGAATTGAGTGGTTTAGTCAACTTTTCTGATGAGACACGATAGCTTTAAATGATGAACATAAAAAGTTCCATCCTTCGGATGAGACGTTAAATTGAGGTCCTGACTCTCTGTGGTCATTACAAATCCCAGGATGTCCTTCGGAAAAAGAGTAGGGGTGTAACCCCTGCATCCTGGCCAAATTTGCCCAGTGGCCTCAGTCCATCATGGCCTCCTAATCATCCCCATATACTGATTGGCTTCATCACTGTCTCCTCTGTACCAATAAGATGGTGTGTGGTGGGTGTTCTGCCGCAAGATGGCTGCCGTCGCATCATCCAGGTGGATGCTGCACATTGGTGGTGGTTGAGGAGATTCCCCCTTCTATGTAAAACGCTTTGAGTACCCAGAAAAGCTCTATATCTAACGAATTATATATTTTTTTTATTATGAACAGATTTCTTGACCTATTTGACGTGCAAGGACAAACCTCATTGGTTCTTGCGGAAGCTCAAACGAACATGCTGCCTAACACAAGAATGAACCTCATTGGTTCTTGCACATCCCAAAAAAATGCTTGAGTTTCTGTTTGTAACGGAGACTCAGGCTGATTGGAATCCATATGCAGCTTTATTAGATACACCAAAAGATTAGTCAAACAGGCGTGGGTCAAACAACAGTAAATGCAACAACGTAGACAGATCGTAACTCGTAGTCGTAAAACAGAAGTATAATCAGGACAGGCGGCAGACAGACAGAGGGGTAATCCAGATAAACGAAGCACTAGGTCGGTAGGCAGGCAGAAAAGGGTCAGAGACGATAAACAGTCCAGGTCAAAAATCAGCAAGACAGAATACGGGGAAAAATGCTCAGAATTGTCAGCAAGGCAAAAACAAGACTTCGCGAGGAGAAGTAGGAGAAGCTGGTTTAAATAGTCATAATAATGAGTGACACCTGTGAAGGTGATCAATCCCAGGCATGGGACTATGGGAAATGGAGTTCGGAAAGAGTTAATACTCAGGAGATGGTTCACGCTGGTTGTGATCGGAGGGAACCACAGAGGCTGTATTTGTGACAGAGCCCCCTCCTTGCGAGTGGCTCCTGACACGAGGAGGTAACCGTCGCCGGGGTCTACCTCTGGGCCTTGGGGCAGGTCGATCAGGATGAGCATTATGAAAGTCAGTGGTGAGTGAGGGATCCAGAATGTCGACAGCGTCGACCCAGGAGCGTTCCTCGGAACCATACCCCTCCCAATCCACGAGGTATTGCAGAATTCTACCCCGGCGACGAGAGTCCAGGATCTCTCTGACCTGATAGACCTCCTCGCCGTCGATGATGATGGAGGGAGCCCTCTGGTCACCAGCCTCTTCCTGGATCTCCGCTCCTCTCGGTCCACCAGCAGGCTTGAGCAGAGAGACATGAAAAGTGGGTGAGATACGGTATTCAGAAGGCAAAGATAGACGGAATGAAACAGGTGTGATTTGTTTAGTGATCTGAAAGGGACCTACGAACCTGGGACTGAGCTTCTTGCAAGATTGTCTGAGGCGGAGGTCACGGGTGGATAACCAGACCCACTGGCCAGGTTGGTAGTCCGGATTGGGACGACGATGGCGGTCCGCTTGTTCCTTGGTTCGACGAACAGCTCTTTGGAGATGGACATGAGCTGCGTCCCAGGTTGCTTCGCAACATTGGATCCATGCATTCACTGCAGGTAGGTTGGAGGGCTCACCGGACCACGGGAAGAGTGGTGGTTGGTATCCCAGCACGCATTGGAATGGGGTGAGGTTAGTTGCAGGCTTGCGAAGGGAGTTCTGAGCGTACTCGGCCCATAACAGGTAGCGGCTCCAATCAGACTGGTTGCGGTGGCAGTATGATCAAAGGAAGCGGATCAATTCTTGGTTCAGGCGTTCGGTCTGGCCGTTGGCCTGAGGGTGGTATCCAGACGTTAGACTGACATTAATGTTTAGCATCTTGCAGAAGGCAGACCAAACGCGGGAGGTGAATTGAGGGCCCCGGTCAGATACAATGTCTTCAGGAAGACCATAGAACCTGAAGACCTGTTCACAGAGGGTTTCAGCAGTTTCTAGAGCGGAGGGTAGCTTGGGTAGAGGGATCAGGCGACAGGACTTGGAGAATCGATCTATGACTGTGAGAATGGTGGTGTGACCCCTAGAAGCTGGCAGATCCGTAACGAAATCCAAGGCTATGTGGGACCATGGTCGTTGTGGTATAGGCAGAGGTTGAAGAAGGCCGGCAGGTAGTTGATGTGAGGATTTGGTAGTGTTGCAGATCTGGCAATTGTGTATGTACTGAATAGTATCGGCCTGTAAGGACGGCCACCAGAAGCGATTGGTCAGAAGTTGCACGGTAGCTGCGATGCCAGGATGACCAGAGCTGAGAGAGGTATGGACTTGTTGAAGGACTCTCTGACGTAATGCCTGCGGAACATAGGTGCGATCTGGTGGGCACTCAGCTGGTGGTGGTTCCCTGGTGTGGGCCTCCGAGATCTCGGTCATGATGTCCCATAATACTGGTGCGAGAATTATGGAAGTGGGAATGATGGATTCGTTGGTAGTCGGAGATGTGGAAGGTTCGTGTAAACGTGAAAGTGCATCCGCCTTGGTGTTGCGCGAGCCAGGTCGATAGGTGACGGTGAAATTGAAGCGGGTGAAAAACAAAGCCCATCGTGCCTGTCTGTAATTGAGTCTTTTGGCAGATTTGAGGTATTCGAGATTTCGATGGTCGGTGAGTACAGAAAAGGGAAATTTGGAGCCCTCTAGCCAATGACGCCATTCCTCGAACGCAGCCTTCATGGCCAGAAGCTCACGGTTTCCTACATCGTAGTTTTGCTCGGCTGCATTGAGTTTACGTGAGTAGAAAGCACATGGATATAATTTGGGCGGTTCACCACGACGCTGGGAGAGGACAGCACCGAGACCCGTGTTGGACGCATCCACCTCCACAACGAATTCACGGTCGGGGTCCGGGTGATGCAGAATGGGGGCTGAAGTAAATCTCTCCTTAAGGTTCTGGAAAGCCTTGATGGCCTCAGGAGTCCAAGATAGACGTTGTTTTCCCCTCTTGGTCATGGAAGTTAATGGGGCTGCAACTGAACTGAAATTTCGGATGAACCTTCGGTAAAAGTTGGCAAATCCTAGGAAGCGTTGCATCTCTTTAAGCGTTCTTGGTTGGGGCCAATTAAGGACTGACTGAACCTTCTTATCATCCATAGCTATCCCGCCTACACTGATGATGTAGCCCAGAAATGATATTGTGGATTGATGAAACTCACACTTCTCTGCTTTGGCGTATAGCTGATGGGAGATCAGACGTTGCAGTACAGCACGAACGTGGTTCAGATGGTCCTCCAAGGAGTCGGAATAAATGAGGATATCGTCAATATAGACTATGACATAACGGTTCAGCATGTCCCGGAACACATCGTTGATGAACGCCTGAAAGACCGAGGGACTGTTGGCCAGGCCGAAGGGCATTACCCGGTATTCATAGTGCCCAGTCGTCGTGGAGAAGGCGGTCTTCCACTCATCACCCTCCCGGATGCGAATTAGATTGTATGCGCTGCGCAGATCAAGTTTAGTGAAGATCTTAGCCTTACGAAGCTGCTCGAGGGCGGCTGGAACCAGCGGTAACGGATAGCGGAACTTAACAGTAATGTCATTGAGACCTCTGTAGTCGATGCATGGACGGAGACCCCCATCCTTCTTTTTGACGAAGAAAAATCCTGCGGATGCTGGTGAAGTAGAGGGACGAATGAATCCCTTGGTTAATTCCTCATCAATATATGCCTGCATAGCTTCTGATTCAGGTTGAGATAGTGGAAACACCCTCCCCTTGGGTGGAACAGTACCTGGCAGCAGGTCTATAGCACAGTCACTGGGCCGATGAGGTGGTAGGTGAGTGGCTTTGGACTGACTGAAGGCTTCAGCCAAATCTTGATATACCTCTGGGAGTTGTGTAGATTGTGGTTCCTTCAGAGATGTGGGTTGAAGTGATGGAGGCATGCAGTGTTGATGGCAGAAATCTGACCATTGCTTAATTTGTTTGTCCGTCCATGAGATGCTGGGGTTGTGCAACTCTAGCCATGGGAGACCCAGGATGATCGGATTGTGTGGAGACTGGAAAATGAAGAAGCGTATGGTTTCTGTGTGCAGGATTCCGCTGGTGAGTGAGATAGCCTGTGTGATGAATTGTATCTGACCGGAACCCAACGGGCGTCCATCTAATGCTGCCACTGCCACATAAGGTTCACAGGGAACAAGAGGAATATGGTGAGTTTTAGCGAACGACATGTCCATAAAATTACCAGCAGCTCCTGAATCTATGAGTGCATCAGTATGGATAATTAGCCCACTAATTTCAACTGACACAGGTATTTCAAAACTGGTAGATTGAATGGCAGATTTACTCACCATAGTGGATCTGCGTGAGGGTCGAGTGGGACAGGTGGATTTCATGTGGCCCGGAAGACCGCAATAGAGACACAAGTTTTGCTGTATGCGTCTCTCTCTCTCCTCTGTGCTGAGGTGTGTAACTCCGATCTGCATGGGTTCAGTCTCAGACGGCTGTGCAACAGTTGAATGAAACTGACGGAAGGGATGTCGAACTCTCACCACATTATCCACCCGTATGGCCAGCTCAATGAATTGATCGAGAGTTTTATCCTCATCCCGACATGCCAGTTCGGATTGCAGATCGGTATTTAATCCCTTACGAAAGAGCAGTTTGAGAGGAGATTCTTGCCAGCCAGTCTGAGCAGCGAGTGTCCGAAACGTTAAAGCATATTCAGCAACAGAGCTCTTTCCTTGTCGCAGTGCTAATAACTGTTCACCAACCTCTTTTCCGCCCGTCGGATGTTCGAACACCTCCCTGAAGCGTTGCAGGAAATGAGTGAAGGAGGGAAACGTAGCATGATCCTCACTCCAAACTGCGGTCGCCCAATCTAAAGCCTTTCCCGTGAGCAAGGAGCAAACAAAAGCTATGCGACTGTCCTCAGTGGGATATAGCGATGGTTGTTGTTTAACAAACATATTACATTGGAGTAAAAATCCCTTACACTTGGGGGGCGATCCGTCAAACTTCTCGGGAAACGCCAAGCGTGGACTGGCAGCGGTGATCGGTGGCGTGGAAACGGCGGCTGATGGTGGCTGGCTGGGCGGAGGGACACTGCGTTCAGCTAGTAACGGCTGGATGGCTTGAAGCGTCTTGCCCAGATCCTCCGTGAGTGAGGTGAGACGAACGAGCTGTTGTTGATGTACTGCCAAGACAGAGGCTTGAGCGCTTAGCTCTGTGGAAAGGTGCTGGAAAGCCGCTGGATCTGTGTGTGGCGAAGTCTTCTGTAACGGAGACTCAGGCTGATTGGAATCCATATGCAGCTTTATTAGATACACCAAAAGATTAGTCAAACAGGCGTGGGTCAAACAACAGTAAATGCAACAACGTAGACAGATCGTAACTCGTAGTCGTAAAACAGAAGTATAATCAGGACAGGCGGCAGACAGACAGAGGGGTAATCCAGATAAACGAAGCACTAGGTCGGTAGGCAGGCAGAAAAGGGTCAGAGACGATAAACAGTCCAGGTCAAAAATCAGCAAGACAGAATACGGGGAAAAACGCTCAGAATTGTCAGCAAGGCAAAAACAAGACTTCGCGAGGAGAAGTAGGAGAAGCTGGTTTAAATAGTCATAATAATGAGTGACACCTGTGAAGGTGATCAATCCCAGGCATGGGACTATGGGAAATGGAGTTCGGAAAGAGTTAATACTCAGGAGATGGTTCACGCTGGTGGTGATCGGAGGGAACCACAGAGGCTGTATTTGTGACACTGTTTACCATATCTCATGTGTGCCTTGATGAATATTTATATGTGGATAAAACCTTAAATTAAATCTGTTCATCATGTAAAGCAATCGTTTCTCTTCAGAAAATCAGACTAAACCGCTCAATTCATATGTATTAGTTGTACAATCTCTTTATGAACTTTTTGAAGCTTCAAAGTGGTAGTTGTGTAGCTGTCAATGGAGGGACAGAAAGCTCTCAGATTTCATCAAAAAGATCTTAATTTGTGTTCGAAGATGAACGAAAGAATTACGGGTTTGGAACGACATGAGTAAATGATGACAGAATTTTTCATTTTTGGGTGAACTATCCCTTTGCGCTGAACAAAACATAAACGCGCTTTGTTTTGTGTCAACCTGTTGTCTTCTGTGATGTCTCCTCTTTCTACTGATTTCTTGCACTTATCCTCCACCCACTCTTTTGTTCCTCTCCTAAAGCTGTGTAGCATCAATGCCTTTGGGTGATTGCTCTCTGTAATGACATTCTGCTCCACAGAGCACAAAAGTGAGAGAGAAACAGATGATTCATGGCTCTGTTCTTTCTTGTCCGCTGCTTTGATGTGTCCTGTTTGCTGGTCTCCAAAGCCTGTATTTGGTAGAGGCCTGCTGAGTCCCACCGCCTCTCTTTAGAGCTGCTGCATGCTGGGAAATGAAATCCAGAATCCAGCTTACAGGGATGGACATTCTCCATGGAGCAACATGCTCTCAAACAAAAGCATGCACATACTCGCACTCACAAGTACACACATGTCCAGCAGGACGTACACCCTAGTACATATGTAAGGGATCATGTGCAGTCAACCAGTCATTATCGCAAAATAATGGGTCTTGTTTCGACCAGAAGGGGTTTGTTTTGTAAAATCAATCGTCTGGCTGTACATTATCCATTATATATTCACCAGGGTGAATGTAATTTTCCGTCCTACCAAACGCCTGTTTACCAAATAGATCAATGTGCATGAAATATTGATTTAAGTTGAACTTCTCTCAATTTTTTATAACCGATACCGGAGAGTGCTTGGAGAGCCATGAAACGGGTACATTGTTATGGAAAAAAAGTAGGATGGAAAGTTTATCTTTTTATTTGTTAAATTATGTTACACATCAATACTGTCCAGATAACAAAAACAACAACAAAACAAAACAAAAACCTCACAGTTTTGAATGTTAGTGTACATCCATACATGTTTGGTGTTGGGGAAAAATTCATGGTGTGTACTTATTTTTTTACATGTTGGAAATTGTTTGCCAAATATACAATCATTATGTATAATCAATATCACAAAAGTAAGTGACCATGTTGCTCTGTGATCGACCAATCAGAATAAAGTATTTTAGAGCACAGAATAATAAACTCTCTTTCCATTGGATTACGCAGTACAGTATAGGGTGCTGTGTGGGGAATCTCTCTTTATCTCTCTCTTAAGAAATATAAAGGCTCACGTAGCATCTCGCTTGCCATCACTCATACCGAAATAACTCACCTTTACCGTATACTCACTCAGATACAATCAGCTGCAGCCTCTGCTGGTAAGATGCAATAAATATTACATCAGCTTCCCCTACAGTGTCGTTGCGATCTTCTGTTACACAGATAGTGTCATTGGAACTGTGTTGTATCTGTACATGATAATGTCTGGGTTTGTGGGGTACAGTAAATCAACCTGCACATAGGACCAGCACAGATTATATCTGCACCCATGGTAAAAGGTCAAGGACAGAGCAACTGCAGTGTGAATTAAGACAGCTTATCACTGATCTTGAAAAAATAATGTCGTCTTTCTGTTCTCCATGTGTCTGTGTCATAGGTGTCCAGAAACTGCCCGACCGGACACCATTCAACCCTGTTTACTTCCATGTAGGAAAGATTGCATTGTGACTCCTTTCAGTGAATGGACAGCCTGCCCTACCACATGCCTGCCAGGTATTGATACAATCTCCTCACACAACCTTTAGCTGTGACATTTCAGTGGGACCTCACATACAGGGATAGTTCACATGAAAATAAAAAATGTATTTTCAAAACGGTTTGCTTTTATTTTTCCTGTGGAACACATACGAAGACCGTTTTAATCTTCATAGTGATCATGTACACTGTAAGATTTATCTATTTTTTATGTTTTGATCATCTTATGTATCAAAATTCAGTAATATTGTGAAATATTTGTACAATTTAATACAACTCTTTTTTATTATTATTTGAATATATTTTAAGATGTTATTTATTCCTGTGTTGGCAAAGCTTCATTACTCCAGTCTTGAGTGTCGCACGATCTTGCAGAAATCATTATAATATGCTAATTTGCTGCTCAAGAAACATTTATTATTATTATCAATGTTGAAAACAGAAAATAAATTTGTGGAAACCATGATACATATGAAAGAACAGCATTTATTTAAAAATAGAAATTCAAATAAAGACATTATAAATATCTTTACTGTCTCTTTTGATAAATTTAATGCATGCTTGCTGAATTAAAGTATGAATTTATATGTATTCATATGTATATATGTATGTGCCGTGCGTGTAAACTTCACTCTCCTGATCTCAAGAGGCACGCTAACAACTGATGCTAGAGACTGCGGTTCGAATCCCTGCGGTGCGAGTCGAGTAGGACCGGTTACACCAGTCACCAGTTGATCAAGTCAGCCACAGTTAGAAGTGTCCTGAGATACTCAATTGCGACTACAACATGTGCATTGGCTGGACTAACCTCAATTAAATGCTTTTTTTAATGTTATTTGAGCATAAGAAACAACATTTACGGGACCATTCATGTCAGATTTAATTGTTGATTTTAAATTTTATTTAACATCTCAATCAGATTTCAGCATTTGCCCATTCTCTCTTATCTAATTATTCCTTTCTTTTCCTACGAGAAAAGTCATTATATTTACAGAGTTGGTTATTAGAATCTAAAATTCATTACCTCCATGAGGACAGTATGTTGATAATGAAAACAAGATTTCACACCAACCTACTGGGACGTGATGTCATACACTGCTGTAAAAGCTGTGAAAGCCGGACCACATACCGTATGTGTCATTCTCAGAGGGGCTTTTCTTACCAGCAGAAAAGTTTTATTACATTTAAATGAGACTATTAATTGACAATTACTTCCACTAAAGAAACCAGTAAACATGCATTTATGATGATTGAATCAAATGGTAACATTTGAAGAAAGGTTTTAAATAACTGATATCCCCTCTGTAAATAGTGTGTTTTACCCTGTTGGGTCTTCTGTTAATGAGATCGCCCTCTTAATTGTGCTATTATCAGTGTTTTAGTAATTAGCAATGCGTAATGAGCCTTACATCGTCTGTTAAATTAAGTCGTTACATCAGCTTAGGATCCATACAGTGAACTCCACCAGAGAATCATATCATTAGCTCTTATCTAAAGAGCTCTTTGAATTGTTCGTGCTGCGGTAATCGCTGTCAGAATACTAATAAAGTGAAAGATGAGTGAAAGTGATGTTTTCTTTCTGTGTGAACTATGCAGTGAACAGCACCGTGCCCTCACAGTCACGATACAGGATCATCATCCAGCGGGCGGCCAATGGGGGTCAAGAGTGTCCAGATACTTTATATGAGGAGAGAGAATGTGAGGCTCTTCTGGTTTGTCCTACTTACAGGTGAATAAACTGCATTCACACTAGTGGTTTACCAATTTATCAGCTAGACTCATACAATGCCAGCCTTTGTGGAGTCAAAAAAACGTTTGCAAACCCGCACAGCAGTTCAGAATCACATGCATGAAAAACATAAATATATTATACGCTGTTTTGTAAACACAATACTTTCCACAAAATACACAAGTCACACTGTAGCTGTAATTTACAGCGCAAGTAAATGCCAAGCTATTTGCAAGTTTCTCCAGCTCATGAATAAATGTGAATGTGTTTGAGCAGTTGTAATAACTTCTGAAACTGTTATTCTGCAAGGTTTATTCACAAATAGAAGTGGGTTGATTTGTTAATGCAATAATAGCTATATCAGACAGCATTTTGTTTCTATAAACTCACCCATAAAAAACATGTTTTACACAAACATTTCAGAAGAGATAATCCGTATGACTCTTTCATGCTTTTACACCATGCAAATAAACATCAGCTAATGCTTCTGAATGCCTGAAAAAGCACCTGTCATAAGATAAGGCCACAAGGTTTCTTGAATAATAATGAGGCTCCACTCACATACACTATGTTTGAGGTCAGGGAAAAAAACATTCTGAAAGAAATTAATAATTTGATATGGCAAGGATACATTCAATGTAGGCAAAGTAGACTTTCTATTCATCACAGGTCTCACAAAAATATTAACCAGAACATCTTTTCAATGTTAATTATAAATCTTTCTTGAGCATCAATTCAACATATTATAATGATTTCTGAAGGATCATGTAACCCTGAAGACTGGAGTAATGATGCTGAAAACTCCAAACTTCCATCACAGGAATAAATTACATTTTACAAAATATTCAAATACTGTAGAAAACAGACATTTAAAATTGTATTTCACAATATTACTGTTTTTACTGTATTTGTGATCAGCTTAGGTGAGCAAAGAGACTTTACATTTGAAAAATATCACAGACTACAAACTTTTAAATGTTAGCGTATTTAAGAATTTGAATGCTCCACTCCATCACATCCAGTAACGTTCACTCATCATTCATGACGAGAATGAAAATAGTTCAGAAAATTCTAAATGAAACGTGAATTTAATTTAAATAAAAAGTATTCATTTGTAAAAAAAAAAAAAAATCATCTCATGAGAGGCGTAGTGTTGTAGTCAAGACCATCTAAACAGAGACCAAGTCAAAACCAAAACTTTGAGGGGTTGATACCAAGACCAAACCAAGGCAGGGTGAGACTGAGTCAAGACCAAGAGACTTCTTAAATTCATCTAAAAGATCCACATACTGCCTGAGAAATGTCTGATATTTAATCAATAACTACAATTTGAATAATAATAAAACACTACCAGTCAAATTAAATCACTAACAACCAAATTCATCTTTCCACTGCTGAGTTGCCACAGGAGTTGCGTCTTAATTGGTACATAAATAATGTTGAGATTAATGTTTTAAAAATAAAATCAATTGAGATACTGCTGAATTATATCTTATGTTATAAGCTCTATAAGCTCTCATACAAGTTTTTTGCAATCATAAATTGAATTTTGTGCCCATTTGTATTAATGTTGGTGCAATTTTTGTAATTTTTGACAATCGTTAATTTTTTACCCGGCACAACAGTAACAATATATATATATATATATATATATATATATATATATATATATATATATATATATATATATATACAGTACCAGTCAAAAGTTTGGAAACATTACTATTTTTAATGTTTTTGAAAGAAGTCTCTTATGCTCATCAAGCCTGCAGTTAAAAAAACAAACAAAAAAACAGTAATATTATGAAATATTATTACAATTTAAAATAATGGTTCTCTTTTTTAATATACTTTAAAATGTAATTTATTTTTGTGATGCAAAGCTGAATTTTCATCAGCAAGTACTCCAGTCTTTGGTGTCGTATGATCCTTCAGAAATCATTCTAATATGCTGATTTATGATCAATGTTGGAAACAGTTGTGCTGCTTAATATTTTTTTATAACCTGAGATACTTTTTTCAGGATTATTTGATGAATAAAAAGTTAAAAAGTACTGTATTTATTTAGAATAGAAATCTTTTGTAACAATATACACTACCGTTCAAAAGTTTGGGAACAATAACTATTTTTTTTTTAAGAAATTAGTACTTTAATTCAACAAGGATGCGTTAAATTGATAAAAGGTGATGGTAACGATTTATATTGTTAGAAATGTTTTTATTTTGAATAAATGCTGTTTTTATGAATAAATGCTGTTAACGTTTTACTCATCAATGAATCCTGAAAAAAGTATTCCAAAAAAATATATTAAACAGCACAACTGTTTCCATCTGTCACGATTCTGTTCTGTCTGAGTGTTTTTTGTCACTAGTCACATGTCTTCCTTTGTTCTGTTTTCCCGCCACTCCTTGGTTTCCATGGTTACCCTCATTAGTTCATTTGTATCACCTGGTTCCTCGTTAGTCTTGTCAGCTGTGTCTTGTTTCCCTGATCTGTTCTCCCCTGTATTTAAGCCCTGAGTGTTTCAGTCTTCACTTGTCGGTCAATGTTTTATGTTAGGCGATCTTTGCCTGAGCACATGCTCCCTGTTCCTTGTTTTTGTGAGATTGTGAATTAAAACCTTGGATTACTTCATCTGCGAGTTTGCCTCCTACTTCATCTACCCTGCAGCCTGACACCATCATTGATAATAACTGAGTATCAAATCATCATATTAGAATGATTTCTGAAGGATCATAAGACACCAAAGACTGGAGTACTTGCTGATGAAAATTCAGCTTTGCATCACAAAAATAAATTACATTTTAAAGTATATTAAAAAAGAGAACCATTATTTGAAACTGTAATAATATTTCATAATATTACTGTTTTTTTTGTTTGTTTTTTTAACTGCAGGCTTGATGAGCATAAGAGACTTCTTTCAAAAACATTAAAAATAGTAATGTTTCCAAACTTTTGACTGGTACTGTATATATATATATATATATATATATATATATATATATATATATATATATATATATATATATATATATATATATATATATATATATATATATATATATATATATATATATATATATATATATATATTAATTATTAGATTAATTAATTAAAAAAAAAAACAGAAATAAGTTATTGATTGCATTTGAAGCAACAAGTTTTACATCCAGTCACATTAATGATTAACAAATAAATCAGATAATGCAATGGCAGTTTGGTGATATCCCCGCAGATGTGCTCTTGACCCGTTTTAAAATAAAATCCTCTTAGAGTCCTCGAAGTCTGAGAATGAGACAAGACCATGTCCTTTAAAAATGGTCTTGGGACTACAACACTAGTATATCTTATAATATTTCAGTAATGTTGATAGTTGAGAACTTGCATGCAATATTTGCACTTGTCAATGTATAACTTCATATTAACCAATGACCACTCTCATCTGTAGATGTCAGCATTGGCATCTGCCATTGAAATCCCTTGTAATTAAAAATATTGACAAGGAACTGTTTAGTATGCTGAAACAAAGTCATTCGTTTAATGCAGCACATCATTACCACTGGTTTATAGGATTTATTTAACGGTCACCATTTTTCTCATTTGCAAGGCTAGACGAAACTAATTTTCCTGTAAAAGCCCCCTGAATACAAAAGGCAATTAATTCCATGTATCATAAAAGACTGTGACAGCATCATGCTGGTTAATATACTGATTTAAGTTTTGTAAGTGTAAGGCTTCTATTGATATGCATTGTGTTTACACTGGAAGGTCTGCTTACATGTGTACGTATTTGTGTTATTTCCAGGTTATTTCTGGTATTATATGATATCTGTTATTACCTAAATAATACCTAGTATATTTATAGTATATGCACAGCCTGTCTTAGACTAAAAATGTATGTCATGGTAACAACTCAGGGGACTTTTTTCCAACATCAAACCATCATTACAAATCTTCATCTCTTTTTCAGATGGAAGGCACACAGATGGCATCCATGTACTCTGGTCCCAGATTCTGTCCAGCAGGGAATGGCAGGAGCGAGCGAATCGTGTGGTAAAGGATTAGAGATGAGAGGTAAGAGAAGTTTGTTTCATGTAAAAGAGTCAATTCTCATGGTATGCTACATAGCCACCTGTTGTCGCTCTGCCTTTGAGCTATATGCATCGCTGTGCACATATATGAATGTGTTCATTGCTTTGAGCTCTGCTTTTGTTCATTGGCGCTGTACAGTGTGTGAAGTCTTGATGCAGCATGCCGGATCTCCCGGTGTGATTAAGACAGAATAGAAGTGAAAGCTGTCAAATATCACAGACAATGTTAGAGGAACAGTCTGCCTTTGGGACACAGATGCTTTAAAAAATACCCAAACTTTTTGATTTACAGAGATGTTCTGTGCGTGTGATGTTGGTAATATAAACATTGTCTGTGTAGAAATATCAACATATTCTGACATTTTTGTGCAAATTATTCCAGATATTAATATTATAGTACAGAGTATAGTACAGTTTCTGAGGAAGTATATTATAGGACGAATGTGTGATTTTTTTTCAGAAATATTGAAACCTATTCAAATAATTATATATATACAGTATATATATATATAATAGCTCTCAAAGCATTAATTCATTAGTCGTTGATGAAAATAAGTACATTAAATATAATGCTACACATGTCATTAGTTCCATGTCCTTTCACAAAAGTAATGACTTTGATTTTTTTTTAGGAAAATATGTTTTACTATTTTAATTTACATTTTAAGCAATATTTTATAATGATGTATTGTAGTTATTATAAAGTGTTAGCATAAAAGAGTATGATAACTCAAAATGGGAAGCCTATCAAAATAATTTGACTAATAAATGGATTTTTCAAATATACATTCAAACATATTTTCCATGGAAACCTTGAATTTGTTGAGATCAAATTAAAATAAATGATTGTATCCAGAAGTTATTACTTTTAGACACAATGTAGTGTGACATTTTACTGAACTTCCCCAGTTTATCAGAATATCATATTGGTACAATGGAAGAAAAGCTGACATTTTTGTGCCGAGTCAAAGGTCAGTATTATTCCAGATATTGAGTGCATTCATTAAAATTAATGAGGCCATTCATTAAAAAACACAAGTCTGTGTAAATGTTATCCTGCAATGGAAGATTCAAATAGGCACTAGTACGTAGCCGCTATTGTACGCGTGCCCCCGCAGCAAGGTTAGGATACGGATTACATGAAGATGGACTGCAGAGAGCACTTGCCTGTGTGCAGATTCAATTTCATGGTTTATTTAAACCAGCACTTGACAGTGTTGACCTCCCCTTGGATCTCACTGCATGAGGGCATGAATTAAAGTAAACAATAAATCTAGGCTAATTTACGAATGTTCACCAATTCGTTCCTGCTTTTTAATTCCACAAGAACTAACAGTGAGTACCGCCACCACAACAGCAATAAGCTCTTGTTGTTTTACCTTAGTCTAGTGATTAAAAATTACGCAGGTTGTTTATGTACACGGATGATTTATTGTTGTATTTTAGGCAAGCATCCCCGGCTGATGTAATTTGATTATTCTCAGCCTACTCAGGTGGAGTGGTGGCTTGAGACAGGCGCACAGACGCTCTCCGGCACACAGATGCAAATGAGCCAGCCGCAGAGTTCCTGCTGTGTTTGGGAACACTTGCTCTATCAGCATCCTCCACAATAAATAACAGGGCTAGAAGGCAATGCAGTAAATTACACTAAATGAAGCAGAAAGACAGACACCTCTGCAAAAGTAACGCGAACCTCAAACATATTGTGCTTCCTCAGACAGATTTGCAGCAAAAAAGCGACCAGAAGTCATTCATTTTCAGTGAGAGTTAGAGATGCGAGAAGATATGAGTGATCATGTGAGTGCCACTGTCTGCACTGTCTCATTGGTAGTTTGGCCTGATCTCATTAGTGTTCATTCATTTTTGTTTTTTATTTACTTGTACATATTTGTACATTTAGGCATTTTACATTGAGGGTCGTTGTATCATTGTACTGACTGCATCTATTGCTTAAATAGCCTATATTTACATACTGCAACCCTCTACGCACACCTTGGCAATAGAATCGCCATTGGCTAGTACATTTGTTTGGTTACTCGCCAGACTGATATTCTATTTTGATATTATATTCTATTTCTATATGAGCAACATCACACGAGTGGCCATAGGCAGAGGTAATCACAGCGTGTTGATATACAGCCATATCGCACGGCTACGAGTGTCATATTGCATTTATACAACAGTTTGATGGCACACGTGAGTAAATAAATAAGAAACAACATTGGAGTGTCTTTAAGAACCCTCTTTTGTGCAGAACTAACGTTACTTCCTTCCGTGGTATGGAAGACTCTCTCTCACTCTCTCTCTCTTTGCGTGTGTGTGAGAAACGCGCATCCATTGAGGTGAATTGAAATACTAGTACATATCGCTTGACGGAGAGTGAAACTCTCAAGCGCTCAGGCAGTGTTCAGCGATTGAAAATGCTAAACTTATACTTAGTCTATAACACACACACTGGCGAGTAAAATCTAAGAATTTATTAGCCAATGACTAATGATAGACATTTATTCACCCAGAGTGAAGATTTAGTCGCATATACTTGTGATTTACTAGTGATTTACTCGCAAACCTACAACAGAGGATTGTACTGTATGCAACATAAATACTTTAGGGGATTTTTTTTTTTTATTATATTCTTAAACTACAATTCAAAAGTTTGATCAAAAGGATGCAATAAAAAGCAAATCTATCTATCCATATATGTATATATATACTGTATATATATCATGGTTTTCACAAAAACATGAAGCAGCACAACTGTTTTCAACATTGATCATAATAATAAAAGTTTCTTGAGCAGCAAGTCAGCATATCAGAATGATTTCTGAAGGATCATGTGACACTGGAGACTGGAGTAATGATGCTGAAAATTCTGCTTTGCCATCACAGGAATAAATTACATTTTAAAATATATTAAAATGGAAAAAGTTCTTTTAAATTATAATATTTCACAATTTTACAATGAATAGTAACTAATTATACTATAAATATATATTTGCATAGTTACGTTTTAATATTATATATATATATGTGTTGCAATTTACCATTATATAGTCAAATGAAGCAAGTTCAATACAGCACCAGAAATCACACCAAATATTTATCAGTTATAATGTCAAATTAATTGGTAACACTTTAGAATAAGATTCATTAGTTAACATTAATTAATATTAGTTAATATTAATTTCAACATTTACTAATACGTTATTAAAATCAAAGGTTGTATTTGTTTGGTTAAAACATTGGTTAATGCACTGTGAACTAACATGAACAAACAATGAACAGCTGTATATTTATTAACTAACATTAACAAAGATTAATAAATACTGTAACAAATGTATTGCTCATTGTTAGTTCATGTTAGTTAATACATTAACTAATGTTAACAAATAAACCTTATTGTAAAGTGTTACCAATTAATTAAATGCGTTAAATAAATGAGGCCATTAAACAAAGTAGTAGGACAATCAAACCAACCTATTAATTGCATGAAGTCAATATTCTATGGACTTTGTAAGCATGAATATGTAAGATGTACAATGCTTATGTTTTTGATGCCGTCAATATGTCTTAACAGACAAATACATATCACTAGTGAGATCATGCTGGTGGTTGTATTATTTCTGTCAGGACCACTATCGTCACATACACTTGACAATTAGCATTACAGTTTGGATTGGTGGTATGGTTCTGTTCTGGACAAGAACTCTCTGCGCATCCTTGCAGCCTAGCATGGATAAGAGCAGGGAGAGCAGCAATAACCCCCTCAGGGTAAACAGAACAGAACCAACATGAATGAATTGCAGATATCATTCATTCGAGATTTTAAAGTACAACATGATTCGAGAATTGATTCTGATTCAAGGGGAATCAGAATGCCAAATCCTGACTGGGCGAGAGGAGGAGCTGGGCATGAAGGAGGGTAATTCCATATTGTCCACTCTACCACTGCCTACAGTCACTGTCATTCATATAACCTCAAATCACTACCTCTCATTGAAAGTGAATGACTGAATTCCAGTGTAGACAGGTTGTTAAGGAACGCTCACCCTGACAGAGTCCCTGTACAGTTGATTGCTATCTGTCCTTGCACAATGAACCCTTACTGGAAACCAACAGTACAAAGAATGCTCCTGTCATAGTCCATGAAACTGTCCATATCAGATAGGTAGTATTTTGCATTACAGGATGTGAATGACAGGAGTATTTTTGGTTTTGCTGTGGTAAATTTTGCTGACAGAACTTTCTGTCACATTCTTTGTAAGTTATTTTAAGGTGAATTTTTGCTGCAAGTATTCAACGCTTTGTCTATTCACTTTTGGTATGAAAAAGTCGCTGCAGTCTTTGGTGTCCACTAAATCATGTCGGGGGTATTTAAGAAGGCACATATATTGATTATACCACACATACTAATCTTCGTCTCACATTATGGATTAAAATGTCTCAGTTAATCAGTTCCCATTATTATGGGGTGGATGTGCGAGTGTCTTCCACAGTGCTTCTTGGTATTGTGCATAGCTTCAGTAATCATTTAATTGGGCTTAGATTCCCACATATCGAAACCTTAATTCTAGGAGCCCATGAAAGTGTTACTCTAATGAAAAGAGTCGTCTTCTGGGTTTTTTGTGCGCTCGGCCTGTGCCGTTAATGAGTACTGAGAAGCTTAGCCGGCAAGTCTGACAGAGTCTTTTTTTAAGGGCCATAAAAGTTCTCCACCGTGTCCTTTTGAGTAGTCAGCAAACATTGTCACCTTTGTAAGTGGCTGCATTATTAAGTTGATCCCTGTCATGAGCCGAGATAAGAATAAAATGTTAACAATAGGGAGAGGAGATAAATTGAGAGAGAATGGTATAGGGATGGTGGAGAGAGGGGAAATAATTGTGCTAAAAATGGGCAGCCTGTGCGCTCCAATCAGAATGTCACTACTGTCAACCTTTCTGTCTCTGGGGCACTGCGGGAACCAGCAATGAGTGTGAGAAAGAAAAGGAAGCTAGGAGAGACAGAGTAGGAGGGAGAAACTGATGTCTACCCTGGGAGGCATGTGAAATTCTTAAGAGTAAAAAAAAAAAAAGTAATGTCATCTCAAAACTTACCTTTCACATTTCAATCTGAAGGACAAAATGCTCAGAATGACTATTCAATTCTGTTAACAATGTCCTTTATGGTACAGTACCATAATATGCTACACATAATTTCAAGCTTTCTTGATTCTGATTGGTCAAATAGTTTTGTATAATGAACACTAAAATGTATAATTGACCGATGCCACAGACATCCGGGTGCATTGATAAAAAATACAGTAAAGCAGTAATACTGTGAAATATCACTGAACTTTATTTTGTTTTTTAAAATGGCAAAGCAGCATCATTACTCCAGTCTTCAGTGTCACATGATGCTTCAGAAATCATTATAATATACTGCTCAAGAAACATTTCTTATTATTATCAACATTTGTGCTGCTTCATATTTTTGTGGAAAATGTGATGCACTTTTTTCAGGATTCTTTGATGAATTGATAGTTCAAATGAACAGCATTTGTTTGAAATAGAAGTCTTTTGTAACATTATAAATGTTTGTACTGTCATGTTTAACCAATTTAATGCATCCTTGCTAAATAAAAGTATGAATTTCTTCACAAAACAAAAGAAAATATTACTGACCCCAATCCCTTTGAACGATAGTGTATTTAATGAATTATTTTAATCTGTTTATGACTGACTGACTCTACATGATCCTATACACATAATCCATATATATAGTTGCAGAGAGTGAAAACAAATAAAATGCCTTTGTAATTATAATATAAGTCTGTCGTTTTCACACAAAAGCAAACTATGATGTATTATTAAAACACCATCCCACGTCTAGATACTATCTCCACCCACGTAACTCTAAAGTGAAGAGAGCAAATGCTTTGGTCAGAGAGCAACATTTGAAATTCAAATAGGAATCAATAAAATGTGTTAAAGGCGTATGTGTACATGTATGCCTGTTCAAAGACATCAGAGGGTCACTTCTGAGATAACAGCATCACATTGCCCTAGGGAAGGTGACGTCCATGCAGACTAGAGTCAGATGTTATTTTGGCACTTAAACATGCACAGGGTCTTTGTTCTATATTCAAAACTCAATTGTTCCCTCCCTTTCTGACAGATCTGCAAGGGTTGGAATTTGTGTCCTACAAATCTGAATCAATACAGTACTATTAATTATCAATGTGGCACAAGCAGTGGGGAACGAACACCTCTCTGTACTCAGCACTCTGGTGTATTTGTAGCTAAAAGAGCATATTTCATCTCTGTGCACAATAAAGTGCAAGTGTAAATGCATCAGTGAAGAAAATCTTTGAAAAAGACTAAATAAAATGGTATATACTGGAGAAAACTAATGTACTGTATATATTTAGTCCTCTTATTTTAGTTTTTTCGTTTGGGTTAAATCTTTTTCTTATGAAGTTATTCTTTTTAAAGTTGAGATGGCAAAAGAAATGAAAAGTATATATGCGTTATTTGCATTGTTTTGTTTGTTGCTTATCATTACAAAAAAATAAGATGGCGGTACAATAGTACAGTCATTGTATCAGACAGTAAAATATGGTACTTCAAAGAATGCCATGACACATTTACCATGCTATTGCCATGGAACCACACCCAAAATAACATGGAAACCCTAGTTATTCTTTACTAAATATATTTAGTAGTGCTCTTTTTACACTGTTTTACACTGTTTACAAATCAGCATGTTAAAATGATTTCTGAATGATCATGTGACACCGAAGCCTTGAGGAATGATGTTGAAAATTAAGCTAACATCAAAGTAATACACTGCATTTTATCTATTTAAATATTTTCAAATAGAAAACAGTTACCTTAAATTGTAATGTTTCACAATGTCAATGTGCTTACTTTAAATACATGGAGCCTTAAGGCCCGTTCACATCAAGGACGATAACTATAAAGATAACGATAAAGATATAATTCTAAAAATCGTTCTCCATATTAAAGAATAACAGAGTTCACACCACAACTATAACGATAAAGATATGAGGAACGATATCGTTGGGATCACTTTCAGAACGTTTTTTTTTTCCAGCTGTCAAACGATAAAACACTGACAGCCAATCAGAATCCATTCTAGCAGGTCATCCATTTTCGCTACTTTGAAACCGCAGCGCGGGCGCGCGCGTGCTTAGAATAAAAAGACCGTTATCGGTCGTTGGTGTGGACGCATATATAGTTATCTTTATCATTATCTTTATAGTTATCATGCTTGGTGTGAACGGGCCTTTAGACTTCCTTTTAGATATTTTGGCAAGGCTACAGTTAAGCTAATTAACTATATAATAATTATACCATTAGTTTATTACTGCCACTGTTCTATAAAAGCAATAAACAATGAAAGGGCTTATGTTGCAATGTGTTTATTTACCTTGGTAAAATCCACCTTTTTTCTATATTATATTGCCTGATGTCTTGATCGGTTGGAACAATTATTGTGTTTTTAGTTGTTCTTTAATAATATTGTGTGAACCAATGAAAAGCTCTGCCATACAGTTTGAAAAGTTCCCTTCAAATGTTGTTATTGCTGTGTGTTAACTGTGCTCCCTTGAAAAGCCTCTGCTGAGTGGAAAGAGCCATGCTGCAGAGAACTGTGTCAAAAACATGTCATCATGTAAGGCAGAGTGGCAAATTTAAGTCAGTGAGGGGAAAAGACCTCGGCACAATCTTTGCTGTCTGCGAGGAATACTTCACCCTGTGGGTGGAATGGATGCAGTGTGCTGAAAAGGTAACAGGCGGCTTCACATTTGCCAAGCATATCATTTATCGTCCCTCAGTGGCGGTGATGCAGAGGAGGACAATTTTCATGTGAGAGGATCTGAAATCAGCGCTGTAGAAGAAAGAGTTATGGGGAAAAGTTAATGGCTTTTACCACGTGCAGTCCGGCTGCAAATACATTTCCATGAAATCGCTACCACATTAATGCCTGAAGTACTGTCATGTCATGTATTTTCTGTCCAAAGCAATATTTATCACATTTTTATCACAAGTGGCATAAATGACTGTTGTATTAAAGCTGTGTTTGATTGTGTGCCCTCTCAGGAGTGAGCTGTGTGGATGAGTATGATGAGACGGCAGCCGTGTCAGAGTGTCTCAGGTGGGCCGGGCCGATGCCGTCCCGCTTCAGGAGCTGCTGGGTGCCCTGCAGGGATGACTGCACCTTCAGTTCTTGGTCTAAAGTCTCTGAATGCTCTGGATGTGGGAGCCGACGTACCCGCAAACGCACCCTAACAGGTGAGATACATTCAGACAACTTTTCAGGGTGATTCACAAAGTTGTGAATATCCAGTATATATTAGCCTATGCCACCCCCAAATCTTGTGCGCTAATTACACTAATGAGAAAATGCCATGAGGCTGGTATGAGGGTTTCGGGTTTGTACAATATAACCATTCTACCCTTTAGAAAGATACTTAACTCCTGGTTGATCCAAAAGGCTGTAACTTTAACTTTAAGCAAACTGAGTCAAATAAAATATGTAAAAATGTTAGTCTTGATGAAAATAAGTGATGCACCGATTTTTCATAACCAATACGATATTCCAAATTCTGAGTATCAGGCGATACTCTTATCGGTCCGATACCAGTGCTGTTTTTTCTTGATCGTTGTTGAATATCTAAACCTCGTTGTGAGGAACTGATAAACAATTTTTTGAGTTTTTGAATTCTGCAGCAAAGTACTTCTATTACAGTTTTTCTCGATTGCTTAAACACATTTCTTGAAACTATGCCTCGTATTCTCAAAACTATAAACACAAATCCATAACGTCTCACCCAATTCCCCAAACATCCTATTTTCAGGTCAAAATGAAGCTCTACACTCAAAACCATTCACTCTTGCTGAAAAACCAAACTTTGCCCTCAGACAGGACACACAAGCCCTCAAAATCACACACACTACAACATAGTCTAACACACTGGTGCAATAAATTCAAAACAACATTTCCAAAACTGGTAAGTTATGTTGCTTGTGGTTCCCCCCTCACAAACCTTTTCACATGATGAACACAAAAGACACAACCAGTGGATACATTGGCACATTTTTATTCATACACAGAAAACACACACACAAAAATATTTTTTTTTACTGGTTTACTCTTTTTTTTTTTTTACTCTTTTTTTTTTACTCTCTCCTCTATTTTTTTTATTTATATTTACTTACAGTAAGATGTGTGTGACCAACATATGACAGTAAAAGAGCACACACAAACCATATTCTAATATGGAATTCGAATTGTTTTGGACTGGTAAAGAGTGTTGGACGTGACAGGAGGGCCTCCACCCAAGGATACAATATGATGAACACGTCTATGTATGTTCCACATATGGTTGAAATACCATCATTTGCCTAGAAAGATAACATTCTGGTAGTCAAGACTATAAAGGAGAAAGGATGCCCTCCCTTCACTGTCACACTCTGCAGCCACTCTGTGTGACTGTACGACTGCTGGCCTTTTTTTGCAAGAAAATACACCTCATCAAAGACTATTGGAAATGTTTGTCTCTTATTCAGTGATTTTGTTTGCCACCACTCCTCCCTGAAGGCTCTCGAGGCGACGGTAAAGCGACTCAAATTTGGCCTTACTCGTAGCCCAGCCTCCCTCATAGTCAAACCATTGATAAAGACATGGGCAACTAGAGTGGCCTAAATTTCATCTGAGACTGCTTGTCTTCTTGTCCTTGCCCTTCCTCCTCCTCATTCTTATCCCTCTTCCTTCATGTCTTTCTGGATCCATTGTTCCAAAATGCAATAAACTGATTTGGGCCCTTTTATCTATTGAAGGTTCTGATTGATGTGTGTTAAATTTTGACTCTTAGTGTTTCCACCTGGGTAATTGTGTGCTAACTGAGCTGAAGCTGTGCTGACTTGAGTGAACAATATTGAATGCTAGTGCTTTATACATGACAACATGGTCAAGGCAATGAGAAATTAAGGGATTTGTGTGTAGAGTTTTGCAGTGAAAGTTCGTCAAATCTGACTCATGTGTCAAAACAGAGAATAGTGTTTATAGTTTAGTGAAATGGGTGTGCTTTTTGATAAATGGCGTTATGGTTTTGAAATTTTAGTTCAAAAGCCTGGTTATAGTGTTTAAGCAATCGAGAAAAACTGTAAAAAAAATCTGTGGTGCACAATTTTATAATTGGTGTAATTTTATCAAATCTAAACATTTAGTCAAATACATAATTTAGTGGACAAACAATAAACGTGAACAAAAGTTTAGTGCTAAATCTGGTAAAATGTTAATAAAAAAAAACATACTATTTCTATAACAAGGTTACTTGTGTTCATTTCTTACAGTTAGCAGGATGCTTGTTTAGTGTTTGGAAAGTCACACCACAGAACAAATACTGCATCAGTGAATAAATCCTATACCGTAACGAGTCGGGAAGCTTGTTTATATCCTGACAAGTGTGGGTACAAATTAGTGGCATTTTTGTAAAATCCTTGGAGCGCCAGTGCCAGTACAATGGCTTCTAGAGTGTCATTATTGTAGTATCACTTGAGGAATATCACTTTAACAAAGGAAGTAAGCTGACAGACAAGTCCGCTTTAGTATTTTCCTTAGCTGAGCATAATCAGCTAGAGCTCAGGAAAATGGCCTTGGAAAAAGAAGTCATTTAAAGTGACCTTTAAGTGTTCAGGGCTCCAGTCGGTAACATTAAGGAGAATATTCATATTCATTATTTCATTAACTGTCCTCTTCTTCTTTTCTTTTGCTTTACTGCACATACATAAGTGTTTCGACAGGCCTGTCTATCATCAGAGATCAGAGACCTGCTGTGAACTGCTCTACGGGCAGATTTAGAGCTGTCTTGTTAGGGAATTATTGCAGTGCTTTTTGCTTTAGTTAGTTTGTTCCCATAAAAATCATGATTGGCTCTCATTAAGATCCTGCACATCTTAGTGTGACATGTTCACTGTATCAGATAAACCTTCAAAGGCTTTCTTCACCTCATACTTTTAGGAAATCCCACATCAAAGGTGATCACATGCTAAAATGTCAAATTTCAACCTAGAAATCCAAGAGCATCACACATAAAAAAAGACAGAAATGAAGGCTGAAAACGGCAAGCTAAGGATGATTGTGCTTCTTGCTTAATTGAATGCACTATATCCGGCAGGTGTTGGTTTCTGGGGGTGTCATCAATAATGAATTGTTGCTGTGGAAAGTGTGTGAAAGTGTTTTATATACATATGCGCACACTCACACATGCAGTGAAAGCAGAAAGCAGATTGTCAGTGAGGCTGCAGTGTACTGACAGAGATTTCACACTGTTAGAGCTGTTTTCTATCACTGACCGCCTCTGAACACCCAGAACAGATGGAGGCTGGCAAACACTCGTCAGGAAGCTTCTGGACACCAGTGAGAGTGTGAGTTTCTTTCTACCTCGATGACTGTGTCCATTTCTCTTTCTCCCTACCTGTATACTGTATATAGAGGCCTGCTGTGAGACATGGATAGAGTCTTTATGAGAGAGTCAAATAATCATTTAAACCACACTGATTTATTTAGAAACAAAACAAGTGCCTGTTCAGCCAATTAATTTATTAACACTGATTTATTCAGGTATTCATTAATTTAGTGTTGCTCAGAGACAATTCTGCATTGGTTGCACTTGGAAGTATTTTTGTTGTCAATGTTGTTTCTAAAATGTAAATGTAATTATGCTCATTATTAAAGGGTGTATCCACAGCTGACAATGCATAAATTAAGCATTTCTCTACAATTTCCAAACTCGTTATATACTCCTGTAGGAAACATCTGTTAATCTGTTAATTTGAAGGATATTAAGGTTTGAACATGCTATACAGACATAGATTTAACTGCTGTGACATATCATGTGTCTTTTTATCTTAAAGTTAAATAAAACCTCTTCTCATAAAGAAACAAGAACATGGTATTTTCAATTAATGATATATGCATTCTTTATACCAACTTGCATACAACATTCTTCATTCTTTCAAGCATATATATTTATTTCTATAAATTAAATATAGATTAATCCTTATTAAAGTTATTCCGTCTAGAACATTGAGTGGTTTTGAGCATGAAACCATTTGCTTGCTTGATCCTATTCCCACATGCTTATTTAAATCTTGCTGCTGTAACCCCTGTGCCAAAAAAAAAAAAAAAAAAAAAGAGAGAGAGAGAGAGAGAGAGAATGATTTTAATAATTATCGTCCTGTCTCAAATCTTCAGTTTCTTGCAAATATACTTGAGCATTGCCTCTCATTTTGGCTCTCACAACCATCTCATGACTAATTACCTTTTTGAACTCCTTCAGACGGGTTTTCGTAAATTTCACAGTACGGAGACAGCTTTGTTTAAAGTCACCAATGATTTGTTGATGGCTTCTGACTCTGGTGCAACATCCATTCTCATCCTTCTTGATCTAAGCGCTGCTTTTGATACTGTTGATCACAGTCTATTACTCTCACATCTTGAAAGAGTGTTTGGTGTGTTGGGGACAGTTTTGATGTGGTTTAGATCCTATTTTACTGACCATTCCCAGTTCATTTCTGTGGGTGGCCATAGGTCTGAGATTTGCTCTCACTGGTGTTCCTCTTGGGCCCTTTACTTTTTAATATTTATCTTTCACCACTTGGCTATCTCTTGAGATTGCTCGGCCTCCATTATCATTTTTATGCTAAAGATACGCAGATTTATATACATTCAAAACCAGATAAGCACCCTGACACTGATTTTCTTTCTGACTGTATTACTGAAATAAAAACATGGATGAGTAATAATTTGCTGTGTCTGAACAGTGGTATAACCAAAGTTATGCTCATTGGTTTCCATAATCAAATTTCCAAAGCTGTTTCTCTTTGTCTTAAACTTTTAATGGCTCTGTTTTGGAAACCAAAAGTAAAATGAGGAACCTCAGAGTTATTTTTGATGCTAATCTTTCATTTGATTCTTTTGTTCAGAGTATTATCAAAACATTTCAGAAACATTGCAAGATTGTGTCCTATGTAAAATTTTCCTGTAGCAGAAAACCTGATAGATTCCTTTATCTCTCGGATAGATTACTGTAACACTGTTTTAGCCAGAGTTTCTAATCCACACTAAACAAGCTCTAATACGTACAAAATATCACCGTGACGTTTTCGAGATGGAGAGAGCTTTGTGACGAACTTGGACAGATACGCATCGATTTACGCCTAAAGAGTAACCCAAGCACAAGGTAATGACGCCTCTCGCTGTTCAAACACACAGGGCTGGGCAACTACGTTCGTCATTACGTTGTGCGTCAAGTTCAATCATAAATTCTCTGAGACAGTGTCATTTGGCTTTTGACTCAACCAGAGATTGACGGAATCCACTGAGTATTGCATCATGATTGATGATGATCTTTCATCAGCATTATCTTTAAAGCTTTAGCTGTCAGCAAAACCACACTGATCGCATTGATGCAACAAAGCAGAATCCTTCAAACAACAAAACACCAAAAGCCTCTGAATCCAGTACATCAAAGCATCATTTTTCACAGGTCTTTAGCCTGACCATGCATAATTGTCCAGTGCGGCCCACAGGTTTGACAGGCTGAGTTTATTTTACTTGACAGGTTTGAGAACACTGTTGAATGCAGGTCTGTAGTGTCAGTAACAGCATGTCTGAAAGGAGCATCTCTCCTCATGGACAGATCCTTTTATTTATATAACCTAATAATATTCATCATGTCTAATGGACATGACTAATTTGAAATGTTCCAGGAAGTGAAGTGTGCAAAGAGGAACTAATAGCCACTTAAACAGAAGCCTTTATGATGTGAAATCTATCCATTTCTCTCCTCATTAGATAAATTAGATGCATATGGTCCACTGAACATGGGCGTACTCCGGGTCTATGTTTGTACAAATAAAAATAAAGATTGTAGGAGAGAGAAAGGGAGCTACTTTTGGTTGATGCAGTGCTCATATTGGCTGTGGCATCCCAATACATAAGGGAACCCAACCCCCTACCCCAACAATAACAACAAACATAAATAAATAAATGTTCTTCAATGAATTGTTAAAAATTGTTGATTCTTAATGTTGTTTATCTTGATTAGATGTTTCATTTTTAATTTACTTTTTTGTACTTTTCATCAGTGAAAGTTCTAAACACACTTTTTTTGGACATTTTGATTTAGAGTACAGACGGGAAAGTGAGAGTAGGTGGGGAGGAGTTGGAATTGGGACTTGACTCAGATCTGTCCTAAATATGGGTCCTCATGAGCTAACAGTTCTTATATGGTTTGTAAGTTGTTTAGAATGAGACTGACACCACCCATCCTTGTCTTCACATTTATTCATTTATTTATTATTTATTTATTTTATTATTATTATTTATTTATTTATATGATTTATTATTATAATTTTTTTTGCAATTCATAATCTTGAGTTATGTACTATGTTACCTTTGTGCTAAACATGAATAACACACAAGCGGGTAAGTCTAACACTTAATCAAAGGGTTATTAGTTCACCCCCCCCCCCCCAAAAAAAAAAACACATTTGGTATCATTTATGCACCCTCATGTTATTCCAAACCCATGAGAATTTCGTTCATGTTTGAAACCAAATGAAGATATTTTCAATGAATCCTGCCAAATTTCTGTCTTTCCATTGAAATTATGCAAACACGTTTTGAGAGTTCACAAGAACCAATGTTTGTTCTTGCGAGTCAAGCAAGTACGGCTAAGCTTCCATTTGTTGTATTTGATACAGCATTGTGTATGTGTCTTTATCAATGTTCATATGTGTATAAGAACATACATTGAAAATTAGAAGCATTACAATTTTTGAATGGACTTTGAATGGAGGAACAGGAATCTCTCAAGTTTCATTATAAATATCTTCATTTTTTCTGAAGACAAACAAAAGTCTTGTTGGTTTGTAAGTGTGCTGCTCTTGAATCTTTTAATACATTCTGAGCAGGGTTGGTACCCTCCTAAAAGTCATAATAATAATAATAATAAATGTATTTTATATAGCACCTTTAAAAGTTATTTTCTCAGGGCGCTTTGCATAAAAGCTTTACACAAAGACAAACACAACAATAAGGCATTACACTGTATATATAAGCAAAAAGCAGATAACCAAAAACAACAATAGAAGAACATGTAGCGTATACGACTCTGGGTAAATGTGAATTAGCTCAAGGATATAGGGAATTTTGGAAATATTAATAATCATAACTCATGGTCATAATTCATAAGTCGCATGTACATTTATTTTATCAATTTTCGAGATTACCTTGTTCTATAACTGGTCTAATCATCAGTTATTCGTCCAGAAGGGGTATTTACAAACTCCAATAAAGTTTAGGTTCTGGCCACGAACAGTAAACTTTATGAGTTTATTAATTAAAACTACTGAATGTAGTCTAATATCGAGCTTGTAGCTGGATCTTTTGTTTCATTGACTTTAGAATGGTGGGTTTTCAAACACAGAGACAGTGAAAAGTATAAATGGATTTTAATAAATGTGACTAAAGATTATATGAGCTACGAATAGAAACGTACGTAAAAAAATGCAAACAATAAACACAAACAAACATTTAAACAATAATAACATACGTGATAAGAATAAAATGAAATGACAGAAAGAAAGAAAGAAAGAAATAGAGAGAAGGGAAAAGCTAGTAATTGTTACATAAAGAAACCTAAAAGCCGGACCCCAGAAAAGCAGCTTTTATCAGATAAATATACTTGCAAGTCTGTTCTCTGTTTGGTTGATGCTGAAAGCGCGGACGAGGTCCTGTTTCGACTGCGTCTTCCGGTGTCGCGGGAAGCTTGAAAAGGCTCACTGAAATGTAACGTTACCGAGAAAGTTCGTCTTCATCTTCCGTGAAGGAAGAGGCAAATATAACTTAGTTGCAAAAGAATGGCTGCTACGACTCGAACATGTGTTTGTCCGAGGCCTTCTGGGATGTTCCTCGGGGAGGCGTCGCGCCGGGAGAAAAGGAGGAAGGATGAGAGCGAGGTGAGAGAGTGAGGTGAGAGAGCCCGCTGTGTTTTGAAGGAGCTAAAGTCACGCCCCCTTGCGTGCGTGACCCAATCGCCTGGGAGGACGTATTGTGGTCACGTCCTTTCATTTGGAAAGGTACACGCCTCTTCTAACTAATGCTGGCGGAATAAACTTTGTTCATAAACATTTATAAAACTGGTATTAATCAAATAATGCATCCTCTAATATTCTGTGCTAAATATTCAACACCGTTGTGTTCTTCTGAACAAAACAATACCGCGAATGACAATTCTGTTAGTCAACAACACAAAGAAACAGGATTTCTCGTGATTACATGCATATAAAACTGATTACATATCAATAAAGCTTATATATATCGTATTTCGGGTATAAGGATCATAAGCACAGCAAGAAATACATTTTAAACATTTTAAAAAGGTAATTTTGACCACAAGTGGTCGGGCATGATAAGGAGTCTGTGTTTTGTGTGTGTGTAAGCAGAGTCGTGCACACGTGGAACCGCGTGGCGAACTTTGTCCTTCCTTTTCAGTGTGAATATCTTCTTGAGTTGATGAGATTAACTCAGGGGACCTGACCGAGCATCTGCTAACACTGTTGTTTTGTTTTGAGGGGTTAATCAGTACCTTTTGTTTGTTGATTAGATTTGATTAATCAACAAAAAGGCAGACCTGATCATCTGCTTTCCGTTACAAACAAATAAAGTAAAAGCAATCCTAAAATAAAGGTTGTAAGACAAACACAATTTGAACTCGATAAAATGTCATTCAGAACCATATCCATGCCAAATGGAATTCTGATCTTGACAATCCATTCATCAGTTACTCCAGAACTGATCCTCCATCACAGGGGTAACCAATCTTGGAGAGGCCAACATCCTGCAGACATTGCAACCTCCCAGCTCCAACACACCTGCCTTGAAGTTTCTATTAACCCTGAAGACCTTGATTCGTTTCTTCAGGTGTGTTATTTAAGGTTGGAGCAAAACTCTGCTCAGTAGTGGCTCTCCAGGAGCAGGATTGGACACCCCTGATCCATCATATAAAGTGTGTTGAATGGCATGTTTGCTTAAAGAAATTATTCTGTCTTGCTCTTGTCACTGAGCGTTTCCATTTCAGCCTACTCAGAATAGTTCTCTAATCGTTCCCTGGGGATGTTTGCAGTGGCACTTAGCAGTCCACATTTGACAGCAGAATGAGTAATGGTCCAGTTATCCAGACATCATTAATGTTTTAATAATTTTCAAAGACAGATAAGTACATTACACACAAGAGCTCCCAGAGTGCAGTCTGAATAGCACCAAAAATTCTGATGACTAGTCTGTTATTTATTGCTTCCTCTTTATTTTTTCTTCTTGCTTTCTGGCTCTCCATTTTCAGGTCGGAGCCGGAAACAGGACCGGTGTCTGAAGGAAGACTTGTACCCTCTGGTAGAGTCCGAGCCCTGTCCGTGCGAGGAGTTTGTTTCTCAGCCGTATGGTAACTGGTCATCTTGTGTCCTGTCTGAGACCCCGGTGCAAGGATCCCTCCAGGGTTGGAGGGGTCGCCGAGAGGCACGTGACTGTGGTCAGGGATTGCGTTATCGTGCCGTGGCCTGTCTGGACCATGAAGCCCACTTGGTTAGCCCAGAACTCTGCAGCGAATCAGGTTTGTATACTTGTTTCTATCTTCTTTTCCTCTCTTTCTCTCTCTCAGTAAAGAGATAAGTAATTTGTCTCTGCTGGAAAGGTGAGCATTCATTAGTCAAATAGGAAGCTGTGGGGTGCCCCGAACTGTCAGTGTAAATTAGACGAGGTCTCAGCATCGGTACAAGGTGTTTCCGCTAACATTGTTAGTGGGATGGTGAATGGCAGGGGCTCAGCCACTCTGATTGCTCAACATGCTCTTTCGCAGGTTTGGTGGAAGAGGTCTGCCACATGCCCTGCCCTCTGGACTGCAAGCTGAGCGACTGGTCGCCGTGGTCGGCCTGCAGTGCCTCTTGCGGCAGCGGGCTGAAAATCAGGTCCAAATGGCTTCGGGAGAAGCCGTTCAACGGTGGACGGCCATGCCCCAAACTAGACCTGAAGAATCAGGTGAGATGTGCGGTCCCAATAGGGAAACTAGTCTCTCTGTGGGCTTCCACCACCATATGGTTGATCGTCAGTGAGAAGCGAGTAATGAGAACCATTAAGGGTCTATGATCGCAGGCATCATGATTCAGATAATCGCTCATGTAAACTGTTTCATTTAGGGCCTTTAACGCATCCGTTTTTATTGAATGCCTGAAATATCCCCAACGGAATATATCTAAGCCGCCTAGAGATACATTTTGCATTTTCAGCACGGTTAACATTCAACTCATTACCATTTCACCGGTTAATGCATGCCTCTTCATTAAGTGCAGTTTACCAAACGTATTTCAGCCTCGAAGCTAAAGTATGAACAAACACTATCTCCACGTCCTTTAAATAGTTCCTCTCTGGCAGCGAGACGGCACAAAGGTGCTAACAAGTGTCCGTGTAAAATACTCTTCCTGATTGCTGTAGATTTGTTCTCGTCGCAGAAAAACATGCCAATTAGCGCAGGCTGTCTTTCCGTGACCTCTCCTCTCCTCCTTTTACCGTCAGCTAGTTAGGACAGTTTGTACAAGTGTTCTGTTAAACGCTGTTGAGCATGTGCAACTCTGCCAGCTTCTCATTTCGGTCTTTGTCTTGCCAAAGCATGCATATGGGTCACATATTGTTGATTCTTGATCTCGATGATGGAAATGCTTATTTGGTCATTAGTCATGTGCTTTATGCATGATTAAGACAATTGTTTGAGTCTTCTGAATAGAGCCCTAGATTTCACCACATCTGCAAAAAAGAAAGAAGAAGGTACATTCATCTATGAGTACATTTGCGACAGCTTGTTCCCAGATGGGTCGTGCTTTAAAGGGAAATGATATTATAAATGTGCTGTGTGTGCTGGAATAGGCTGTAGAGGACACACTGGTTTCTAGAGGTCAATATGCAGATGAGGCAGTGTGCGTGAAAAATATTCAAATGCATTCTTTTGCGGCTGTGTGTACAGATGGTTAAGTGCCTACTAACAACTTTTATGGACCCACTGTTTAAGGGGACTCACAATACCCCTCTGCTAGAAGCAGAGTTTGCCTTGGCTAATGCCCCCTCCAATCTTTTGGAGAGATGAACTCTCAATGTTGACATTTTGCAAACGGCCGCTCTGTGGACTTGGCAGACAGGCTCTGCAGCTGGCCGTATTTGAAGCGGCCCCCTCTGTGAAGGTGTGGGGATGGAAATTTCTTTATAAGCGTAGTAAGAAAGTCACCACCAAAGCCACAGTGGATTCATGTGAGTGTGTTTGAGTTTGAGGAAAACTGTATCACTTTGAGGATGCCCTTTCATAGCTCAGAAGACTTAATGGAGTTCTCAGAAGGGTTTGATGGGAAATGTTAGAGTTCATATTGAAATCTCTGAATTTTGATTGCAGATTTTGGTATCTTGGTATATCTGAGCACATTTATTGATTGGATCTATTGAGATTCTGAAACGTTATATGAGACTACGTATTTTCTTTACAATTTTATGCATTTAACTGACACTTTTATCCAAAGGGACACTGCATTCAAGATAGCATTTTATCAGTTGATGCATTCCTTGGGAATAGAACCCATGACCTTAATGATGCAGCACAAATCTCTATATATCTGAATAGTGATGCACCAAAAGGAAAATTGTTGACCAAAATTGTCAATTTTAAATGAGCCTTTTGAAAGAAACTGTTGAGAAATATTTCCATGTGTTCAATGAGATTATTTTTGTTTGAAGTAACCTGTCACTATTTGTGGCACTTGTGTGCACCAGAATATTATCTTGTGAATGAATGAATCACTAGTAATGTGGCAATAAATTATTTAATGCACAACTGAGAAGCCATTGTTGTGGAATTTTGTCCACATTATGCTTCTCTATTTCAGGTGTTTTTTTTTTTTGTTTGTTTTTTTTGTGCGGTTGTGCTTACGTATCTGGATGTATCCACAAGACTCAGAGAAGTGCACGTGTCCTAACAGCTGCATGCATTACCTTTTTTGCACTCATATCATCCATCACTCAGCATTTACATTAAATCTAATTAAACTGGGATTGTTTCATGTGTTGATTTTTCATTTCCTTTCAGCAAGTTCTCAGGCAGCTCATTGTCCATCTCTAGTAGTGAGATTTTTGCTTAGAAATTTTTGATGGCTAAAATGTTGTGCATCCCTAAATCTGATCCCTGTCTAGGACATGAATTGACAAACTTTTTGATGCCATGGGCCCGTCATGATCACATTTTGTGCATGATATTATAAAGACAAAAACATTATAAATTGTAACATTTATTATAATTTTATTCATTATATATTTTCGTTTATTTATTTGTATTATTTTATTTATGTTTTTCTGAACTTTTCCCCAGACCTCCTAGCACCTGAGATTTTCCTTTCCTAATGGCCAGAGAGCAATACAGGGTGTGTAAGTAAAGCAGAGTGAATGTCTTTGTGTTGAAATTACTGGTCCTGGAATAATCGAAAACCTTATTAGTGGAGTTTATGGATCGGAGCAGCGTGCTCAAATCATTCAAAGTGCAATTCAAGACTGGCTAACATTTTCCTAAAACATCAGGTTTGTGTGCTATCAACACTTTACTTGACATTTCACTATTGTGACATCAAATGCATTCTTTTGCTGCTGATCAGACCACGTCTGGGCTTTGATGTTATGTTCTCTTTAAAGTAAATTGTTTGGAGCAGGACTAGGTAAGGAAACTTTGTTAACACGCCACGTTCCTTGTGAGCTTTAGCTTGTTATGTGTCTTTGATAATCTGTCTCTGGCTGTCTGGCCTCTACCTTTAACAAGCAATCCTCACTTTCCCCAGTGTGGCTTTCTGCCGTGAGTCAAAGAGCAGGGCAGCGCTCTGCATTCATTCATTATTTAGACTTTCAGGTATTACAGGCTCTGAGAGGCCTGTCACAATCACTAGATTGTTCCAGCTCCCTCTCGGACTAGTAAACTGCTGAACGTGTTCAGGACCAGAACTGTCTTTCCACCACTTATCTATTGATTGGCTGTCTGAGACACTCGCCCTATATGGAGACAACACCAGTGTAGGGCTGAAGTGCTCGCTGTCTGTCTCTCACAGCTGTTAGTGAGCACCTAGTCTCACGTAGCCAGACATTCAGACTGACTGCAGAAGGTCTGGACTCCATAACAGCTTTCATTGGCCAAGGACTGCCCAAAAGGCCCATGTAAAGCAACCAATCACAGTTTGTTTTGTTCAGCATGATGTTTAGGGGCGTGAACATATAAAGTAGATGTCCCTTCAATAACAGACCGGCGTGTAAAACTCATGGACGTATTTTAAAGAATGTTTGCCATGAACTTCATATACTTCACATTCTTCACATCCAGCATTTAGTTGATACTGATAAGTGCTCGTTGTCACAGTTGTAAACACAACTGCTTTCTTCTTCCATGAGGGGGTTTGGCATCATGACAAATTTGTTTCCTGGTGGACCGTTAAAGAATGTGACACACTCACATCTCCAGGAAATCCTGAAGAATTCAATAAATCAGATGACGACTTTGAAACTCCTGAAGTGTTTCCAATTTTGTGTGCCTTATGCATCAGAATTTAGCTAACGGTCCATGGGCGTGACGTCTGAGACTGAGACTAGTGAGCACCCAACGCTTTAGTTTTACCTGTTTCCTTTCTCCTTGCTGGGAGGAGAGCTCATTTCAGTAATGGAACAGCTTACCTAACGTCAAACAAGGACATGTAGCGTTCTGTCTCATTATGCCGATAAATGCTGATGATTCTGAGCGTCTTTGCCCTGTGATTGTCTGCAGTCAGCCGCGCCGATGGGAGACGGGATGATGCATGACCTTCTCCAGATGTTTCCTCTTACACCGTTCCCCACAGTGAGTCACTCGACAGAGATGAGATTGATATTCTTATCTCGCCTACTCTTGCTGTACAGATGATCAGCCGCTGTGACGGGAACGGGAGGAGGTTGTGTGTGGAGGGATGTCATCCATTCGCTGTATCTTACTACTGATCTTAAAATGTAACTGTGTGGCCACATGCTCCTGATTCTGCATGACCACCTTAAACAATTGTGTTATAAGGATGTCAGCATATACTTACTCTCATGTCATGGAGCACAAAAAGAATTATATATATATATACATATAGCATGCTTGCTCTGCAGCAGCAGCAGGTCTACCCTGCCAAGACCAAATAAATTAACATTGTCATGTTCAATAAACTATTCCGAGATAAACTATTAAACTATACCGAGAGTTGTCATGATTTAAATGGGCTTTCATATCTCATAGAATTAGGCATAAATCTTTCATAAATGTCGGTTTATTTCAACCTATGATTCTGTTTCTATCAAAATACAAGTATTATAGTGGTTTAATATTCACTTGGTTGTCTCTTGAATTTGTTATAGATTATCAGACGTGACGTGGCCTTGGAAGCCTATTTGAACCCTTTAAATTCAAATGCTCTGTTAGGTCAGGCAGCTGTTAGGCAGCTGTCCTAGGTTTTAGACAGCCATTTCTTTCTTTTCTTTTTTTTTTCTTTTTTTTTGATGATGCGTGAACAAGATTCAAGAGCATTTCTGTAATATTGGTACTTCATTACAATGCAGTGGCAGTATGAACCTCATTTAACTCGCTTGTACACATTTGTGTGAAATAGTCCATGTTTCTGAATTGCTAGTGACATCTAATTTTCTGTCTGATTTTTTTTTTCTGGCTATCACTATCACTCTGGCTATTTATGTGTAGGATCCTCATTACTAAGTGTGGCAAATGGTGATATTTCTATCGGATGCAACAGATGCAGCCGTCCTCAGGGCTGGTGCAGTCTCCACTGCAGTTTGAAGTCTGTTTTACCCACAGTGGAGGGCTCGGTGCTAGATTCGCTGTGTAAAGAACATTCTTCTTGCCCACCTCCAGAGCTGGGTACCATATGGTAGTCATCATGTGCGCTGAGGCAGACTGTTCTACTGATGAGATGAGGCTGTGTTCACCAGCCTTGCATAATTTAACAACCTCTGTAAATCTGTGCTTAGAAACCAACCTCCCTATAAAGCATTTCTGCCTCTCCCATTGCTCCTAAATGAAACACATCTTTAGCTCAAAAGTAGACTTTTAGAAACCATGTTGTCATGCTTTTGTATGCTGTGACAGCTCTGTTTTACAGTATTATATGCACTTCTGCATATGGAAATATGATGAAAGTCTTGTTAAACCCTCACAAAGACATTGTTCTTCTCTGCACACTGATTTTTATCAAATTACAGCATGTGATAACTATAATTAGATTTGTTTACAATTGTACCTATTGTCTGCACCATGGTGCAATGCTTTGTGTCTACATTGAACATATTGAGCTGGTGCTCATGCAAATAATCATCTGTGTGTTTTGTTTTCCTTTTTTTCAAACTAACAATACATATAAATAATAGTAACATTGAAACTTATATTGAAATTAAGTAAGTTTCAGTCATTTTTTCAAAGAGACTGACCAAATAAAATAACCCTGAGTTCTTCCTTTTCATTTTAAATATTATAGAACACATATGAAATGGCACCTATTGAAGTTTCTGTTGTATGGCATAAATGTTTATGCTGAAATATGTCATTAAAAAAAAGAGTAATGAACACTATACCATAAAATTGTGAAAACCAAACATTATGTTTTAATTATATTCACGTGCTGTTATTTTAACTTTCTGTTCTAAAAATATTAAGCAGCTCAACTGTTTTAAACATTTATAATAATATTAAATGTTTCTTGAGCACCAAATCAGTATATTAGAATGATTTCTGCAGGATCACGTGAAAATTATTTTTTTAAATTGTATGATATATCTTGAGCAAAAGAGACTTTCAAAAGCATTACATCTTACCAACCCCAAAGATTTGAAGGGTACTATAAATAAATAAGTTATATTATTATTTATTTAATATTATTTAATTGAATAAATTATAATATAGCATGTATAGTATTATTTTTTATAAAGTTACCTTAAAAGAATTTGATAGACATCTCTTGATGCAGTTTATTTCAAAATTCAAACTATTCAAAATAGTTCATCAACTTTGACACTACTGAACTTGGTTTAGAGAAACAAGTCTAATCAGAACAAACGTGCATTCTACATATCAGGGAATAAATAAGCATAATTTATTTAAATAATGTTGTACTGAAATTTCTCTGTTGTCTGACTGTGTTGAGTTTGAGTTGAACTCAGTAAATTCCTCATATTGTCATTCCAAATCATATTCAGAATCTTGTTTGTTATGGCCAATTCAGTTCCAAAACATAATCATAAACTGAAAGGTTTTGAATTTTGCCCAACCCTGATAGAAATAGTCTTATAAAAAGGGTTGTGTGTAACACTTCTATGACAAAGCAGTTGTGTGTTGTAGTATTACAGTGACTCTTCAATCTGATATCTGTTATAGTGAGTCTTCTGGAGTCTGTTCACCCTTGGTGTGATTGTATAAATATGTCAGATTGGGGGTTCATATGAAGGAAGGCTCTTGAGATTGACCGGTTAAAAGTGTGTGACATTTTCTTTTGTTAACTGGAAACAAGAGTAGAAATAAGCAGACAAAAGCTGCGCTCCCCCACACTGCCGCCTCCATAATTGGTGCAGAGTTCAGCCACTTACAGATGATGATATGTGTCACGGTTTTCGAGTGCATTTCGGGCAAAATATGTTGCTGCTTGCCAGTTATGGCCATAACTGCAGTGCTCTGCCCCCATGCTGAAACAATCTCAGCTTCCTTTATCGAATACAACAAAATCAATATGTTTTTCATTTAGGCTTTGCGTGTATATCTGGCATTTCCAACTGTGGGAAAATGTACTGTATTTGTGCTGAGTGGAATGGCTAGGTGAAAGAGATGTTATGCTTTGACACTCCCTGTCAGATTGTTGACTTGGAGGTTTGTTTAGCAGAGAAGTCTTTGGAGATTGATGTTTTGATATGGGCAAAAGCTGCTTCACTTCATTAATGAGCGGCCCACAGCGTCTCAACATCTCTCACACACATTCTCTCAAATGCGTTAGATGCCAAAGGAGCTGTTATTTATCCTGTGAGCTTGAATTGCTCTTAGACTCATTTGTAATCAGCGAACATTTCAACAAGAGGAGGCGTAAAAGGGTGAAAGATTCCTTGCTCGGAGTGACAATGCGAGCATTAGATTAGCGCCATCGAATCTTTATTTATTTCCACTCAACCAAGGTAGGTGGAATTTGTTTCTGTGGTTTTCGCACAATGTCACCAAGGAGGTTTATAATACCTGTAGAAAGCTATCTGTTTGCATTCCCATCATCTGTGGCACTGGCTGACTCTGGAGCCACAGGAGAAGGAAGACACGTCAAGAATGCGCATTGTAACTTGAGTAGCCTTCTGAAGCAATTCGATCACTTTGTATGATGTACGCAGCAAAACTAAAATGGATATTTACTCTTAAATCAAATCAAATAATAGATCAACATATGTATACAGAGCCCAAAATCAAATATGGTGGCACAGCAATAACTCAAACCTCTCGAGTTCATGACGTTAAGTCACGTGGCCTGGGTGGAACTGTGGTTTCATGGAGTGAATTGAAAAAATTGAGAAAATATTGTTTGAGAATGTATTTATGAACTATGCATGAATACAGACACCAAAAACCAGTCAACAGCAGACCTGATTGTAGCTGGAAACATTGAAACGGCAGGCTAGAAGATGAGCAGATTTTTGAAGACATTAAAAATTTGTAAAACTCATGTGATCGGTGTTCACACTCTTGTTCTTCTGCATCACACAGTCGTTCTGATTATGCATATTGTTTGGTCCCTGGTGGTGTGGCGCTCAATTTGCTTTTGGAGTCTTTCCAGCTTTGTGAAAGTCCTCCTCAGTCCAGATGGCCTGCAGTGTTTAGCTGTGTTACAAAGGTTAGCCATCACTTTATCAACTAATTAGAATAACGAAACGAGAACTGCGTGATGATATAAATAATAAATGCTCACTTGTCATCTGATAGCCACGAAATCCCCTTGCTGGGAAAAAAAGGTCAGAAATCTAACTCTGAGTGTTAATCCAATGAAATCTCTATTAGAATGAATAGCTGCTGCTTAGTGTTTGAATCCGCAGTGAATTAAGGGCTAATATAAAAGTATGAAAGATATTAATCATGACTTAAAATGTGCGTGTGGAGTCTAAATAAATGAATTACTAGGTAAATTGCACATTTTTAAAGAATTTATTGCGCTGAGGCTAGAAAAGAATTAAGATGGTGGTTGTGAATAATCCACCATACTGAAATGATTCCTGTCAAGACAATTTTGCCTGAAGTGTATGTGATCGTTCCATAGAGTTTAAAGGAATAGGCAATCATTTACTCACCCTCATTTACAAAAAGATTACGTGACTATGGATCATGTGGCAATGCCATTTTCTCATCCTGTTTAAACATCTTAAAGAGTTTTTTTCTTCTTGCCATGTCTTGTCACTGGCTGCTTGCTATGGGGTTTTAAAAGCACAATTTTCTGTAAGTTTTTGAATATATTTTTTTAGGATTCTGTTTTTCATGGAAAATCTGTAATATTATAAATGTCTTAACTGCCTCTTTTTATCAGTTTCATGCATGCTTACTGAATAAAAGTATTGATTCATTTTAAAAAAAAATCTTTAGTTGGACTGTACAATTTAAATTTGACTGGGGGAAAAATGTTTTAAGAATGTTTACACTGCTTTTTCCTATTTGATTAAAAAAAAATACAGTGATGATCAGACTGTCAAGCTCCAACAAACACCATGAAACTATAGTCGATATCAGCCTATATCTCAACTCTTCAGAGGCCGTAATAGCTTTGTGCAAGGAACAGAAGGAAATTAATTGTTCTTGACTGAAAATCTAGCCATCTGCCATCACTCTCAAATCTCTCACCCTTCTGCAAGAAACACAGAAGTCATACAACATCAGGGTGAGTGAATGTTAACACATTTAGCTTGTTCCATCCCATTGAATTTTTCTCTGATATTTTATTGGCAGCTGTGCGTTAAATTTACGTCTTAAAATATTGTTTTAAAGCTTGAGTATGAGTAGTACACTAGTTTGGTAAGTTGTGACATATTTTTTGGGCCCTTTAGCCCACAGGTACATCCTACGATCTCATCCTTTTATTTTGCTTAGTATCAGCGTTTTAATATCAGAACATCATCTTAAGTGTATTTGAAGCCATCACTGAGGTAACATTTATCTCCCTGGGTTTCAATGCACCCTGATTGTTTTGTCTGATTCCAGGGGCCAAGAGACAGTAATGGCCCAATCTGTTTGAAGTTTGAGTCAGGCTGTGACACTTAAAGAGATTTATAGAGCTGAGAGATGCCTGCTAGGCTTACAACTTCTGTCTCTGCTGCTGCTGGTGTAAACGCTGCTCTCATGTTAGGGCTCTGTGTGTTGGTGTAAGTGTGTGTTGTGCATATATTACATGCACTGTGGATGCCATGCTCAGTGTTTGCATTGTGCTCTTTAAGCACTGCTTTGACCTACTATGCTTGACAGTTTTTTATGTCTCTTTTACAAGTATTTTGTCATTAGCCAATACATACTGTATGTATGAGTGATATCAGTTTGACTTTGCATGATAAAATATCTTATATTAAAAAATTGTTTATTATATTTTAGATATTATGTATCATATTAAAATATTTGTCTTTATTGTCTATATAATATAAAAAATCCATACGTTTAAATATTTTTTCAATGTTTCATATTTTTTTAATGTTTATTATTGAATATTAAAATCTGTATTTATAATATTAAAGCCTTTGAAAATTTTGAACAAAAGATTATTCTTGGTATTTCAGCATCCTGATACTACGGAGCCCCTAAAGGGACGTGGTGGTGGAAATAAATTGGGATTGGAGAAAAAAATCTTTTTCAAATCTTTTTCATTTCCCTGAGAAACTTTGCGTTCCCTCGCAAAGATATTTGCGTTGCCACACAAAAACTGTTGTGAGCTCGGACAGACACTTCCTGTTAAATGTCCCGCTGGCAGTGTTTCGGACAGCTCAGTATGTTAACAATGGAGTGGTTCATAGCATCTGAACGTGGACTCAAATATAAAGATATGCGGTCAGTCAGTGCTTAGGAGTTCAGTAAAGTTGGCAATATATTCACAGATTAATATATTTGTGAGCTAAATGTTGTAAAAACACAGATGACACCTATTTACCATCATAGTAATGTAGATAACGAGCTACAACCCAATTTTCTTCAAAACAAGATTTATAATATAAATTGGTCTCAGGCGGCTGAGAGACAAGTCTGAATAAGGGACCGTCTGCAAAGTGCAAAACCCTTTTGCACATTTTATATTAAGAAAAATATTCAATAACTTCACTGTGACACACTGTACTGTCACTAAATTCAGTTCACACATAGCTGCTCTTCTGCTGGTTATACTACAACATGTACAACCGTTTTTGCGAGGGAACGCAAATATCTTCGTGAGGGAACGCAAACGTTTTTCGAGGGAACGCAAAGGTTTTGCGAGGGAATGCAAAAGATTTTTTTTTTTTATTCTCCCATCCCAAATTTTTCCCACCACAATGTCCCTTTAGGGGCTCCGTATGAAACAGCATTTGGAGATTTAAAAATTTATTAAAGCCTTGTATTTGATACAAAATATCAAGCTGATTGTCATCTGCATACAAATAATCCTTTTCCCAAAACTTAAGTTCACTCAACCACTGATGTAGTTTATCACATTAACTGTGCAAGTGTCCCAATACATTTTGTCTTATTTAAAACAGTATATCTATTTTTATAATTTAAACTTTTTTTCTTGTAAATTGAATTTTTCATTTCTGAAATGCCACTTTAGTTTGGATAATTTGCATGTAATGCTATACAGTTGATACATTTTAATTGTGGCTTGTGTGTCCAAACACGTTTTGGGGTCACTGTATTGGTCCATTTCTAGGAACTGCACCTCAAGGGGAAAAATAATAGAAGTTTTAGAAGATTTAAATCATTTTTAAAGTTTTGGTCAGCAAAATTTTCCCTTTAAACATTTAATTTATTAATTAGACTTTGCGGCATCTGCAAAAAAATACAAAAATAAATATTTAAAACTCCTAGACTTATACATTTCCACAGCTCATATTGTTTTTTGTCTTCTGAAATTTCTTGGAAAGATATTTTTGCAGTTTGTTCAGCAGAACAATCCACAACGCATTTAATAAAAGTCCAACCCACTGAAGAGATATGTCTATCCCTCACACCCTCGCTTTCATTCCCATTAAAAGATGGCGCTGCTGTGAATAAGGTCTGTTGATGCAATTTAGAGAGTTAATTATATTTTCAATCTGTCAGCTTACCATGGACATTACTGTCTTCATCTTCATCCCTCATATAAACATAATTACACACACACCGAAAGACAAAGCCAGACAAGCTGCATTCAATTTCTTCTGTACGTTATAATCTGTTGAAGGTTAGTCAGTCCAGACAGCTATAAACTACTGCACAGGAGAAGTTAAATCTCAAAACTAATATATATAATTTCTCTTCTCTCTCCTTTGCTTGTCATGCACTGCTAATACGGACATCTTCAAAGGCTCAGGTCAGTGCCTCATTCTGTGTTTCTCCCTGTGCATCTGTTGACCCCACTGCCCCCGCTAGCCCCCGTGGCCCCAGCCGTCCTCCGAATAAGAGGAGCGCTAGTGTATTTTGATCATGGGCTGACTGAGATTTGAATTAGTATGAGGTACATTTTCATGTAGTCTCTGGCCCTTCGACTGACATTTGAGAAGGATCAGGGGACTTCATTATCCAGCCCAGAGTACCTACATCCTCCAAGAGGTTACAGGAACTGACCTGTGAGCAGCGTAGCCGGTTTATTTTGCTTAAAATATTACCTCCGCTTGAAAGCTAGGCAGTGAAAGTCGCCGTGAAGGAGGAACGAATCCTATATTTGTGCTATTTAAAGAACAGATTGGAGCGTTTATTTGAATGTGTTTTGACTGAGCGCCTTCTTTGCATTGTAAAAGCCAGACAACAGGTTGGATGTTTATAGTAGCTTTATAGGAAAAGTGTAAAGCATGCTGTAAAACTGACTTTCCCTGTTAATTGCTTTTAAATAAAATCATTTGCTGCTGATGTTGAGTGTTGCTCCATTAATGGTTGTTTCTTAACGTGGCAATTTCATTTCTTGATATTGTCATGTTTCTAGAACTTGATATTTGTCTATGTTAATGAAATTAGCCCTTTTTTAATGCTTCAGTAGATTTATTGCCAATTTCATTCATCATCTTTTCACTCACTTCTGACGTCTTGAGCATCATCTTAATCATTTGATTATTGTAATTGGAAATTCAATGACACTCATTAAAAGAGAGGAGAGGAGACGAGGAGAGACGAGAGGAGACTAGAGGAGAGGGCTGATGGGGCTTTTAGCAGCTGCAGGGCCAGATGGGATATTTTGAGAGGGTGCGTTTAGGTGCGTGTGTATCCCCTTCGGGAGGAAGCCATAATTGTACAGTCTCAGTTGTTCACTGTGTTTTCATAAGGCACGTTGTTACAGAGTTTGTTGGTTTTAATGCCAAGTATTTTACAACTGCAGCGTTTGGCTTCTGGACTCATTTGTAAATGAAATCATGTCTACTGAAGTTAATAAGCAGGAGAACATCAAAAAGCCTGCTACAAGCATCTCGCCAGTCATCCGCCATCTTTACAACCTGAAGAAATGGGAGCATAATGAGAATAGACACACATCTGTCGCAAATGAAAACAATGCTGTGAGAGACTTAGAACAACATCATGTGGCATTCATTTGATATGAAATAACAGAAACAGAATAAGCAACAAGTGTAATGTTTGCAAGGCTTGATTTTGTTGAAAAGAAATCGACTGGATCATGAAAAGTGTGAATTTCGTGGGGCCAAACCTGAATCCAAGTTTATAGTGGATTGTGGAGGACTATTACCTCCTCCTTAAACAAACCTGAATTTTTGACCATGGAGGATAAAGGTCAAGCTATTTGGCTACTGTACAGTTCCTCCAAGAATAATACAAATTCAACCAAATGGTGCACTATTTGTGTGCCAAACAGTTTAAATAAAGGTGTTGTAAAAAGAAAGAAAAGTTCTGATTTGAGGCAGGCTCATTTGTAATATGTAATATTATATTCCTAAGTGATCCCTCCAAGCATTAATCACTGTTTTTCCAACCTGTTCACTTTAAAACTGCATGAGAGAATTTTCAGAGGCTTTTTGTTAAGCACAGCAGACAAGATGAAGGTTTATGGGCTAGAGGTTCATTGTTTGTATACATAATGCTTAATATAATGAGAATTAATCCTCATAGTCTTATCCTCATAATGCCTCATTTCACCAGTAGATTAAAGCACATTATTTTATGCGCATTTAATATTTCAAATGAATGAATTTACTGACAATACTAATTAAAGATGTAAAAAATTGCAAAAACAATATTACAAAAATAGAGAATAACAATTGATTATAGTAAGTAAACTTTGTCTTTCAGTAATACCAACTACTGTATATATAATATATATATATATATATATATATATATATATATATATATATATATATATATATATATATATATATATATATATATATATGATTATTGGTGGATTTTAATGAATGCAAATAAACACAAAAATGCAATTTTTTGAGAAAAGCCATTTCAGTCAAAAGCTAATTCCGTAATTTTTAAAAAATTTCAGGAATAGAGTCGATTGGAATCCTGGTGGGGCTTATTGGCAAACATTTTTTTTCCAGCTTAGGTGAATAAGAAGTGGATAAAGTAATTCCAAGAAGACTATTGAACAGACTGTACTTCCATCCCTCACAGCTTTGTTTTTGTTTGCATCAGATTAAAGATGGCGTCTACTCTGACTAATGTCTACAGGGAATCTCATAAATATAAAAACGATTTACAAGATTGCTTACATTTCTTTTTGAATATATTCCAGCTTTTCTGGTTCACTTTAACCACCTGGATGTGTGAACAATCATCAAGCTTCAAAATTGAAATGAATTTTGCTGCAATCATTTGATTATGGCTGTCTCTGTGTGTCTGTAGGTGTATGAGGCTGTACCCTGTCAAAGCGAGTGTGGTCAATACGAGTGGGTAACAGGCCCCTGGTCAGTCTGTACCATCAACACAGTGGACGAACTGCCATCCTGTGGGGAGGGTGTCCAAAGCCGCAAGATCCGGTGAGCAAGGACACGTTCTTACAGAGTAAACCCCATCACAGATGCTTCTCTTAGGGGTCACAACCCATTCCGGTCTGTCACCCTTGTCCTCTACATCCTCATTCTGTTGTTCTTTCTGTGTGACAGGTGTGTGAGGCGTGTTAGTGGGGATCCGGTTAGCAGTGTGAACGAGACCCTGTGTGACCAGGAAGAAATCCCTCCCCAAGCTCAGACCTGCGTCCTGCCATGCCCTGATGACTGTGTGATGTCCCAGTGGAGTCAATGGAGCACCTGTTCAATAGTAAGACGTCCTTTTTGTCTTGTGCTGTATCCTGAAGGCACAATTTTAAAATTCAGCAACATTGTTAGCTGACCCTGATGCATAGACCAGCATACAGAGGCCCCAAAATGTATTTGCACACTTTTGGACTATTAAGCTAAGAGAGCGATAAGCAGATATTTATTTTCATGTTATAGCTGATAACTGATAAATAGCATATATTTACACTACCGTTCAAAAGTTTGGGGTTGGTAAGACGACTTAATGTTTTTAAAAGTCTCTTATGCTCACTAAGACGACATTTATTTGATCAAAAATACAGTAAAATCAGTAATATTGTGAAATATTAGCCGCTTTTCCACCATGTGACCAAACCTTTCTCATTGCTTAACTTAACATCGTGTGCCGATCCGGCCCAGCCGGTACGGATATGGTTTAATTAATTTCCCACTGTGGGGGCTGATAACAGAGCACTTTGGAATGTAATACAAATACGTCATGCGTGTACACGCATTCTGATGCACGAATTCCGGGCTGAGAGCTTTTTGTAATCGTGCCGTACCGTACCAGTTTCCTCAAGTGGAAATATAGCTACAACTGTTCCTTGCCATTCTTAGAGCCGTTCTGCCTGACGGTGGAAAAGCGGCTTTTGTTTACGATAAAATAAGTAAGAAACATTCCGTATTATTATCAATGTTGAAACCAGTTGTGCTGATTGATATTTTTTGTGGATTCTGTGATAAAAAAAAAAAATTAAGGATTCTTTTATGAATAGAAAGTAAAAAACATTGCATTTATTTGAATGTTGAATGTTAAATGTTTGTACTTTTGTAACTATATTAGTCTTTATGGTCATATTTGATCAATTTAGTACATCCTTACTGAATAAAAGTATTAATTACTATTAATACACATTTAATTAATCAGTGTTTGGCAGAAGCATCTTTACCAATAGCTAACTGCTTCAAGAACAGCAACGTTACTACCTCACTACTGAGAAATGTCATATAACCTTTCAGCTGTGAAAGTTTGGAAACTATCTTTCCATGTGTGGGAGTGTGTGTCTGTACAATATGTGTATGGGAGAGAGAGAGGGAGAAACAGAATGCTTTTAATATGTAATTTCATGGGGAAAACGTGGAAATAGTTTGTCATTATATATGTATGTATGTCGTTATATATATATTTGCTTGATCATTGTGGGTTTTGGTTCATTTGCTCTTGTAGGCTGTAAGGACCTTGTAACTGAAATTGTTTGGCGAAGTGATATTGAACTATAATGCGGTCGAGTCAAGACCTGCCTGGAACTTCTTTAGCTGTGCATTTACTGAAAAATAATTGCAGACCTAAGAGCGTTTGTCAACCAATCTGAATAATGTATTTAACAGTCCTGGAGTATAACTGTTAATAAAATGTATTGACCAGTACTACATCTCCATTATCAGACCAAACTGGTACCAATATAATGTATTCATCTCTAGTGCTAAAGTGTATTTTATGCATGAAGTCAGTTATCCTTAAGTTCACACATGTATCCCAGCAGATTAACACATTAACTGTGGTCATGCTCCACTAAAATTTGACCAGCATAAACTAGCATAGAGATTCATACTGCTCTAAGCTGTTTTTAGAAAGATTGCTGTGTTGATGTTTTGTAGGTGAAAATTATGCGCTGGTGTTTATGAGCTCATAAAAATATGCCTCTTGAGAGATCGTTTCTGTCTGTGAATTAAGAACAGAAACGTTTTACAGTATATTTTTGCAAGATTCTTTCTCAGCCCGGGCCATGACATAAGACAGTGTCAAGATGTTTTGCATCCATTTGAATATTTCAAATTAATGCTGCCTCGCAAGTCAAATCTTCATACAGTTCTCTAGAGTTCCTGCGGCGAAATATCAAACGGTGAATATGGAGACAAGTGAAATCAGTATGCAGATGAACCTCCAGTAGTAATGAAGCATTTGTTATTCTAATTAATGTTGTGCATAAAAAGTTACCCTAGATACAATTTGCCATCGGGCCACTGACTCATTGATGTGCAAACAGCTCTTCAATTCGCACTCAACAAATCAGAAACAAACTGGATGAGTTATCCTGGCTCGGCCCAACCTACACAAGACTGCCAAGCCATTTCAGCATAATTTGGTCTCTACGCTAATCACATTAGATCGCAATTCTACCTTGTACGGTCTCAGTTCCAAGCGATGTTTGTTCTCTTTGCTTTGTCAAAGCGCTCAGCCAGCATGCCGAACATGTCAAACACCAATGTTCAGTGATTGAGCTTGTTTAATTGGTTTCAGTTTTACATAATTATGAAATGTTCCCAAAAAACCTGGGTGCACAGTTATATGGCACGAGCCGAATAGAGCTCATGCTGATGATCTCCCTCCCCAATTGTGGGATACATGGACGTGGCCAGCTAGCCGTTTAAAGGGTCTCATTAGCGTCTGACATTGATGGAGATGCAGATTAGTTGCTGCCAGCGGCCTAACAGCTTCTAACAGTGCACTTAGCATTGCAAGACCATGTGGCTGCCTGACTGCTGTGGGGTTTTTTTTTTGTTTTTTTTTTTCACAATGCAGCCAGTGTGACACCACACAGCAGGAACTTGCCCATGTATATGCATTTTTTTTTAAATAGTGTGCTTGGTGTCAAAGCTCCCATTGACATTTTAACTGTATTTATTTGTAGCCATGCGACGAAAGCACAGCACGGATGAGGACGAGACACATGCTGCGCCCCCCGGTGGCCGACAGAGTGTGTCCAGACAGTAACCAGACAGAGCCCTGCAACCTCAACAGCACCTGCTTCAATTATCACTACAATGTCTCCAGTGGGTTTCTCTCATTCTGCTTGACACAACATTGAATATGACTTGGGCATCTAATGACTGTTGGGTGACAGGTTCACTTCAACAGCACATTCTAAAGCAGTGGTTCTCAACCTTTTTCACTCAAAGGCTATATAACACAAGAAATATCTGGTATTTTTGCTGTAATTATCACACATGCATCTATTGATAAAAGTGGCAAAAAGGACAAAGAGAAGTTACAAGGACAGCTTCCCTAAGGCAATCTGATAAAGTGCCTTTATCAAGAACACAATGATTGCTCAGGGATCTGCCCTTGCAAGGTTTCAATCTTTTGGGCTTCAGTCCAGATCTTTAACCAGCAGGTTACACCAGCCATAGAAGGAAAACCTTCCAGTTGAGTACTGGGAGATACTATCCACTGTAGTACTAATGGGAACATGACTACGTTTTCCCTCACAATTGCAGGTTCTTAGTAGATATGATGTCTATGGTGAGTTTCCAGTTCAAGTAAGATCAGGGCTCGTACTCTTCCTCTCTCCTTTATGTTGCTCTCTCGTGAGAATTTGAACTTCTGAACTGATGTAAATTCACTGCTTTAGATTGTCTGGTCGCCTGCAGCCACTCCATGCCATCCATATTGATCTTACCAGGGCATCTGCACATCATCCTATAAAGCAGATAGAAACTAATTCTCCAGATAGACCCTAATGAAGGAAATGGGCATGGAGATAGGAATGAGATTATAAGCGCTTTCTTGCACAGAGACCATGAAATCGCTGATCATATCAATACTGATACTGCTCCTCGAAGCCATTCGACTGATTTAGACAGATTAGCATCATAAAGACGGGCTAACTTCTTCCTTCAGATCACAGTGCGTCTCACTACTCGACTTTGCCATTTCAAAGACATTAGCTTAATCACAATTTGCATATTTATACGAAAACTACACTATCGTTCAAAAGTTGGTAAGATTGGGGTTGGTAAGATTTTTTTTAATGTCTCTTAAGTCTCTTAAGCTCACAAAGGCTGTATTTATTTGATCAAAATAAAGTGTTATTGTGAATTATTACAGTTTAAAATAAAATAAAATGTAATTTATTCCGAATTTAGCATCATTACTCCAGTCTTCAGTCACATGATCCTTCAGAAATCATTCTAATATGATGATTTGGTACTCGAGAATCATTTCTTAGTGTTATCAAAGCTAAATATTTGTATGTAACCTGTGATAATTTTTTCATGATTCTTTGATGAATAGAAAGTATTATTTGAAATAGAAATACTTTGTAACATTATCAATGTTAATGTTAAATAAGTAATTTCTTTAAAAAAAGAAATTACTGACCCCAAACTTTTGAATAGTAGTGTACATATGTAATAATATGTCATTTTAAATATGGAGTGAGCCATTATGACAGTATTACAAAATCCTACAATTTTATAGAACTGCGTCTTGATACAGCATCAGACAACACGAGGGGTTGTGTACAATATCAAAATTTGTGTGTGTTTGAGTGTACTTTGATGAAACACACTACTCCTGATGTTGCATATAATGTAGAATGGATAAGTATGCAGTATGCACACACTGTTATTCAGTCATGAATAGACATTCATAGGAATTGAAATGCTGTGTACAGAAATGTGAAATTAGATTGACGCTTTGCTCTGACATTTCCTGTATGTGTGTGTGCTTTTGTACCCTTTGGTTACGGGTCAGGCTGGAGCACCTGTCAGCTGAGCGAACATGCCATCTGCGGCCAGGGCACGAGGACACGACTCTTAGATTGCGTCCGCAGTGATGGCAAAGTGGTGGATTTGAGTGTGTGCGAGGAGGTAACCTTCATTTCCTGCCACTCCTCTCAGAACAAGTGTTCTCTGAGGGGGAATTAAGCACTGTGGGATTGTATTATGTCCTTCAACTGCATGCACTGCAAATCAGCCATGACTGTCCATTAACTCCCTACAGTATTGCTCCATATCCAGAAAATGATACTTTCATTGAAGTCTTTTACAGTAATAGCCCCTCATTGGCTCACAGTTGGTTCATCAGACAGAGATTGTGTGTGGTGAGGGGACATGGGGTTAATGCCTGTCCCGCTGTTTTAGCTGGGCCTGCCTCAGCCGTGGAGACTGGCGATGAACTGTGTGGTGGACTGTCCCTTTAACTGCATCCTGTCTGACTGGGCGCCCTGGACGGAGTGCTCACACACCTGTGGCAGTAAAGGTGAGTCACAGCATGTACTTATACATAAGAAGAAGCCCATTGCTCTGTGAGTACACTGTTGCATAAAGCAGGGGTTTGCTAATGTTTTATGTCAGGAGCCCCCAAATATAATGATCCCCTTGCGACGGAATTATCATCCTTTTTTAAAATATAAAAGCTGCTAGATATTAGCCTGGGTTTCCCCATGCTGCCTTGCACGCAGCGCGATTTTATTCACGCTGCTAGGCAGCCTGGATACCATGGACCAAATTTTCCCCTCAAAAAGGGAACCAGTCACAGAACGGGGAGGGAGCAGCAAGACGATGACGACGTCTATGCGACACACCGAAGCAGTTTGTTTATATCTATGGATCCAACATGGCATCAGACGTGAAGTTACCTTTCGATGCAGCCTTAGGCCCAGTCCACACTACTGCGTTTTAGTTTAGAAACGGAGAATTAAAACAAATACGATCTCCGTCCACACCAGCGTTTTGGCTGCGTATTAGAATTGATCTCCGTCCACATTAAACCGACTGAAAACGCGGATCACGTGACCATTCACCAACACTGGGCATGCGCGTGGATTTATCAACTTCATAGATAAATCCCACCTTGCGCTGGTTCTTCCCGGGTTAACCCAAAACCGACGCTCAATGTACGGTCGATATACCGCCGCTGCACACGGGACTTGTCACAGATTGCTCGAATAATAGCTTGCCTCCGGCTCATGTAGGCAGTTATAGCATTGTAAAATGCAGGACTTACTTGCACAACAGCTGCTAGCAAAGATATACGCCATGACTGATGACAACCAATCATAGAGCCGAGCGTGAGCCTCTACTACGTCATCGTTTCTAAAATCCTCCGTTTTGACCCGTCCACACTAAAACGCCCTCCGGAGATTCAAAACGAAAAACGGGTCGGCAGCGTTTCTAAACTTCTCCATTTTGGGTCTCCGTTTTTGCCGTTTTAGTGTGGACGGGAGGTGCAAACGTAGCAAAAGGTCTCCGTTTTTAAAGGGGGGGTGAAATGCTCATTTTCACTCAATCTCCTGTTAATCTTGAGTACCTATAGAGTAATATTGCATCCTTCATATCTCCAAAAAGTCTTTTGTTTTATTATATTTTTAATTGAAAGATTGGCTGTACCGAGTCTTTCCGGAAAAAAAACGAGTGGCTGGGGGCGGGCCGTGTGGGCGAAGCTTAGCTGTGCTAACGCGCTGAGCTAACAACACACAGAGACATTTGTTCAACAGTTTTACTCACCGTTCCAACGCACGACCGCGAACCTTTATCATTGTGACTGCTCGATCCTTAAGCATTAGACGATCTGCAAATCCGTCGATCTGGGCTTTGTTTATAAAACAATCATCGTCGAAATGCAGGGAACAACAGTCTTACACAACTCCGTTTATGCTCAGGAAAACAAACTCCATCCACGGGTGCCTTAACGCCGGGTTCTTTGGGAATCTGTGCAGGGTTGTCTTGCCCTGGCAACCAAAAACACACTTCTTTGGTGACATTGACTTCCCAAAAGCCGGGCAGGGCGCTTTGATGGCGAACTGCTTTCACTGTCTTGCTCTAGTCTACGAGTGTGCGCGCGCCCGCGATCTTACCGGAGAAGTGCCCTTAGGACCCATATAAGGAAATTCCGCTCTATCTTACGTAAGACAGAGCCATACTCGAAAAAAAAAATTACGAAACTTGTGACAAACCGGAAGGAGTATTTTTGGAACAAAAATACTCCTTCAAACGTACAACTTAGTTTTTGAAACTTTGTCCATGTTTAGCTTGGGAATCCAACTCTTTACCAGTGTAAAAAACTCAGTATGCATGAAATAGCATTTCACCCCCCCCTTTAAACGAAAACGCAGTAGTGTGGACGGGGCCTTAGATAGTGTTCTAAGTACTTTAGAACGCAAGTTTATTTCATCTTCTTCCTCGTCGAATTTCTGCCGCTCTACATACGTCATCTAGTATAATTGAAACGATTGGCTATGAGCTACGTGCAGGCGCATTTGATAGACATTTGTATCGCCCAATAAACGGCTCTGGGCATTCGTAAACCACGCCTCAAATACGAGAAAATGAACATATGGTTCCCAGACCACGTCTCAATGAGACGAGGTCTGACGTTAGCCAGGCTAGCTAGATATTATAATGCATAAAAAAAAAAAAAAAAGGTTTCTGTGTGAGAAAAATAGTGATGTTATAAAGACAGTCTGTTGTTGGCTTTTATATTAGCATTGTACTAATAAAAAAAAAATGCTTTCGATTCAATAATACATGTAATAAATGTGAAATCCTGATTCAATTTAAATGTGCACTACAGTTTAAAAGTTTGGGGTCAGTTAGATTTAATCTTTTCAAGAAATTGACACTTTTATTCAGCAATGATGCTTTAAATTGATGGAAAATTTAAGTCTGTTTCAAAATGTTCTATATGAGATCAATTCTGTTCTTTTGAACTTTCTGTTCATCAAAGAATCCTGAAAAACATGATCGCGGAATCCACAATTCATTGTCATTTTAAACTTATGACTTTAAATAACTTTAAGCCCCTATTATGCTTTTTTATTATGCTTTTTTGAATATTACCTTTCATGCAGTGTGTAATATAGCTGTAAATTGTGAATGTAATAGGTCTGCAAAGTTTTAAAGATCAAAGTGCACAACAAATAAAGTTATTGTCTCCTAAAAGAAATAATCGATTCTGAACAGCTGAAACGAGTCGTCAACAATTCCAGTCTCATTTCCTTAACATATCTACTTTGGTTTGTAACAAATTTGCACAATGTCAGCCTATGGCTTCATTGGCTGCCAGCAAACAACATCTACATTGACCCGCCTTCAAACAATGTAGATGTAGCTGAGAAGCAACATGTTGTGTTGTCGACATGTCAAGAAGACGCTGTTTTCTGCGCTTTTCTTCACTTTGCATGCACTTCATGAGGATGAGGCCATTGTTACTGTTCGTATCAATGTGTATCAGGTGAATTCTGGAGAAATTCTGGAGCTGGAATTTAGTTCCTTGGATTGTAGGAGACCTCCAAAACAAAATTAGGAATGTTTAGTGTAATAGGGGCACTTTAACATAAATTAAATTATATTATTTTAAATTGTAACAATAATATTTCCACATATTACTGTTTTTGATTAAGTGAAGCCATGGTGAACAACATACAGTAAGAACTTTCTTTCAAAAACCTTAAAAATCTTTTGAATGGCAGTGTATTTTTTATAGCACTTTAGGTACAATAAATAAAATTCCAGGTTGCCTTCCCATGACTGATTTTGCATTTGACTCCAAACATATACAGACTGAATTTCATAATCTAAAATTGCACATACTGTAAATTTGTTAGTGCTTTTTGCAGAAGTCAAGAAAGTTGAAGCCCAAAATGGCTATCATTTCAGTTTTGATGAGCAATCAGAACTATTAAGAAGGATCATGGGGAAACATGCATACAATTACAGTTCACAATAATATTTAATGTTCTTGTGCAGCTGACATATTTTAATTTGCATGCAACCTACAGTAACCCACAAACCTGTACATTCGAGTTTCATGGAGATAAACGCTCTGCTTGCTCTTGGCTCACACTATCAGGTGGTGTGCATTTACTTTGCATTCATTAACATGCCATGTCGGAATCCCTTTTTAATTATGGATGTTATGTCATGAATCATATTTAAGGATCAGCTTACAGGTTAATGACTCTTGGTTATGAAACCCTTGCTTTCCTGAACACGCCAAATGATTTATCAGTCAAAGGGAAATATTTATTTTATCCATTAGTGTTCTCAAAATTGCAATTGTTAATTCAGAGTTTATTGCCCTGTTTGGCTGTTTGAACGGTGTCATTGCTTGATGCAATAAAAAAAAAAAAAAATAGGCTAATTACTACTCTTGAGAGCAGCCCGGGTCCCTATTGCTCAAATGACACAGCTCCTTAGGAGTTCAGCTGACTTTTCTCTTAATAAGAGACGTTCAACACAATATTCATTCATTTTCATTCAGCCATCAGCTTCCTGTCTCGGGCCAGGCAGTTTACTTTTTAAATCCAAAGGGATTTCTCCAGGCATTGCAAACAGGAAGTTCTCGGCATGTTTTTGCAGGCTGTGAGGGCTGGAAGAAGAGAATTTTCTGTCTGTGTCAAAGCAGTGTTATCTCTTGTGCACCTCGCTAGGGACCGAGAGTTTGGGGTTCATTATCTGTTGTCTATATACATAGAAATTTAATGCATCTGGCAGTGGAGCTCAGGAGACCCAAACAATTCTGTGCTTTTCTCTTTTCTTTCTTCTTTCTAACACTCATTTCTCCCTATTCCTGCCCCAACCCTTCCGTCTCCCTACAGTATCAAGTAGAAATATTTCCACTGTCATATCACGTCATTTTAAGGGCTTCCTCATCTGGCTGGAGTGCTTCTGTTTTAATGAATGACGTCCTTGAAGCGGCCAGCTGTAGAGGCAGTTCTTGAAGGCAGCATTTGATGAGCAGTTATGTTGTGCTGTGAATGTAATTTACGTTGTTTTTTTTTTTTTTTCATGTTTAATGCTCGACTGGAAGGAGGGCTTTTTACTGTCAAACTAACTGGAGTGCAATTCAGTTAAGATGTACATTGATGAAGTGTCTGTATTTTTGATTTTTCTTGAGAATTTGGGTGAATGGAATGATGGGCCCAAAATTTTTTTTGTCTGAAAAGCCTTTTATTTGCCACTCGAGTACCCTGCTAGAACCTCATGGTCATCATCTTAAAATCCCATAATGCTTTTTATCTTAACCCCGTCATTCCATTAAAAATAAGTGAGGACAGTGGATGGTAGATGTTGTGTTGGAAAAGGAAGCCCCTACCTTGTTCTAAGCTTCAAGACTGCCAGTTCCCATGTGTATTGAGAATGTTCTGTTCTAGCCAACGCTAATGTGTTTTCGAGCAGGCCGAGAGGTGTCATATATAGGGACCTTCTATATGTCGCTGCTATGTTAAAAGGGTTAGTTCATCATTTACTTACCCTGAAGTCATTCTGTGGAGCACAAAAGTAGATTTTTTGCAGAATGTACAAACTGCACCTTTCCATACACAATGAAAGTGAATGGTGACTATGTGCTGTCAAGGTCCTATAAGTATCATTGTGCACTGTGCAAAATACCAAGTCTTATGATGTTGTATGATAAGATGTGTGTGAGGAACAGAAAGAAATTAAAGTCATCATTCACTCGAAATCTTTCTGTCCTCCATTACTCTCAAATCTCATTTGTATGTACAGGTGTTTCTGTACCTTTGGACACTTCTGGCCCCGTGGACTTGTAGTAAAACACACTTTAAATAACACCGTTATTGTTATATGTATATGTGTACAGTTATATGTACAGTTACAGTTAAATGTATTGTGTTTAATAGCATTCTTTTCTTTTGTGAAAATGACAGTCATAGAAATGTTTAAATTAATTTCAATAATCTTTTCACTGGACAAGAATTTCTTTTTATGTGCCACATTTTAAAATCATTGTTAGTGGTTCAATAGCTTCACATGTAATAAAAAAAATGCATATTAATTTGTAGAACTATGGTACATTTACAGTATCACCTGATTCTGACATATTCATTGGAAACAATCTGTTGCCTCACAATTGATTATAGATCATATAATGTTATCTTAATTTTTATATATCCTAATGATATTAAAAACATTTGTCAGGTTGCCAGACATCACTAAATATACTGTTGTTCAATTAAAAAAAAAGGCAATATTAATAATATTTGTTCAACATTTTTAGAATAAAATAGTGAACTCTTTGGTCTGATAGCATAGATATTGCATAGCACTGTATGTATCCAAAATTAATAATCTAAATAATATTTTCACAATGTTTACATAATTTGACAAAATTATAACTGACACACAATAAAAAATATTCAGTACAAAAAAACTGTTAGACAAAACTGTTCATTGTGGTGTAAATTACGTCACAACTGATAATAAATTATAGTTTTAAACATTCTTAAACCGGCCTGGAGCAACATGAAATGCATGCCGGTGTGATATGGTTTTTGGGAAATCTCTTAACAAATTACTGTTTCTGTCTATTCCTGCATTGTACAACTGATAAATATTTCAGCTATTCAACGTGTGAATAATGCATTAATCCACAGCATTGTCCCAAGCTGCTAAAGTGCGCACTAAATCAGGCTTGATGTATTTTTAGCAATGCCATATTTTTATACAGTGCATTCACAGATGTCTCTTCATTTGTGTCTCTGTTGCAGGTGTTATGGCTCGCTCTCGCAGCGTGTTACAGCAGGCTCATGAGGAGGGACGTCCGTGTGCCTCCCAGCTCTCCCAGACCAAACCCTGTCCCATCAGCCCCTGCTACACGTGGCTTGTGAGCGATTGGTCTGCCTGCAGAGTGGAGGTAGATCCTGGGCAAAAATAATTGGAGCTGCATCTATTCTGCATTTACTGGTTATTGCATATCACCTAACCTGAGGGCATTCAATCCATGTTTCATACGATCAAGTGGTGTTGAGACCATCCGCTCGGCATGTCTGTCTGGTACTGGCATAACACTGGAGTTCTTTAATTGAATTTTGTAGAAATTGCATGCGCACATGGCGAGTTTGTTTGCGAGAGAGGAACTTTATGTCATTGAGACGTGAGGTAACTGCTGATTAAAATCATGCTGGGATCCACAGTCTTATCATTAGAGGAGAACAGTGGCAGAGTTCAGATTTTCATCGCCTCTTTTCTGCTTTTCTCTCCTCTCTTTTGTATCCGAGAAGGATTTTAATTGTACGTCTCGGGGTTTTGCGCACGTCCCTAGAGTCGTGCTTGCCCAGATCAAAAGCTGTCGTCCTCACAATATGAACAAAAGAAACGTTGCACACTTTTAACATGCATTTATGTGCTTTCTTTGGTGCTTGGTGTGATGGACACTTTCATATTCATAAACATTATTACATTTCTATGATATGTGTGAGATGTGTGACAACTCAGCTTTGCTTTTTATTTGTAGTTTGTATTAGTATTACATTTGTTTCTAGAGACAAGCTAAGCCACATATCTGAATAAATGTGATTAGCATAGTTAACATTTGCATATGCAAATTATGTTTAAATGAAAAACAATATGTTTGAATGTAACACATGCAATAACAACAGGAAGAAATTTGATCTTGCGGTTAAACATTCAACAACAAAAAAACAATGGAAAAGTGAAGGTAAAAGTGTTGTAAGTGAAAACAAAGCTGCAAGAAATCTTTTTTTTATCAGCATTTAAAAAAAAAAATTATATTTACTTTGTAAATTGTGTAAGCATGAATTGTTATGTTAAGTGTCATGAAACACAAATATCAGAGTTGAAGGCACCTTGATGTATTTTAAAAATATAACCCTTTGACAACAAACTCCAAAAAATCATATCATTAAAAACTACGAACAACTATCATGAACAAATCGAAAATGCTTTGATAGATTATTCTTCGAAAATTACAAATCGACATTATAACATTATAACTATAGCTCTGAACAATCTCTGAACAAATGACGCACCAGTTTACCAAAAAGAATAAAGGCACGTTTTTTTTTTTTTTTGTAAATTCTTCTTTGAATTTTCAGTGTCCTTATTGCACATATATTTCATTTGAAGAAGACAGGATGAAATACACTCACCTAAAGGATTATTAGGAACACCATACTAATACTGTGTTTGACCCCCTTTCGCCTTCAGAACTGCCTTAATTCTTCGTGGCATTGATTCAACAAGGTGCTGAAAGCATTCTTTAGAAATGTTGGCCCATATTGATAGGATAGCATCTTGCAGTTGATGGAGATTTGTGGGATGCACATCCAGGGCACGAAGCTCCCGTTCCACCACATCCCAAAGATGCTCTATTGGGTTGAGATCTGGTGACTGTGGGGGCCATTTTAGTACAGTGAACTCATTGTCATGTTCAAGAAACCAATTTGAAATGATTCGAGCTTTGTGACATGGTGCATTATCCTGCTGGAAGTAGCCATCAGAGGATGGGTACATGGTGGTCATAAAGGGATGGACATGGTCAGAAACAATGCTCAGGTAGGCCGTGGCATTTAAACGATGCCCAATTGGCACTAAGGGGCCTAAAGTGTGCCAAGAAAACATCCCCCACACAATTACACCACCACCACCAGCCTGCACAGTGGTAACAAGGCATGATGGACCCATGTTCTCATTCTGTTTACGCCAAATTCTGACTCTACCATCTGAATGTCTAAACAGAAATCGAGACTTATCAGACCAGGCAACATTTTTCCAGTCTTCAACTGTCCAATTTTGGTGAGCTCGTGCAAATTGTAGCCTCTTTTTTCCTATTTGTAGTGGAGATGAGTGGTACCCGGTGGGGTCTTCTGCTGTTGTAGCCCATCCGCCTCAAGGTTGTGCGTGTTGTGGCTTCACAAATGCTTTGCTGCATACCTCGGTTGTAACGAGTGGTTATTTCAGTCAAAGTTGCTCTTCTATCAGCTTGAATCAGTCGGCCCATTCTCCTCTGACCTCTAGCATCAACAAGGCATTTTCGCCCACAGGACTGCCGCATACTGGATGTTTTTCCCTTTTCACACCATTCTTTGTAAAGCCTAGAAATGGATGTGCGTGAAAATCCCAGTAACTGAGCAGACTGTGAAATACTCAGAATACATGCCCGTCTGGCACCAACAACCATGCCACGCTCAAAATTGCTTAAGTCACCTTTCTTTCCCATTCTGACATTCAGTTTGGAGTTCAGGAGATTGTCTTGACCAGGAGCACACCCCTAAATGCATTGAAGCAACTGCCATGTGATTGGTTGATTAGATAATTGCATTAATGAGAAATTGAACAGGTGTTCCTAATAACCCTTAGGTGAGTGTATGTCCGCATGCACTGTGCTGGTTCATGTTTGGAGCAGGAGAGTATATGAAATATGTCCATGAAAACTTGAAACACGCTTGCTCTGGTCTGAATATGAACTGTGGTCCGCGTTGTTAGTGTTGTCAAACTCTGTGCAGAAACCGCTCTCATACGTGTTGTTACATACGTATGAAATATTATTACAGTCATATTTTCCATGTGTTGGTTTTCAATCTCCAGCTCTCACTGCATTGTGGGGAAAATGCAAACAGCACTTTTGTGCCACTGTACTGAGGAAACACACTTACGACACATGTGTTCAGACTTGAATAGGCATAGGTGAACAAACAGCTCTGCCTGAAACGTAGTGCAATCTCTGCATAATACAGAACAGTGATTGACTTAAAAGTGTTTGTTCTCATGCATAATGCGGAGAAAATCTCAGAAACTGATGACGTAGATGCATACTCTCCACCACTTATTAACACATATACCTCACTTTTTGTGTCGTTGCTTCCACTTTGCTTTTTAAATCAGAAGAATGAAATAGCTCCAAAAAATTTGAAAAAAGAATCACCTTTTCTTTAATAATAAACATAATGAGTGCTTTTGTTGTTTTCATTGATGTGCAACCTCTACATACCTTTTAAAATCTCAAAGAATGTGTTTTAGGGTTTCATGACCCTTTCAAACCCAGTATAAGTTTGGTTTCTTAGAGTCTTTAGGTATTTTTACTAGCAAACAAGACAAAAACTTTGACAAAGTTCTTTTTGCTGTGGACGTTGAAACATCAGCTGTGTGATCAGGTCACACAGTTCATCAGAAATGCCGAAATGCTGTTTCACTCCCAATGTCAGTCATTCGCAGAGAGGTGTCACTGTAATAAGCTCCTCTGCTTCACTGCTCACCGCTATTCCAGATTAACGAGTCAGCCGTGTGCTTTTGTGCAGGGAGCAGAATGTGGAGAGGGCACGAGGGAGAGGAACCTGACGTGTGTGGTGCACTGGTCAGACTGGCCGGACAGCCCATACCCTTCTAAAGTGGTGGAGGACGAGAAGTGTGGAGACCGCGTGAGAAAGGAAAGTGAGCAGGAACTGCAGCAGCCGTGTTTCGTCCCCTGTCCAGGTACAACACTATTCATATACACTATTCGGAGCAACAATTCTTGTACTTTTTGATTTGTTTACATTTTCAATTTTCTTTTTACATTTACTCACTCAATTAGTTTAGCATGATTTATTGTTTCATATCCAGTGTTGAGAAGAGTTACTTTTTAAACTAATGCATTACAATGTTGTTACTTTTTATGGAAAGTAATTTTCATGTTTGCTCTGGTTTATTCTTGTTTGGCGACAGAGCCCTGACTCTCCTTCTGTATTGTCTCTGTGTGAGCGTTTCGAGTTTGCTCAGGCAAATCAAGCACAAAAACATGACAACACTACATATTTATAATTATATGTGCATTTCTACCCTCTCGTATGTGGTTCGTTAATCATTATTGTGTAATATTCTTGAAATTGGGCTCAATCTTGCCTCAAAAATATTTAGCTGAAGTCGGAGCTTTTGTGAGTGGTTTTGTGTGCGGAGTGTGATGTTCGGATCCTGGCACTTAGGTCTAGTTTGTTTTCGGTTCGGTGCTCCAGTTTTTCATCGGCTGTGTGCTTTTCTGTTGTCATGTTCTGTGTGGACACGTAGTCGGTGAGAGTTCTCATTGGCTGCCTGTTTGTGTCAGGTTTTGTTTGAGCACATGGCTTGTGATTGAGTTCACTAGCCATGTGCTCTTGTTTTTGTCATGTTTGGTGTGAGCACATGGATGTCATGTTTGTTTCTATGTGCCATGTGTTCTCCTGTTTATTGTATTAACCCCGCCCTTCTTGTTATCAGATTATTAGTTAATTTGCCCCATCTGTTCTCCCTTGTTACCTGCTTTGTTTGCTCCCTATTTATTCTCCTTGTGTTTTCAGTCTTGTGCCAGTTCGTTGTCATATTTAGGCCAAGTGTCCACCAAAGTGTTTTTAGCCAGCGCTTTTAGTGTGTGTTTGAGAGTGCAATGGCAACACAGCGTTCTTTCAGTTGAGACGCTTTACTTGCTATGATATGGAATATCTGCGGAAGTGTTACTAGTATCTCATTTCACAGATAGTTTGTTTCTGTATTGTTTCAATATAAAAATTTAATATAAAGTATTTGCTGAATGTGGCAGTTGGCCTGTGTTGTATTTGTCCCACCCCTCCTCCACTGTGATTGGACGGCTGGGTAAAAAGTAACAGTGATGAGCGCTGCGTTTTACCGGTAAAAAATTCAGAGCGCTTAGCGTTCAGCATGAAATAGACGCTCAGCGCCTCGTCATGCTGCTGCCGTTTTAAAAACCCATTGAACCCATTGCTTCTCCCATTGAAAATAATTGGAAAAACACACTAGCCATGGGAAAAAATGCTTTGGTGGACACACAGCCTTACCTATCGTCTCTATCTCTGCAAACCCTTGTCCTGCCTTGTTTTGACGTTTCCAGCTTTGCCTTACCTGCCCAGTCCTGCTGCCAGTGTTTTTCCCTAGGGGGTACAGTAGAGGGCGCAGCTCAAACAAACCTTTCAGCTGTGCTGCCATTCTGGATTGCAGAAGAATAGAACAGGAGCAATACTTAAGCAATACAAATAAAAATGAAAAAATGAAACAAATGTTGTTTATCTAGAGTCATTTTTGCTTATTATTATAGTTAAATTGGATCATCAAAGGTCAGCAGCAAAAGTACACAATGCCTCTGCACTTTAAGGTAGGGTCACACCAAACCGACACAAAAGAACTATAGCGCTGATGAAAGCCGACTATGTTGTGGCCTTGGGGATATTTTGGGGATATTTAATTTTAATTTTATCAATCAATAAATTCCATTAGAAACAAACCTTGTTGTATTATTTTAATTTAATACTGTGAAGCTGCTTTGATACAATCTGTATTGTGAAAAGCGCTATACAAAAAACACTTGACTTGACTTGACTTGACTTGACTTGACTTGCATCGTCTGCTTCAGGGCAAGATGCGCTTGAACACACCGAGAGAACTACTGCCGACTGTCATCTACCACACACGTTTGAAGGAGATATCTGCCTATTTCTGCAGATATATTTGTCTATATTTGTCATTGAAAAAGGGAAACCGACATTGCAGGCTGCAGATACACAAACCGTAAACAAAGCAGTGCGTGCTTACCGTTTTGAATATCAATAATGCTGATAACTTTCTTTATTCCACTCTGCTCGTTAATATTAAAATATTCGCCAAGGAACACTCAGGCAAGAAGACGTAAAATTAGAACAGCCTTCTGTCTGTTCCGTCTTGACTTCTTTGCTCGCTGTTTTGTTATTATTCTCATGCACTGACTCGTTTACTGAACTGATCTGCCAATCAGAGTTCTCTCTCTCACCCACGGCTTGGCGCCGATTCAACATGCTGAATCGGCCCAAAAAAACACACACCATCCGACTAGAGTCAACGTTGTGGAACACACCGGAAAAACCAAGTCAGTCGACGCTCATAAAAACTGCCCCGTTGCCGATTGTCGGCTTGGTGTGTCTCTGGCTTTACTCCTGATTTCTCTCAACATTGAAACTGGAGAGATGTCAGTCAGTAAATTGGAAAACAAAGTAACTTGCATTACTTATTTGAAAAAGTAACTCAAAGTAATGTGTTACTCTACTTGTTACTAAGAGTAATATAAAAGTAATCTGATTACATAACTCACGTTACTTGTAATGCGTTACCTCCCCAACACTGTTCATAACCACTGGAAGATGTTAATCAATAAATATTTTGTACTGCTACTCACATTTCACTTACTATCTCAGTAGAACTGTCCAAGGAATTAATATCTGTCATGTTCAGTGAGATTACTAGTTGTCAAACTGACAAACTTTCATTTCATGTCTCTTTATTTATCTGCAAACTCAGCTTCAGGCTGTTATTGACCTGTGTTAGCCCTACTTCTGTGTCTCTCTTCAAACTGCATATTTATTTTCGTAAATGTGCTGCTTGCTCACAGGAAAGAGCACACGTTGGGAGGAGAGGAAATCAAAGATGTTAGGCCAGTGTGAGAAAGGTAGAGACAAAGCGAGCGAGTTAGAGAGGGTGGCATATGGTGTGCGGTGTGCGTTGCTTTATTATATGTTTCGGCAGCTCCAGTGAGGGATGGAAATAGACTGGCTTCATGAAGATGATGGATAATGAGATGCCTGGGTGCACAGATTGTCTCTAATAGCCATCCTGGCTGCAGAATCAAAAGGAAGTCATGGCTGAAGAGCTAGTGTTAGCTTATGCAGTGGCCGTCACTGTGAATCGCCCTCTACTCTGAGGGATTAGGAGGCTCAGTGATGTCTGATCTTCGGTTAAGGAAGTGCTAAATGTATCTGAAGAGTTGTCACGAATTAGGTTTCATGACAGGAAAATCTAAATTTGTAGAGAAAAAAAACACACACAAAATAATCATTAATTAATGAATCAATATATTATTATTATTATTATTATTATTATTATCATCAACACTTGCACTACAGACTGTTGTAATACAGACAAGTAGCAGAAAACTACAAGGTCAAATCAGCTTTTTAAGTTTGAGTCTGTATAGTATCTGTATTTTTAAGTTAAAATCTGTATTAATTTTTTTTATACATAAATCTTAAAGTTTTAAGTATAATAATTAAGCTAGATGATAATGCTAGCAGCATTTTTGTTTTAGTATTATTTATATACTATTGTGTTATTTATCATTTTAGTTTAAGTTTCAGTAATTTTGTTGTGCTTTATTTTTATTTCATTTTATATTTTATTTCAGATACATTTCAATTAGCAAGAATAATTTTGTATTATTTTAGTTTTAGTTTATCACACTGGCTAGCAGTATCTGACAAAGAGGCCTGTGGTATCAATTTTATATTTGGGTATCCCAAGACTGTTCTACTCAAACTTTTCGCACTTGAAATCATACTTTTCACACTTAGTCAAAATAGTATGTAGCATTCCTTCTCTGCACTTGCTAATTTAACCAGTGAAGTTCCTTGATGAGTGTCAAGTTATCATGGGATTAATTTAACTAATAGAACCAGAGTTGTGAAGTGTGATTTGCCTTCTACAGGAGACTGTCACCTTACAGAGTGGTCTCTGTGGAGTTCCTGTCAGCTGACATGTCTGGAAGGACGTAGTTTCGAGACGGTGGGCCGACAGGCACGTTCACAGGCCGTGGTCATACAAGTGCTGGAGAATCAGGAGAGCTGCCCTCACCAGGTCTTTGAGACGCGTCCATGTAAAGGTACAAACAGTGAAATGTAATATTATATAATCCAATACAATACAATATAATGTTATATAGTCTGATGTTTTTGTATGGAAGCCCATTTATACCAAATAAGTAAAAAAAAAAAAAAAAAATCAATGCATAAGACATCTCTGTCGCTTGTAATCTCACACACCTTGTGAGTTCAGCTCTACAACAAGACCCTCAGTTGTGTACGAGAAAGTATGTGTGTGTGTAGTGTGAACAGAGCCTAGGTATCCAGTTGAGGTCTGTGAGGGAATTTTCCAGAGAGGTAGATATGTAAATCAATATTGGTCAAACCAATAAAATATTGTAGTAGGTTATTTGCTAGTAATTATTCACCCATACTCAGATGATTGGAGTCAGTAAGTTTTGTTAATATTTTTTTTTTGAAAGAAAGGAATTAATGCTTTTATTCAGCAGTGATCCATTTAATTGATCAAATTTAACAGTAAATGCATTTAAAAATGTTACAAAATACTTATATTTTAATGAAATGCTGTTCTTTTTCGGTTCATCAAAGTATCCTGGAAAAAAATGTATCACTGTTTTCACACAAATATTGTTTTCCACAATATTGTTATAAGCAATGTTTCTTGAGCATCAAATCAGCATGTTAGAATGATTTCTGAAGGATCATGTGACACTAAATATACAGTCAGGTCCATAAATATTGGGACATTGACACAATTCTAATCTTTTTGGCTCTATACACCACCACAATGGATTTGAAATGAAACGAACAAGATGTGCTTTAACTGCAGACTTTCAGCTTTAATTTGAGGGTATTTACATCCAAATCAGGTGAACGGAGTAGGAATTACAACAGTTTGTATATGTGCCACCCACTTTTTAAGGGACCAAAAGTAATGGGACAGATTAACAATCATAAATCAAACTTTTACTTTTTAATACTTGGTTGCAAATCCTTTGCAGTCATTTACAGCCTGAAGTCTGGAACGCATAGACATCACCAGTTGCTGGGTTTCATCCCTGGTGATGCTCTGCCAGGCCTCTACTGCAACTGTCTTCAGTTCCTGCTTGTTCTTGGGGCATTTTCCCTTCAGTTTTGTCTTCAGCAAGTGAAATGCATGCTCAATCGGATTCAGGTCAGGTGATTGACTTGGCCATTGCATAACATTCCACTTCTTTACCTTAAAAAACTCTTTGGTTGCTTTTGCAGTATGCTTCGGGTCAATGTCCATCTGCACTGTGAAGCGCCGTCCAATGAGTTCTGAAGCATTTGGCTGAATATGAGCAGATAATATTGCCCGAAACACTTCAGAATTCATCCTGCTGCTTTTGTCAGCAGTCACATCATCAATAAATACAAGAGAACCAGTTCCATTGGCAGCCATACATGCCCACGCCATGACACTACCACCACCATGCTTCACTGATGAGGTGGTATGCTTTGGATCATGAGCAGTTCCTTTCCTTCTCCATACTCTTCTCTTCCCATCACTCTGGTACAAGTTGATCTTTGTCTCATCTGTCCAAAGGATGTTGTTCCAGAACTGTGAAGGCTTTTTTAGATGTTGTTTGGCAAACTCTTATCTGGCCTTCCTGTTTTTGAGCCTCACCAATGGTTCACATCTTGTGGTGAACCCTCTTTATTCACTCTGGTGAAGTCTTCTCTTGATTTTTGACTTTGACACACATACACCTACCTCCTGGAGAGTGTTCTTGATCTGGCCAAATGTTGTGAAGAAAAGCATGTTGTGACCAAATGCTTCAGAACTCATTGGACGGCGCTTCACAGTGCAGATGGACAATGACCCAAAGCATACTTTGAAAGCAACCAAAGAGTTTTTTAAGGTAAAGAAGTGGAATGTTATGCAATGGCCAAGTCAATCACCTGACCTGAATCCGATTGAGCATGCATTTCACTTGCTGAAGACAAAACTGAAGGGAAAATGCCCCAAGAACAAGCAGGAACTGAAGACAGTTGCAGTAGAGGCCTGGCAGAGCATCACCAGGGATGAAATCCAGCAACTGGTGATGTCTATGCGTTCCAGACTTCAGGCTGTAAATGACTGCAAAGGATTTGCAACCAAGTATTAAAAAGTAAAAGTTTGATTTATGATTGTTAATCTGTCCCATTACTTTTGGTCCCTTAAAAAGTGGGTGGCACATATACAAACTGTTGTAATTCCTACTCCGTTCACCTGATTTGGATGTAAATACCCTCAAATTAAAGCTGAAAGTCTGCAGTTAAAGCACATCTTGTTCGTTTCATTTCAAATCCATTGTGGTGGTGTATAGAGCCAAAAAGATTAGAATTGTGTCAATGTCCCAATATTTATGGACCTGACTGTATATGTGTGTGTGTGTGTGTGTGTGTGTGTGTGTGTGTGTGTGTGTGTGTGTGTGTGTGTGTGTGTGTGTGTGTGTGTGTGTGTGTGCGCGTGAGAGAGAGAGAGAGAGAGAGAGAGAGAGAGAGAGAGAGAGAGAGAGAGAGAGAGAGAGAGAGAGAGAGAGAGAGAGTGCATCAGTATATAATGTCTGCATTCGGCTATTATCACACCTGACTACCCAGTGCAAGCCTATTGAGTGTCTCTCTCACTCTGTGGGGATGCAGGAGGGAAATGTCATAGTTACGAGTGGAGGACCAGCGCCTGGAATGACAACGAAAGATCAGTGTGGTGTCAGCGGTCTGATGGGGTCAATGTGACAGGTAGCCCACCTCTTACATTGAGACTGAGAGAATGACAAATATTCTGCACTGACTTCACTTACAGAAAGACAATCAAAAGACCTGTCGACTCCACATGACAGAAAATCTGTAGGCAATGAAAATCCTGTCATCATTTACCTGCCCTCATGTCGTGCCAAACCAGTATGCTGTTATTTTTTACAGTGGAACAAAAAGGAGACTTTTTGAATCTTGATCTTCTTCATACTTGTAAAGTTCATAGTGACCAGAGACTGTCAAACTCCAAAAAAGAGGAGAAAATAACCATAAAGGTACTTGTGCACTGCATTCCATGTCTTCTGAAGGCTTGTGATAGTTTAATGTGATTAACAGACCCAAGTTTGAATTGACGCAGGTTGTACATTAGTTACTACTCAAAATTGTGCGGTCAATTTACTTTTTTAAAGAAAGATATGTATACTTTTATTCAGCAAAGATGCCTTAAATTTATCAAAAGTGACAGTAAAGACATTTATAATGTTATAAAAGATTTATATTTGAAATAAATGCTTTTGAACTTTATCAAAGAATCCTGATTTTTTTTTTTTTTTTTGTGAAAAATATTAATCAGCAGATTCAGCACAACTGCTTTCAACATTGATTATAATAAATGTTTTTTTGAGCACCAAATCATCAAATTATAATGATTTCTAAATGATCATGTGACACTGAAGACTGGAGTAATGATGCTGAAAATTCAGCTTTGCCATCACAGGGATAAATTATATTTTAAAATGTATCAAAATAGAAATCAGTTATTTTAAATTGTAATAATATTTCACAATATTACTGTTTTTGCTGTATTTTTGATCAAATAAATGCAGCCTTGGTGAGCATAAGAGAACAAAGTTATCACATGGCTTCGAAGACTTGGAATTAAGTGCACAAGTCGTACAGTCACAGACTACTTTTATTGTGCTCTTAAAGTCCTCTTTGGAGATTTACAGCCACTATGAAGTCTTGTTGAATGGAAAAGATAAGATACATTTTCCTCGTGTTCCAGTGAGAAAATAACAGCATGTGGGTTTGGAGCAACATGAGGGTGAGTAAATAATGACAGAATTCTCTCTTTTTAGGTTGATTTATCCCTTTAACCCTAAACACAGAACCATAGGCTGAACATTTGTGATGGTAGAAGTAGAAGTCTATTGTCATTCCAAAACATGTGGTACATGATAGGAATGAAATTTCACACTCAGGTCCCAGCAATAACAATAGATACCAAAATTGATAATAGTAATAATAATAGAATAAAATCATCAGCAATATAAAAGCATTGTGAATAAATACAAAGTTCTGGCATGAAACTCTAGATGGTGCAGGTTAATAGGTCCTTTAACTCACCTGTTCATAATCACATCGATATATATAGGGTGCAGCTGATTGGCTCCTGCCATATCAGTAGCCAATGAGCTTGATGCTCATTTGCCTTAGCAGTGCAGCACACTTTCAGAAACCCTCCACCTTCCCCAGCTCCACCTGTATCGATCTGTAACGGATAATTAATGTACGCTATATTGTACAGCAGCAGCATGTCTTACTTGCCCATTACCGTGCCAATTACTCTGAGAGTTGTCATGACAGAACTTTACTAATTCATCAGACAAACAATAAATAGTAAATAAATAAATTAGTAATACCCTCCACTTACACTAAAATAAGCCTACAATGAAGACTAAAATCAATTAATCACTGTAACCATGTGCGAATAACATTTATTGTTAGTACAGTCATCACACAATGGAGTAGATAAATGCAGCACTATGATGAAGAGTTCATCAGTCTCACCGCTTCTATTTCTTAGCCTGGTGGTTCTGGGCCTAATGCTGCGCAAACCTCCTTCCTGAAGGGAGAGTGGCAAACAGACCATTTTCTGGGTGAGCAAGGTCCCTCATAATACAAGTTGCACACCTTATGCATCTGCTGATGTAAATATCGCTTACAGTTGGCAAACTGTGCTTGAAAACTCACTCTAGTGCGCTCCTGTCAGCAACATCCCCACCACGCAGTGATACAGGAGGTGAAGACTCTCTCCCCCATTCATCTGTAGAAGGATGTGAGGACCGCAATGCTGAGGCCAGCCTGCTTTGAATGTGCAGACGTTGTCTAGGACAGTTTCATAGCACATCCAACATGTTCCCTGTTCTCTCCCTCCATTTCAACAGACGTTATCAATAAACTAACGCTCGTCTGAAAGTGACCAGCAGAAAACATTGTTTGATTGTGGTGAAATGAACACGCTCCAGATAGCAAGCTTTCACTTGAGTGTTTAGAGCAAGAACGAAGGCTTTCGGGCTGCGTGAAGTGCTGTAAATAACAGAGAATAGTGATCTTATCTGAGTACGGAATCATCTCGGGCAAATATAAGCTGTGAGAGGTAATCTCTTCTGCTTGAGAAAAGCCCGAACCCAGGGTATTAGTCTCTGATGTTTTGACATGTAATTTTCTATTCCAAAATTACAATCTTCACTGATTGACCAGAAGCCGTGATGGGTCCTTTAAGCCATTAATCAGGTGTGACAGCACTTTTATCTGGCTATCAATAGGGAAATGGCAATAATTACCTCTGTTGTTTCCTGCTGGAAGGGGGCTGCTTTCCACAGAACCGGCCAACCACTGTGCGGCACTGTCACCCTCCCTGCACCAAACCCTTCTCCCACTGCAAGCAGGTAAACACTGTCCTTCCTGTGTGCAAAGATATCATCCTGTATTTGAGACCATTTGTGCTTTGATTGTGCTACCAGCATGATATTCATGTGGTTTGAGGCATTATTATCGTCCATACCTACCCCGAACCCTAAGCCTACCCTTAAAACAATGCAAATATAGTGTTGGTAGCACAATCTGATAGGTAGCTTTATTCGTCAGAACACTGTATCTATTTGCATGTTAAACCAACATGTAAATAACAAGACAAAACAAGAAATCTTATGACCTGTAGTTATTGTTATTAGTTTACTCATGAAGGAAGGCATTTCAGGCATGTGTAAAATATGTACAATTGCTTCAAATAGAGGACAAAAATATCAAACTCACAAAATGGTACGTTGACTGCCACTTGCAGTGCACTGATTGCAACTACATGCAATGCATTCCATGCAGCCACATTCTGATTTCTGCATGAGTACTGATAAAAATATCGATTTTGCCTTAAAGGAATATTCCAGGTTCAATAGAAGTTTAATCGAAAGCATTTGTGGCATAATGTTCATTACCACAAACAATTATTTCAATTCATCCCTTGAGTTACGGCGAGGCACCTAATGGAAGTGAAAATGTGGTGCTCATATTTTTATGAAAAAACATTTACTTCAATTTTTCTTTTAAACTTTTGTGTTTAGACAAATGTTTTGCAGTCGTTTAAGGCATTATGTTGTCATGTTTGAATTTGTCAAATTGGTTATAATACACAGAAAAGATTAGTAAGTGATTTTTGATGTTGTTTAGTCAACACAGATGTTCTTAAGTCTTGTGGCTGTACTATTGCAACACTGAGTACTTTAATGTTTACAGATTGGCCCCATTCACTTCTGTTGTAAGTGCCTCATTGTAATCAGATATGCTTTTGTATGAAAAGGAGGGATGAATTGAAATGTGCTATTTTTGTGCTCAAGTTGCATTGAACCTGGGATATTCCTTTAAACACAGCGGTGTCTTTATGCAGTGTGTACAGTGTCTCACAGCGATACATGTCTGTTTCAGAGCGGTGTGTGTGGCTGCGAGAAGGGCTACACTGAAGTGATGACCACACATGGATTCCTGGATTACTGCACCAAGACTCCCGGTGCCGACAACAAGAAGGCAGATGTGAAGACCAGCTCGGGAAGATTAAAACCAGGCACCACTCAGATGCAGGACTTCTTCGGCGAATGGTCCCTGCAGCCGCTCGGCCCAGGTATTTGAAATGCAGATGAACAGCAGGCTGATGTGGGCCAGTGGAGTGTGGCTTTGAGTTATAGTAGAATATCTGGATGCCTTCATGAGACCCCAGATACAGGCTGATGTAGAACTCCATTTAATGCCTCAGTGTTTATGCCCCATCGGTGCTATGAGAAAAGCATTGGACTGAGTCTCATAACAGCGTGATTTGTATTGCCCATAACTTGACAGACAGAGTTGCTTTATTGCTGGCTAGAGGCCATTTCTGATTAGAACTGAATTTAGCGGCCTGTGGTACAACAACTGTGTGCCGCCAGGTTAGCAGTAGGTGTGTGTTCTGAAATTCTGAGAATTGCTAGAACTGTTATCTGCAAAACAAAGTTATGTTATTAAATATAAAATTTATTAGATGAATAAATCAATAAACCAGGACTCGACGACCACGCTACATGTCGGAGCACTGCCCATGAAGCTATCGGTTCTGACAAATATATTTTCTTAAATATATTTTGCTTTACATCAACTACTGATTTAGACCTATGTTGTAATGTTTGTTAATAACTTCTTAAACCAGGGGCTTTCAAACTTAGCAGTAACATTAGAGACCTGCCAAATATTGTTTGATCTATAACTAATTTGGTGCAAAAATAAGATTTTTTTTAATGGTTTTATAAGAAGTATTTTCTGCTCACTAAGGCTGCATTTATTTGATCAAAAATACAGTAAAAACTGTAATGATGTGAAATATTATTACGATTTAAAATAAATGCTTTCTATTTTAATAGATCTTAAAATGTAATTTTGTGTCACATGATCCTTCAGAAATCATTCTAATATGCTGATTTTCTGCTTAAGAAACATTTCTTATTATCAGTGCTAAAAAAAACTGCTTACTATTTTTGTGGAAACCATGTTACATTTTTTCAGGATTCTTTGATGAATAGAAAGAAAGAACAGCATTTATTAGAAATAGAAATAGACCGATCAGGCGTAACATTATGACCACTGACAGGTGAAGTGAATACACTGATTTTCTCTTCATCACAGCACCTGTTAGTGGGTGGGATATATTAGGCAACAAGTGAACATTTTGGCCTCCAAGTTGATGTGTTAGAAGCAGGAAAAATGGGGAAGCGTATGGATTTGAGCGATTTTGAAAAGAGCCAAATTGTGATGGCTAGCATCTCCAAAACGTCGGTTGTCAGTTGTTCCCGGTCTGCAGTGGTCAGTATCTATCAAAAGTGGTCAGAGGAAGGAACAGTGGTGAACCAGTGACAGGGTCATGGTCGCGACTAAGGCTACTTGATGCACGTGGGGAGCGAAGGCTGATCCGTGTGGTGTGATCCAACAAACGAGCTACTGTAGCTCAAATTGCTCAAGAAGTTAATGCTGGTTCTGATAGAAAGGTGTCTGAATACGCAGTTTGTTGCGTATGGGGCTGCATAGCCGCAGACCAGTCAGGGTGCCCATGCTGACCCCTGTCCTCCGCCGAAAGTGCCGACAGTGGGCATGTGAGCATCAGAACTGGACCACGGAGCAATGGAAGAAGGTGGCCTAGTCTGATGAATCACATTTTCTTTTACATCACGTGGATTGCCGGGTGCCTGTGCGTCGCTTATGGGGAACACATGGCACCAGGATGCACAATGGGAAGAAGGCAAGCCAGCAGAGGCAGTGTGATGCTTTGGGCAATTTTCTGCTGGGAAACCTTGGGTCCTGCCATCCATGTGGATGTTACTTTAACACGTACCACCTAGCTAAGCATTGTTGCAGACCATGTACACCCTTTAATGGAAACGGCATTCCCTGTGGCCTCTTTCAGCAGGATAATGCTCCCTGCCACAAAGCAAAAATGGTTTAGGAATGGTTTGAGGAGCACAACAACGAAGGAAGGTGGTCATAATGTTATGCCTGATTGGTGTATGTTGTAACATTAATAATGTCTTTACTGTCCCTTTTTATACCGGTTTTATGCATCCTTGCTGAATAAATGTATTAATTTCTTTGTCAATCAATCAAAATTTGTTTCATTGTCAATCAATCATGGTCTTAACCGTTTTAATCACAAATCACTGGTCAGGAAATTAGCAAGAATTGCACAAATACTGTAGATAAAGTAACTTAGCACAGAATAGCCTTCCCCAACTTGCAGACAGCTTTTTACAGGAAGAAGAGTCAGTGTTGTTCCACTCAATGTTAATGGCTTCAAACTGTTCATGAGTAGTTGAAAAATGTCTCCCAGTTCATTTGAGTTTAATGTGAGACCAAGTATTCATTATAGGGTTCAAATCTGGACTGACCAGGCCAAAAAACATGACTTTGCAGTTTGGGCAAGAGCATTGTCTTCTGATCATTCCTCTAACAACTTTTCATTTGTGGGAAATATGCCATTCTGCAATATGTCCCTGTACTCCAAAGCATTAAATGACTTTTCGCTGTGAAGTAGCTCATCAATCCCTGCAGCTAAAAAGTCTCCCCACACAATGACATCTTCTCCATATACTTCACTGTGGTAGAGATGCATTTATTATTATATTTATCACCAGATATTAGAAGACACCGCTCTGGTGCATCACCATACTGTTTTTCTGAGACGGCAATTGCTTCTTAAGTAGTGCATTTGCTTAAATTTTTATAATATCCTGACCAATAATTTGTGGTTAAAACAATTAAAAGCTTAGTGTTTAGCCATTTCATGCTAGGCCCTTTTTTTTTTTTTTTTGCCCATGAGTGTACTGTGAACATCAGTAATGGCTTTGTAATGTAAGAACCATTCCCAAGTAACATGATCCTTTATACATTTTATAGGCCAGACTTAAAATGCAACACTCAGTTTTATACAATATGTAACCGAAGGTCCTTGCTCCATCTCTCTATTCACCAGTGGGATTCTTTGCCTGAATTAAAGTTATTATAAAGTGTTACCAAACTTAGCAAGATGATCTTTTCCTAAGAGTGGTTTTTGCATCATCCATTGTGCGAGTCTCAAAGGATTCAGGCCTGTTGCTGTAGTAAGGAGAAGCTCTCAGTGCAGCTCATCAGACTGATATCTTTTGTTTTTCATCTGAAAGATGTGCTCTGAGACCTTGTCATATCAGTTATACAAGCATCTTAATATCTCTGACACACACCCCATCCTTTCCTCTGAACTGCGAATGGAAGATGGTGAAACTGTTTCATCAGGTACATTTCCACCAGTATGAATGTGCCATCTGTTACTGCTGCAATAGGCCACTGTGTGGAAGAAATAAAAATGATGTTCCTATATATCTCAGTAGTGATCACAATCCTGTTTTCTGATCACACAGATGGAAGGATAAAGCTGTGGGTCTATGGGTTAACAGCTGGAGGATTCATTCTCATATTATTTATAATTGCTCTGGCCTTCCTGCTTTGGTATGTATGCTATCAATTTAACAAACTCATCACTTAATGGACAATGCCTGTTTGAAAACAGTCTGTGATTCTAGTTGATGACAGACATTACACACTTCACCTATTTGTTAACGTTATTAGTCTCACTTATAATAACTTGTTGCTGCCATCTAGTGGTACCGTGTAGAAATACAATAGAGAGCAGCAGGACTGTATATACATGAAATTTCATTGATCTTTCTTTTTCTCCTCCTCTTTCTAACAGCAGCAAACCATCCAAACAGAGTAAAAGTGCATCTCCACCATCGAAGCCCTTGACTCTGGCCTATGATGGGGATGTGGACATGTGATCAAGCTCTCGGTGACTGTACATTCAAAGCACAAGCTGGACTGCGTGCAACATTTTCAAATGTTCATCTTTCCAAGGCACCCTTTGGATTTCCAAAAAAAAACAAAAACAAAAGGAAGAGAATAACAGACATAAAATGTGCAGCATACACAAAACATTTTATGTGAGACTGCAAGGACAAAGGTTTCGGATCAGTGGTCGTCGTGAAAATTGTGACATTTAAAGAGAGGACGAGACACAGCTGACATTCCACGGACCAGATGGAGGACTTTGACATTTTATTGCTGTGATTTTTCTTACATCATAAAAAAAAAGAAGAAAAAAAAAAACACAAGTTCAAGTTGTGCCGAATCTATTGTACCAGTCGCATTAAAAGCCTAGTTCACCCAAAAATTTATCAATGCTCAAGCTCATGTTGTACCAAACCTGTATGACCGGATCATTAAGTCACTGAAATGAAATGACTAGTCCAAACTGTGAATTGAATCAATCAATCCATTGAAAAGAGATTACTCAAAAGAACTATGTTCATGAGGGTCAATGCGAATGGCAAGCCTCGCAGTGAATAATGACTTAATAATTGAACACAAAGTTATATTACGACTGAGAAGACTTGGAATGTAGTGCACAAGTTGTACTTGTATTATCCCCTAATAACTATACTTTCAATATGCTTTTACATCAGTACGTCCTTTTTGAAGCTTGAAAGCTCCAGTCCACATTCATTCTAATTGCAGTGGCAATAACAACTGGTACATTATTAAAATCTCTCCTTTTATCTTCCACAGATGAAATAAAGTCATACAGGTTTGGAACAACTTGAGGGTGACTAAATAATGCCAGAATTTTCATTTTTGCGTGAACTATCCCTTTAAGGCGACGTGACTTTTTAACAGAGAGCAAGAAAAGACTGATGTGTTATGCACTATATTAGTGCTTAGTCATTCTTTAGTTTCCTCTTGATTTATGTTCAAACAGATTTTCTAGTGTTTTTTCATTGTGATGCAAGGACTTTCCTGTAAACTGTTGTGTTCGTGTAGAATGTCTCTGAACGTGTGTGTGATCCGCGCGGTAAACTAAAACGCAGCTCATTTAGTCACCCCGAGAGGTTGAGGTGAGGATCAGCCCGTGTGCTTCTTCAGCACGGTTCAGTTTGTCCTTTAACCTCCGTCCAGCAGTTGTAAAATTGATGAGGTCTGCTCCAACACCAGCGGATAATGAACTGTGTTCCTGTTTGAAAGCGGCTTCCTGCAATATCCTGCGTTTAAGGGAACTCATTTAGCACAGATACAGTGGACCAATGCGTTTATGTAGAGTCTGCATGAGCATTACACCGGGAGAGGTGCTTCAACGCTATGAATGTTCATCATTTTTAATAAAGTACAGGTGCTGGTTCTGTATTTTAATAATATCCCTGCTAGTTCTTTTTGCTTTATTGACTGACTTCTTGCTGATAATTGTCTTGACTTTCCATTTCAAGACCTACAGTGTCAAGGTTCGCTTCGCTCCTTGTACTGCCACATGAAAAACTGTTCTTAAATCTCAATGGTCCTTCTTATAACATCCGCTTCATGTGGTCTTTCTCCACCGAAAGAATGTATTCTGTATGTTTTACATACAGTGTAAACACAATTATATCATTAATAAGTTATGACAGCATAAAATACGTTTGATGAATTTTCAGTTAACTCATTTTATAGTCAGTTTAATGTCATTTAAGTTGATTGTACTTAAAAAATTTAAGACAGCAACTTTTTTATTTTACGTTGTTACCTGCACATGTTTTTTTGTACTCATTTTTTTGTTCGTTTTGTCCCATCTGTGTTTCCGCTGCCGTACAGTACATGTGATATGTAAGTGCTGGCTGGTTAGTCTACAGAACCGAACGGTTCCGGTTCCCGTCTGTTTGAGATCCATCCGGACGATCTGCTGCTCAAAAGGCTTTTGGCGTATTTCTAAATTAGTCCACTGATGTGAGAAGCTAAAATTGTGTATAGCTTATAACAGTTTTATTTATTTATACAAACTCTGAAAAAAAAAAAGGCAATATATATATATATTTATTTATTTTGAAGCCCAACTGTGCGTGTGCATGCTGGATTGATTTTGTCATACACTGGATTATTCCAAAAGTGGCCTTGCATTTTTATGGAAACTTGCTCCTTTAGTGACAAAGTCAACAGTGTGTTTTGTTTGTTTGATTTACTTTTTATTTGTTGCCCCTTAGAACTGACTTGTTTACATGGCTTCTTCTTCTTCTTCTTCTTCTAATATGTTCAGTATGCTCTCAGCACTACTGTATATACGGTTGCCTGTAAAACACTGACCTTTAGTTTACATACAGTAGTACTTTCTGTTTTAATTGTGTGTACTTGAAGAGTTGACCGAAAATGCTAATAAATTGTGATACTGTGTGGGAAAAGTTGTCGCTCATGTGTTAATCTGCATCAGAGATGGATGGTGGTTTCAGCTGCTTTGACAGAAATAAGGTAAACGTTGTGCCTTTGTCCCATAGACTCCCATTGTAAGTTCATACCAGACACCTTTTGGTCTTTTAAATCATACTTAATATATTAACTAAGCGCACAATAACACAGTCCTAAAACAATGTTCATGCTCTTTTACTGATGGTGAGCTAATTTGTAATACCCATCATCAACCAACAGATGGAGCAAGATGGAAATTAAGATGAAAAACAGAAACAGATCATGTTATTTTGCAGATAACAACATAAGACAATGAAGTAAAAGTATTTGAAACAAATGCAAATGTGCTGAATGCTCTGCTGTCTGCCCATCGTCACACAGACCTGAATGTCTTCACCGTGCAGCCCATCAGATACTTCTACTCCAGGATGTTGAATCGTTTAAATCTTTTGTTTAATCAGTTTTTATTAGTAAAGCCTGTCATTTCTGTTCAAGGATGAGATGAATTTAAGCAGACTTGTCAGTGCCACCTAGGGGACACGTCTGGGTGGTGTGATTCTGTCAGGCTTAATTTTTCCATTAAGCCCTAATAATTCTGCAGAAGATTTCCCTTGAATCTTTGTGGGTTCTCTCATTTTAATTATGAATTTCCATTCACCAGTAGCCAAATCTGTTTAACAAAGTTTGACATGATCAAACTGACTGAGAAGTGAAGTGGGAAAATTGCTTTATCTGTATCTTGTAATAAAGAAAATGGTAAGAGGCAGATTAAAGATAGATCACTGAATTTTTGCCTTGTTCACTTTCCGTTTATATTTGGATCGAAATGATGTGGCCCAGCCCAGATTAGTGCATAACTTTCCATCAGTGTTGATTTAAACTTTAAATTGATTTGATTTAACTATCAAAAGTTCCATAAAAACCTCTTAATTACACAAAATACGCTAAACTGTGTGTGTATAAGCGAAATATTTTGTAACATTTTAGTTGAGGGTCCAATTCTCACTATTAAGTTGCGTATTAGCATGCATATAAGCACATATGTATGCCTTATGACCATATACATCCCTTAACCCTACCCATTAACATCTACCGTATTATTAAGCAGTAATTAGGAGTTTATTGAGGTAAAAGCCGTAGTTAATAGTGAGAACTGGACACTAATCTAATGTGTGACCAAAAAAAGTCTATATTCTAGATCTCAATTGACTTTAATGTCAGATTTTGTCTGTTTCCAGACAAGTTCATTAACATGGATAAACTGAATGGATGCATTCATGAATGTGTAAGCATATAAACAAATGGATTAATGGATTTGTATTTTATAAGCCATATTTGTCTTTATTGTTTTATTATTTTGTCTCACAGCCTTACTTGTTCTCAATTACTTAATAATGGTCTGCTTGTCATTATGTGGCCTAGTTTAATAACATGGATTGGACACAAGTTGAGTGTTTTGTGTCTTTACCATATATATAGTGTGCTGCAATTTCACTTGTGAAATTACACCGATGAGCACTGGAGGGCAGCAATGAGCAGGGCACGTTGTATCGTTTCAGTTATATTGTGTTCCTGTCAAGTGGCATGTTGATGACTTGGAATGTTATACAATATGTATGAAAAATCAAAAAAAAAAAAATCATTTAAAAATAACCTTTATTGTTAATTTATTTGTAAATGTGTTGATTAATAAAAAAAATATTCGGTGGTGAACAGCCTAATACTAAAACATAATTTTAAGTAGAGCAAAGCCATGAGTTTTCATTTAAATTGCTCCCTAGATAAGGGGAAATGGAACCGAGATTAAAAAAATGAATATAAATCATTATATCTCAGGACGTGTTTTATAAATTTAAATATTAAGAGCTTCTGTTCTAGTGTTAGCCCTGCGGCTTTAAGGGAGTGGGCGGTGCCTCGTTTTAATGGGCGTGGCTGAGTCTGTGTCAGGATGTGCGTGTGCCACGGCCCAGCCAGCGTCCCACTGCTCGCACCGGCAGTGTTGAAAATAACGGATAGAAGTGAAGGTAAGCTGCTGCACACTTCTGCTTTCTCCGTGTTATATAAGATAACGGATGCTTATGCGGCGGCGCACATCCAGTGTCAGTCACCTAAAGTTAGAAATAATGATACAGTAGTAAAAATGGGAGCGAGTCAATGAACCTGTTGAAGAACAATAAATCTCATCATGCTAAAATCTGAATGTGATTTACACATTACAGGACAGTGATGTTATATGACTGAGATTGTAATGTCTGACGCTTAACTACTGTAATAGTCTCTATTCATAAATGCAACACATTTTTGTGTGACTTTTTATTCGTGCCATCGATTTGAGATTATACATATTTCACTGCAATTCATATTGTAAGCATATAATTGAGACTGAACTACTTTGCATTTCCTATTATTTCTTATTAGTTTTGTCCCCTTTTGTTTAATAATTTTATATTAGAACAGTGATGACAATAATTACTTAGAACAGTGATGAAAATTAAATAAACAGTGCTTTTCAGGTGTATAGGTAGATCTAACAGCAGTTAGATACAGATTAGGTATAGAAATTGAATAAAGTAGCCTAATCAAATATAAATAAACACTGCATAATCTTCACTGTATAGATGAATCCTTATTAAAGTTACTCAATAAAATTTATTCAGTCAAGAGCTTTTTTTTGTAGTCAGTCTGTTGTTTGATTAACGTTGAAAATGCAGCAGGAATATTATGCTGCTGTCACTTTAAGATTAATGCACGGATCCAATATACTGATACTGTCACACATGCATTTTATTTCTCCACTGTTTACGTTCACTTAAGACATAACCGATAGCCTGGCAATGGCAAGCCAGACCTACATCAAGATGTTAGATCTGGAAACTCACCTTAGACACGGCTCAATCCGAGGGGCGGGATAAACGTCTGTCTTACAAATTCCCTCTGCACGCAATAGGACAGCGCTTAAACCAACCAGAGCGTTTTCCCAACAGCGGAGCTTAGTTGATAGATTCAACTTTTGCCATATCTGGCCGGCAAAACGACGAACACATCTTCCTTTTTTTAAAGGTCCCATGACATGCTACTTTTTGTAGGCTTTAATATAGTCCTTAGTGGTCCCTAGTACTGTATCTGAAATTTCTTTCCAAAAATTCAGCCTCGGTGCAGAATTATAGCCACTACAAGCAAGTGCCAGAATGAGCTTCCTTCAGACGGGCCGTTTCGGTGTCTGTAGCTTTAAATACTAATGAGGAGGAGAAAGGCGGCGCAAGGTGGAGGGTGGGTGTGGCCATGACCATCTTGCGCAACCGTACCATGCATGTTTGTTTACGCTGGATATATCACAATGGCACGATGACACGCAGTCGTTCAAGCATTTCAGTTTGACAAAGAATCTGATCCGGATGGAGAAGCAACGGATGAAGAAGTTGCAACTCAGCGACTCCAGCAGGACGTTTCCGAACGGTTAGTTTAAAATATTATGTCTGGATACGGTACTTTATTCGGATGGTTTATAGTTATTATCATGTAGCTAACGCTAACCTACTGTTGCCTTTTCATGAGAGATCTGTAACGTCTGTAATTTATCATGCGGATATCGCGCGCGCCATATAACCAATAGGAAAACGGTTAAGTTATCTAAATAACAAAGAAATGTACAACACTCGCGTTACAGTATATGTAACTTGATGCTGTCTACCTTTACATTAGCGCAAGTAACTGCATTGCTGCATAGCTAATGTGACAGCCACATTACGTGTAACAAGCTAGGTAACCTAAAACAGTAAAGCAACACACTTATATATAATTTGTTGACTTACTTGTCCGACGTTCAGCAAGCCCAGCTCTGTATTGACCATTCGATGTTCATTTGTACATCCAATTATTGAGCAATTATTATGCTTCGCTCGCTCAAAAGCCATGATATCTCTCGTGGACAAACTAAAATCGCGCGTGCGCGTTCTACTTCCTAGCTCATTTCTCATGGGCGAGAAATATTCTCTGGGCGGGCAAAGCAGAGAAAGGGGAGGTAACATTCCTCCTTATAATGTCATAAGGAGGAGATTCAAGATCAGCGCGGTTGAGCTTCCATTTTCTCAAAGGCAGAGAAAGATAGCAAAAGCTCAATTTACACTGATTAAAATTTCTAGAAACTTTGGGACCATATACAGGCTAGGGGAACTCATATTAATGTTAAAAAACCTCAGAAAGTGGAAATTTCATGTCATGGGACCTTTAAGAATGACTTAAGTGCCGTTCTTTGCTCTTTTCTCAAAGAAAAACTTAACTCCTCCAGAGTCACGGCCGAAGCCGATTCGAAAGACTGTTCTCCATCAGCAGCCGCCATTCTTTGTTTTCAAGTAGCAGCAGGTAACCGTCGCAACTCTGTCGTCATTATGTTAAGCCCGCCCCCGCCTACTCTTCTATACACGACGTGATTGGCCTGACCCAATTTAGGTTTTTGCAGCTAGAAGGTCTATTGAGAGTTGCTAGACCCCCCTGGCTGCGAAATACATTTTTCTGCCGCTAGGGTGCGTCTAGATTTCTAGGCTACATAACCGACTATGTTTACTAGGACACATGCCAAGATGAACATTTAGACATCATAATTTTGTGTGAAATTGTCCGTTTAAGCACAAGAAGACGTGAACGAAACAAATGTGCAGTTTGCGCAGACAAAACTTTTCACATAGCATGCGCGAGTTATCTTTCACATCTTCTTGCGCGTGAATGTTTAAATTGGCAAGGGTTAAAAACACGTGCAAATTATAAACTTTCAGCACTGGTCCTATCGGGACAGTTACAGTTCTGTCAACGAGCCCTTCATGTGCTCCCTCTTTCTCTCACAGTGTATGTTAGATAAAGCGACAGGGGCCCTCAAAGCCAAGCGACGGTGTGTAAAGCCAAAGTCCCTTTCAAGGAAAGTCTGTTCACTCGGCGGCCATATTTGCAACGCCTCTGGGCAGCTATTTCGGGCATCCAAGACTAAGTCCTATCTATTTGAATGGGGGAATACTGAAATCTCAAAAAACGCTTGCCAAACTCACAGTTAAATTACATATTTAAAATCAGCAACAAAATCTGACATGAACTGTCCCATAAATGGTGTTCCTTATGCTCAAATAGAGTTAAAAAGGCTAATTTTTCAGGCTAGACGAGCCAATGCGCATATGCAGTCCTTAGCGCGAGTCTCAGGTTTTTACAGGAACCAGAGCTTTTAACGGCAGCTGCTGTGATGCAATGACTTTATTAATTAATACTCTTTTACGCAGGACGTATTCCGCCATATTGCACGTTGCATTTTCTCCCATTCATAAGTAATAGGAGTGAACGTCTTTGAATATATATAGTCATTGGTAAAGCTCAGCAGGCAATGAAATGGAACAGTATGCTCTAAACTTATTTTTTGCCTCTAACTTAATTACAATTAAAGACCATTTTTAGTCGCCTCTCGTGAAATTAAGTCGCATATGCAAGTGATTTACTCACCTAAAATAAAACATAAAAAATGACTGATGTAATTCTAAACCTGTACATTCTGCATAACATTAAAGAATATATTTTAAAGTGCTTACCATTGACTTCCATTTTATGGATAAACAAAAAAGCAAAAAAAAAAAAACTTTATATTTATGAATTTGGCAGACACTTTTATCCAAAGTGACTTACATTGCATTCAAGGTATGCATTTGATTAATTCCTGCTTTCCCTGGGAATCGAACCCATGATATTGTCATTGCTAGAACTTCTCAAAATATCTTCTTCTTTGTTTCATTGTTGGGTGATTCAGAACCCATTTTATCATTCTAAAACACCAGTTGTATGTTTCAGCCAATGAAAACCATGGCAGCTCCATTCAGATCACTTGTGGAAGATTATCCGAGATACCTCAAATCATTCGAGCTCTTTCTGGAGCGCTCATCAGAGCACCAGTGCATGCAGGACTTCATTCATAATACACTACCAGACATACTGACAAGGTGCTTTATCATTCTTGATAAATTTCATATTTTATTCATTTAGCCTGTCCCTAGCTTTGTAATACAGAATGTGCCAGCAGATTTAACAATGACATGATATAATAATATGATCTTGCCCTTATTATATTCTCTCTCGCTCTCTCTGCAGCATTGGAGGGGGAAGACCCATTCTCAATGTAATAGGAGTAGGGAGTGGAGCAGGTACACTTTTAATAATAACTGAATTATTAACATTCTGTTTATATCATCATTTCATATATCAGATTTTAATAACAGAGTTCTCAGTCAATCATATTCATCTCATTTCCAGGTGAGATTGATCTAGAGATGTTCACTCAGCTACACCTGAAACATCCACATGTCAAAATCAACAATGAAGTGGTGGAACCAAGCAATGACATGCTGCACAAGTATAAAGGTACCAAACATTTTATTGCTGCTCATTTAGGTTAATCATATTATACGCTTTTACTAACTCTACCAGTAAATGGCTATTTGTGCTGTTTTTCTTTCTTTAATTCTTTCTGTTCAGTTCGGGTATCAACCACTCCAGGTCTTGATCACATTAACTTCGCGTGGAACAAGATGACAGCGTCTGAGTTTGAAAAACACTGGCAAGAGAAAAACTCTGGGAAAAAGATGGACTTCATTCACATGATACAGGTTTTGACTTTTTCATTAATTTTATCGACTTTAATTTTAGTTATATTAATAAGGTCTGTTCATCAAAGATGTTTTGTTATGTTTGCAGAATATTAATATCAATCTGCTCAACAGATGCTGTACTATGTCAAAGATCCAGAGGCCACTGTTTCATTTTTTCGGAGTCTTCTAGAAAAAGATGGGAAACTCTTGATCATTCTGGTGTCAGGTACAGTTAGGGTTGGGAATGGAAAATCGTTTCTAATTCTGGAATGGGATACTTAAGGTCAGGTACCGGAAACTTATAGATCCCTGTGTGCGTATTTTAATGTGGTTTAAAACCATTAAAGCGCAAGAGAACTCGGCACTCACGTGCTGTTTTCTTTACTTTACACACATTCAGAACGTGCGCTAGGGGTGAAACGTACACAAAACTGACGGTTCGGTACATACAGATTTATAATAAAGACAGATTTATTCAAACATACATTAAATAATCAAGACATTACTATTAGGTTAAGTAAAATATAATAGGCTAATATAGTGCATATATTTAGCAAAAGAGTTTATTTCTATTGCGAACTAACAAGCTGTGGACACTGAATGACTTGCCTGAGGTAACATGCTACGTGACATTGTTTACAAGATGTTTTATTGACGACTTTCCGCAGATGAAACGCTGATTGATCGATTACACAAGATACATTTCAATAAGTTGTTCTGTATCTTTATCTATACCTTCATATGTTCATTCATGTTTAGTAGTGAATAGGAAGAGATGATCGCGTTCACTTGCGCTCTGCGCTGCCGCTTGAACTGAGTGTCTATACTGTGATCTGTCGCGCCACATCAAAGAGCGTCAAATCGGCTTTTTTTATTTACATTTCATGATAAAATGGACCGGATTTGAAAGATGACACTTTGTTTCTTATCGAAAGTAATAAAAAGCGCAGCTTATTACAATTACTGGTGGTTAGGCTAATGCTGTATTAGCCTAATGCTGTTAGGCTAATATTGTTATAATTATATTGTGTACACATAAGACATGAGATCCAATGAGCCAGGGCTGGCCAAGGCGTGTTCGGTACACCGTGAGAGTATCGCGATACGTATCGTGGGTGGTGCATCGCAGTTTTTCGGTTCGGTTTGAATATCGTTACACCCCTAGCGTGTGCACAAAAAGCCGTCTCTCATATAGTCCATGAATGCTGAATTAAGTTCTCTTTTGTGTCTTCTTGCACTCAAATGGACAAATACACACAAAATTATGTAAAAAATCTTCGTAAACAGTCAGTTATGTCTTAAGTGAACGTAAATAGTTGAGAGAAAGAAAACTCATGTGTGACGCCCGTTTCACACATACTCCGTTTGCAGTGCGTATGCGGTGCGTATTTTTTTCCGTACCTATGTTAACAGGTTAGAGCTTTCACACCGCACACGGTTGCAGTCCGTCGATCCGTTCCAGTTGCGGTGCGTGTACAGCAGTGCAGAGATCGTTTCCGCACCGAGTCTATTTTTGCTGTGCTGCACGCGCTGAATTAAAGTGACAGCGCATGTTTCGTGGTCAAAATGAACACAGATTGACCTGACAATGTAGTAATTTCACCATAAATGCGATTAATTAAATAAAATGTAGTAATCGCACCATAAATGTATTTAATTAGATACTACTTTTTTCACTTTAAGACCGGGGTAAAGCCAGGAAAGCTACAATTTACCTCAACAAGGCGACATAATGAACAACTCATTCGTGGAGGTGGAAAAACAAGTTCTTTCTTTGTGACATGCAAGATTTATTGTAGCCTATTAAAATTTTAATGAAAAAGAAAATGCATGAGAGTCGGCTGTTTTTGTCAATTTTAAGTTTTAATTTAAAATGTTTGCGATTTAATATAACTAGCCTACATGGTTAAATATTTGACCACTTGCTTGAGCAACTTAATAGAAGTAATGCATTAAATAATAGGCTGACGTACGTTGTTTAAATTGTGTTTGAACGTGCATACGTCTAAAGAGTGTGTACAAAGAGAATTGCAATGCTGAGACGTTAAGACCGGGGTAAATCAAGGGAAAATACAATTTACTTCAACAAGGCAACATAATGAACAAAACTCGTCTCATTCGTGGAAGTGGAAAAACAAGTTCTTTGTGACATGTAAGATTTATTGTATAAAGATTTAAATTATGCAAAAGAAAGGATATGAGTCTGCTGTTTTTGTCAATTTTAAGTTTTAATTTAAAATGTAGGCTATGCGAAGTACATGGTAAAATATTTTACCACTTGCTTGAGCAACTTAATATATAATTATATAGAAGTAGCCTAATGCATTTAATAATATGTTGTTTAAATTGTGTTTAAACGTGAATACGTCTATTAAATGTGTACAATGTGTACAAAGAGAATCACAATGCTGAAAAAAAACTTTTTTTAAATAAAAGTTGCTGATAACTTCTGGATTTGAAATACAAATAGTGAGTATGTATTTGTGGTATAGCCTACAGCAGCGGATCAGTTACGCACTGCAAACGCAGCATATGTGAAAGCACTATTGCGCGTGCTGCTCCTGCACTGCATACGCACTGCAACACGCACCGCATACGCACTGCACACGGAGTATGTGTGAAACGGGCGTAACAGTATAATGGATCCATGCATTAGACAGTAGGCTAAAAAACCTGCTGCCATCTGTGTCATTACTGTTTATCAAAGAACAAAAGAAAGAGAAAATCACTTACAGATCTTGACTGAATAACGTTTGTATCTTTAATAAGGATAAGATATATATATATGCTATATATCATTTGTAAAAAGAAAACTATAAAGTTTTATTTTACATTTGACTTCCATTTCTGAACTTTGTTCAGTTGGATTGATTTGTGCTTTTGCTAAATTGTTCATTTGTTCTTATTGTATACTGTATACTTGTCTTCAATAATGTTTGAAATTGATATTAGTTAGTCTATATTAGTTAGTTGTCCTTTAGGCTATTGATTTTTGTTCATGGTATTCAGCTGCAACAGAATGTTTTGCAAAAAGACAGAATAAATCATTTTGATATCTAAATGTTTGACTTTTTTCCATATTGTAATCGGAACTGTGATTGGATATGAATCCGAATCGATAAGCAGAATCGGAACTGGAATCGGAATCACTAAAATTCAAACGATACCCATCCTTGAATTCAGTAGATGCTCCGAGGTTAAAATTTTGCTTTAACTCTATGATCAGATTCAGAGAAAATGGAAATCAAATCAATATATATTCAATCAAAATCCATAGTTTGTGTATGTAATGGGTTTCACATTTTTAGGGCAGTGCAGTGGGGTCTAAAAGTCTGTAACAACTTTTTTTTCTGGGTTTTTTTTTTTCTTCTGTTCTGTTTAAAGAAAAAAATGACCTTAGTTTTGCTTTTGCTCTTCATAGGCGAGAGTGGATGGGGCAAATTATGGACAACCTTTAAACAACAGCTCTGTAACACTGAGATCAGCCAGTGTGTCACTACAGGAGATATAAAGACTTTCTTCGATTCTGAGGGCATCCCCTACCGTAACCATGAGCTTCTGTCCCAGATGGACATCACAGAGTGCTTCACTGAGGGAGACCCGGTGGGAGAACTGATGCTGGATTTCCTGACTGAGGTGATAGAGTTCAGTAAGAATGCTCCTGAAGACCTGAAGAAAGGAGTGCTGGACTTACTGAGACATCCTGACTGCAGTAAAGAGGTGGACGGCAGGATCATTTTCAACAACAACCTGGGAGTATTAGTGGTTGAGCCGTAGATATAAAGCAGTAGCTTTATATCTCACCTCCACGAAGCCTTTGCAGTTAATATTCAATGTAATACAATGGTTCTGAACTTTTTTTGTCTCCAAGGCCCCTGACTGTCCTCAACAATATTGAAAGGGAACATGAATTTTCCAGTTATTTATGATTTACTGGATAAGGATTAAGGATGAGGATTTGGTAACACTTTATTTTACAGTGTCCTTGTTACATATATGTACTTACCATAGTATTAACAGTAAATTACATGCAACTAACCCTCAACAAAACCCTAATCCTACCCTAACCCTATAGTAAGTACATGTAGTTGCTTAATATTACTCAGTACTTAAATATATAATTACACTAACAATGACACCTTAAAATAAAGTGTAACCAAGGATTTTTACTCAATTTTAAAATTTCTACCTCATAAAATATTTTAGAGCTTGGCTGCGGCATTACTAGAAAAAATTATAATTATTAAAAATGTCTAAGTTTGATTTTATTAATTTATATAATTTTTCCAGGTCTAGAAATCACACTTTTAAAATGAGTCTACCGCATATATCTTGGTTTTCAATACCATGGCAAACAGCCATTGCTGAGTGGGTGAATTAAAATAAGAAATATATTGATTTTTTTTTAGTAATGTCTTATTTTAAATCATTTTAAGTAATTGTGAGGCCTACTTTGGAAGTTTGGTCTGGTTGAGAATCACTGGTCTAATGGAAGTACAAAATATCTGTATTTTCTCATTTTTTGAAATAATCTGTTTCTATACTGATTTCAACAGAGATAATGAAAAAAGTAACAGTAGCATATATATTTTAATGCTTTTATTAAACTACTGTCTCCTCATTCTAGGCACCTGCTGTTCTAAAGCATGTGTCGATATTGTTATGGGTGAAAATAAACAGGAAAAGGAAAACCAGAGAACAATGCATAGTTTAGCCTGCATCAACATCAAACAAAGCTGTTGATTTGATGAAGCTGTTGATTTTGAAAAATGAAGGCCCGTGTAGGTGACTGGCGGTTCATATTCATAAAGAGACCTTGTTGCACAAACTCCAGTATGAGTAATTCTGATGCTCATGCAAGTTTCACAAAGCATGTACAAAGTACAACCTTTGTATATTGACTTAACTCATAGAGGGTCAAAGAGTTTATGACTTTACTACAACAGCCTTTATGATGAAAGAGATGAGATTGTATTGTTTGGTGACTAGTTGTGTTGTTGTGACCTTATACCTCATTTAGGTTTGGAGAGATGTTTAATGCCTAACCAGACAGGACAAAGGTTGTATAAATCTATACTTTTCAAGGTTAAAGATACATGCACTTGAAACTTCTACTACAAGTATGTTTTATTTGGATACTGCCTGCAATGGGCCTGCCGTCCCTTTGTGTTTACTTACAGTATTATTCTAAAGTAACTTGAATATTGTCTTGTGTCTGCCAATATTTCAGTATTACTGTCCCACATGACCACAAAACATCATATTAAACCGATGTGAATAACTTTAAGTGTCAAATTAAAACATAATACCGTACCAAACAAATCCTTTTAAAAACATCACTGCTCATTGAGACGTGTCTCTGATGAAATTCAGCCATGCTGTAAAACAAAGGTAGAAGTTAAGACAAGCCTGCCTTGAAAATATCAGGATCAGACGTTACAGCGTTGAATCTGGAGAGAGAGAGAGGTCTTTGATGACTGCAGAAACGACAGAATTTAACCAGCTGCTCACACCTTTATCAGCTCATCCAGAGAATTATCAATGTCTGACATTGTTACTTTCTGACGTTGCTTGCTTTATTGAATAATTTGTTTGAATGCTTAATTTATATATATATATATATATATATATATATATATATACATACATACATACATATATATATATATATATATATATATATATATATATATATATATATATATATATATATATATAAGATTGTCAAAGTTACTAACATTACCACCATGTAAAATCAGAAAGAGCTTTTATTGCCAAGTATGCTTACACATACAAGGAATTTATATTGGTGACAACAAGCTTCCACAGCACAGACAGAATAACAGCGACAGGACAGATGATAAAAAATTAAATAATTAAGTAAATCTATAGAATGTGGCATTTTAATGCCAGTGAAAGGTGCATTTCCGCTAACTACTGGACTGAACTATATGGCGCACAGGAGAGCAATGGCATCTGCTACGATTTCACTTTTAAATCGGGTAGGAAATATTATATTGGTTTTCTCCTGAAACTACCAGAGCACTTGGAAAATAAGCAAGCCACATAGACTTATTTATGTGTTCACTTCTTCGAAAGAAAAAAGTGATGGAACGACATGATGGTGAGCAAATTATGACGTTTTTTTGTTTGTCTGTTTTGTTGCTATAGGATTAAAGTGTATTTTATCATAAAAATGTACACACAACATCACATGAATCCATTCAAATTGGTACATTCAGGGTTGGCTTTACCTGAAGCATGTGACTCTGACCACAAAGTTATTCTTAAGTTAATTTATTAGGTTTCTCAACATTTCTAAGTAATACAGTGTACTGCAGAATCATTGCAGTTTGGCACTTTCTACAGTTTGCCCTTCTCTGAGCAGGACTGCAGAAGGAAACACTTTGCATTTTAAGTGACTGACTTTCATCTCTGCTCAATAATAACCAACTGCAGAACCATTCGTCACAGCAGTCTGAGGACAAGAGCGCCAGGCCAGCAGTCTCACACATCGGTGTTGGGGCGTAGTTTAGATTATGGGTGGGGTTCGCATTCTTTAAGGTTGAGTTTATAGTTATAGTGAAGGGTAGGGTTGTTGAGGCGGGTTAGCCTATGCGATCGTCAGCACCACCCTAACTTCAGGTCTGACGCTGTTGGCCTGGCGCTGTTGTCCTCAGACTGCTGAGATGTGGTTCTGCAGTTCTTTCTCTGGTACACTGTGGAACAACACAATATATAATGTCTCCATCTACTGGCAAGTTTGTGTAATTTAAGCAACTAGTGATTTTATAAGGGATATGGTCTATTCTGCAGTGCAACTTACCTACAATCTCCACCAAGGCCTCCTTAGTGTAACCAAATGATCTCGCTTTACCCAAGTGTCATAGATAAATAATTTAGGCTACTTTTGTGAATTCAGTACATTTACATTTAGACATTTACATTTAGTCATTTAGCAGACGCTTTTGTCCAAAGCGACTTACAAATTAGGACTAAATTAAGCGAGTCATCGTGAAGAGGCAAGAAACAACGCAAGAAGTGCTCAAAATACAAAGTTCAGGCATTGTTCAGAGTAGCATAATCCCGATAAGGGAGGATTTAAAGGAAAAAGGAGAGATTTTTTATTTTATTTTATTTTATGAGGTTTAGTGCTCACGGAAGAGATGGGTTTTCAGCAGTCTTTTGAATGTTGTCAGGGATTCTGCATTCCGGATGAGGGTGGGGAGAGCATTCCACCAGCATGGAACCGTGAATGAGAATGTTCTGGAAAGTGATTTTGTGGCTCTCTGTGATGGAACCACGATCGTCGCTCGTTGACCGATCGTAGGTGTCTGGTAGGGATGTAGACTCGTAGGAGTAAGTGAAAGTAGGAGGGAGCTGAGCCTGTGATAGATCTGTAAGCAAGCGTCAATGCCTTGAACTTGATGCGAGTGGTAGCCAGTGCAGAGAGATGAACACAGTCCTGCAGTAGCAAGTGTAAAACATGTTTATATCCATACAACTGAAAATCATTAAAGTCAGCATGAAACAAAAGTTATGATAGTCTTTTCTTCCATATTGTGGCATATATCTGAGTAAAATGGCTTCTCGAACAAGAAATAATGTTGGACGGGACTTGGTTCTGTCCATCGGGAATTGATTGGATGCATAGGCGTAATTTGCGGGTGGGACATGTCCCCACCACTTTTTACTAAGGTCGATATTGTCCCCACGATTGCTGGACATCGTAATGTTATTGTACATGCATCTGATTTATGATTTAGCATAAATCCCCCCCCCCACCCACCCACCTTTTAAAACAAAGTTACGCCACTGATTGGATGATTGGATCATTGTGGTTTGCTAGTGCTGCGATCTCATGTGAGTGACAGGTTGTCCTGCCCTTGTGCAGAGAAGAGAAGAAATGTTGTTTTGATTAAAGATTATGGGGTCACTAATTACAAAATATATATATTATGTGCACGCACGGATAGATTATTTATCTGTGATTTAGTACATATTTGTTTCATGGTGACTTTAAAAATGATCTATTTGGGCTTGATGATATATCTTTGCATCATGCATGTATTCAGCATGCAGCCTGAATCAATATTTACATTTCATTTCATGCATTTGTTAAATGTGACTAATATGCATTGTATAACATGCAATAGACGTTTGGTGGAACATACCAGTCTAAATGTAGTAAAGCTGAATAAAGTTAGAAGGTTCAGCTGTATAAACCACCATACCAGTGCTACAGAAACCATTGTACAGTATAATTCAAATGTACAAGTAAATAGAAAACAGACCCATTTTAGTGCATTTAATGTGCCATGACAAGCATTTATCTTTTCCTTTGTCTTTAGTCTGGGAAAGTTCTGCCGAATGTTGACAGTGATGGTCAGGGAGTCTTCAGGGGTCATTCTGCCAGCAGGGGCTAAACACTTCATCTCTGAGGTATGGATGAATGAGCACAGTTGCTCTGAAATAAGTGGAGTGTAACCTGTCCATATGTTTGCATATGGCAGTGGTCTGGCAGAAGTGAGATTATGATGTTCGCCAGCAGGTGGCGCTGTAGTTTTTCAAAACATTGTACCAACATGATTTGTCCAAGTGAGGCCGAGCATTCATGCTGAGCTTGGTGTTCATGCCCCATTTGTAGTCGGTATACAAGGGTAAACATGGGAGGATGCCTGCCTTCATCTCATGCCTTCACCCAAAATCACAGGCGCATTAGTAGAAATTATGTGAAGAATTAGACAATAAGAACTGCACCTGCCACTAGTTTAGCCGAGTTTCCCCAGTGCTGCACAGATTGAATGAGAGGAACTAATGAACACAATATATCCTAACAGAAAACAACAGACTGAATTAAGAAGTTTGAATCGTGACACAGATGAATAATTGTGTGCATGTGCTCAGTGGTCAACTAGTAACCAGTCACAAAGAATTTCAAAAGCTAGATTGCATATTGTTCCCTAACATTGTAATACACACCTGTCCCCTGAAAGATAGTCACCCTAATTTGTATTTACCTCAGTGTGTGCGCAACCACTGACACGTTTTAAGAAACAGACAGCTGCATGTGACAACATGTTGATAAAACAGTGCTGGGATCTCATCTCAATGGCTGATACGTGGTCGTCAATCATTTTTTTCTGCAAAACTTTGTATTCAATAATATATTAATAACCCGAAACATTCATCTATCTTATTTCTACTTCACTTGCTTTACTAAAGACGTGAATGCTGCTAAATGTTTCAATTTCTTCATGATGTTCAATGTCTAAATGTATTTTAAATGTACTAAATGCATTTTGTATTGTGCTGATATAGCCTATAATATATCAAATGTACAATGACATTTTGAATGTGTGTGTGTGAGATTCATACATAAATAGCACACATTTTTAATGAAAAAAAGGACATTAAACAGTATTATATTATATTAGACTATATGAAATTAAAATGTATTTAGTATATTAAAAATGCATCATGTATACTGACCTGCAAAATGTTATAGACGCCTGCTGTAGATTATTAAGAGGTGCAGCTTGCATAAATACTTGTCATCTTTTGAACTTACACTGAATTTTAAATGTTACACTGCATTGATGCTTAAATGTCTGTTCTGTGATCAACACTTCCATCCCAGCTGTGCTCGAATCTCATTGACAGTGAAAAAAGGCCATTGTCCATTAATCCACATTTAACTTGAACTCCTTCCTTCCCTCCTCCTCCTTTTTCCTTCGATCATTCCATTTCCTTCCTTTCCCTCCCCCTCTCCCTCCTCTTTCATCACTCAGCACTCTTTACATCAGCCATTGTGCTGGTACTTAGACCTCAGCGAGAAGCCAGCGAGACATAAACTGCCCCTTCAATGTTTCAAACAGGCTTTAATAGGCAGAAGCCGAAGCATGACCTTGAAATATGGCCTCCGATACAAATCCTGCAAATGGCCGCTGTGGCCGCGACGTATTTCATTCTGGGAAATTAGTGCTGTTTAGCAGCTGCGGTTATATAGTGCCTGTTCTGAGATGGCTATGAATGGTGACCCGCCTTTTGATTGATGATTTCTGCCTTCTGCCTCTATTACCTATTGGAGGACGCCAGTGAAATCGCACACTGATGGGCTAGTGCTTCCAGACTCCAGTGCAGTTGGGTTCATGAACCAGCCAGGCACTTGGAAATGCTACAGGAGATTGAAGAGTCGAAATAAGTATTTCTTTACTGTGAAAAGGGAAATCGAGGCAGGAATTATGTGAGTTCATGGTGCCATAATCAAGATTAGACTTGGTTAGCTCATTAATCTACAACAAGACTGTGGGAGCACAAAAGAAAAAATGTATTTCAGGATGGCTTGAATGAATGGGGGAGATTAACTGGGACTGCAGTGATTTACGGTTTGTTAATAATACATCATGTTATAAAACGTTATTAATCGGATAGTTTAAAAGGAATCATTACACACATTTTATTAATTAACCTAATTCATCTTTCGATTTCTATCAAAGATAAATATGAAAATCACTTCATAAATCATGGAACACTTTATTTAACTGAATGAGTGATTTGCAGCTGAACTTTTGCAGGTTTTTGTGCGTGTTTGAGGTCTGAGCGATGGTGCATTGCTGGAGTTAATTAACAGAAGCCATGAGGCAGCTCTTAAGGCAGACTGGTGTGTGTTGGCTTAATTTAGACTCACTGTCAGATGTTCGTTTAGTCAATACACCCCCCACCCCCCACCCCAAACATAAAATAAAAAAATGTCTTGTATAACAAGCCTTGTGCCGATGATGCTTCAAAACATTGTTCATCGGATCGTTTTTCTTTTGAAATGACATTTTCATTTTCCCTCAGATTTCATTATACTCTAATTCATTGGCATCGCCTGTCCATCAAAACCAGTGTCTATTCAGGCGAAGTTTGGGTCAAATCAGTTTAAAAGGATCTTATATCCAGGGCTCCATTGCTTCAGCGAATTAATGGAAGATCTGCTTCTTTCTTTTAATCTTATCGAGTTTTAACTTCGGTTATATTAAAAACCATTACCATCATTTATCCATTCTGTGGATCTTAAATCCATTCTTCCTCCCGGGACCCCCCGTTCAATTGTGCATACAAAATGAAGTTTGAAACTTAATACATTATTTCAAGTCGGGGGTCTCAGGAGTGGCTCCCCGCCTTAATAACATCTAATAAAGTTCCACTTCTCTTCGTTTTTTTATTCAGCCCACTATGTGCTTCCAGGAGGAAATTAACGAAGACTTCCATTAAACTGTCAAATGAGCCTGTTTTGGATTTATATGACCTGTTTACAACTCCACTGAGGTCTGAGACAGCGTGATCCTTTACTGTCTTATTTACAAGTATTGTTAAAGGGTATAATCCCAAAATGACAGTGCACAAATAATTCATGACACTGTGAATAGTTATTGTTAGTTTTTGTTTTAGTGTATTAATGAAATTATACAGATATTTTTATCTTGACTGATTAACTATTAATCTTTTTCTCCCCCTTTTAGATAAGGTTATGCTTTATTTTAAGTACTGAGTAACAATAATTAACAACATGTACTTATAGGGTTAGAGTTTGGGGTTACACTTTATTTTACAGTGTCATTGTTACAGTGTAATTATATATTTAAGTACTGAGTAATATGAATTAAGTGCATGTACTTACTATAGAGTTAGGGTATGATTAGGGTTTGGTTGAGGGTTAGTTGCATGTAATTATGCATAATTTACTGTTATTACTATGGTAAGTACATGTAACATATGTAACAAGGACACTGTAAAATAAAGTGTTACTGAGTTTGGTTTAGGTTTTAGTTGCATGTAATTATGCATAATTTACTGTTAGTGTGAAATTACAGTATATTCCAGGGTAATAATTGCATTACAGTAGTTCCACAGTAGGACTTCTCTGGTATCTAACTGTACTCTTGGAAATTTCTTGTAAAATCTACAATATCATACTGTATTTCTACAGTGCATGTGTACGGTTTTATTATTTGTAGATTTGTAGGTTGTATGTCGAGAATTGATGTCTGTGCATCATTAGGTGATGGAAGAAAAAAACATTGTGTTGCAAGATGATGTCCCACCTTTCAAAGATAAATCTCAGCAGCTGCTTTACTATTAAATTGTTATGCTGAAATAATGCTAATAATAATATAGTTTGACTAACTTAAAACCAGCCAATTAGCTTATTTTATAGCCTAGCTTGTCATTGTTTTAACAAATGTTTTCATTTGTCACTCTTCTGACTTCTGGATCAGAAATTTGAATATGAATATTCAAAGTCCAAGATCCCAAGCTAATGGAACACCAATCACCATAATGGTGACTTCAAACCAATTACAGTACTAATATAATTTCTGACAGTGGCATGGTTAAAGACAACTTTAGAATGTGAATTCACGGTAAAACAAGAGCAGTAAGTTACTGTGATGTCAGCATCATTTTGCAGCATAATTTTGTTGATTAACAATAAAAATGACCCAGCATCTCTGTACATTTTTGACTAGTAATAAGGACACTGCAAAATAAAGTGTAACCAAACATTATATAATAATTATAATTATTCCCCCTGATAAAGTAAATAAGGAGATTATTATTTAAACTATTAGTATCTTTCCAGGCGTTTTTTAGCCAGGTGTTGCTGTGTTAAATTCTTTCATGAACTGTCATCTGCCACTCTCTCCACACACGGCTCAAAATAGTCTCCGTTCATCCAATCTCTCCTGCTCGTATGCATGTTGAGGGGTGTCAGCCGAAAAGCACGTTTACTTCCTCAGTGGACTTGATCTCATTCCAGATGATCCATGTATCTTTGGCAGAGCCGGTGCTGTTGTATGTTTTACTGTAGTTCCCAGTGAGAAAGACATTATTCATCACCAAACGATCTTGCCATCCTCAAACAGCCCTATAAAACACAGAGTAATGAGGCTTCTGTGGCTGCTGTCAACCCAACACTGCTTTGTAAAGGATGACACAATTATACTTTACTAGCTCTCCGAAAATGCTGACAAGCTCCAGTTCAATAAAGCACAATTTATTTTGCTTTTCAGCAATCGTAGCTCAGAACTGGACATCTGTAGTGTATACAGGAATCCCCTGCCTTAGTGGAATTATAGAAATATACAGACTGTCTTTATATCTAAACCTGCACACTACAGCAAATTATGCAAATGTTTCATTTTAAAAATGGTAATGTCAACAGTGCTGCAATATTGAAAGGTAATGATGGCTACTAGTAATGATATTTTACATGAAATCCTTCTTTAACCAAATCTCTTCTAATTTTTACACTAGAAATGTCATTAGTCTGAAGCATACATGCATCTCTCCTTCATTTTAATGCTACCCTTTACACTACATTCTGTGTGACAACTTAACCTAACTTATCTTCAAATGTTCATGTCAATGCAAATGATATTGGCTGTACAAATTTTTCATTTTGTTTTATTTTATTTTATTAAAAAAAAAAAAAAAAAAAAAAAAAAGATTTACTTGATTTGACTGAATCACTCTGATTTAGGAAATTACCTGAATCTAACTGAGAACAATAAATAGCCTAATATTAAGAAATGGCACAGGTACTATATCACAAAATGTGTAATGCAATAACATAGCTGCATCAAAGCAAGAATGAATATAGGGAAAATATAGTTTTATTGTGAAATATTGTTACAATTTAAAATAACTATTTTAGTTTTTTACATTTTAAAATGTAATTGGTAACTACTACAATAGTTTAATTTTTAACATTAGTTAATTTATTAACTAATATGAACTAACCATGAGCAATGCATTTGTTACAATATTTGTTAATCTTTGTTAACGTTAGTTTATAAAAATACAACTGTTCATTGTAATGCAGTTCACAGTGCATTAACTAATGTTAACAAATACAACTTTTGATTTTAATCATGTATTAGTAAATGTTGAAATTAACATTAACAAAGATTAATAAATGCTGTAGAAGTGCAGTTCATTATTACTTCATGTTATAATGTAGTTAACTAATGTTAACTAATGAAACCTTATTGTAAAGTGTTACCATATAATTTATTCAGTATTCAGTGTCACATAATCCTTCAGAAATCATTCTAAGATTCTGATTTGCTGCTCAAGAAACATTTCTTATTATTTTCAATGTTGAAAACAGTTGTGTAACTTCATATTTTCAACTCTTTATTCAGGATCTTTAATGACTTCCATACTGAATTAATGTAACACTTTATTTTACAGTGTCCTTGTTACAGTACATATGTTACATGTATACTTAGCATAGTAATAACAGTAAATGATGCATAATTACATGCAACTAACCCTCAACAAAATCCTAATCCTAACCTAACCCTATAGTAAGTACATGTAGTTGCTTAATATTACTCAGTACTCAAATATATAATTACACTGTAACAATGACGCCTTAAAATAAAGTGTAACCGAATAAATTTCTTTAAAATAAATCCTACTAAGCCCCACATTTATTTGTGTATGGCATCTAGGTTAATAAATATGGGTAGGAAGTGAATTGATTTATATTTGTATGTATAGAATTGATGTATATATTATTGAGGAAGGAATGCATTCAAATCTCATTTGTACTTTTCATCCAAGGCGAGATTGTAAAATGCTGCGTATTATGGCTTATTGCTATAATGTACCAACATTATGATATGAGGCATTTTGATAAATCTTAATTGGAAGCTCTAATTATACTAGTGTATTTAGTGAATGGTAATCATGAAATCAGCGGGGTGGCAGTAAAGTTGATTGAACAACATCAAATTTTAATGCTAATGGCATATGTTGCAACGCACCGTGATGCCTGAAGCTTTTGGAGGTGATAGTAACGCTGGTAAACTTGTTTATTTATTAGAGGAATCGCTCGGTTCTCACTCTCCACTATCAGTGAGGCTTGTCAGTGGCGGAGAGCAGGTGATGCATGAGCCAATATGTTCACTAGAGAGAGCCCAACATCGCACATCAACATGAAAATCGGTTTCTCTTGAAAGAGCTCTGGGCTGTACATACTGTTCTGAAATCACACTAATCAGAGGTCAAAATCAGGCAGAAGTCTTCTGGAAGATTTCTCAGCGTTGTCGTACTCTATCCTATAAGATGGAAGGTGAATTTTATGCATTAGTAAAGTTGCTTTGAGAGTAGAAACCAGAGTGGAGTCTCATTATCAAATCAGACCATAATTGCACCAATATTACAATTAGTTGTGACCTTTATCTCTACATTGCCAGAATTTGGCTAGTAGTTATAAACTACTTTGCAGCAGTGAAGAGAAATTCTACAGTATTTATCAATGGTCTTTTAAGTCCTGAAATCTCAATATATATTCACATTCATAAAAACAAAAATGTTTAATCCTGTTAAGGGGTTTAATGCTATAATATAGCACTTAAATTATAAAAATGATAGATAAATATTAATGTGATGTTCTAAACCTGGCACTCACATAGCCAGACTTTTCACTGTTGGCATGAAATCTAATCCACTTTGCAGTTTTTTTCTGGCCAAGAACCACCCAGAAAGGTGTAAAGTGAGCAACCACAGTTTGTTTTTATGCTTAGTTATTCTTAAGGGACACCTGGAGCCATAAAAACATGAATTTGTTTTCTGAATTTGAATTTAAAACTGAATTTGTTGAAACCAGTCTTATCTAATTGGAGCTTGCCTTTTTGATAATTCTCTTACCCTCTTTGTAATATGTATCAGGCAATCCATGCAGTCTTGCTGTGAGGATATGGAAGTCAGAAGTTACATTTTGTAAATCCGTATGTGCTTGTGTTTATTGGTGGCATCAACAAGTGCAGTAATTATGTCTGAATGACTTTAGTCCTTGACCCACTTCAGATTTGTTATCACATCAGCTAGCTTGAAGTCAAGATTACGTTTAAACTTAGTGAGAAACTAGGGAGAGAAACAAGTTAAAGCCATTTGACAAATACATGGAGAACCCTTAGCCTGAAGCCGTTTGGAAAGCAGTAACCCCCTGCAAGAAGAGGAGCAGAACTGGCATTAAATTCTTAAATTCCTGCTCTCCAGCCAGATTCCTACAGAACTGAACACGGTTAATCGAAACCATGAACCTCTCTGGGCTTGGGGAAATCTTCTTGGAATTTTGATTCTGGATTTATTTGCTGCTAAATATGTACTGCTATCCTAAGGGTCTGATGTTTTGGAAATATAGCATAGAGGGCAGTGGGCACACATAACATGTGCCTGGGATTTGTTCAAATTTAAAAGATGTCCTCATCATCTCTGAACTTTCCTTTATCTGTCAATGCTACAGTAGTGTGATGGTATAAACATGGAGGAAAAAGTAGGCATTAAGGAACAATAGTGTTAAAATAGCTGTTCTTACTCTTGTGTACGTTTCATTTTAGGTCAATTTTATAGCATAGGTCAATGTGTTTCTGCATTAATAACAATTTTTTTTTTACTAACTCATTTTGAAATTCTGTGCAATTGTCACTCTTTGTTGATAAGCTCTCAGAAGAGAGTGACAAAAAGTGATTTTTTACCTCAATCTTCCAGTGAAACGATGCCGGATTTCTCCAATCATTTAGTCTGCTTAAACCCCGCACTTTTCTTACAATTGACTGAATGCTTGCATTCAGGTCTGCCTCCAGCCAATCTACAACTGATGGACAGAACCAAGTCTACGCCGTACATTTCTTCTTTTCTGACAATCCATTTCACTCAGATGTACATCACAATAGAAGAAAAAGAGCTGCCGTTACTTCTGTTTGTTTGTGAATTTAAATAGCTAATTGGCCATTTAAGATTTAGCCTGTGTGACCTATAAGTTACATCAAAATAGAAAATATATTTACATTGCATTTTGATGAAAGAAAATGTTTTTGTCTTTGAAATAACATGGACCAATGAATCATTCACAATATGACCAGGAATGTGCATTGGAAAGTAAAAAGGTTTGATTTTTGACTTCAGTTTAAGAATTCAAGGTTGTTTCGTATTGTTGTTTTGAATAGCAATTTAAATATTGCACAGTCTCTTGCATATCTAAAATTGTAATAATGTAAAATATTCCATAGCGATTTAAAATACAAGCCTGTTTTGCCCTAGACACTTCTCATAACTCTTCCTCATCGGCAACTTTTGTTGATCAGACCAGTAACCGCTTCGCACATAGAGCATAGATCTAGTGTTAAATCAATACTTCTCTTTTTCGGGCTATTTTGAAGGATGGTGCGTTCGAGCTGAAACATGGAACTCATCCAAACATTAGCCCTGTCTGACCATCTCCAGCACACATCCATTATCCAGCACAGTCCGCTTCCTCAGGCTGATCTATGGAGGAAAACTGTTTTTGTTTTCAGCATGTCGTGAGACGACTTTCTCTCTGTTCTTGAACAACAGGACTGGACATCAAGTGTTGCTCGCAAGGTTAATTAGAAAAATGATCTCATAAATTGAAGACAAATGGACCAGAGGAGCCCCTCTTCCGCTTGCCGCAGACATGCTAATCTCTGGCAAGTCTCGGGGTCCACCTGTGATGTCTGTCTGTCAGAGCCGCTTACGGTCCCCACGGGGCCCCTGAAAAGATCTGCTTCACTGAATCCCTGTGACTGAAGAGAGGAAAGAGAGTGACCTGTTTGGACTCACTCACAACCACTTTGTATCCCACCTTTATCTGTCTCCTCATCTCCGTTTCTCTCTCTTTCTATCCCTCACTCAGACACTTTATCTATATGTGGTTTTTGGTCTTCACAGATCTCTCTTTCGTGGTATCCGTTCCTCGTGTGCTGCTCAGGTAATGCTGGCACAAATGAAGCAGAACGGCTTATTTTCCCCCTTTCCCGCATCACTCAGGCCTCTCTCCCTTAACCTTCTTTTTTCTCTCCCTCTTTTTAACTTGAACCTTTCTGTCCAAGCACTCGTTATTCTTCTCTCTCTTCTACCTCTTCCATGCCTCTCATTTTATTTTCCTCTTTTTTGCATGTTCTCTTTCAGTCACACACATATTTGCTCCCATTATTTTAAGGGATAGATATATACAGTATACCCAAAAGTACCAAAAATGTACGTTACATGAAAATGTTTTCGATGAAACACAAAATAATTCACAAAATGGGCATAAAACACTGTAAAAGTGCCATAATACAACATATTTAAATTCTTCTGAAGCCTAGTGTGGAAAATACATGGATAAAGGTTCTTCAAAAATTCCCCAATTTATACTAAGCAGAAAAATACCAGCATATGGTTTTGAGCTCATAAGGGTGAGTAAATGATGCCAGGATTTTCATTTTTGGATGAACTATCTCTTTAAGCTGGCTGTATGATTTCTCTCATGCTTGAAATCCCAGTAATGGTCTAGTGGACAGGAGAGTGTGGTTTACATTCCTCCCTCCAGAATGGGAGATATGAAAACCTATTATAGAGACAGGTGTGATGGGACAGAATAATTTTGTTTGTCTGAGTTCTTGGATTTACGAAATAACTTACAAAATAACTGTCTTCGCATATGAGAGTCATGCATGCCACATAATAGATGCACCTTTCAAGGATGCATGAGTATTGATTTCCTCTTCTAACCTACTGACCAAATCATTGAACTATCCAATCACGAAAGGGCTGGCCAATAATGTCAGCCCTGTTGTTCATGAGAACCTCCGGCTCATGTCTGGCCCGTGAATTACAGCTTAATTTGTTATCTTTAGGTGGCATTCCAAATGTGATTGGTGAATATGCTTTTTGTACTTCCTTTCTCATTACTCTCTGCCACATAAATGTCAATCAGCATTTGTCTCAGGAAGTGAGGTGGAAGGTAAGGTCATAACCCTCTGTGGGCCGCACGGGAGTAACAGGGAGTCTGTGGAAAAGTCTAGATACATTATAAATAAAAAAAATAAAAAAAATTAGTTATTGAAGTTTTGAATGATTTAATTAGATAAATAAATAACTAATACAAATAACAGTGCTAAAAATAATTTTAGTTTTAATACATTTTGGGGATTTTTATAAAAGATAGATGCCTTTTAAATTTTAGGATTGGGGTCCCTCACATGTGGACGATCATATTTGGGTCTGTGGCATCGAAATGATTGAAAACAAAAGCTAAAGTGTTTGGATTGGTAATGTGAAATTGTGCAATTGCTAGGTTTATCTAGGTTAGAAAAGTCTCAATGTTAGTCAAATGTCATTTGGCATCTGCTTCTTACCAAATATGAATAATCTGAACATGACGATTGTTTGTGTGTGTGTGTGTTGTAAAGCTTATTTTAATTGTATAATGTATATCAAATAATATTTTTTTTTTTTAAACAGTAAATTAAAATGATATATAGTTAAATACATGTTTACAATTATATCTGTGCTTGGAAAACCCTTCTGAAAGCTCCACAGAAATAAAATACCTACTTTTCACACATTTCTACAAATTCTCACCACTTGAATGTCCATTTATTATGATTAGTTTAATTTGGGCTAATTTGAAAATGCTTTCAGCAGCCAATAAGAGTGCATCACTTTCAGCTCCATTTAACCTTGCCTAAATCCATTCCTTGAAATTGTGCAGATTCTCCCTCAACATCAGTTCAGAAAATGTAAAAATGTCTGCAGATCGCCCAGGCCTGCTTAGAAGGCACCAAAAAGTGAGCCTGTGTTTGAAGTGCCTCTTGATCAAGACTTCCTGCCAGTGGTGACTCCCTTCCTGTCCTGTCCAGGCGGATCCTGCATCCCACAGTGTCCTGCTCACTGTTTATTAATGACAGAAGCTTTAACACAGCACTCACTCCTATGGAAATGGGCTAATCTAAATGATTGAATATGTGTCCGCAGATAGCTACGATTCATTTATTACCTTGATGTTTGTCTGATAAACAGCATTAACAGGACTTTGATGAGAGATAAATTGGATATCTGCATCCCCAATTGTCAATAGTGCAACAAAAAAAAAGAATATCACTGCAGAGGAACGAGGTTTGTTGCGAAATGCTTAAAGCTGAAGGTTTTAGCTTGACCTTCGCAAGTTGATGTGTAATTATTTTTTGTTATTTTTTTTTCCCTCAGTTTTTTTTATCTCTTACTAAGACTGTTTTCAGTTGCAGTCCATGAAAAACAACATTCCTTTGTACTGTTTGAGATCAAAAATAGAACCAGAGAATTATCTGCACTGCTTAAAACACAGAATGGAGCAGAAAATAAAATTCCTTTCGAGAGAGAATTATGATCCCTATAACAGTGACAGTAATAAATATCTGATACTGCATTTTTATCGGTTTTGCCATGACCCTCAAAATCATGATCTCATCATTAATATGGGAGAACCAAATGATAGATCCCAGCATGCTCCACTGGAGGCTCCCAGCACTAATGTTGGCCTTGGCTCGTATATCACTCTGAACAGTTTTGGACATATCTAAGGGCGTTCTCATGGCGATATTTTAGGTTTGGTAAAACAATGTTAAAACCACATCCACTGAAACTAATATGTAACACTAGGGTATCAGATATGTTGGTGCTTATCAAGTAATGGAGACCGACAAGTGGTGCTAAATTTAGTTTCAACAGCTATAAACCTGTTTTTTTATGATTGAGCATTCTTATATTACTCTGTAACAAATAAAATCTACAATGTATTTTTATATTTTGTAAATTGGTGTGTAATTTTTTAAAGGCTGCTGTTGGAACCTGTTGTAAGAACACTAAAATAAGCTTTAAAAATAGCAGAAATTATGAATTTTACTCAAATTTATTTTGCTGTGTAAATTTTGTATATTTTTCAAGTGATTGATAATTTCATACCTTCGGCTCATTTGTGATTGGTTAAACTAACAGACTGACAGCTAATGAATGAAGGTGTATTAAAGGGGTGGTTGATTATGATTTCACTTTTCTAACTTTAGTTAGTGTATAATGTTGCTGTTTGAGCATAAACAAAGTTAAAAGCAAATGACTGATAGGAATCCGTGTATCATTCGTTCAATCGTTTTTTTGATTTAATATTGAAAGTAGAAAAATGAGAAAACAGTTCCTTTTTCGATTTTTCATTTTTTCCAAAAAACGAAAAACAAGAATTCAGCTTGATTTTTCGTTTTTCGTTCTGAGGTAGCAAAATTAATAAACAGCTGGAAAATTCGATTTCTACACGTGGGCGGGAATGAAACGCCCCTTTCCTCTGATTTGTCAGCCGAAGATCAAACTGTCCCGTCATCAGTTCTTCCTCAGTTCTGCACTGCAGAATAAGAGTCCTCCGTTGTGTGGATTCTTAACGCGTTTATTGCAACTTTTTCATGTTTTCCATCAACGAGACTAATGAATGGCTCGACAAAAAAAAAAAATCGAAAAAGGAACTGTTTTCTCATTTTTCTACTTTCAATATTAAATCAAAAAACGATTGAACGAATGATACACGGATTGATAGGGACTACACGAGCTTCCTCCCGGGTTAGTGACATCACGAACCCTAAAATTTACAAAAAACCTCTTTAAGGTTTTTTTAGCCCAAAAAGGCTCCACCCTCTTATGGAAAGCGAAATGTGGGGAGCAACAACTCATTTGCTCATTTAAAGACACATGCACGAAAACAGCATGTTTTTCCTTTCACTCAAAAATGGGCATTTACAACATGGTATAATAAATCATCTGTGGGGTATTTTGAGCTGAAACTTCACAGACATATTCTGGGGACACCTGAGACTTACATTACATCTTGTAAAAAGGGGCATAATAGGTTCCCTTTAAATTAATTAATTGAAAGGCTAAATATAAATGCTGACTTTGTAAAGTTGAAATAATCCACTCCAATTATCCAACATATCCTACACATTGTGGAGCCGTAAGGACGATGGTCCCAGGCGGAGCAGAGGGAGGGAGGAGTCGGCTCCACCTTGGTGGAGTCTCATGTGAACTCAACAGCTGGAAGCGGAGCCAGGGGATCCTTTTTCCAAGCAAACAGTGAAATCCTCTTTGGGACCAGTCACTGTAAAGCGTGCCTGGTATGGTAAAAAACACAGAGCGAGCGGTCCTGATAGTGAGTTAGGCATGCCAGATCTAAAAAGTCCCTTGTATGGTCTTTCAGTGAACAGACCTACTGCTCCAGGTAGACTAGTTGGATGGCGGGTAGGTCCATTAGTGAGGGGAAGAGGGGGAAAAAAAGATTCGAGAGGAGACGACTGACTCAGGCCCCGTCCACACTACTGCGTTTTCGTTTAGAAACGGAGAATTAAAACGAATACGATCTCCGTCCACACCAGCGTTTTAGCTGCGTATTAGAATTTATCTCCGTCCACATTAAAACGACTGAAAACGCGGATCACGTGACTATTCACCAACACTGGGCATGCGTGCCGGTGTAAACATAGAGACTTAAGACATAGACTGTAAAAAAATGCTTTCAAACATCAAAATGTCATTTATTAATATGTATTTGTGTCAAAATTACATATTTTCCTATTCTATTTTGCCTGGAAACGCTTCCAACACGTATCGCATGAAAAATAGGCGTCGGTTCTATTTATAACATATGCACGCGTCGCGTTTACCGCGCGAGCCGCGCCTGAGACGCGGCAGTTTATTACTGTAAGAAACTGTTCCAGCGGGTGAAGTTTACTGAATATTACCTGTGTTTACTCCATGACTGATGACACCCAATCATAGAGCCGAGCGTGAGCCTCTGCGTCATCGTTTCTAAAGTCCTCCGTTTTGACCCGTCCACACTAAAAAACGCCCACCGGAGATTCAAAACGAAAAACGGGTCGGCAGCGTTTCTAAACTTCTCCGTTTTGGGTCTCCGTTTTTGCCGTTTTAGTGTGGACGGGAGGTGCAAACGTAGCAAAAGGTCTCCGTTTTTAAACTAAAACGCAGTAGTGTGGACGGGGCCTCAGCCGGCAAAGTTTCTCAAGAGTGACTGCACAAGCTCTTATGACGACACACCTGTTCCACGATTGGCCGGATTCACCGCTGACTACAATTATATGCGTTTCTAGTTTATTCTGACATCTTCGTTCTACTTATGCTCACAAATCCATGTTTTTATAACAGTAACAACTCTTTTCATGTAACCATAATGTCATATTCTGTCATGTTTATCAAAATAACACTGATAAAATATAGTAGAGTAGAATAATAGTAGGCTTATGTTGAAATGTATTCTTGTACAGATAGCACTGTATTAAAGGGTTAGTTCACCCAAAAATGAAAATTATGTAATTAATGACTCACCCTCATGTCGTTCCAAGCCCGTAAGACCTCCGTTCATCTTCGGAACACAGTTTAAGATATTTTAGATTTAGTCCGAGAGCTTTCTGTCCCTCCATTGAAAATGTATGGATGGTATACTGTCCATGTCCAGAAAGCTAATACAGACATCATCAAAGGCGCATCTGTGTTGTACGTCACACATAGGCTCACTATTGGCCGACGCTGGTCATGTGTGTGATGCGTCTGAAGTACAACCCAGAAGCGCTACGCAGTTATTCTACGTGAACTAACTCGAGGCCCAGAGAGAAGGAAATGAATAATGGAAAAAAATCTTTATTTTTGTAGTTTTTTGCGCACAAAAAGTATTCTCATCACTTTATAAACTTAAGATTGAGCCACTGTAGTCACTTGGACTACTTTGATTATGTCTGTATTAGCTTTCTGGACATGGACAGTATACCGTCCATACATTTTCAATGGAGGGACAGAAAGCTCTCGGACTAAATCTAAAATATTTTAAACTGTGTTCTGAAGATGAACGGAGGTCTTACGGGCTTGGAACGACATTAGGGTAAGTCATTAATGACATAATTTTCATTTTTGGGTGAACTAACCCTTTAAGCAGCACATGAAAAATGTTTCTGTTGCTTCATGAAAACGTCTGGAACATCTGTGTATTTGACAAATATTACATCTAATCCACTTCGTCTGTGATAAAGTATGTAAACACCACTATGGGAAGCAGAATGTGTCCGACTTGACGCTCCATTTTCAACTGCTCCCTGACTGCAAGCGGCTACTCCGCCAATCGGTCTGCGCAGCGTCGCATGAAGTCGAACACACATATGAAGACTTCAGATGCAAAAGCCTCTAAGTGCCATCTGAAATTTTCTTCTAGAATGATCATTTTTATCAAGCTTGTATGTTTATGTTCAGTTATTTCACTTTAATGGCAATGAAAATGACCTATTAATTGTCATTAAAGTCTGAACTTAAACATACGAGCTTGAAAAAAATGCTCATTTTAGAAGAAAATTTCAGATGGCACTTTTGCATCTGAAGTCTTCATATATAATTATTTCATTCGTTTGTTTGTTCCTTCCTTCCTTCCTTCATCCTGTCCAATTACCAAGGTAGTTATGTCATTAAATCATGTTTGATTGATGAAATCAATCAAACATGATTTACAACTGAAGAGTATTGACAACTGAAGTATTGACAACTGAAGAGTATTTTACATTTATTAATATATACTCAATAATTTGAGTAAATTAATTAATTGAAATATTTAATTTAAATATAGCCCTGACTACCATTGAAATGATTCACTCCAATTATCCACCACATCCTGTATTTAGCAAACTTGTGAACGATGCAATTATTCTTCAGAGGGCCAGTGTTTCTTCATCTTGAATATGCCACTCACATCATCGCCCTTGTTAATTCATACCTTTTTATCAAGGTTTTAGATGTTTCCTCTGATTGTGACACTTTAGTCCTAGCAGTATTACAAAAAAATTTACCAACAGCAATAACATGTGCTTTCTTGTTAAATGCACTTTTATGTTCTACCAGAGCACTTTTATCTCAAAGCATTTTTTTTCCTCATTCCAAACTGAAATGATTGTTCTGGTTAGATCAGACATAGCTCAACTCCAACAGGTAAGCCTTTCTTACTCTGTCTCTGTCTCTCTCTCTCTCTCTCTCTCAGCTCGACACATGCAGGTGTCAGAAGCCGTCTCGCTGGCTTGTCAAAGCTGCTCTGCGCCATGTCTGGAGTGATTCATCTTGTTGCCAGGATCATTAACTTCCTGTTGGAAGGACTGACATAGAGAAAGTCAAAGCAGACTCGGGAAGAGCTGATGTGCCACCAAGCCTTCCATATTAATTAGATTGAAACTTTCTCTTATTTGCTTCTCTCCAACATGAGTATGTTTTTATTATGCTGCAAACGCACATATAGATATGAGAGATATATAGACTGAGAAAGAAAATGAGGATATGAGATAATGTCAAAAGACAGAAATTTTCCTTTTTATGGAAAAAAACTATGTAGTGTGAAGTGTTATATTGAGATAATGTGATCACAGTGCACTTGTCTAAACAAACAGACTTATTGTGTTTTTAACTACAAGGAAATCATTTAGATTAAACAGACACTTGCGTCCACGGTTGTCCCATTATTAAACAGTCACTAGCGCCCTGATTGTCCCATTAGAGTAATGAGTTGCTGTCATTGATGACTAATTGCATCATTTCAGTAATGTTGCTTTTGTTTATTTTAGTCCTGGAATACTTTTACAGCGATCAATTTAGTTTTTTGTTCTTTCGTCTTTTTTAACAATCATGCCCATCTGAAACCTTCAGTTAATTACCAATAAAATGTGAAATCTAATCAAATTAACCTCCTTTCCAGTACATTACGCTATCTCATTGAAAGTAATTATATGGCGAACAAAACATCTTTTTGTATGCTCCTATGCGGCATCTGGTTTCTTTTCTCATATTTCGTGAACAAAAAGAAAAATTGGGTCATGTGTGTATCGAGTCACTCTATATGTCCTAAGTACTGCTTTATTTGAAGTTTGCGCCAATGACGCTGTGACTAATGGTAGAAAATGGGTGGTGGATCACCTTGTGACCTTTCACTATAGACCTCTATTGTTGTTGCCTCGTAACAAGATAATGCTTAGCTGCCCCTCAGCCTGTGCAGAAGGAAATGGTCTTATTTTAAGAAATGGTTTGAAGGGAATCATACTGGACCTGGACTTAAAACCATAGTGGACTTACTTTGTTGTGCTGTGATGTGTACAGTGTAAGCGTTGCTCTGGCTTCATGTGGTGTGTGGTTTCTCATATGCTGTTGAAAGAACAATAAATCCCCTGATATTGGAGAAAAGGTTATGTAATTGAGATGCACAAGCCCCGTTATGAGGGGGGTGCAGTGTAGCAGTATACATTGATGTTAGTAGTTTTTTTTTTTTTTTCATTCTTAAGCCAAAGTAATGCATATTTTGGAAGAAAAACAATAAACAGCATTGCTGGAAAATAATAGTACACACAGTAAGTGTACAATATGTAAATTTCTAATGCCTAAAAACCTTAAATTAACCAAACAAATTGTAATAATGAGCTATTTGATCTACTTAATCTAAACTTTACATTTAGATTTATTGGGGCATCCAATGTCATTAATATGTTTGTTTTTTTAACCAAATAAAAATTATTTATTAATATATATTTGTTGTAGAAAAGTAGTTTTAATGAATATATTTATCTTTTTGATCTAACTGTCACATGTCTGTCTTGTCTTGTTCTGCACTTGGGTGTTTGTTATGTTGTGCCATGTGCTTGTGTCATTGTTAGCCCCGCCCTACTTGTTATCTGATTATTGTTTGAGTTCTCCCACCTGTTCCCCCTGATTAGTTTCCCTTTATTAGTTCCCTCTTGTTTGCAGTCTGTGTGGATCGTTGTCTCTGTTTTCCCCTGTGTTATGTTTTGAGTATTTGCCTGCCTTGTTTTTCCCCCACGAGGGAGTTTTGGTTTTTGGTCTGTTTTGTTGTTTATTCATTAAAATTCCTTTCTGCACTTGAATCCTCGCCTCACCTTTTGACTTCCCGTGACAGAACGATCCACCTAGAATGAGGATTCAGCAAAGGGATTCCTGCCCTCACCTGGAGCGAATCATGAAACTCAGCGGGTTGGTTTCCCTCCGACAGCAGGGGACCAGGGTGAAGGATTTCGCCCGGAAATTCAGCGCGGCTGCAGAGGGACTCGGGCTTGGGGATATAGTCCTCAAAGATGTATTTAATATTTGTTTGGATGTTCCCTTGCCTCAGTGGGAGATGAAGGGGCTGGAAATTTTAGACTTCCCGGGTTTCGCTAAGTATCTCCACCATCGTGCTCGGTGGGATACATCGGACCCGCCTGCATCCCCGCTGCCCAGCCCAGAGAATGCATCGCCGCTGCCCAGCCCAGAGAATGCATCGCCGCTGCCCAGCCCAGAGAATGCATCGCCGCTGCCCAGCCCAGAGAATGCATCGCCGCTGCCCAGCCCAGAGAATGCATCGCCGCTGCCCAGCCCAGAGAATGCATCGCCGCTGCCCAGCCCAGAGAATGCATCGCCGCTGCCCAGCCCAGAGAATGCATCGCCGCTGCCCAGCCCAGAGAATGCATCGCCGCTGCCCAGCCCAGAGAATGCATCGCCGCTGCCCAGCCCAGAGAATGCATCGCCGCTGCCCAGCCCAGAGCTCCATCCACCATTAACTCCGTCCAGACCTGAACCTGCACCTCACCATCGAAGACGGCGGAGGAGGAGGAAGACCTCCGGCCTCCCCAATGTCCCGGAGGATTCCGTTGCGGAGGAGCCAGAGACGGTTCACGTCACGTCTGCCCAGCCAGAGACGGTTCACGTCACGTCTGCCCAGCCAGAGACGGTTCACGTCACGTCTGTCCAGCCAGAGACTGTTCACGTCACGTCTGTCCAGCCAGAGACTGTTCACGTCACGTCTGCCCAGTCAGAGACTGTTCATGTCAAGTCTGCCGAGCCGGTGTCTTCGGACAGGATGGCCGCCGCCGAGGGTGTTCCCGTCACATCTGCTGAGCCTGTGTCTTCGGACAAGATGGCCACCGCTGAACCTGTTCACGTTACGCCTGTCGAGCCTGTGTCTTCGGACAAGATGGTCGCCGCCGAGAGTGTTCCCGTCACGTCTGCTGAGCCTGTGTCTTCGGACAAGATGGCCACCACTGAACCTGTTCACGTTACGCCTGTAGAGCCTGTGTCTTCGGACAAGAAGGTCACTACCAAGACTGGGTCTTCGGACAAGATGGCCGCCGTCGAGCCTGTTCCTGAGCCGGTGGTGTCTGTTCCTGAGCCGGTGATGTCTGTTCCTGTTCCTGAGCCGGAGCCAGCGTCTGTCCCTGAGCCGGAGCCCGCGTCTGTCCCTGAGCCGGAGCCCGCGTCTGTCCCTGAGCCGGAGCCCGCGTCTGTCCCTGAGCCGGAGCCCGCGTCTGTCCCTGAGCCGGAGCCCGCGTCTGTCCCTGAGCCGGAGCCCGCGTCTGTCCCTGAGCCGGAGCCCGCGTCTGTCCCTGAGCCGGAGCCCGCGTCTGTCCCTGAGCCGGAGCCCGCGTCTGTCCCTGAGCCGGAGCCCGCGTCTGTCCCTGAGCCGGAGCCCGCGTCTGTCCCTGAGCCGGAGCCCGCGTCTGTCCCTGAGCCGGAGCCCGCGTCTGTCCCTGAGCCGGAGCCCGCGTCTGTCCCTGAGCCGGAGCCCGCGTCTGTCCCTGAGCCGGAGCCCGCGTCTGTCCCTGAGCCGGAGCCCGCGTCTGTCCCTGAGCCGGAGCCCGCGTCTGTCCCTGAGCCGGAGCCCGCGTCTGTCCCTGAGCCGGAGCCCGCGTCTGTCCCTGAGCCGGAGCCCGCGTCTGTCCCTGAGCCGGAGCCCGCGTCTGTCCCTGAGCCGGAGCCCGCGTCTGTCCCTGAGCCGGAGCCCGCGTCTGTCCCTGAGCCGGAGCCCGCGTCTGTCCCTGAGCCGGAGCCCGCGTCTGTCCCTGAGCCGGAGCCCGCGTCTGTCCCTGAGCCGGAGCCCGCGTCTGTCCCTGAGCCGGAGCCCGCGTCTGTCCCTGAGCCGGAGCCCGCGTCTGTCCCTGAGCCGGAGCCCGCGTCTGTCCCTGAGCCGGAGCCCGCGTCTGTCCCTGAGCCGGAGCCCGCGTCTGTCCCTGAGCCGGAGCCCGCGTCTGTCCCTGAGCCGGAGCCCGCGTCTGTCCCTGAGCCGGAGCCCGCGTCTGTCCCTGAGCCGGAGCCCGCGTCTGTCCCTGAGCCGGAGCCCGCGTCTGTCCCTGAGCCGGAGCCCGCGTCTGTCCCTGAGCCGGAGCCCGCGTCTGTCCCTGAGCCGGAGCCCGCGTCTGTCCCTGAGCCGGAGCCCGCGTCTGTCCCTGAGCCGGAGCCCGCGTCTGTCCCTGAGCCGGAGCCCGCGTCTGTCCCTGAGCCGGAGCCCGCGTCTGTCCCTGAGCCGGAGCCCGCGTCTGTCCCTGAGCCGGAGCCCGCGTCTGTCCCTGAGCCGGAGCCCGCGTCTGTCCCTGAGCCGGAGCCCGCGTCTGTCCCTGAGCCGGAGCCCGCGTCTGTCCCTGAGCCGGAGCCCGCGTCTGTCCCTGAGCCGGAGCCCGCGTCTGTCCCTGAGCCGGAGCCCGCGTCTGTCCCTGAGCCGGAGCCCGCGTCTGTCCCTGAGCCGGAGCCCGCGTCTGTCCCTGAGCCGGAGCCCGCGTCTGTCCCTGAGCCGGAGCCCGCGTCTGTCCCTGAGCCGGAGCCCGCGTCTGTCCCTGAGCCGGAGCCCGCGTCTGTCCCTGAGCCGGAGCCCGCGTCTGTCCCTGAGCCGGAGCCCGCGTCTGTCCCTGAGCCGGAGCCCGCGTCTGTTCCTGAGCCGGAGCCCGCGTCTGTTCCTGAGCCGGAGCCCGCGTCTGTTCCTGAGCCGGAGCCCGCGTCTGTTCCTGAGCCGGAGCCCGCGTCTGTTCCTGAGCCGGAGCCAGTGTCTGTTCCTGAGCCGGAGCCAGTGTCTGTTCCTGAGCCGGAGCCAGAGTCTGTTCCTGAGCCGGAGCCAGTGTCTGTTCCTGAGCCGGAGCCAGTGTCTGTTCCTGAGCCGGAGCCAGTGTCTGTTCCTGAGCCGGAGCCAGTGTCTGTTCCTGAGCCGGAGCCAGTGTCTGTTCCTGAGCCGGAGCCAGTGTCTGTTCCTGAGCCGGAGCCAGTGTCTGTTCCTGAGCCGGAGCCAGTGTCTGTTCCTGAGCCGGAGCCAGTGTCTGTTCCGGAGCCGGAGCCAGTGTCTGTTCCGGAGCCGGAGCCAGTGTCTGTTCCGGAGCCGGAGCCAGTGTCTGTTCCGGAGCCGGAGCCAGTGTCTGTTCCGGAGCCGGAGCCAGTGTCTGTTCCTGAGCCGGAGCCAGTGTCTGTTCCGGAGCCGGAGCCAGTGTCTGTTCCGGAGCCGGAGCCAGTGTCTGTTCCGGAGCCGGAGCCAGTGTCTGTTCCGGAGCCGGAGCCAGTGTCTGTTCCGGAGCCGGAGCCAGTGTCTGTTCCGGAGCCGGAGCCAGTGTCTGTTCCGGAGCCGGAGCCAGTGTCTGTTCCGGAGCCGGAGCCAGTGTCTGTTCCGGAGCCGGAGCCAGTGTCTGTTCCGGAGCCGGAGCCAGTGTCTGTTCCGGAGCCGGAGCCAGTGTCTGTTCCGGAGCCGGAGCCAGTGTCTGTTCCGGAGCCGGAGCCAGTGTCTGTTCCGGAGCCGGAGCCAGTGTCTGTTCCGGAGCCGGAGCCAGTGCCAGTGCCTGAGCCGGAGCCAGTGCCTGAGCCGGAGCCAGTGCCTGTTCCTGAGCCGGAGCCAGTGCCTGTTCCTGAGCCGGAGCCAGTGCCTGTTCCTGAGCCGGAGCCAGTGCCAGTGCCTGAGCCGGAGCCAGTGCCTGTTCCTGAGCCGGAGCCAGTGCCTGTTCCTGAGCCGGAGCCAGTGCCTGTTCCTGAGCCGGAGCCAGTGCCTGTTCCTGAGCCGGAGCCAGTGCCTGTTCCTGAGCCGGAGCCAGTGCCTGTTCCTGAGCCGGAGCCAGTGCCTGTTCCTGAGCCGGAGCCAGTGCCTGTTCCTGAGCCAGTGCCTGTTCCTGAGCCGGAGCCAGTGCCTGTTCCTGAGCCGGAGCCAGTGCCTGTTCCTGAGCCGGAGCCAGTGCCTGTTCCTGAGCCGGAGCCAGTGCCTGTTCCTGAGCCGGAGCCAGTGCCTGTTCCTGAGCCGGAGCCAGTGCCTGTTCCTGAGCCGGAGCCAGTGCCTGTTCCTGAGCCGGAGCCAGTGCCTGTTCCTGAGCCAGTGCCTGTTCCTGAGCCGGAGCCAGTGCCTGTTCCTGAGCCGGAGCCAGTGCCTGTTCCTGAGCCGGAGCCAGTGCCTGTTCCTGAGCCGGAGCCAGTGCCTGTTCCTGAGCCGGAGCCAGTGCCTGTTCCTGAGCCGGAGCCAGTGTCTGTTCCAGTGTCTGTTCCAGTGTCGGTGTCTGTTCCTGTGCCTGTTCTTGTGTCTGTTCCTGTGCCTGTTCTGGTGCCTGTTCTTGTGTCTATGTCCGTTCCTGGGCCGGTGGTGTCTGAGTCGGAGCCGGTGGGACTAGTTCCAGTGCCTGAGCCAGTGATGCCAATTCCAGTGCCTGAGCCGGTGGTGCCAGTTCCAGGGCCTGAGCCGGTGGTGCCAGTCCCAGTGCCTGAGCCGGTGGGGTTTGTTCCAGTTCCTGCGCCGTGGTCGCCCGAGGGGTCTTCTCCGCCCTGGCCGCCCGAGGGGTCTTCTCCGCCCTGGCCGCCCGAGGGGTCTTCACCGCCGTGGCCGCCCGAGGGGTCTTCACCGCCGTGGCCGCCCGAGGGGTCTTCACCACCGTGGCCGCCCGAGGGGTCTTCTCCGCCCTGGCCGCCCGAGGGAAAGTCTCCGCCCTGGCCACCCGAAGGAGAGTCTCCGCCCTGGCCGCCCGAGGGAAAGTCTCCGCCCTGGCCGCCCGAGGGAAAGTCTCCGCACTGGCCACCCGAGGGAAAGTCTCCGCCCTGGCCGCCCGATGGACAATCTGCTCCACCCTGGCCGCCTGATGGACTGTTTGTCTCTTCCGTCCCGCCCTGTTCTGTCCCTCCCGTCCCGCCCTGGTCTGTTCCTCCCGTCTCGCCCTGGTTGGTTCCTCCAGTCCCGCCCTGTTCTGTCCCTCCCGTCCCGCCCTGGCCTGTCCCTCCGTCCCGCCCTGGTCTGTCCCCCCCGTTCTAGTGGAGTGTCTGGAAGCCACTCCTTATGGAGGGGGTTATGTCACATGTCTGTCTTGTCTTGTTCTGCACTTGGGTGTTTGTTATGTTGTGCCATGTGCTTGTGTCATTGTTAGCCCCGCCCTACTTGTTATCTGATTATTGTTTGAGTTCTCCCACCTGTTCCCCCTGATTAGTTTCCCTTTATTAGTTCCCTCTTGTTTGCAGTCTGTGTGGATCGTTGTCTCTGTTTTCCCCTGTGTTATGTTTTGAGTATTTGCCTGCCTTGTTTTTCCCCCACGAGGGAGTTTTGGTTTTTGGTCTGTTTTGTTGTTTATTCATTAAAATTCCTTTCTGCACTTGAATCCTCGCCTCACCTTTTGACTTCCCGTGACACTAACACTTTTAAAAAATGTGTGCAATTATTTCAAATCAAAATGAATTTTATTTTTGGATTGTATTTTTAAGTTATCTGACAATATATGTTTACAATCTTGGCTTGTGGACGTCTATAGTGCTCCTATATCTTTAATGTTTTGGCAAAAAAAAAAAAAAAAAAAAAAAAAACCTCGCTCTCACCAAGATCATTTGTTGCGAAATGTTCCAGACAATTGAGCCCACAAGTCCTTTGTGCATCAACACCACAATAGGCTTCCTAAAAAGAGCATTTCTATGCAGAAAAAGTAAAAGAGGTTTCAGTTAATGTTGTATTTCCAGTGTCTCCCCTTGATTAGTTTAACAGTTCGTTTGATCTTTCCCTGTGACTGAGGTGTTAAAGTAAAACACGCAGACGGGGGGAGGGTACGTCGGCTCCCCGCTCCACCACATGCCTGTGGGGCACAAACATCTTAATGTCACACGGAAATTAAAACACTTTCCCATTACGCTGGCCCTGAATCTTAATTTGCTCTTCCACAAACTATACAAAGTAGGTGACAAGGTCAGTACATTTTTATTGAATAGGAGGTGAATGCTGACCTTTGAAGGCAGGAGTTAAAATAAGTCTTTAATTCCTATGTGAACACACAACAGGCTTATAGGATTGACTTTTAAGCTGAGCACATACTGATGCTTTGGACTTGAATTGTTTTTAAATTATTTATTGATTATCATGGGAGTAAATTGAAGAGTCTTACTTTATGAAAATGAAACCCGTGATTATTATGAAGCGGCAACATTTTCGGGTTCTGAAGCAAAGTGTAAGGACGCTCTATCAAGTGACGTATCTGCAGCCGACTTTATGAATTCTGTCCATCATCTTTTGTGCTTGACGCTCTGAGTCAAACATTAGTAAAGAAATGCAAGTCGGTAACGGAACCCTGGTAACTCATGAGCTCTCCAAGACACACTTCACAACACAAAACAATTTGGCACCTGTAATGCTATGTCAATACCTACTGACAGAAGACAAATGTTGTTATTATTTTGTCATTTCAACATTAGCAGGAGATTTGGGATCTGCAGTGCCCATCTCAGCAGGAAAAGAATGTCAGCAAATATGAGGACACTCAGAAAAGAGCACCATATTTCTTACAACTGACAAACAAAAATGATTGATTTGGACAACTAAACATTGCCAATGGAACTTCTGAAAAGCAATGGAAGCTAACGCTAGGACAGCGAGATGATGTTAGCTTTTCAGACCAGTTTAAGTGATAGAAACATAGTACACAAATATTGAGCATGAAACATGCGCTCTATTGAACAGCCATTATGCTGAAGTACTTCGGTGTGTTGTGCTATTGATTTGCTTAACTGTGCACTATTGCGTGTTGTGTAATTGACTAACTTAACTATGCAGAAAACACACACACATTCTCAAGTTGCATAATAAATGAAATGGCTCTTTGGTCCATTACAAAACAATTAGAGGTGTAAAATCTATCTATCTATCTATCTATCTATCTATCTATCTATCTATCTATCTATCTATCTATCTATCTATCTATCTATCTATCTATCTATCTATCTATCTATCTATCTATCTGATAATGAAAATTATAATTACTAGAATAATGTTTTACATTTGAATCTACGCATATTTAAAAAAAAAAATAAATAAATAAATTGTGAACTGTACCAAAATAATCTAACTGAATTTAACAAATCTTTAAAATGTATCATTTCCTGATGCATTGCTTTATTATTATTATTATTATTATTATCAAATCAAATGTCAGAGCAAATAATAATAACTTTTCTTGGGCATTTTATATGGATTACAGATATTAGTTAGGAAAAAAAATATTTGGACATTACTATACAAACCTAGTCTCAATAAAAGAAAAGAGAATGAAGAACACATAATTCTACATAGAAAATACACAGAACAAGAAAATACTGAAATCATTCAATGCAGTAAGTATAGGGTCATCTCAATGTCCAATTGTGACCCCATTGACCTGAATTCACCTTCTCATCGTGGGCTCCATGATGAGTTATATACAAATATCTGAATTGTTTATCACTTACCAAAGAGCAGAAGGAATATTTAACTTAAATGATTTTAAATACAACTGAGGTATGCATAAGAGGGGATTATTCAGTGATCCTCATTTAGAAACAAATCAGTCCAATTAGGTTTGCTCCAAAGTGACTTTCCTAGTCATCCATCCAGGGAATTCTGCTGTTATCAATTAGAATTGTCGCTTCTAATCTGTGACAGCCTCCCAGACACTGGTCATTTCCCATTAGAGTCATTTTCCCCAAGATCCCACTGGCCGATAGACATCTCTGACACTCAATAGAGGGGACGTAGAGGAGACAATAATTAAAGAGGTGGCATTTACTCCCAGTCAGGCTCTCTCAGAGATCTGAATCTGCAATTACCTTCCAGAAAATAGCATTGTCAGGACAGGACTGGCGTTAATAATGGCTCCCATCTCAGGCTGGGATACTGGCCGCAATCGTTTCTACTGAAGCTGCACTTTGATTGTTTATCGCTTCACCCCAGGTTATCGTGCCACAGTACTGGAGTAAACGCTTAAAAAAAAAAAAAGGCGAGGAGAGCCTGTTTATTTCAGGACGCATATCGCTAGTGTAGCAAGCTAGTAGTCAAAATGTATAAGAATAATGAAAACTTACTTTGCTTTTCTGTCTGTCTTCCACTGAGCCATTTTCTTATAGACATATACATTGTGTGTGTGAGAGAGTGAGAGCGACTCCAGGCATGCCCAAGTTTCCTGACACTTGATAAAATACAAAAGGACCATTTGCACAGAAGGCAATTAAAAGCTTTAGTGCTTCCTGCAGGCAGAGCGGTACTTTTGGAGCCCCAGTTGACACATGAGCCAGTACCTTATTGGAAAGGGCTGCCTTGTGCACTGAAATGGCACCGGTAATTTTCGCCAAAATAGGCTCCAGGTAGTAAATATGGGCCAAAAAGAAGGCATCTGCATTAATCAATATGAAATTAGCCCACATTTAATTTGCAGAGGGCAGTCGTGCACCTGCCCATAAGTGTGATAAGCTGGATGTGGAGAATGGTTTGAGGGCAGGGCAAAACTTCACCTGTTAAAAACTTCAACAGATATAACTTATCAATGCCGTTTACAAATGATACACAAGATACATTTGGTGTCCCTTGCATGACTTTGGTCTCTTTTAAGATGAAAAACTGATATTCTAAATGTGTTTTAAAAGTTTGTGTATATTTGTTAATGTGGACAACACTGTAATTAATTTAGATTTTTCCTGATTTTCCTTTCAATTAAATATAAAGGCTTATATTGACGAAATAAAAGACTGGACAATATATTTATAAAATGTTGATTAAAGATGTAATGTAATTCAGGGGCCGGTTGCATAAGACTATATATAAGACTATCATTTATTTAATAAATAATTTAAAATTATGATGTATGTTCTGCAAAAATCCAATGACAGCTGGAATAAGTTCAATCCAGAGGGCTTGTTGAACGCTTGTTGAAGATGTAGTGTGGATTAATTGATTTGCTTGATCAATATACTTGTTTGTCCAATTCACATATGTACTCGGCTTGGCTTCGACAAAGTTCATCCATTATCTCAAAATAAACCCAACGGGATCCCACGGAGAAGTGGAGGGGTCTTCTATCATCCTGAATGGGATTATTTTGTTACAGCTGATTATTCCACAAACAAACAATAAATAAGAAATATTGTTTTATATTGATTGAAATATTAAAATAAATATTTTCCCAGCGAAAAGGTTCCATCATCTCACAGTGTGATGGCCGATGACGTGGCCACACAAAAGGACGGTAACTAAAAACACACATGCATACATGCGTTCTTCTTTCTGGGTTGTTTAATGTTATTTTTAGTATTTCATGATTAAACATTTGTTGCAGATACCTTGGTTTCAGATCACGCTATGTACATATTTCATAATAATGACAGACACAGATTTGGTTCTGTTTTATTTTCAATTTGTTTTCTGCCATAAATGACTAGTTTGGGTGCACACTTTCTAGTTATTGGTATATTATTAACGTTTATTTCTTTTGAGTTTAAGTTGCTTACGTGGGAAGAGGAGTAAAGGACTGGCTGGTGTCAGTTGCCGCCATTTTGTATATTGACCTGATATACACAAGGATAGCTTTTCCCAGGTGGAAAGAGCTGATGAAGGAGAACGACTTTGAAAGGGACGCTGAAATTGCCTGCTTTCTTTTCGACAGGTAAGTCAATGTTACAGTCTACATTACAAGCTTTTTTTCATTGCTTGGTTGTGTAATTTATTATATAGGCAGCATAACAGTAGAACATTTATAGTTAACCCTTTCACACGTAAGTTTAAAATATTCTGGCTGATCCCCCAGCGTGAGTTTTTCAAGGCGACCGTTATTTAGAACGTGTCACTTTATGGTTTCCATGGTGACGCGTCATTGCTTCTCACGTGACATACCGCAGCAACAACAGCACTGAATGAATGATGATCTGCTTTTATGTCAGTTTCCCTTTTTAATTCAAAATATTCACAAATTTGCTAGCTATGGCATGAAATATCTGATATTCCGATTGTCAAATATATGCAAGTGGAAGTGTTTTGTTGTTTAAACAGCTTTTTAACGATCGCGTTAGTTGAGCTGTATGCGCGATGGGCGCCGCCATGTTAGTTTGTGCCGCAGACGCAGTTCAGAGAATCGGATCTGTTGGATTTATTTACAACACGTGAATTCATCCACTTCTCCTTAAATACATAAAAGTAAGTGGCTGGTGAACTGGGAGAAGAATAGAGTAAACTTTAAAGTGACTTACACAATGTGTATCTGATATGAATAAAATGTTATAATGGAAAGGATTGTTGTTGCCTCTTCCATAGACATCAGTGTGTATTTTACAAACTCTAAATGTATTGTTTTTTTAGTACTTATGTAAATGTATATGTCTGAAACCTAAAATAAGCATTATGTGGTTGAAAACACTGAAAAGTTGTGATATATGACAGCTCTGAGCGCGCCTGTCTCTGGCTCAGCGCCAGCCAACACGCGAAAGCACATTTGAATTTAGCAGTTGATCACGTGATGCACTGACCGTTCTAATCACACCGGTGTGGTCGTACGCTCCAGGGACCAGCCTAGACTGATCACACCGGTGTGATCGTACGTGCGAAAGGGTTAAACTCGATGAAGTGCTATTGGAAGACATGTTGTCATAGCTTCTTGGTACATAACGGCTACCGTAGTTGCAACACGCATTTGAAAAAGCGAGGTGCTAGAGAGCACTATTCGTTTGAATGCAAAATACAATTTCACCGCTAGATGGGAGAAATTCCTACACAGTGCACCTTTAATGCTTTACGAAAGCTGAGATAAGCACCAACTAAAACTTGTTGTTTCAATTTGACCTCAGAATAACTTTGTTTGGCTTAAAATGCCATTGGCCGCCGTAACTCGCTATCAGTAAAGGGTGCAGTGGAGACAGTCACTGACCTCTCTCTGCAGGCTGTGTCCTCCAGATCTGTCTCCTGCGCTGCACAGCGGCTCCTGGTTATTCAGCTCTGCAGTCGGCTCCTGCTCTTTATCACCCTCCAGGATCAGCAATCGCTCACTGACCACTCTCACATTAATGCATCCCGTCTGAAGAGCTGTCCACGGTCCTCCCAAAGCGAAGAAAATACAATAGGAAAAGTCCAACACAGTAGCTGTTGCGAAGAGGGAAGAGGAATGTTTTATAAGTGACAGTCTCTCTGCGATAAGGCCAATGCTGGGCAAATTCAGCAAAGCACATTCATACATGTGAATCTGGAATTGAAAGGTAAATCTTGAAAGCTAGTGTATGACAGTGTATATTTAAAATGTATATGTGCAGTTCTGGATGCTGATTGGACAATATGGCATTACAGCAATGCCACACACAATGTACTGCAGTGGTTAACAGCTATGATAAAAAACACCTGGTTATCATATTGAGGTCTGTTTTGTTTTGTTTTATTATAAATTTAATTTGTTTTTATTTTTTACATATATCATATACATCTATACACTACTGCTCAAAAGTTTAGGTTTGGTAAGATTTTTTTAATGTTTTTTAGTCTCTTGTGCTCACCAAGGCTGCTGTCACATATTAGTTTAGGGTTTGATTTATGTTCATGTTTCACAACTTTTATTTTCAAGTTTATAACAGTCATTTTTCCTGTTTGTCATGTGATTTCTTGCCTTCATAGGCGCCACGCCAGAGCCTCGTCACGTCACGGCTGCCACGCCAGACTGATCAGAGTTCCTTGCCCTCCTGTGATCATGCCATGCTACAGCTTCTCCTGAGGCGACAGCTTCCGCTTGTGAAACCTCTGCCTGTCACGGACAAGGAAGCCATCTCTGAAACCTCTGCCTGGCCTGGCCTGCCATTGCTCCACAGTCTAGGTCCAGTTTCTCTTTATGAGCCTATATATATATAATAGTAGTAGTATAAGTATATACGTATAATAGTATATAGCCTACCGGTCAAAAGCTATTATCAATGTTTTTGAAATAAGACTTTTATGCTCATCAAGGCTGCATTTATTTTATCTAAAATACAGAAGAAGAAAAAAACAGAAATATTGTGAAATATTACTACAATTTGAAATAATTGTTTTCTATTATAATATACTTATAACCTTTGATACTTTTTTCAGGATTCTTAGTTAAAAAAGAACAGCATCTATTTAAAATAGATTTCAAAAGTTTATTTTTTCCTTTTTTAAAAAAAAGAAATTAATACTTTTATTCAGCAAGAATGTGCTAAATTGATTTAAAAAAAAGTGACAGTAAAGACTTATAAAATAATTTCTATTTTAATTTAATGTTGTTCTATTTTTCTTTTTATTCATCAATGAATCCTGAAAAAAAATATCACAGTTTCCAACACTTATAATAAATCATCATATTAGAATGATTTCTGAAGAATCATTTGACACTAAAAGACTGTTATGGCTGTTGAAAATCCTGCTTTGCATCACAGAATTTTTTATATTTTTTTTAAGTATATTAAAATAGAAAACTATTATTTTAAATTGTAATCATTTTTTCTGTTTTTTTTGATCAAATAAATTCAGGCTTGATGCGCATAAGAGACTTAAAAAAAACCTTAAAATAGTAGTGTCCAATTTTTTGACCAGTAGTAACGTTATAGGCTACTATTGCTGCATAATTATCTTTGCTAGCGTAAATATGTTTACTGTATCAATATACAAGAACGATAAGAACGATATTTGGCTCGAGTGCATCGGTTCCCGAACAGCGAACAGACAGTGGATACCAATTAATTCGTTTACACCAGTGCAGTTTCATGTTAAAACGCATAATCTTCGCTACGGTTGCGCATGCCGTCCACACACTAGGCTACTCCGGAGTTTTAGACCCTCGAAAACTCACTCGAGACTCACCTGACCTCTTCAGTCAAGTCCGAAGCAAGCGTCACACGCAAGTGACGCAACCCATAGCAACGCTTTATGGCAACGACACCTCAGACTGACAGAAACGTAGAAATAAACGTGAATTTAGGCTACTTTTTGTACACATTGTCATGTTAATTTTAATCAAATGCATTTTGTTTTATTGATCACAATATCATTGATATTTGTTTGAGAAGGGCACTTTTGATTCATTTTGAAAAAGGGCAGGGGCTCCACCCCCCAAAAATGACAATATGAGAGCAAGAGAGAAAAGAACATTCCATTTTCCATTTTGTCATATTGTATCTTCATTTTATCCCCAAAACAAATTAAGGGGAGAACTGATTCTTACTCTTACCTGCCCAGCATTGAGTATAGCAGCAAATGATAAACAGCATTGTGGCATATAAAGTACACTTTAAGCTACCCCTGTTCGCCTCACTCCAGGGTGGAAATACAGATTTAGACACAAATAAAATACAGGCTCTGAGCTAACCTGTCATAGTGTGAGATTAGAGGGAGAGAGGAGCCGACAGGAGCTTGTCAGAGTGTAGTCAGTCTAGCAGAAAGCAGCAACATGAGTTGGGCCAGAAGAAAGGAACGTTATCTTTCGGCTCCTTAAGTAATAAAATGTACACCTGCCATGGCTCTGCTATACCATCTTATCCTCTCGAACCACTCACATTCCTGCTCCCCTAAGTGCGGGAATGTTGAGAGACTTTCAATTTTCCAGATGGCTAACTAACAAAAATTTCCCATGCATCTTCGTGAAACAAAATTAATTGTCGGATTTAATTTTGTTATCCCTTTGAATTTGATCAAGAGATAATAGATGGTTAAATTAAAAATTGGGAATAGATCTCACTGCCTAACCTACATCTTTAACAAATCCTGCATCTAAATGCAAAACATTTTATAGTGACAATGGACATCTGTAACATTTTTCTTAATTTCAACTAATTTGACAACCACATTTTTTTTTTTGCTGAAGTATGGGTACAATTGTTTCAGAAGTGCAGTGCTTCTCTGCTAATATGAACTGCATGGGGAAAACACTCTCTTTTTTCTGCATTCTAGTAAAATTAGTACCTAATTTCCATATGAAGCAGCTCTATTAATAATAGGGGGCAATATGTGCAATTTCTCTCATCATTCTATGGGAAATGAGCTATGAAAAATGATTGTAATTGTCAGTGGACATCTCATCTTGACAGAGCATCTGCTCTGGCTCTTCATGCTATCAGCCCTGTTATAGCCCAAAAGAACTAAAAGGTTGACAGGGGAGACATGCAGAGGAAAACGGTTTGTGAAACACCATGAGGACAACAGAATTTAAATGAAACCTTTCCTTAAATATAAGTATAACCTCTCTTTCAAATTTCCATTTCAAATTTCTATTTAAAATCTGAACATTTGGAAAAATTGTGCTATTTCCGTCAACCGCATTGTCTTTTGTGTCAAATCTTTTCTGTCTAACCAGCAAATTTCTACCGACTAAGAAATAACCACTGAATGCATAATCCATGCAATCATTGTTTACAGTGAAAACCCAATTCTTATTTAACACAGACAAGGGTCTTTAAAGGTGCAATGTACAAATGAATCCAGTGAAATTCAGGACTGGTTATGTGCACAGTTCTCTGTCATTTACAATGCGTTATGATATGGTGTTCATCCATCCAAATTTTTTAAATGTGTGTTTTCTTTCCTAGCACACCTTGTATTTGCTCACTGTTTAAAATGAAATCTAATGTTTGTTCGGTGGCTTAAGCACTTGATTTGGTGGAATCTGTAAATGTGTCTATATGCCTGGGCTCAACTGAGGAGTCTGTGGATTATAGAGAAAGAACACTCAGATGATCTGAACACTGGGCCAGTCTCTGCCATGCTTCTACGCAGCCAACACAGTTGTTAAAGAGATTAAAGGGGCTGCATGCACGGACTCTGGGAATGATAGATTTAGAAGGATCAAGCTCATTATACATGCAGAGAGCTGTTAGTATGTGTGTGTGTGTGCGTGTAGCTCTGCTAGCTCGGGTGTGAAATGTTCTGTGTGGCACTGAGAGGCTCCCACTGATCCAGCTGTGCACATCACTGCCTGTCCACACCGAAAAAGAAACATATTGCTGCTTTATTTGCATATAATGATGGATGCATGGAGACTACGGTCTAAATTAGATGTGTGTGTATTGGATAAATATATCAGCAGTTTCATTTTTTTCTCTAACAAAGACTGAACTGTTTGTGTCCTTCATCTTTAGTCTTTTTTAACTGAGTTTTGAAACTTCCCTTAAATGCATTTAAATTAAATTCAACTTAGACTTTCAAAGGGAAATTGTTGAAGTCAAGGACAATGAAATGTTCCATCCAATAAGCAGAAAAACTAATTTTCCTGTAAGGTTACGTGTCTGACATCTGAGTCTGGAGTCATAAATGTACTGTATAGATGTACTGTAATGAATCTGTCTATCTTTAGGGCTGTCAATATGTAACAGTTTTAATTACATGATAAGCAGATTAATTAAAAAAATGATCAAATTATTGTGGCATAATATGCATAAAAAATTGTGTGTGTGTTTTACCAAAAAAAAAAAACACTGTTAAAACCTGTGAATTAGTTAAATTAAGTTACAGAATACTGTAAATGGTTGAATATCACATTATGTTGTTTTACTGTAAAATATTTTACTGTCATATTTGTGGTTTTTGGAAGTAAAAACTATGAATTGTCATATCATTTATGGAGAAAAAAATCCCTTGGTGACAAATAACATATTGTATATGAAATATATTTTATTTAAATAGTTTTGTTTCTTCTCATTTTTAATGGTTTGTGTTGCATTTTCTGTTATTTAATTCATGTTTATAGTATTACTTTAGTGTCATGAATGTTGCCCATGGTGTTTTTTTCTTTCTTTCTGTGTATATGACCTTACACGAATGCAAGTACAGAAAGTCTGTATTTTGCTGTCATCTGATGTCTGTCAGTGGCTTGATTAGGTCAGTTCAGGGTCAGCATGGTCACACTTTTATTTTCCATGGCCATCATTACATGTCTTGCCATTCAGCCTGAAAGAGACTTTTTGCTACATATCAAAAATAATAATAGCAATGTCTTCATAGCACTGACATCTAGTTTCCATGTGGCACATGTTGTCATTCTAAATATCTTTCAGTGAATGTTTTTCTCATGTTGTGGCCTGTCTGCCATACAGTGGTGAATTAATATAAATCGATTATTTCATCATGTAATTGGTTAAATATCACCTCTATTTTAAAATAATAGCAGCAGAAGAGGACAAACGTTATGCCAGAAAGTTAGTATTTGGATTTGGTAAAAGTTGAGTCATTACTTGTGGGTTACCATGATCTTCACTTTAGAATACTGATCCAAGTAATTAGTAATTTAGTCCTTTAGGAAGATGTACTTGAGTCATTACTATCCAAAACCTTATAAATTACTATGATCTTCTTTTTAGAATTAATTATATGCATTATTCACATTAATTATAATAGTTAAAGTCAAGTCACCTTTATTGATAGCGCTTTATACAAGATTGTTTCAAAGCAGCTTTACTGTGATAACAGAAAAAAATTATGCATTTTGGCTGTTGTTCAACTGATGTCAGTTCAGTGTTGATTCGGTTCTGTTGTAAAGATCTTCAATTATTATTTTTATTTTTTTTTATCTATTGAGCAGTTCTGCAAAAATTGTGCATCGTCTACAGTACAGTCAGATCAATAATATTGTTGAATATTAAGTGAAAATGAATTAAAAAAATTTGTCCTCTATCGGAAGTATGGAAAAATAGAAGTTATTGAATTGCTAATCAAATCAAAGCTCATCACAAGTAGCTTTTCCACACGCTGAGAAAGTTACTAATACAGTATAGAAGCTGCACAGTGCCATTCACACAAACACAAAGTAAACACCATTATAACACACATGACATTTTAAAAATGCAATAAACATTAATTTAACAACATTAAATTTTACATAAAACCCTAATGTACATAATTGATTAGAAAAAACTATGAAGAAACATAGTTATTTCAACAAAAATACACAAATGTGAAGTGTCACACAGGGAATTGTGGAAATGTCAATTTACGGTTTTTCACCGTAAATTATACAATGACTTGTTCTTTCTCACTTCCAAAAACTGTAAATTTAATGGCATTTTACTGTAAAATTGCATTAAATGTACGGTTAGATTTATTAAAATTGCATTAAATGTACGGTTAGATTTATCACAGTATGGAAACTTTCGGTTAGCCTATTAACAGTTTTTCACCGGAGCACTTTTACCGTTAAAATCACAATCATTTTTTACAGAGTGTGTAGTTATGCATTAATTAATGCATACTATATACCTTCACCACTATGGCTCCCTGAGTGACCCTCACCTCCCTGGTTCCTTAGGTAGCCTGTGTCATCCTGGAGGTTTCCTGACCTGCCCTTATATCCCTATTCATCTGCCTGTCACCTGCCACCGCTCTAGGACGCCCTACCTCCCACCCTGGCTGGATACTGTTGTGAGCAAGGTTGCGCCTTGCAGAAGTGGGGAGTACTGTCAGGATCACCATGCCTGTCACCTCTGCACACTACATTTCCAATAATCCTCCCTGGCCATCACCTGCACACTCTTCTCAATCAACATACCTGTCTGCCATCATCCTCATCTATTGCTCGACATAAGCCAGCACCACACACACACACACACACAGAGATTGTCTGGTCTTGTCCCTGACTGCTATATCGTTTATGACTTGGACTACCCGTACTGATATGCGCTACTTACCTGAGTCTACTTACCTTTGTTGTTCCCCTGTGCTCCATTTGTCTGTATTCCTGCATCACTGGATTTCCATCTCCTCCATATTTTGATGTTCTTCGTGAACACCGGACCAAACTCAGGGCAGCAGAGAAAAAATGGATTCCACACATAGGAACTCAGACCAAACCACATCCACAGCCAGAAATCTTCTCTCCTCCTTCTCTCCCCTGACTGAGGCAGAAGTATCTAAACTTCTCTAAACTCCAGTCATCCTACCACCTGCCCTCTAGATCCCATCCCCTCACACCTTCTACAAGCCATCTCTCCTACCAGGACTCACACATTTCATCAACACATCTCTCCACACAGGCATTATCCCTACCGCATTCAAGCAGGCTTGGCTAACCCCACTGCTTAAAAAAACCCACATTAAACACATCATGTATAGACAGTAACAGACCTGTCTCTCTCCTACCATTCATAGCGAATACACTTGAACGAGTTGTTTTTAACCAGGCATTATCTTTCCTCTCACAGAATAACCAGCTGGACGTCAACCAATCTGGTTTCAAGAACGGCCATTCAACCGAGACTGCATTGCTGTCGGTCACTGAAGCCCTGCGGTTTGCGACAGCTGATTCCAGATCATCAGTTCTCATTCTCCTGCATCTATCTGTTACCTTTGACACTGTGAATTATCAGATCCTTCTGGCCACCCTCTCATTACTGGGCATCACAAGAACTCCACTTCTATCTCGCATGTTGGTCTTTCAGGGTTGCCTGGAGAGGGGAGGTTTCCAAAGCACATCAGCTGATCACTGGGGTTCCTCGGGGTTCAGTTCTTGGGCCCCTCCTCTTCTTCATATACACTACATCACTGGGACCAGTCATTCAGGCACATGGTTTCTCCTACCATTGCTATGCTGATGACATACAGTTCTATCTTTCATTTCAACCAGATGATCCCACAGTAGCTGCACGCATGTCTGAAGACATCTCAGGATGGATGAGAGGACATCACCTGCAGCTCAACCAGGCAAAGACTGAGCTTCTCATCTTCCCTGTAATTTGTCTCTACAGCAAGATTTCACCATCCAGCTAGGTACATCATCAATTACCCCATCAGGGTCGGCCAGAAATCTTGGGGTAATCTTTGAGGACCAACTGACCTTTAAAGACCACATTGCAAAGACAGCAAGGTCATGCAGGTTTGCACTACACAACATCAGGAAGATCAGGCCTTTCCCAACTGAGTAGCTATGCAACACAACTTCTCGTCCAGGCCCCGGTCATTGCTAAGCTTAATTACTGCAATGCTCTTCTGACCGGACTTACATCATGTGCAATCAAACATCTACAAATGATTCAGAACGCTGCAGCACGTCTTGTCTTCAAAGAGCCCAAAAGGGCCCACGTCACACCTCTCTTTATCCCTCTGCACTGGCTACCACTTGCTACTCGCATCAAGTTCAAGGCATTGACGCTTGCTTACAGATCTACCACAGGCTCAGCTCCTCCACTCACTCTTACGAGTCTACATCCCTACCAGAAGCCTACGATCGATAAATGTTTGACGGCTCATGGTACCGTCACATAGAGGCACAAAATCACTCTCCAAAACATTTTCGTTCACTGTTGCTGTTTTTCTGGTGGAATGCTCTTCCTGACTTCATGCAGAATCCCTGACAACATTCAAAAGACAGCTGAAAACTTATCTCTTCTGTGAGCACTTAACCTCATCATAAAAAAATTAATAAAAAATGTATGCTTTCACTTTTCTTTAATCCCTCCCTATTCTAGCTTATACTATTATAAGCAATGTCTAATACTTTTACAGTTTATTTGCCTCTTCACAATGAATTGCTGCTGTATTCTCTAATTTGTAAGTCGCTTTGGACAAAAGTGTCTGCAAAATGAATAAGTGTAAATGTAAATATGGTCTGGTCTGTTCCTGCAAAGATAAGAGACATTATTATTATCTATCACAACAGCGATTCAAAGGTGTGTGTGGTGCTACTAACCTGTTTGGACCTAGTCTCTCTTCCTTCTCTCTGATTGTTGTTTCTTTTCTGCATCTGCCCTCATCTACAGTACAATCTGTCAATAAACTGTTTACATTTTATACCTCTCGCCATTGAGTCTGTTTCCGTGACATATATATATTAGTGCTGTCAATCGATAACTAACTAATCACACCTTTTTTTCTGTAATTAATCATGTTTAACAAAACCCAACATTAAAGTTTTTAATAATTTCACATTTAATTTCCAAATTAACATAGAAACAGCATACAGTAGCCTATATTTTAAATTTGTTTAATGGCATCTTTTAATGGAAGAAAGTCATACTGATGCCATACTGCTACTGATGTCTCTGAAATACATATGTTTTAAGCTATAATTTATATATATATATATATATATATTTCTTAGGCTTTAAATACACTGTAAAAAATTTCTAACCCTCCCAAATCAAAAATTTCAAGTGACCGATAACATCTAAATTTTTCAATTGGCCCAAGTGAAATTCTGTAAATTTCAATTGGCCCAAGTGAAAATCTGTAAATTTAATTTTATAATTTACAGAATTTCACTTGGGCCAATTGAAAAATTTAGATGTTATCAGTCACTTGAAATTTTTGATTTGGGAGGGTTAGAATTTTTTTACAGTGTAATAAAACAGATTTTAATTTAAGTGAATTTAAAATAATCTTCACGTAACCCTATTTTAATAAATGTTACATTTAGCTGCCCTTCAATATATCAGGACTCAATTCTTTCTATTGGCCCAGTCAGACTAGTTCAGATTTTTATTTCCCCTGTCAAGATGCACAAAAGTTATTGTTTTCCCTTTTTTTGACCCATGTAACCTTGTAAACAGTACTTTAAGATTTTCAGGTATGATATATACAGAAATTTAATAAAGTTATCGAACACTTCATAATCATCACTGCATAAACTAAATCCTTCAAACATTATTCAGTCATGCACTGATTGCTTTAAAGCATTTGCATGAATAAAAGTGTAATCATATAACGGTAGTGTCACGTGTGGGTTCAGGAAGACCGAAGAATCAAGTTCCAACACGACGTTTAATGATAACTATCCACAGGGAAGGCAAACAGGCAGAGTAACCCATATGGTAACGTGATCGGACAGAGAATGAAAGTGAGGGACCAACTTATATATCAAACACAAATTAGGATGATTAATAGAACACAGCTGACACAAATGAACTAATAATGAGGAGCGGAAAACTGAACAAAGGAACACATGATGAACATGAAAACAAACTAAAAGTCCATGATAATGAAACTAACTGAACATAATGTGACAGGTAGCTAAAGGATGATGGGAAATATTTTGATAATACTTTTAACACGTTAAACTGACAAAATGAATCGCGTGCCTTAACGCGTTAAAATTTGACAGCACAAATTTATTTATTTCTATTATATTTGTTGGTTGACCTGCTAAAAACATCCTCTCAAAACCTCAGTTGACTGTATATTAAGCTTTTTTTAAGCAGCTCCAGTAGATAGAACAGATAGATTACTTTCCTTGTCCTAGGCTATAATTACCACAACACGTTTAAAGCAACATCCAAGAATAAGACAGACAATTAGGCACTTCAGTGCCTGTCAAAATGTATAATGATCATATAACTGTATTCACATCCATTGTGACCTTGGCCCTTGTCAGCAGATGATCTTCATTTTAAACTACAAAAACGTGTTGAAAAGAGAATGGCTGATCTGCGCAATTAAGACATTATTCTTCATTTCTATTGCTCTGATTTTCACTTGTTTTCAGTTTCCAACTTTACAGTATTTGCGGATATTGAGTAACCATCATTCTGGAGGTGTTGATGAATACAAAAAAAAAAATGGTTTTCTCTCTTCCATGTCTTGACCATATTTAAAGTTTAAAGAATGTTTAATGTTCACAGGCAATGTAATAGCTAATGTGCACTACAGTATTTCAATTTTCCTGATGAAATGTGGAATCGATTTTTCAAAGACTTTGCACTCAGTCGGTAATTTTATTATAGCGCTTTGTCCAGCCTGTGGTGAAATGTAGAACAGACGTCTCTAACTTTCGGCTCACTCTCAAAATGTAATGTCTTTCACAGTTAACAAAGAACTCTCCTCATGATGAAGGCATATTAACCATGAAACACTAGCTGTGGAGACCATGAGACCCATGTGAAAATGGTGTATCATTTCTAGTGAGACACTCCCATGCTGATGTAAATGGGAATTAGTTATCACACGCCTCCAGGGTATAATCACAGCACATTGTTTCAAGAGTGGCTTACCCAAAGCTCCTTTTTGTTTGTCAGGAGAATGACATCAGAGCACTGCGGAGGACAGTGTGACGGAAGAGTCATCTGCACTCAACTACTGGCAATCAAAGGAGAACGTACCACACAAGCAGAGATCATTTATGTTGCGTGTTTTGCTTTCGAACACAGATGATACATGTTCTGAAGGACATTATTATACAGGTGATTACAGGAATAGTTCACTTTAAAATGAAAATTATGTCATAATTTACTCACCCTCAAGTTGTTTCAAACCTGTATGAATTTCTTTCTATTGCTGAACACAAAAGAAGATATTTTAAAGAATGTCGGTAACCAGACAGTTGATGGACCCAATTGACTTCCATAGTAGGAAAAAAGTTCCTGGAGATGCTCTTAGCTCTTTGCTCTACAATGTAGATGGTTAAGGGTAAAACTATTTGTTCCCCTGTGGTCTGTGGAAACTTTTAACTCTTGCACACATCTACAGAAAGAACAAAAGGTCAACATCAGTCAACAATATAGATAGCTATTTCAAGAAAAAAAAAAACTCATTAAAAGAAACACTAAACAGATATTTCAGATTATATAATGATGAACACAAGAATGGGTCTTATATGATCTATATGATCTTACATGATTAAAAATATGATTGATTAGATAGCCTACAACATAAACATGAGAAATATAGCCTATTATTTTCCCTTTTCTATCACATCAAGTTGTAGTTCCAAAAATTATTTTTGTCTTATTGTTTTTCTTTTTAAGTCTTGCTGAAAAGCCAAATGGCAGGTTACATTGTGACAATTTACCCAATAAATAGTGTGATGATGTGCTGCACCATAGGGCCATACATTTACACAGGCCTATGGGGGAAATAAGACTTTGCAGAAGTAAAATATTAAGTTTGTAAAATAAGAAAGCTGAAGAATGTGCGGAATTGTTACTTTTTCCAACGCTTTCCATTTGGAGCCAATCACAATAAACCAAAAGCAAAGCTGAGAAATAGTTCTAAGTCGTGTAGGCTATATAGCCTAGCCCTAGCCTACTGCCATTTTACCATTTTTTAAACAAACTTGATATACGCTTCCACTATATTTATTTATATATGTAACCAGGGGTGGATTCAGGTGGTCAGGGCCCCCTAGGCTGCTCTTTGCTTGAGGCCCCCCCCTCCCCCCTCCCCCTCCCCCTCCCCCTAAATCATTATTAATTATTTACTGAAAAATTGTATTTAGTGCCATACATTGTCCACATGCAAATAGTAAGGTGAACTGGCATACACACACACACACATTGAGACCAATACTACAGTGTTTCCTCTACATTCCTTGAAGTGGTGGACCACCAAAGTAAGAAAATTACCACCACACCACATAGGTAAAATGAGAAATTGAACATTACAAACAATAAACAAATAGCCTACGCAAACAAATAAGCACAAGACCCGGTGCTTAGAAGCAGCCCTTTAATTATGATCAAGAAACACCGGTACTACAACCAAAACTAACATCAACAGAGATGTAAGTGAAAAGAATACCAGATATTACCCTCTGCCACCACAACCACAAAACACACTTACTAAGGAAATATGTAACTATAAAAAGCAATGCAACAGAATTACCTGCATTCAGTTCAACTACAAGATGGTAACCGCTTTTAGCTTTATAAACCAACAGGTAGGCTACAGCATTTGCATCAGCGCAGAACACCCTGTTTTACTGAGGCAAAATCACAACATCATTACTGAGGTGCAATACACTAAACTGTGTATAAAACAAAGCCATAATAAAAACAGCAGCAGTACAGTTACACTGTTATTATACCTATGGAAGTCAATGGGGACCAGCAACTGTTTGGGTTATCCACATTCTTCAAAATATATTTTGTGTTCAGCACAAGAAATATACAATACAGGTTTGGAACAACATTAGAAACAGTGTTAATTTTGACAGCAAATTCTGATTTAGTCTTAGTCTTAGTCTTTTGAATAACACACCATTTAGTTTTAGTCACATTTTAGTCACCTGAAATCTTTTAGTCTTAGTCTAGTTTTAGTCGACTAAATATCATAAGAGTTTTAGTCTTAGTCTAGTCTTAAAGTCTTTTAGTCTTAGTCTAGTTTTGTTTTAGTAGAACAAATATTAGCAGATTTTAGTCGACTAAATCTAGTCGACAGTTGACCTGACTAAATGTTTATCAGTCTGTTATGTATTAAGGTTTGAATATGCAATACATACACAGATTTAACGGCTGTAATACAAAACGTATTTTTTTTTATTCTTAATGTCAAAAACACTGACTGTAGCTTTTTCACAAAAGATAATCTCACATCAGTGTTAATTTTGACAGCAAATTTTGATTTAAAATATAATGGGTTTAAATTGAAATGCATTCATTTAGAATTTCTCTAAAATTTCCAAACCCATATACTCCCAGAGAAAACATTAACCTGCTAATATGAATGATTTTAAAGTTTGAACGTGCAATACAGATACAGATTTAACTACTGTAACTTAAAAAATGTCCTAAAATTAAATAAAACACTTTTCCTAAACACAGTCTTCTTTTTCAATGAATGATAGCATATGAATTCTTTATAACTTGCATACATCATTCTCTATTCTTTCAAACAGACATATTTATTTGTATGAATTAAATATAATTAATCCTTATTTTAAAGCTATTAACGAGCAGTGAATGCTTTTCTCTTTTTCTTTTGTTGCTTGATCAATATTAAGGACACAGACCGCATTAGGTTTATTACCCACTGTCACTTTAAGACATCGGATCATGTCGAATGACATGCGGATCCAATTGCACTGATGCACATATGATACATTCACAACTGTTTAAGACATAACCCACATTATTTACGTGAATACTCTCCAAAACGGACATTTAGACATAATGTTGTGTGTATCTGTCGATTCAGAAACGAAAGAGAGCTCAATTCCGTACTCGCGCGCTGTATAGGTGTCTATGTGAGTGGCTGCACGCTTCGCGGGTCGGGTGTGTGCGCACAGAAAACCGTACCGAATAGAGCTCTTTTTTTGCGTCGTCACTCTTATTCAGATCTACATGTCTGCTCTACTCATTCTCCCAGACGTTTACATGTTTTAACGTTTGATGAGACATGCAGCGCATGCCAACTCGTGTGCCGCTGGGAAGATCAGCACGTCACAGTACAAATATGCGCATCTACCACAAACGCAGGACATCAGACCGGATCGCTTCCCAAATCGTCACTATCTAACATTTTCGTCTAGTTTTTATTCGTTGACGAAAATGTCAATAGATTTTCGTCATAGTTTTCGTCATTCAAAACTAGTTTTTATTTAGTTATCGTCTCGTTTTCGTCTGTGAAAAAATGTCGTTGACGAAAATAATGACGAAAATTATTCGTCAACGAAATTAACACTGATTAGAAAAAGTAAATAATAACAGAATTTTTGAGAGAACTATCCCTTTAAGGACAGGCGACGACAGCATGTTTACCAGAGCCCGTCTACGGAGAGCCTTGGCACTTCCTATTAAGTCCTACTGTACCGAATTGTGGTTGTAGTTCCACCAGAGTTTCACTGGGGGTGATTGCGGGCGAGTGCAAAATGAATGGGAGTCTATGGGGCTAGACGGCTAAATTTGTCTCTTTCACCCGATTGCCGTTGAGAAATCTCAGATTCGATTGTAGGTTTTGCAAGTTCAACATGGGCTATAGGTCGAAAGTTGAATGAACGAGTACATCCTTTCGAATTTCTTACACGTTTTTTTATCAGCAGCTGATTGACCCAAATGTAAATTCCATCCAATCAATCCATTTTTTTTTTTTTTTTTTTTTTTGATGTTTCTTATGCAACGATAAATACTATAAATTCGTAATATCCCTGCTTCCTGTCTTGGGTATTAGACAATCTTTAATCGACATATCTGTAATTGTTTGGCCAAGGCGCGCCCCCGATTGGCGGAATTACGTACAGCCACAGGATTGAGTTGAGCGCGGCCCTGTCTTCTCACACTCCTGTGCTTTGCTTTCGCTACCTTCATTGGCAGGATAAGCAGCACACACTGCAAGCTACTGTGATGGGCTGCTTTTGAAAATACACTTCAGTCTTAAATAGTGGTGATTAAACTTAGCAGATCCACAAGGACCCACCGAACCTTGAATTTAACAGTATTTACAGAATGGCGAGGAAAGGTTTGTGTTTTAACTGATCTACTTTTGTCAATGTTGTGGATATAGTTTAGCTTGCTAACAACATAGCCAACTAGCCGACAAGAATCTGACTAGCTCAAACAAAAGACTTGATTCCTTTTGTCCATGTAAGACAATATTGCCTCTTTTATACACTAGGTTTTCAGTTAATGATATTTAGCTAATTTAGAATTAAACAATCGCTGACCACACATTGATTTTAATTAGATTTGGTGTTTGCATCAAAGCTAACCAGTTTCCTTTTACCACATTGACCAAGCCCAGAAAACAATCTGACATTTTAAAAACAGAAGCCCAAAACAGAGAGAGAAAAATAAAAAAACTATTATTCGTGTTCTAAACATTTTAATTTTATTGTCCTGAGTTAAATTGGTTGTCAGCTCAATTTTTGGAGCAGTCAAATCCGGATTTGAACTCGCTCAACTGAAGTTAAATTGTAAATGGCGTAATGAAGTTTACAGACAGTCCAGTAGAGTTAAATTAATGTTATTCAAAAACCATATAGCTGTGGATGTTGGTTATGTTTTATTAAATATTTTGTATTAAATGTGATTATTTCAGTAATTATCAGTATACATAATATGATGATGTACTGATCTTATTTTACTTAGTGCCTGATAAATGCTTATGATTGGATTAAAATGGATACAAATTTATTGTATGAAAGATATGTATTTATTTATATTTACAGGTTGGGATGAGGAGCCTTTGGATCATGCTGTAATGTCACAGTAAAGCTTAAGCTTGTTTCTGCAGTGTTTACCTGATACATGTGTACAATGGCATCAAGAAATGAATTTCAAGATATTTACTAAGGCTTAGGTGAGTTGGAGGGTGTTGTGCAAGTCATTATTTAAACTTGAATTTGGTTCTGAAAAGTCAAAATAGTTTGGTCAAGAGTGAAATATAGGTGAATTTGTCCGTTGGTTTACCAAAATGCAACTAATGTGCCCTTGACTACCTTGTCAACAAGGGCAAGTTCAGACCTGCCTATCAGGCCTGCGCCAACAAGCCATTTAGTCACTACATTGGACTTAACTGATTCTGATGTTTCTCATCAAGCACAGCTATATTTAGAGTGATGGTTTCTCGTAAGAATTTTCATGGATTTAAAACACATTACTGTGGTTATGTTCTGTCACACTACAGACTGGATTGTGATATTGCACGCTTCCGGTGTTATAGGTTTTCATAAAGCTCATTCTTTCATTTCCTTCCTCCACTTTTGATAGATTTTGTGCCCTGAGTTGGGGTTTGCAATGACTCTCATTTGACCACAAAATGGTTTGCTGATGGCAAAGTCAAAGATTTGTTATTTTCAGGTCAGGAGGAGAGGCAGAAATTGCTGCCGTTTATTTTTCTTATATGATGTCTTTGCTCTCTGTTTCCATAAAGGTCAAGTGGTGAAAGCTTTGGGACCGTCAGCGCTTCTTGTAGTGGGGAGAGAGCTGGCGATGTCAGGGGTCCCAACCCCTCCTCCTCCAGGGGAGATGTCCAGTGGTCCTGTGGCAGAGAGCTGGTGCTATACCCAGGTGAGATGGACTCACTGCTCAAGCGATCATGTACAGACTATGCTGAAGAATTTTGGAAGCCGTTTATATAGCTGCTTGATTGTGTATATCCAGGTGTATGTGGTTTTTTTTGTCTGTATGTGTTTGTTCAAGCACAAGTAAACGGGAAAGAGGAATCGATTCTGTGTTCGAGCGCTGTCTGAAGCACGCCTCTCTCTGCATTCGCGCTCTTCTGGTGTGTGCGGCTGTGCACACAGATAACAGTGCACGAGTACTGATTTTCGACTCTTCTTCCTCGTTTAAAATCGTTTGAATGTGGTCTCAAAAGCACTGTCCTCCAAGTTTTCTGCTGTGCATAATATATTTTTACCATGTTCACCCCTGTTTATATTATCACATAATGTAGACTATAATTGCACAGAAGTATATATATATATATATATATACACTTTTTTTTATATATAATTTTTTTTTTTTTTTTTTTTTTTGTAAATTGTAATTATATTATCACCCAGCTCTTTATATAAAGTTGGTCATGTATTATATTCATGCAGTATACTCACGCAGGGCAATATACACTATATAGCATATCTCAACTGCTTGATTGCTTGTATCTTTTCAAAATATGAACTATATTATCGTCCGGCTCTAATCTGCTAAATACGACTATAACACCATGTCCTAACCAGACGTGGCACTGCAACACATTTAGTAATGTTAAAATGGTGTGTCCATTTCATTGCGAGTGCAGTGCGCTTGCAAAGAGAGCCAACCCCCACGTTATTCTGATTGGCTGTGATTTTTAATTTTTTTTAATTTATTTTTTTTTTTATTTTTTTGTGTGTGTGTTTTTGCATCTGGTGGTATTCGTGTCTCGTGTGGACAGACAAAATGCTTGTCGCTGGAAACTTGTGGCATGGCGTCTGGTTAGGACATATGGTGTCATTTTCTGTAAAGCTGCTTTGAAACAATGTGTATTGTGAAAAGCGCTATACAAATAAATTTGTCCAGAAATTTTACCTTTTTTTTTTTTATGATTCTGAAAAATGACAAATGTTGCTTGAGCAAATGCATATGTTTTGATCTCTTGCTTGTTACGCCGCTGTGCACAGTTTGATCTAATGAAGGGTAATCAGTGCATTAAAGTAGATAGAGTGACACTTTATTGTGCAAGTGATAATGAAACTCAAGCAGTCATCATAATGTGGTCATGCTGGTTTATCAGATACGGTAAAATGATACCATCGGAAATTTGTCTCAGTAAGACTTAACCCTCAGGCTAGTGCAATTCAAAGTTGAATAGGAGCTATGTAGTTGCTTAGGAAGTGAATCAGATGTTGGTACAAACATTTGAAGTTGAAGCTACAGGAAGTGCATGTGTTCTCATAGCATTAGATGTGTTGTTGATTAGGAATGACTGCACATTGGTATGTGTGTTGACAGTTATCCATTTTCACTGATGGTTATCTTTGGTGATCTTGTAGGTCAAGGTAGTGAAATTTTCCTACATGTGGACCATAAACAACTTCAGCTTCTGTCGAGAAGAGATGGGTGAAGTTTTAAAGAGCTCTACCTTCTCATCAGGGCCTAATGATAAGATGAAATGGTGAGGAGCCCAATTAATGTGTTTGTGTGTGTTATAATACTTTCATGCTCATAATCTCAATCCCTCTGCATCTTTGTCTATCTTCAGGTGCCTGCGGGTCAATCCGAAGGGTCTCGATGATGAAAGTAAAGATTATCTATCGCTATATTTGCTATTAGTTAGTTGTCCAAAAAGTGAAGTCAGAGCCAAGTTCAAATTTTCTTTACTGAACGCTAAACGGGAGGAGACAAAAGCTATGGGTAAGAACTTTGTCTAAAAAAAAAAAGAAGAAAAAAAGCTTTAATTAGAGATTTATTTTGATTTTTATTGGAGTCCTGTTGTTTTAAACGCAACAGATTTGTAATTCGGTATCAGCTGATGGCTTTTGGTGCTCTTGAACAAAACGTTTCTAACTTAACTCTTACTTGTTTTCCAAATGCAGAAAGCCAAAGAGCCTATCGGTTTGTCCAAGGCAAAGACTGGGGCTTCAAAAAATTTATTAGGAGAGATTTTCTGCTTGATGAAGCAAATGGGCTGCTACCAGATGATAAACTCACATTATTTTGTGAGGCAAGTATGCATTTACTTCATAATCTGTTCAGTACTTCTGATTCAGACCTCCAAGCATGAAAGTATTGGTTTGGGTCAGCCACACCTGATTAATCTTTTTAAAATTGCATTAATGTATTTATTTAGTGATGTAAATCTAAAGCATAGATGATGTACATACAAAAAATGTTTCGCATGAATCCTGGATATCTAAAATTTGCACAAAACAATCTATCATTGCAATGCTGTCAGCATTTTTCAATAATATAAATGAAATCATCAATTCAAAAAAAATCAAGGATTAAATGTATTGAACTTGACCCTTGTTTAGGGCTGCAACTAACGATTATTTTGATAATCGATTAATCGGACGATTATTTTTTCGATTAATCGATTAATCGGATAGGTTTTTTAAAAAATTCAATTTGATTTTTGTTTATAACTAAATAAAACCCTAAATCAGGGTATTTATGTGTAAAAGTGTACTTTAAAAAGTGCAAAAGCAACACATTGAGTTTTACTAATATAATCTTTAATTTTTACATTTTAAACCCCAAACACAAAAGTTTGTCCAGTTTTTAAACAGTAAAACTCCTTTAAATATCCAAAATATATATAAACAAAACAAAATATTGAGTTGCGCTGCTCATATAAACTTCACATTATGAAATTAGGACACAAACATGTTTGTAATAAGGTATTAAGCAGCAGATTTTGAATTCCAATGTAGAATGCGATCTGTTATTTCTTGATGACAGACCGCTGCGAAGTATAACACCCCAGAAAAACAGAGCGTTGCTATGGACGCAGGATTCTAACCGTAGAGACGGAACGGACTATTTTCTTTAGCTGAAGCAATACAATCATTTTTAAATCAATAAACTCCTTTTTAAATCAATATTTTGTGTAAAATAATTGATTTATTTGGTGGGTAGCCATGTAATAAGCGGGATTATCCCTTACATAGTAGACAAATGCTATAAAAAAGAGAGCGGAATGGAGGTACGCAGCTGACAACAGGCTTGGTTAAAAGTACAGGAAAAATGATGTATTACTGCACAAGCATTCGCTGAAAACCACTGACTACAGTGACTAAAAAACAATATTTTACTGCTGCTGTTATTTAACTGCCTTTATATTTAGTGCTTCACTTTGTAAACACCATTTAATTTAACCTATTTCTGCGGTCGCGCTATTTTAATCCATCACTTATGTTGCGAGCGAACTGATTGCGCAACCTGATCCTCAATACAAAATAGATCTAGTGTGACTGTCCCGAAGTTAGTAAACAAAGCTGTTTACACAGTAGCATTGAATTCAACTAGACTATACCATTTTCACATCTTCATATAATGAGAATATACAGTTTTTGCTTGCCGTGCTGATGTTTCTCTCCGATTACTCTCTGCCATTTCGCATGACTGCGTTGTCATGAAAGTGACGTTATCAGCAACGCTCCCCGTGACGTGAGCAGACCAACTAATCGACAATGACATTCGTTGACAACGATTTTCATAATCGATTATTATCGATTTTATCGATTAGTTGTTGCAGCCCTACACTTGTTAGGGCTGCACGATGGTTAAAATGATAATCGCGATTATTTTTGCTCAAAATTATAATCGCGATAATTAATCACGATTATTCTCATTTGAGAAACTACAGAGATAGAGAAGAGACAGTTAACGGTTTTGCACGAGTATTTGCGCAGATTTGGTTTACACGAATTTCCCCAGCAAAGTGAGTAAACATAATAACATGCCAAATTGGCCAGTGATTTGACAGCGATACCCGCCAAAGTTCAGTTTTAGCCGCATTGGTGTTAATTTCAAACCATCCGACTTCATTTAACCAACTACAACTTCCTCAGACCGCAAGTCAATACAAATGGCACGATTTAACGTCAAATAAGCGCTTTGTGATTCGTCTTCACATTAGATTTTCTAAGCGACACATTTCGGTTGAAAATGAGACGAAGTACGGCCAGATCGCTCAGCAAATTCGTACTGCAAAGAAAAATAGTCTACTTGTTGATACACACTGAAAACGGGCAGTGGCTGTCGTTTTCAACTGATTCGCATCATGAAAACTGGTAAAAACTTAAACTTCAAAAAATAGAACAGTGAAACTCATTTAGAAACAGATTTAGTCACACAAACAGCACAAGTGGCTTGTGAAGAAACAGACTGGCTGTATAACAATTTCATGCAAACAGAATATCGCTGTGGAGATCAGTGCTTTTTCCGCAGTGTAGAGCGCTCGCGCAGGGTTGCCAGATTGCACCGATTAAGTAAAACACGAGGCATAAAATGTAAGAGAAAAGCTCTGTTTAGGTAATTTGGGAGATTTAAGCTATTAAGATCTGGCAACCACAAACATCAACGCTAGTGGGGACGTGTTTACAATGCAAGATAATGCAAATGTCTAATAAAAATGCGTTTTCAGGATAAAAACGAGCGGGAAAATATCGCGACGATTTTTTTAAATTAATCGAGAGAGGCAGATATCGTTATCGCGATTAAAATACGATTAATCGTGCAGCCCTAACACTTGTTGAACTAGATTTGAAACATTCTCCTTTTATCAACTTAGATATATTTGTCTTTGACCTATTTGCTTGACATTGTTTTGTTTTTTTCATTTGTAGTTTCTTTCTTTTAGTTACTCTGTTGTGGTCATTTGGGTAATTTACAAAACATGGAAATGTGGAACTTGCAAAATTTTAGGCTTTTCTCCTGCAAGTAGATTGCAAATTGAATTTCCTGCACGCTCTGATCCGTTTGTATGAAAATGCTAGTAGCAGTCTGACAGATCACCCATCTCTTCAGAACGTAGCAGGATAGAGACATCACCTAGAGCGGCAAATGAAATGGGTTGTCAAATGAATTTACTGTAACACAATTATGAGTCTTGCTTGAAAAATAGCCGACATGCCTGTTGAGATCTGCTGCAGGGTTTAATATTTGCAGGGAAATTGGCAATATCACAAGGCAAAGTTGAAACTAAATGCAAATTGCAGATAATATGTTTTCCCTCATTAATTGGACAGTTTTTGTAGATGATTATTGCCAGAAAAACTATTAAAAAACTGCAGGAAGCTTTCATCAGTTGTGTTTCTGATGACTGCAGTTTTGCATGAAAGTGTTTTTTTTTTCCTTGCATTCACCTTTATTTATTTTTATCAACACGAAATATTTTCGAAGCAGGCTAGGTTGCTAGTTCTCTGAATGAGTTTGTCAACATTGTATACAGAGAAAGTATCAATAGGAGCACTTAGTCAATTAGTACTTCGTTAATAGGAGCTGCATTTTCCCTGCCCAATCTCCATTGCTGCTGTAATCACATAATTAAAGAAATAGTTCGCTCTAAACAATTCCTTGGAGCAGTGTAGCACTTGGATGACATGGTTGCATTCAAATTCACCATAACACGCTACCTTGGGTGCTCTATTGCTTTTACAGGGTTCTGAGAAGTAAATGAATACTGCCAAGTAACATGCATAAAAATATGTATAAATATGTTATAATAAAATTTAAGAGGACAGTGTGAAGTCATTTCAGTACATCACATTGCATTACCAGACCAAGTGGTTTAATTTGACTAGTAATGTAATATGTGTTAATTAGGTAAGCGTTGTCCAGGACTCCGTGAACATCTCCGGACAGTCCAACATGAACATGTTGAAAGTTCCGGAGTGCCAGCTGTCTGATGACCTGGGTAACTTGTGGGAATGCTCACGCTTCACGGACTGCACTCTATATGTGGGGGGGCAGGAGTTCAAAGCCCACAAATCCATCCTGGCAGGTGAGTCTAATCCAGACCCCCAGCCCTGCTGACGACATCACGTCCATGTTCTCCTCTCATCCCAGCGACGCTAGCTCAGCAGCACCCACCCTTCTGAGGGGTTGTGTATGTGTGTCGGGAGACAGTTTGTGTGACCTTGACAGTATTTTTTTTTATTTTTCTGAGGTTGTAATTCTTCAATATGACAGTTTTAGATTCATCATTGAAAATCCAGGGTGTGATCCACTATTAATGTCCTCAAAGGACGACTGGGTTCATGAATGTGACTTCTGCCTTTTGGTTTCTTTTTGCCTGTGTAGATTCACAGGTCTGGAATAATTTAATAAAAAAACTGGACACTTGTGTCATTTGTTTTTGACTGTGAGCATGGAGAGATGCTCATATAGTGTGACTGACAGATTTATTGCTTTTTTGACAGCAAGATCACCGGTCTTTAATGCCATGTTTGAACATGAAATGGAGGAGAGTAAAAAGGTATGCATTTGATGCACTTCTTATATTGCAATAGCAATATAGTTTCAGATACTTTTGCCGTAATACAGCGTATGAGTTCATAAGCTGCTTTGTTTTCTTACAGAATCGAGTGGACATCAGTGATGTTGAACCAGAGGTTTTTAAGGAAATGATGGGCTTCATATACACAGGAAAAGCACCAAATTTAGAGAAAATGGCCGATAGTTTATTAGCCGCAGCTGATAAAGTAAGTGGGTGTTTTATGAAATCTTTAGATAATGTTAAATGCATATATTTTAGTTTTAAAGGGATACTTCACCTCTGGAAAGATTTAAAATAGGAAATTATTTTTGAATAATTTTGGAGTTTTCTAGACTGAGAAAAGCCAGAAAGTGTATTTTAGGCTTATGTGGATGAAAGACAACAACTCACAGAATGCACTTGCTTCGCTGCCCTAAGAGGCCACTCCCAAGCCACACCTACCAGTAAGAGAGCGCAATTGAAAATAAGACTAGCTGCTAGTGAGTCTCCGTGACGAGTTTGCCCAGGATTTTCGAGATCGCCCAAAATGTCCGGGATTCGGCTTTTGCGTTCTACAGTCGCCATTCATCATGTTTACTGTGGAGAGCAGGACGAGACTGAGGGGCGTGGGAGAACGGCGCGAGGCCGGTGGCGTCATTACTGAGACGCACCAGTCTCGTATCTCTCACGGGGGAGCGGGAATTTTCTTAGCAATGTTAAAACTCACATCAACCGATCACTTGTTTAGTGTTCATGTAAACACTACATTCAGATTCACCAATCGGAATGAATTGTTAGATTGAAACAAAAGGTGTGCATGTAAACAATGAATGGCGACCGCAGAACGCAAAAGCTGAATCCCGGACATTTTGGACGATCTCGACGGCCGGACATGTCCGGGAAAAAAAGGATGGTAACCCCTACTACTCAGCTTTCTCCACAGAAGAGCCTGCTAGCTTAGCTTCCAAAGAAAGACGGCTGACACTGTGTACATTCTGTGAGTGAGATCCCACCCTCTATGGGCGGGTTGAGAACATGCGGGACAGCCCCTACTACTGGCTGTAGTCTTTAGCCTCTGGCCAAAAAATCCTCCGATGACACAAAATGACGATTTTTGCGTCATCGGAGGATTTTTTCCAGACAAAAAATACATAAATCTCTCGTCTCAGGGAGATATGAGGGTGGCAAGCACGGTAATTCGAAAATACTACAGGTTTTCTACTAATATAAAGCTTAATGCTAAATCCTGAAGTATCCCTTTAAGCATCTCCTAAACTAATGAGAGAAATGTTTGCCATCAGGCCATACACTACCATTCAAAAGTATGGAGTCAGTAAGAATGTTTTTTTATATATTTTTTTTTTACATTTTTTTAATGAATACTTTTATCCAGCAAGTATGCATTAATTTGAATTTAAAAAGTGACAGTGAATGCATAATACTGGTAAAAAAAATAAAATAAATCCAAATAAATGCTGTTCTCCTGGAAAAAATTGTTTCACGGTTTACCCAAATATTTAGCAGCACAAATGTTTTCAACATTGCTAATAATAAGAAATGTTACTTGTGCATCAATTATGCTTGTTAGAGTGATTGATTTCTGCAGGATCATGTGACTGGGGTAATGAAACTGCAGATTCAGCTTTACCAACACAGGGATAAATTACATTTTAAAACATTCAAATGGAAAACGGTTATTTAAATTGTAATATTTCACAATGTTACTGTTTTTATTGTATTTTTTATTGCGCTCATAAGAGACTTCATAAAAAAAATGAAAAAAAAATCTTACTGCAACCAAACTTTTGAACTGTAGAGTGTGTGTGTATATATATGTGTGTAAAGGTTACCTTTTTTGTGCGCCTGCAGAAGATAAAAAAAGATCAGGAAATGAACAGTTTGTGTAAAAGAATAGTTCAACTAGAAGTGAAACTGTCATGTACTCACCCTTAAGTTGTTTCAAACCCATATGACTTTCTTCTGTGGGAAAAAAATTTGTTCTGATCACTAAAGCCAAGTGATTTACTGAAGAAGATCAGACTCAAAAGAACAATTTAAGCATCACTACTACTTTCATGAATGCATCATGATGAGCTAGGGCGAACGTTGAGATTTACAATGAATAAAGAATTTGCTCTGTCTCAATCTAGTCGTATGGACTATTTCGGTGATACTTTTGTGGTGCTTTTTCCTTTTTGAAGCTTGAAAGCTTCAGAATTTTGACCAGTACATGATTACAAAAATGTATTATTTTGTGTTTCATAGATGGAAGAAAGTCATACAGGTTTGGAACAACATGAGGGTGAATAAATGATGCCAGAATAGTCTTTTTTGGGTGAGCTAATGCTTAAAATGCTCATGTGTGTCATTCTCTCAGTACGCTCTGGAGCGCTTAAAGGTCATGTGTGAGGAAGCCCTTTGCAACAGCCTCTCGGTTGAAAACGTGGCAGACACCCTCATCCTGGCCGACTTGCACAGCGCCGAGCAGCTCAAAGCACAGGCCATAGATTTTATCAACAGGCAAGCGCCGCCAAAGAAACTCTGCTTGATGAATTCCTGCTGCCATGGCTGTTTACCAGCCTGAGAATGAGAGTGTTTTTCTTCTATCTTATCCATAGGTGCAGTGTCCTCCGACAGCTGGGCTGTAAAGATGGGAAAAACTGGAATAGCAAGTATGTAATTAGCTGATATGTGTGACACAAGATTAATACCAAGCTCTTATCTGCACTCTTAGATGCATTAGAATTCATTGTTTTAGTTTCTGGGCAGCCCGCATATCTCCTGATACCGGTTATTAATAGACTCTTGACTGTCTGAAACATCAAGGAAGGGAACATTTCTGCATTATAAACATATCACAAAGTCTCTATTATAGATCCCCGGCGCCCTGCTGATCGTACTCTTCAGAATGGCAATAACTCCTGCATTAGTGCATGCTCATTCGGAGGAAAACGGCCTTTCGTATAAATAGAGAGTTGCTTGAATCTCCCGTATGCACCATTGAATTGAGCCTTTGGATTTTTAATGTCTTGTGCTAATACTGAAATGTCTTCACCCTCTCCTGACAGTCATGCCACGGACATAATGGAGACCGCAGGCTGGAAGTCAATGATCCAGTCTCATCCTCACTTAGTGGCGGAGGCTTTCCGTGCGCTTGCGTCGGCACAGTGCCCCCACTTCGGCTTGCCCAGGAAGCGCCTAAAACAGTCGTGACGACATTTCTGCTGCTCTCTTGGGCCTGTCCTGGGGCAAAGGCCTTAACACTGCAGAGTTTCGACTCAATCTCATTGTCATCTGACCCGACAGCACGTGACTGGGACAGGCTGGCTTCTAAACGACAGCGAAAGCTGTTCGCACCCTTCTCGAGCGATGGGACCGGCATCTGAGCTTTATTTTGCAAATCTGTCACTTCAAACAGCCTTAAACTATCTGCCATGACTCTTGTGTGGAGTATTTGAATTCTCTCAGTTCTACTCTGTGCCTGCCTTGTCCCATGAGACCAGGCCTCTTCCCTGTTGCACTAGTTCCCAAAGTCTCGCTGTTTTGATATGGAGCTCTCTAGGAATGTGTCAGGAGTTTGATCCACATGAAATAGTATATATTCCTAATGTTTAGTTGTGCGACTAGACATTAAATAAACGTTAACACGATGAGTGCAAGGTCATTTCTTTACACTTTTTGAAAAGATAGCTATGCCCCATATTGATGGCACGATTTCTATGTAAAGACACAGTTTAACCACGTGGGGAGGAGAGAATACTAGTACAATTCCATATTGTCGGAAAATGATATGCATTTCAGATATTTGTATTGATATGTGTACCAAAATGAATTGTTTGTGTCCTGCCCCTTAACCTGTGAAAGCATTGTGTCATCTAGTCACAATTTTACAAACGACTACATTTTTAGACTCAATAGTGTTGCTTCCATTGAATTGGTCTACCAAACACAGACAAGTAGTGTGACGTTGTCGCCCTTAATCGCATTTGTGTAACCTGATTGAACTAGTCAAGACAATCCATCTCTGAACACGCTGTCCTCTGTGATCAGGAAATATTTGGATGCTGAGCATCAGAGTGTGACATTACTATGTACTGTGTGTCATATGGATGGATTGATGAATGTGTGAGTGGGAAATACACATAGATTGATTGGCATTGATCTATCACGGTTTTTTGAGCTGTGGTGTTAGTCAAACTGACAGTGATTTGGAGCAGTCTGTACATTGTGTCATGCTACACTGACTTGTTCTGTTAAAGGACATGTTTTGTGAAGATTCTGGAATATGTTCCATCTTTAAAACAAAAAAATATTGTTTGAGAGATTGCCTGCATTAACTCATTAAAAAACGTTTTTCAGCATTCAGTGGTGTTTTATGTATGATTTATATGAACGTATGCTCACCAAGGCTGCATTTATTAGATTGAAAATAAATATATTGTGAAATATTACACTTCCTATTTTAATATATTTTAAAATTTCTGTGATGGCAAAGCAGCAGGCATTACTCCAGTCTTTAGTGTCCCGTGATCCTTCAGAAATATGCTGATTTTGGTGCACAAAAATATTTCTAATCAATTTTGAAAGCAGTTGTGCTGCTTAATAAATGAATCTATATATATATATATATATATGTGCATTTTTTTTTTTTTTTTACATAAATGACATGAGTTTAATGCATCCTTGCTGAACAAAAGTGGGTGTTATTAATTTATTTTTATTAAATCTTACTGAGCCCAATCTTTTGAACAATATATTAATAATACATCAAATATGATATGTTTATAAGTAATTACTAGATTGGCAGTAGCAGTTTCTTAACAATTGGCAGTCTGATTATTTTTTTTTTTTTTTTTCTTGGTTTGGATTATGTATTACTAGGTGCTTCATTCAGTCCTTATGCGGGGAATTAGATTTTCTTCAAAAAGAACAGTGTATTATTTCATGATCTCATCCTGAGTAACTTGTTAGAGTTAAGTTTCGCAGGAAGTGAAATGCCATCTGCAAAATGACTAATGTTTTGACATTTTGGTTTGGTTATTTGCGAATAACAGTTCAAAAGCGGTGATGGAATGGTCAAAAAGAGCAATAAAGACAACCGGACATCCAGCTGAATTTCAGATTGCATTTTGCTAAACATAATAGTCATTTTGCGATTGATTAAAAATTGCAGTGTTATGCTATAACTGCAGCACAAGTTGTGGTGCCATGGCCATTGTAATCTTTGCAGAAGTCTCAACGTATTGTTCTCGCATCCTCCATGATGGGGAAATCGGGGCTAATTAAAGCGAACAGCATGCAGTCCGTGATCTGGGCTATCAAACGCACATCTTTTTCCCGCACCAACATGCCGCTTCATGCCGACCGTTTTCCGCGGCTCCTAGGGAACTGTGATAACATATCACTATTAGAAACCCTCTCTCCCACTCCTGTCTGTCTGGAAGACAATTTTTAAGTGCACCACTGAGCTAATGAGACGTTGCGGATTCGTACAGTTCTTTTTTCCATCATAGTACAATTCCGTTTTGTCTTCTGTTCTTTTCTTCGGTGTGAATCGAGTGGTAGGAGGCCGTCTGTGTTCAAAGCCAAAAACATGACAATCCATTCTGAAAGAAACAAAAGGTTAAGACTTGTGGAAGAGTCCATCGTTTGCATGTGCATATAAACTAATCTAACACAAGTACATCAGAAAGCGTTTTATTGAATATGATCATGTATTAGAGCTTGAAGAAACGAAGCACATATCACAGGATGTAACGTTTTTATCCAGAGGTAATGTGATTTTGCACGATTTTTCACTGATTGAAGATCCAGTGTCTTATGTGGTCTTAATGATGGAGAATATGCATATGTTTTACTACAGTCTGGATATGCTTCATGGTTCTCTCTGTGACAGTCATATTGAATAAAAGCAATAAATTAACCCTCTATGGTACAATGTTGCTATATGGCAGCATCATTTTCCTTCAACTGGAACTGCTACAACGCTGGAAATAAAAGGTAATTTGAAAAAGAAACAGTAATATGCTGTTTTTAAGCCACTTGACATTTGATTTTGTCTCTTAAACTTTTTTTTTCTTGGTGTCACCCACAGGAAGGTGCATTGAAGTGCTCTATAAATAGCTTTATTGAATGAGAATGAACTTGTTCGTTTTTTGTATTTTACAGCGTTTTTTGTATATTACAGATATTGAGGACAAACATAAAGCGTACAATTTGCAGTTGTGAAACTAAAGCTGTGATAAGCCAGATGACTAAAATCTACATCTACTTGATATAACTGTCAAACACCAAACGTAGGAAAATTGTTTATGCTGTATTGAGAGAATAAAGAAACTATTTCATCATTAAAAGGCAAAATACACACCGTTTTAGTCACATTTACACTATTCACAAAATTGCACACAGGATTATAAACTAAATACAATTATAAACAGCTATCTTTTTATCGACATGTTCTTAATGCTAATGTTCGTGTGGCAAGACAATTAGAGTATCAGTACAATTAATAATCCATCTGATTCTTCACTTCGAGCAGAACTGTGATCCAGATCAGTCGTCCTGATATGAGAAGAATGAAATAAGTGGCCATAATCTGTTTGGCACACACACAAAAACACATATGGAACCTGAGAATTCCAGTTCTGATTATCAGACTATGGCATTTCAACTGGTTCATTGTGACACACTGACATAATGTGCAAACAAAAAAATTGATCTCCAGGTACTGTTTTAAATGATGAAAGACAGTAGAAGGCAGACTCACATAATGTGTTTCATGTGCGTTTGCATAAATGTCTGTATTTACTGTAAATGTCTGAGGACATGAAAAAGTGTGATTCCAGTCCAAAGTCACTGGCATGAATAGAGGTTTGAGACATGACTGACATGCTAAATTTCAGTTTTTGGCTTCAGTCCCCTTTGTCATGGTTGGTAAGTGAAATTTCCCACTATAATTAATGTTAATTAGAGCCTGGAAATGTGGATCTCTGTGGCGAGACCATGACAAAGGGTTGTTAACCGGCTGCCAGATTCACTAAATCCACCTGTCCAATGAATTGTTCTCTCGTGAGACATCGCAAATTACTCTTTGAAATTATACACAAATCTCAATTCACACATAGATCTTTTGTGAAATGCAAAATGACTAGGAGTAATTTGTATGTGATGTCTTTGCTGAATGATTTAACCCGTTCGCGTTTACCTTGACAACTGCATAAATGATTTCCACAATTTAATGCCAAACACATAGCTCAATAAAACACACACACACACACACACACACACTAACACACACATAAACCTCACAATAAAAAAGGTGTTTCACTTATATTCTATCCTCTGTAGGTCTGTGATTTATTAGCTTGACAAATAGCGAAAGGTGTTTTTGGGAAAGATTCCCAACATAACTCAAACCATAGGATGGGATGTAGGACGTTTAAAGCCAAAAACAAAAGCGTTGATCAGTTATTTTGCCATCACACCTCGTGTGAGGCAAAAGGCAAAGGCAGAGGTTGAAGCACATGCCAGTGATGTAGCCTAATGCGAAACATCTGGATTTATTTTAATTGCTTCTAAATCAGATGAAACACATGGTGAAAATGAGGTCGACCATTCTCACTGTGGAGGATGGACTGGATCTTAACCTGTGGAAGCGTACGGCGTGTCACTGTGGTAGTTGTAATCTGGGCAGATTTTCTGCACCAGCTTATAGTCAGTGCTGTAAAAGGCGATGTAGATGCATATGACTTTGAAGGGCTTCGAGCAGAGCCAGGACACGTGGCTCTGGGTGGACTCTTGGTAACACACATTGGATGGGTCATAGCTGCAGTGTGAAGTCTTTTTGCTGCGGTCCGTTTTCTGGTACTCGATGCGACAGTTGAAAGATTTTGAGTCTTTCGTCTCCAGGGTGGACTGCTGGGCGATCTCAAACTCCACCACCTTAGAAGGCGGCACCAGGCTTACGGAGACGTTCCCCAGCCCCGTGGAATTATGACGGAAGTAAACGCTGAACGTGCCGTTGCCGTGGTCCACTATCTTGCCTGTAATGAGGAGATTTAGTTTCACAGTCTTGATGTTGGAGTTGAAGTCACCCCAGCCGAACATTTTTTTAAACTTCCCCGTTTTCACGATGGGTCTGCGTTTAGTCCTGCTCTGCGACTCTCTGACATCTGTCTGGTTAGATAACCAGTCCCAGGAGTCCTCGATGTTTTCCAAATATGTAATCTCCCTCCTGTTGCTCTTGAACCCAGGGGATCCCCGGGCGAAAAGGCGCAGGGGGTTGAGAACACGGGGGCTGGCGCTTTTGGGGGAGGGGTGCTCCTCGTTTTCCCCCCAGTCCACAAGCCCCACCTCTGGAATATGGACTCTTCTGCATGTGACCTTCCAACAACACTGAGAAAAACACAAACACACAAACATGAGAATACATCATATTATATGTATATGTAATATTAACATAATCTAACATTATAATCTTTATTATAAAACAGTACAGTGCAAAATAGCCCGTCCACTTTTTCAGCTGCCTTGGTTGAATTGTTTTTCACATTCCTTTAGGGATTTTAAAGAAAGTTGTTGTTTAAGAGTTATAAGCCATGAACAAAATCAATCAGCTATGAAGTGAATTGCACCATTACAAACTTAGATTTTAAGCAAAAAGTATTTGAAAATCAGACAAGACTGTGTACTTTGGAGACTACGTAACGGCTTTAATGTGGGATAGGACTACAATGCCTTGAAGCATTGAGAATAAAAAGTTATGAAGAAATATAAAACTTCTTTTAAATAAAATGGAAAGATGTCGGTTATATAGAAGCAATATATTTAGCATTGAAATATTTGTCTAGGGAAACTGATATGATGATATGTGATGATTGTCTTGGTAATATATGTGTACCTCTAAGTGTTTAATAACATTCAAATGATCCGCAATGGGTTTTCGAAAGTGTAAACACAAAATTATTTCTGCAATACACTGCAGTTCTGATCCTATGTGCCAAATAACCTTTTTGCTCCAGGATTGAGTTCTGGTCCACTTAAGATAAAGTCTTAATAATTTGTAGAAATAAGCCAAACTAGTTTCGCTGGTAATTAGCGCAGGCTGCCATCCTGAGGCACGGCTGAGAGGATCATTTGCTGAAGCAGATGTGAAAGTAGGGCTGTTTGAAATCGCACAGACGAGCAACCCTGTATTTTCTCTATAATTACTAATCTTGCTGTAAGCTTAACAGCAGCATATGAGAACTCAGTCAGCAAAGGACTATGTTCATGAAGACATTTCCATCCAAAATGGCAGAGCATATCAGTATTTTAGAGGCTGTGCTTTATCAAATATGGTTCAAATTCTATGTAAACAAAACATTTCTGATTGACTATGTAAACTTTTAGATGGGTGTAAAATGTTGTTGTCAAAGAGCGTAATGGCTATAGAGAACATCATGCACAACATTATAAATGATGCAAACAGCCAGTAATAGCCCAGTAATTTGAAAGTTCCCTGTATAATGTGAAATCAATGTGTCTCCCATGGATTGGGGGGTTTGTTCATCTATCATTCTTCACAGAACTTAATTAAGACAATACCACCACGTAAAAACAGAGAGAGAGACAGTGTAAATTTCCATAATGAATTTATGGGCTGCAGGTGAAACTTTCCAACATCTTCAGAAAGTCCAATGAACAAAGATGGAAGATAACCCTCAATGAAAATGAGCAAAAAAGAAATAGAGATTTTTGTCAGTGATGAAACATTTATTCACTTTTGAGCTCCCCTGGTCTTGTACAATGTTCAGTAAACTAGGCCGCTCATATCTCTGTTCTTGCCTTGGTTGTGATTCACTTCATTTTTCATTTTGCAGACCTCAATGACTTGACAAGGGAAGATGAATACCATTCACATTTAGAGAAAATGTGGTGAGAGACAACTTCAGGTGAAGCAGGAATGAGATGATAATGCTAATGTGGAAGCAGTTAAAGGATGATGAACAGCTGGGGAAATTGCTGTGACAAGTGGAGGGATCACAGGAAAAATAAAATGCTTTACTGCCTTGAGAGGAGAACTTAAAAGGTTGTGCTGACAATCGGTCCCAATCCTTTCCCTCTCTGCCTCACTCATGCTCTCTCTCTCTCTCTCTCTCTCTCTCTCTTACGTGTAGGGTGGCAGTAATTCTACACATATTTTGGTAATATGTTTGATGTCTAACTCAAGGGAATTGAAGCTGTGACTTTGGTAGAGGTAAGGCATTCAAGGTTTGCTAAGGGGAAAATCTAAGGACGTTAATTAAGACTTTAACTAAAGTACAGTACTGTCCTGAAGGCTATAGAGTCAGAGTATTAGACATATATTTACCTTTAATTTTCTTCTTTCAGAAACAGCAGTTATATAGAGTAATTAGCCTCAAGTTCATACAAGTGTCCTATCAGAATAACCACAGAGTAAGTGTTTTGGGTAGGGTTAGGGGATAGAATACACAGTTTATACAGTATAAAATCATTGTGTCTATGGAAACGTGTGCATGTGTGTGTGGTCCTGGAAAACCTTATATTATGGGGACAAAATGTTCCCACAAGGATAGTATTACCAGAAACCTTTGACCTTGTGGGGACATTTTTTTGGTCAAAACAGCTTATAAATTATCCTAATTGATGTTTCTTAAAAATGTAAAAAATGCAGAAAGTGTTCTGTGATGGGTAGGTTATAGGTTAGTGTAACGGGATAGAACATACAGTTTGTACATATAAAAATCATGTCTATGGAAAGTCCCCATAAAACAAGGACACCCAGTGTGTGTGTGTGTGCGTACAAAACTTTAGAGTCGGTAAGATTTTTTAAATGGGTCAAAAACAGCATTTAAAAAACATTTTTTTATAATGTTCTCTGAGGTCCACTCATAATGTTATCAAGATTTTGCATAAAAAACATCCTAATTTAGAAGTAATAAGGTATTTTCTAGTTTTGACCCTCTCTTTAAAACACTGCATTTTGACTTGGAAGTAAACGCCCACTGCTATATGATTGGGTTTTGCATATTAAAATAATTTTCAATGTCCCCAACATTACACGTGTGGAATCAGGGAATTAAAAAATCCGAATTATGAGCTTGGTTTCAATAAAAGCTGTTTTTGGACTAACAGGAAAGTTTTGTGTTCTGAAACTTACAGGACATTTTTATAGTACAATGACCTCTTATGCCAAAAGATGAAAGAAAATTTGATTTCTCAATTCATGACCCCATTTTTTTTTTTTTTTTAAGAAGTCTCTTATACTCACCAAAGCTGCATTTATTTAATCAAAAATACAGTAAAAACAGTAATATTGTGAAATATTATTACAATTTAAGATGTGTAAACTGTTTTCTATTTTACATTTTAAAATGTAATTTATTCCTTTGATGGCACTCCAGTGTCACATGATACTTCAGAAATCGTTCTAATATGCTGATTTAGTGCTCAAGAAACATTTATTATTATTATTATTATCAAATTTTCAAACAGTTGCAGCTTTACATTTTTTAGTTAGATTTTTTTTTCAGTATTCTTTGATGAATAGAAAGTTCAAAAGAACAGCATTTATTTGAATCTGTAACTTTTGATCAATTTAATGCATCCTATGAACAGATAGATAGATATAGATATCCATATCATAAAAGCAGACATTAAATGGTTTAAACCTCTGACAAATATCTGTAATTTGCAAATGTATTGTACAGTGTGTCAGTCACCCACACCGATAGCTGGCCCATTTTCGTAGTGACAGCATCATAATATGACATCCACAAAGTGAGAAAAGAATCAGTCTAGACGTTCATCTGTAATGAGCATTATGGAGCAAGCTGTCTGCCATTCCCTGGGGTGGACATATCTTTTACGGCTTGACATAAAGGTAATTGCCGTGGTGACCAGAACTAGCCCTCTAGAAAGTTATTAAGAAGTCAGGGACATCTCAGTGGCGGATCATGGATGAGGATGCTGTTAAAATGCATTTGCTTCGTCTGGTGGTAGCACACCTCTGATGGCTGTGATGGCTCTCCAGCCCCGGGGCATGAATCCGTTTGGATGTCAGACCTGCACCTTCTTGTCATTTTCCGTCCATTTCTCTTTCTTGTGCTGTCTCCCTATTTCTCAGCCCCAGAGACTGTTTGTACAGCATGGTAGTGCAGCTGTGATTTGAGAATTTACTTCCTTGAAACTTTACCTTACTAAGGCTGGAATAGACTCTGCGACTTCTGCCTAGATTTTTGCCCTTTTTTGCAGTCTGGACGAATCGATGGCAGTTGCTAAAAGTCAGAGCCAGTCTGCAGATATTGGACAGTTGACAGATTTCACAGTAAATAGTGTAGTATATGTTGGGCACAGACTCGAATAGACAAATATTTTGAGCTGATTTCAGAACAAATTGTTTTTAATGAGGCACAATTTTCTGCGTGGGTTAGTTGTGTTTGGGGATGATTTAAAAGTCGGGTAGCATGTGATCCTCAGTTGTTTATATCTTTTCTTTTTTTTCTTTTTTCTTTTTTTAAGTTGGCAATATATAAAAGCCTATAGTGGTTTATAATCTGTTCAGATTTTAAAAGACCAGTAGAGTATTCCAGCTCATCCTTACTCACCCATTCCATTCTGTAAAGCGTTTTTTTTTCCCACGGAAAATAAAAGGATACTTTTTGTTTTTTTACAGTTCATAGTGACCATGGCTGTCAAGTTCCAAAAAAGAACAATGAACATATAAAACTTATGGACTCATGTTTTCTGAAGTCATATGATAGTTTTGTGTGAGAAACTGAAGTTTAAGTCTTTACACTAATAATACTGTAGTTCTCTTAACCAAGTCTAGGCCATGTTCATATCCAGAACTTGAAAATGCTACCCTTTTAAATCTAGATGCAAATACATTTCTGTCTGTTCCTAGGACATGGCTATTGAATGGATTGTTATTTATTTATGTATGCATGTATGTTTTTATTATTATTATTATTATTATTATTGTATTGTTTTAATGCATAGTTCAAGTGGGATAACATTTAAATTTATTTATAGGCTTCTACATGACTGTAAAGAACAGACAAAAAATGAAGGGAGAGAGAGGGGGGATATGGGATCTGATTCAAACCTGAACGATTCTTGTGGGTCTAGTGGGTCAACCATCTGAGATCACCTACTCATGATGTTCTGTAATAAAACACATCTTTGCATGCTGGGTCATCAAATACACACCACACAATTATCCAGACCAAAATGTATATACTACACACATATACAAGCATTTTGTTTAAGCCAAGGCACCCATAATGCAATTGAACTGTAGTTTCTTGTTAAACAGTACTGAACATGGCAGCAGCTGCCTCTTCATTACACCTTTCCAGCCTCCTGTTCCTCCCCAAAGTCTCTGTCATTTTATTCCTTTCTTTGCCTCTCTCTCTTTGTCTCCTCACTGTTTCTCCTGTGTGGTGTTACAGGGCATTTCATTTGTAATGATTCACACAAAGAGCAGTTTCAAGAGAAGGCCCCAAAGGCCTTGAGGAGGCAGGTGGGGTCCTGAGTCTACACACGGCCGCAGAATAGATTGCTACCCTGATGGGTGAAACAGCCGCAAACCCGAAACCCATCACTCTTAATCAAGAGCCGGGCTGCTAACAAATGGCAGGTTTTCAGCGGAGAGGATCAAAGAGAGAAATCCTCACCCTCAGCCGGGACTGATCGCTGAACTGTACGCTGTGCTGCATGTCTAATGCCATATAATCCCCGCTGTCATTAGCACCTGACCCTTACAGAGCCAAACGCTCATGCATGGCTGCCTTAGGCACCGGACCCTTAAATCATCCGGTCAGACCTGTAGCCAATCAGAGGTACGGTCGCTTTCAATGAATTCCAATTAAAGTGATGTGAGTCAATGAAATGCATGCTTTAACATTTGTATGTAACTGCATTTAAATTTTAATTCGGAACACGTCAAAAGTCTAAACTATTTTATACATGTGCATTAGATAAGATAAATAAAAATAATAATAAGAAAACCCACAGATGTGCCAGTAGTATTTCAGTACTTTCACCTTCTCTGCTTGGTAATATGGTTAAGGAGTAATTATGCACTATATATGCATCATAACTAAATAGTAAATTATATATAAAAAAAAAAAAATCCTTTTAATCCTTTTCAGCAACTAAAAGAATAGCAGCGTTCACAGTCACACCAGAACTATGATAACGGCACAGAGAGACAGTATCACTGGTATCATTTTCCAGCTGATGAACTATAAAAACATTGACATACAATCAGAATCTGCTTAAAGAGCTTGAGCTTTAAAGTGGCAAATGACAAAATTACAGCGCACGCTAGTACATAGAGCGATATTGTGCGATGGTGTGGACTTTAATATCATTATAGTTATCTATAGTTAAAGTTCTTGGTGAAAACAGCCTTTATTTAAGTCTCCTAGACTAGAGCAGTGGTTCTCAACCAGGGGGCCGGGGTCGATAGGTGGCCTAAGCGGGAAGAGAAAAAAGGGAAGAGACAAAACAAGTTTTAAAATACGATAAAATTACGATATTCATTTAATTAACTTCCTAGACAACATTTTGTTTTCTTTGAAGAACCAGGGTTCCTACCCAGCAAGCAATTTTGCATTTAAAAGATGTCTAATAGCCGTCCAAACACAGCCCTGACGTCTAGGCTAAAACAAGGCAACATTTTGACTGTCTGTGAAAATTTAATAGACGTCTAACCATAACCCAAGAATAGACTAGTCATCAACAAGATAACATGTCAAAGAAATGAAACCAAACCCCTTGTAATCACAGATGACTTTGCTTACATGATGGAATATCATACATCTTGCAAGTTATTTTGGCAAAAACTAAAAAACTAAAATATAGCTGCGAGCAGCGATTACGGGCCCAAGCCGGTGGCACCGCAACCCCGGTGCCTTTAGTTACCTAAAACTACAGCTGAAGCTGGTACCCGGGCATGGCAAGAGTGGGTAAAAATTCAGAGGCTGATTTTGCAAAGAAATCCACATTCAAACCAAAATATCTGACTTCCTGTTGGTCGGAGCTAATGACTGTAAATTAGAAAGTTGTCCGGCTCGATGAGATCAATATACGTACTGATTTTTGTAACTGTTGGTAAAACTAACCCCCCCACTTTTGTCAAAAGCATTTTGAAAGTGACACACTTCCTGCTGCCAGTTGGTGGCACTATAACTTTGACTCACAGTAGTTACATCCATCTGATTGGCCTCTTACCACAAACACACTGCTGAAGTTTCATCAAGATCAGTTAATGTGTGCAGAAGTTATAACACTTCGTGTTTCTCTTTTCTCGACATAAATTCATGTCCTCGCCACGGCCAAACCATTCGAGATATCAAAAATCCGTCCACAATTTACCATCCTCAATGTCTTGACTTCATGCACACCGAGTTTGGTGGTGATTGAATTAATTCTCTAGGAGGAGTGTTTCAAATTCCATAGCAAGCGTTCTCCAAACAACCCATAATAGCAGACTTCCTGTTGGGCTGGCGTATAACTTAAGAGTGCGAAGGTTGTTTGGCCCGATAAGATCTATATGTGTGCTGAGTTTCATATTAATTCATGCAAGCGTGTTTGATCTTTGGACCAAGTTTTCGGACCCCATTCATAGGGGCGCTGTTGAGCCCCCCTGCCACGCCCAGGTACCAGCTTCAGCCCGGCCCTGATGACCGTGGGTTCTGATCTGTGTGCAAAGTTTCAAGAGTTTTCGAGCACGTTAAGGGGCCCAAAAGCCCCTGAAACCTTGAAAAACAATTATAAAAGCAAATTTCTCCTAACATACAAATCCCCCCCCCACACACACACAGAGACACAGATACAGAGAGAGAGAGAGAGAGAGAGAAAGAATTCTCCAAAAAATCACATTCAAACCAAAATATCTGACTTCCTGTTGGTCTGAGCTAATGACTGTAAATTAGAAAGTTGTCCGGCTCGATGAGAAGAATATACATATCGATTTTTGTGATTCAAAGAAAAACTAAGCCCCCATTTTTGACTAAAGGTGGCGCTACTGAGCCCCTCACCACGCCCATTTCTGAAACTTTGCACATGTCTACTGGCTAATAAATGTGATGTGTCTGTCGAGTTGCATGCATTTTCAAGCATGTGAAGAGTCTCAAAAGCATCTGAAAAGAATATTAAAGTTTGATGCGTTGCCACGGCAACAGTATCTAAGATATCAATAATCCTTTCACAGGTCAACATCTGCCATGTGTCTACATTATACACATAAAGTTTGAAGCAAATCGGGTAAAAATAAGAGTGATTTTCAAAGCATTTTGAAAGTGACACACTTCCTGCTGGCAGTTGGTGGTGCTATAACTTTGACTCACAATAGTCACATCCATGTGATCGGCCTCTGACAACGAACACACTGCTGAAGTTTAATCAAGATCAGTTAATGTATGCAGAAGTTATAACACACTTCCTGTTTCTTTTTTATCGCCATAAATTCGTTTCCTCGCCACGGCCAAACCGTTCGAGATATCAAAATTCCATTCGCAAGAATTCATCCTCAATGTCTTGACTTCATTCACACCGAGTTTGGTGGCGATCGGATGAATTCCCTAGGAGGAGTATTTCACATTCCATTGTATGCGTTTTCCAAACAACGTATAATAACCGACTTCCTGTTGGGCTTTTGTAAAACTTAGAGCACGAAAGTTGTTCGGCCCGATGAGATCTATATGTGTACTGAGTTTCATATTATTACATGCAAGCGTGTTTGATATATGGACCAAGATTTCGGACCCCATTCCAGGGGGCGCTGTCGAGCCCCCCTGCCACGCCCGGGTACCAGCTTCAGTCCGGTTCTGACGTGTGTGCAAAATTTCAAGAGTTTTTGAGCATGTTAAGGGCCCCAAAAGTTCGCCCTTTCAGGGCTTGGGCCCTAATAAAAAAATTCAAGGTTATTTTGGCTAGAAGTGGGTTACTCATAGTCAGACTATATCGGGTCTATAGTTAACCTAGACGGTGAAATGACTGCTATTGCTTGCTGTATGGGGTAGCCTAATTTTAAAAGCGTTATTTCTAGACCTGGAAAAGTCAATAAATGAATACAAATGCCAGGGGCATTTTTTTAAAGAAAAAAGTTTCCTGTTATGCCAAACTCTAAAATATTTGGTAGAAACTCGTCATGTAAAAGTCATTGTAAAAGTCATGGAAATGAATTGGTTAAAAAAAGAGTGGAATCCCAGAAGAATATTCACCTCTTAAAACATCTAGAAATATTACATGTAAATTATTACTTATTAATAATTTATCTATAGGCAAAATAAGATTATGGAGTGCGGACATGTGGTTGACATTAACAAAATGAAACAGTTATAATGACAAATTGATAAATGCGTTAACAGCTTTAAATAAGGTTAATTATTTGCATGCATTAATGCCCTAAACAACTGTGGGATCAAGCTGCTGAAAAATATCTGAAGGACCAACATAAATGGAGTCAGACAAGGTGTTACTGTATTGCATTTTATCGTACATCATAACCTGTTAATAAGATCAGGACTGTTAGGTGGGAAGTGATTCTTATTCTTTCTTTCCCCTTTAATACCTGTCGGTTCTTTGTTCCACACTCTGCTGGTGTACTAACTATCATCCCATCAACACCTCTACAATCCCATTATACACATCTGTCTGATCTTTGTTCCTACAAATGTGTTTGACATTTCCTCAGCAAGAATAACAGCTGTGATCACAAGTTTCACATGCAAAGACAACACAATGTTCGCAGCACTTCAAGCTTACTCATTGGGAGCACTTCTGATGTTCCATCTTAATTTCCCTCTTTGCTTTGGATGAAGATCATACAAATATAAATAGTCAGAAGCATGCATGTGAAGCATATGCAGCAGCCCTTCCTATCTGTCAGCGCAGCTTTACAACTGACAGTACAGATGTCTCTGTTCTTTGATTAGGATGAATCCTAACTGTTTTCAGACATACCAGTTTCTTTTGAATACAATGAAGCAGCAACAGCAGAAAAAAAGAAGAAGCCTTTTTTGGCTTCTTATAAATATGATAGGTTTTTCATAGAAGCGGGGCTGAACTCCTCACATCAGAGTGACAAAACAGGATGAATTAAAAAATGAAGGTAAAGGAAATATGACGGAGATGTGAAATAGCTGAAAGCTAAAATTAAAAATTTGTCATCATTTAATCACCCTCATGTCCTTCCAAACCTGTATGATTTCTTCTTTGTAGCACAAAAAAAAGATACTTTGAAAAATGTCTTAGTGTTTTGTTTTGTTTTTGTCCGTACAGTGAAAGCTAAAGAGCGTTCTTCAAAAAAACGTCTTTTGCATTCTGCAGAAGAAAGAAAGTCATAATACAGGTTTGGAAGGACAGAGATGCTACACAACACATCTATCATGATATAAAGCCTGAAATATACAGGCCTGTCCTTCAGCTCTGGAACACTCTGAAATCACAGTTTCCAGCCCATAAGTGGAAAAGCATTGATTTTATATCTCAGGTAATGGATGACCCTGGCATTACATCCATGGCAAAAATAAAAGTCAGAACTTTGACAAATGACATTAACATAAACTGTCTAATGTGTGAGACACACATTTAAGATTGCACTTGCGAACCTTTTAGAATAACTATCTGCAGTTCAAGTGACCAATGAGCAAAACAACAACTTTCCTTTTTAGATTTCTATAGTAATAAATGAATACTAATTTATGAAATTCCATTTGAAATTAACATGAAGAATACTAAGAGAAATTTCCAATGCCAACAATTGCACTGCAGGGTAATTCTTGCAGTCTTTCTAAATCAATAATAATAATAATAATTGTATTATAATTATGATCACTGGAGTGGTGAGAGTTCGATCACCATGTTTCCATATATGTTCTGCCAAGAAAATCTATCAATTAAAATCTGTCATTATCCATTCACAATAAATGTGTCTAGATGAAAAGTAGATAACTTGAAAACCAACAGCAGACTAAAAACGATGGCAACGTGAATGGCACCTGCTCTTAGGTGTGACATTGATTCCTGTGTTTTTCCACATGAAATTAACAAACACGAGAAAGTGCACACCACCCAACATCACAGCTTAGAACGGTAAATGTCACAGACAACATTGTTTATGAGGGATTACTGAGGCCAGGCTTCTGGAAAGCAACAATGACCCCAATATAGACACAGATACACATCACTGGTGCATAAGCCCAGCGCTGATAATGCCAATCTAGAGCGAAACGCTCATATTTACAGACGCACTCTCTGAAACCCTCATGTAATCTCTCTCGCAGGAATTTATGGGTTACTGGACCAACAAACACATTTCACGACTCCATTCTGGTTATTTTTTCCTCTCGTTTGGTGTCCTCAGCCCAATTTTGAGAGCCCGATGTACGTTCTCCCCTCACATGGCAAATCCAGCGAGGGCTTGATGTGAAGACTCGGGCTGCAGCAGGTTCTGAAGAATATAAACAGCGTTTTTATTGTCCAGAGGGACGGGTGTGTGAAAGAGACGAGGGCCTTATCACAGCCCAGCAGCTCTGTAATTCGCCTCCGTGATACAGCACCAGAGCGGAGAACCTTACACGGCTGGCACAATCCAAAGACGGATTAGTTTTTCTGACATAAGCTTCCTGAAAAACTAATCAATCAGGCCATGCGGCATTATCAGAGGCATAAGATTAAAGCGTGGCTCCTAATCCGAGCACTGTAAATTTTTAGTAAATTCTCCACCGCTAGTTTTCCTCCAGTAAATAAATAATAAAATCAAAGCTAATTGCGCACAAAGACAGCGGGAGAGCTGGACGACCTCGCGATAGGGAATTCACTGCGAATCATTATTCCGGCTTTAAATTTGCTCTCCATAAACCATTGAAGTCTGCGTATTCAAACACACCCTCAGAGTTGAGATTTCGGCTGAGGCAGAGTTTCATATTGAAATAACTGTGAGGACATTAAACTGACAGACATTTCTGTGGTATTCTTACAGACCAACATCATATAAGTGTTTGAGTGAACAAACATCTGTGTGCTGTTGGAGTTAGTTGTATGGAAATCACACACCACCTTCCTAAATTACTCATCATCTCTTCTTTCAATCAGCAAAGCAGTGCTCTGGAAAATCTTGAGCACAGATTGATGGCTGTTGTGCATCTTATCTGTGAACAAGAGCAAAGCACAACGGCGAGCAGCAGAGGGGGTGTTGAAGAGAGCGGCGCTCTGGCAGCAAAGGCCAGCTGCGCTGAACTTCAGCCATGCAGAGAACAATCATTATACAAAGATGAGGAATGAAAGCAAATGTGTCTAAACAATAGAGTCGTGCCGTTGTGCTCAAGTGGATTTAGTGCTGATCACATTGTTCTCTGTCCTGCTCTCAGAGGTTGACTGCAGCAGATGTCATGGAATGAATAGTTACTAGTGTATAGGCTCTGACCCTCTTATCTGTCCCCAGGGAGCTGCACAGATGCTGGGCTACTTCTCCAGTATTTGAATCACTGTGTGTGTGTGTGTGTGTGTGTGTGTGTGTGTGTGTGTGTGTGTGTGTGTGTGTGTGTGTGTGTGTGTGTGTGTGTGTGTGTGTGTGTGTGTGTGTGTGTGTGTGTGTGTCTCTGTGTGTGTGTCTCTGTGTGTGTGTGTGAGAGAGAGAGAGAGAGAGAGAGAGAGACTGTAGGGACTCTAATCCATTGGGACTCTGCCTTTGGAGGATTGTACAAAAGTGGATGTCCTCATAGACAGAAGCCATTCCCACAGGTACAGCCGAATGCAGCCAAATTTGAAAAAACATATTATGTGCAAGGTTGGATTTCTTCATAAATCTTCATGAATTGTTTTAGAAACCATCTATATTACCAGTCAGAGTTTTATGCAATAAAATGACTGAATTCTTTTTCTCCAAAAGTGCATGTGACTAGTCATCTCATCACAATCTGCTTGTTACTAAAATAAAAAGAAGACCAAAAAATCGAAAAATTAATAATAGGCTACACAATAATACACATCTTTACTTTTTCTCTATGAATAGAAAATATTTAATGTGCAAAGTTACACTCAGTCGAGAGTAAGATTGTTCATGAGCCCCCGTAATATTCTTTTGTTTTATCTGCTATACATCCACACTTGCATCCTGTACATGCTATTCTAGCTATTCAATACAGAATATTCTTCCAATATTTGTCCTTTTTTCTCAGAACAGCATTCAAAGTGGTACTACGTAATTCAACGTTCCTAAGTTCTTAAAGTTGAATACAATTCAGAATAAAATCCTTGCTTTATGTAGTTAACATTTATTTTCAACATTGTATTGACTTCATTACATAGTTAAATAAAATTAAAATCAAACATCAGCTGAAACAAAAGTATGTGATTCCAATATCTAAATGTTAACGCAACACTATGCATGAAAGAAATGCAAAGTTGGTAAATGTGTATTATTTTCTACTAAATAGAAAAGAGATTAAAAGGACTATGGATGATGATTGAATCGTCCACCAGAATTATGCAGATACTGTACTATTATTTTATTTAAATTAACTAGTATTTAACTGAAAATTCTTTAAGTATCCTGTTCTTTACAGTAGTAGCCTACATTTGCATAAAGTTTGCACATAATTGCATACAGTTCTTCATATAGACTGTGTAAATGGAAAGAATGGTACTACTCACCTTGTGAAAACAGAACAGGAGCAAAACAGCCGAAACAATCTGCATCTTGACTACAGAAAATTGTCTTTGACTCTTACTTGGGGTGGGAGAAGCAAATATCCAATTCACAGGGTTTACAAGAAGCTGCCATTGCTCTCAACTACCTGAATTAAAAAAAAAAATGACACGGAAATGAATGCGTTTATCAGAAGATTACTGTCTGAAGTGTTGAATGGCATCATATTCCATAAAGCAAAGTGTTTGCTTACCCTTGGCAAAAGGTGTTGATCATGTTGAAAAGTGAAAACCAGCGGAGTTTATGACGGCACAGCTGGAGAAGGTCCCACAGTCGTCAGTGATACTGATAAATGTGCTCGGGACAGGAAAGGCTGCTTTTAGATAGATTTTTATTGGAAAGTACTGTCCGAATGGCGACGGAACGCAGCGATGACTTACGAAACGCGCCGAGTCCGATCAGTGCGACGGTGTGAAGCCTCGTAGCATTTTGCGTGATTGATGCGAGTGCTCGCTCGCGCAGTCCGCCGTGTGTCTTCTTGTTTATGGCAGTTTGTTCTGATTAAAGTTTTATACAGCCCCAAAGTAGAGTCAATCTTTTACCAAAAGCTCAATATCTTAGTTGGTTCGTCTGTAGTTTGATTTGTCAGTGTGTATGTGTGTAGTGATGTGAATCCCTCTTTGAAGTGCTCTTCAGATTTAGCGCCTGTGAGGGACTCAGTCTCAACCGAGAGACGTCAACTAGATTAACCCATTGTAGACACGTGTCTGTTTTCTCTTGTCTTTATCTGAGGTAAGGATTTTAATAAAGACAGAATCACATATTATCAGAATTACTCATTTATTCGCATATAATGTGTGTGTTTTAAAAGTTGTTGAAAGATTCCGATGTTTTTGAGGTGACGAAAAAAGTGCCCTGCTCGGACTAAAGAAACCCGTCCATAAAGTAGGCTAGGCTAATTATTGTAAGTGTAGCCTAGTCTAGTTTAATAGTGTCATTATTTAATGAATATGTTACTGAAGGCTGCATAAGCCACAGTAATAGCATTAGAAAAAAGCGAGAGAGAGAAAGGGTATAGTCAGTCAGACTTATGATGCGTTTTACCCAAGGTGAAATATAGTGCAAAAACAACATTACAACTTCACCCACACATTAGATTAAAATGTTGACATTGCTAAAATTGTTAGTGTGCTATGAGTGTGTCTGGAGAACTGTAGTTGCATGCAGTTAAACCTTGAGCAGTGCAACTTCAATGCAGTTCACACAATTTAGTTAGTACAGTCCTATAGCGCCACCACGTGCGTAAACTGCCTCAAAATAATATAGCTATAGTGGCGTGCTATAATATTTTATAATTTTCAATTAGATATCAAATGTTCTTTCAATTAATTAATTAATTAATTTAAAAAGATGTACTGATTCTGAATGTAAAGAATGAATATTATTTGTCTATTTAAATGTCAAATGTCAAATTGAAGTATTTAAATGTCTGGCCTATCCAAACCAAAAAATAAATAGAGTGAAATTAAAATGTTTCCATTTAATTTAGTCTAGTATTCAAGGTTAGCATTTAATGTATATTACCTAGTATTTAGGTTAGTATTCAAAAGTATAAAATGAGCACACTTTCAAACAGTTTGGCTCCCCACTGCATCGCAAGCATGACCATGCACATTCTAAAGATATGTAAGCTACAAGTGGTTGATGTGCTTTGAAAGACTTGTCAGGCAGGTAACAGATAAATGAGTGCAAACAGAAAAGGGTGAGAGGTTTTAGGAGGCTTTGTCATTGTGACTGGAGTAGTCATTTCAGCTCAATGTCCACCCTCTGCCTGAAAGGGGTTTAGTTACAGTCTACATGCTTTTCAAATGGAAGGGAAACATTAAAATACACTGTTTCAATATATAGCCACATCACTAACAATAATGTTAACGTGAAAAAATTGCTCTACTTTTAAAACTTTGTTGACATGGCATGGCAGAACACCAAAAATCCTACAACTAAAAAATGATGACTTTTACAAAAGTGTAGTGCTTTAATAAAATTAAAATAATAAAATATACAATTAAATCAAAGGCCCTGTGTTAAAGTTCATCTACATTGGCTTTATCTTTGTTGTGTCATGCTTAATGAGGCACAAAGGAGCCACACCTTTGTTAGCCTATACCTCTTTGCTGCTCTCACCTATATTTTTTACACTCTTTTAGTATATTAGCCTAATCATTTTGTTCAGTTCATCCAGTATTATTAATTTATAGTATAGCCTATTTTTCAAAACCTCTTCTACACCGTCTTTCAATAACATATCAAACGCAGCAACAAAAATGAAGAGATGCTGTTGACAAAAGAAGAGTTAAGAAGCTGATCACATGATTGCTGGATATTGCACCGGTTCTGTTTGGCACAGCATTCATTAAAGTCAAGTTATATAGGCCTAGATAGATTTATTGCTTCAAAGCAACTCAAGTACAATAAAACAGCGTCGCACATTCTTCAATTTTAGGAATCAGAATTTTATTAATTTCAATTTAAAAAAAACTTTTTAATGCAGCTCTACTTATGTTTTCACTCTGACCTCGACGGAGTGACAGAAATGAATGAGAAGGTGGAGCCCTCAGACAAAGCACTCCCGCCTATTATGTCATCGTCATTGGCCAATGGCAGTTCGAACTTAGAAGATGTTTATCACCCCCAAAGTTTTTTGTTTGTTCGGACCTGCTGAGGGAGTGGTTTTTCTGTGGATGAGTGGAAGTTTACATTCTTTTGAGGCCCTGCCTTCTTTGTTGGCTGTAGCAATATCCCTTTTAGGATTAAAACCTCTGCTGAGAAGTGCAAATTCATAAGTGCCTTGCAGAAATTCAAAACAACCAACTCTTGCCATTACTACCAGCTCATACTTGTATTAATTGCTGATTATGAATGATTGTTAGAATGGCTGCTTCTGTGTTCCTCTTGTGTCTTTTCTGCCTGGGATCAGCAGAGCCTGGGAAGTTATTGGTGATTCCAGCATTTGGCAGCCACTGGACAGGCATGAGGCCTTTGGTGGAGGAGCTTGGCCGTAGAGGAAACCTGGTGGTGGTCGTCATCCCAGAAGCGAGTCTGAGTATGGGTCCAGCACAGCACACCACTACTCTGACATATCCAGTACCCTACACCAAGACCCAGCTGCAAGAGAGCATAAATGCAGGAATTAATGAAATGTTGAGTGCAGATGTATCCACAGATATGGACAGGTTTCAGAGTTTTATCAACACTATGGATATACTTAAAGTTATTATAACCCGGAATGCTGAGGGTCTGCTCTCCAACAAGGATTTGATGAAGAAACTGCAAGATTACAACTTTGATGCTATTCTCACAGATCCATTTGAGCCTGTTGGAGTTATTGCTGCAGAATATCTCTCAGTTCCAGCCATTTATATGCAAACAAGCCATCCTTGTGGTGTTGATGCTCTTGCCAGTCAGTGTCCAATTCCAGCTTCTTATGTTCCACAACCTTTAACTCACTTTACTGACCACATGAATCTCTGGCAAAGAAGTGTGAACCTGGTAAGGACTCTCCTGCAGCCCATGGCTTGCGGACGTATGTTTGCTCGTGCAGATGAGATCGCCTCACATGTACTGCAGAAAAAAACATCGATGGTAGAGATCATGAGCCGTGCAGCTCTCTGGTTTATGCATTTTGACTTTGCCTTTGAAGTACCACGTCCATTGATGCCTAACATGGTCATGATTGGAGGAATGGACAGCAAGAAAGCAGGACCTTTGTCACAAGTAAGTCTTAATATCTGTAATTTTACACTACTGCTAATATTGCCTTTACTGTCTATTAGCAAAGTTTCTCTAAATTTGGCCTCGGAAGAAAAGTGAAGTCTCATTTTTGTTCAACACCTGAAAAACAGTAAATAGACATTATACACATTATACCATAAACACATTACCATTTTCTTTCTCAATATGTAATACATTTTTCCAATCAAAACAGTACATTTTATTATTTATACATTTCTTATCAACTATTTCATCAATTTCAGATCTGATTTCAAATCTGACTACTCTAACTCTAACACAGTAATTCCATTGCTTTCCCATGTACAAACTCACTCTAAAACAGATGCAGTTCCTTAAGTTTCTAAAGAGTGAAGGCACAATATTATTTAGGCTATTAGGTTAATAGATATTAGGCTAGTTTTGCACCATTTGGTTGACTTGCATCATAGTTTCCATTGTATGTTGTGCAAAACTTTGTCATTTGTGATATTAACTGCTAAAAGAAATGTCATCTCTGTAATCACGCAAATAGAGGCTGGTTTTATTTGAGTTTGATCTATAAGTTCATGCCTCATTTTAAAATACATGGGCGAAAAGCACGTCTTCCTTCTGGATTACTGGAAATGTATGCAGTTAAAGTCCCCATGAAATCAAGATGGAAGTTTTTTGGCTTTTAGTATGTCTATGTTAGCCTTTCTCTTATCTATAAACTAGTGTGCTCCAAAACAATGACAAAATTTATGCTAAAAAGCATTTAGAAGATATAAGCATTCAAAACTCAGTCTCTCACTTCCGCCAATATGGATCAATGATTTTGATGACATCACTCTGCACTTAAGCTTCTCATCAGATTTTCTGTCCAATCAAATGCTCTCTAGAATCTAAAGCATCCTTCCCCCTACATTATAAATAGACACTGAAGCTGTGGCTAAAATCGGTCACTTGTTCATACATTTACTACTTTCTACATGGTGAATGGCACATAGTGCACTATATGGAATAGGGAATGACTCAAACAGTGTAAATATGCTTTCCATTGGGGCAAATTAAGTCTGGTTTCACATTAGCATAGAGCGGATCATATGAGCGAGTCAGCGCATACCAGAAAATGTATCGGATCCTGCACAGAATGTTAAAGCGATATGGAGGAGATTAGGAGGAGAAACAGTTACAGTGCGTGTCCACTGGTGCACGTCAGCTCACAGGAAGGACACGCGCTGTTAGAGATTAGGAGGAAACTAGGGCTGTACTGAGCTCAACTGCTCTGGCCGAGCTGTGATATAAACATAAAGCTATTAGCTATTCTTAAAAAGGGGAGGGGCTGTTCGATATGTCCCGCCCTGTCTTCCTGTTTCGGTGGAAATTACGTCAACACATTGAATAATTCTGCACGTTTCAAGGCACTTCATTGGGCCTCTAAACTGTGAGAAGTGCAACTTCAATGCAGTGAATGCAGTTCATATGGATAAATGTGTCAATAGCGCCACCTTGTGAGTAAAAAGCTAAACTATTTAGAGTTCTATTTTGTAGCCTGTTCTTTTAAATATCAGCTGTTCTTTCAATAGTAAATACATAAATAATGATGATTGCACTTTAAATGATGGTTAGTATGGTATTTAATAGTCAAACTATCTAGTCAGAAACTAACTTAAATGAAAATATCAAATGTTACTTTTTACACTGTATTGTACTTTTGGAATTGGCAATCAAAGTGGACATGTCATTTTCCCATATAACTTTGAGGCCACCTTAAGTCACTATTTTCTCAGTGTCGTGACTATATAAGGTAGACAACACCAGATGTTAACTACTTTTACATTTCTTTATTTTGTAGATGCTTTCATCACATATTTTTATAAACAGCAGTATATTATTTTAGTTATTATCACGATAATCCATGTCCAAGAGTCCATTTCCTCGGATGAGATGGCACTTCTGGTTACCTGCATTTTGAATTTGCATATTAGTTAAATATTTAGTTTCACCCGAAACATTTAGATTCAACATTTAGATTTAGATTTAACATTTAGATTTAGATTCAACATTTAGATTTAGATTTAACATTTAGATTTAGATTTAATATTTAGATTTAACATTTAGATTTAGATTTAACATTTATATTTAACATTTAAATTTAGATTTAATATTTATATTTAACATTTATATTTATATTTAACATTTAGATTTTGATTTATATTTAACATTTAGATTTAGCATTTAGATTTAACATTTAACATTTAGGTGTAACATTTAATATTTAGATTTAACTATTTAAAATATCTCTAAGTTGACAAATATTGTTGTAAATGTGGTAAAAAGTGACCGTCAAAAATTCATACCAGTTTTTTAAACATTGTTTGAGGCTAAATGTGACAAAATGTTGCTGTTATTTTCAGCGTGAGCCGCTTTACAAACGGCGCCCCATAGATATGAGCTTGAGACACGGACAACTTTACGTGTGACATGAACAAGATTTTATTAACTAGTCTAAAAACTTAAACTACTCTAACATACACATACATGCATACAGTTTACCAAGGGGAAGAGAGCTGAAGCAGAATACAGGAAAGCAAGAAGTTATAGCATTGTTTGAAATTCAGCAGATCAACAGCCTTGAGCATACCATCAGTTTAGTTCTGACATGCACTTCTTTAAAAGGGGTAAGGATACTTAATGTATCAAATAATGAGACTAAGTTTGATGCTTGCATGTCTCGCCCATTTGAATTAAACTGTCCTGATGCAATTTGTTGAGGCTCCAGTTGATCTTTGCTGAAGTGGTCTTGATGAGAGAGAACCAGTGGTAGTCAGAGTATCTTTGGTGAATGGAAAGACAAGGCCGCAGCCTGGCACAAACTTGGAGGGTCCTAGAAACTTTTAGTTCAGCATCATCTTCACGTCAGCATTTCAGAAAGGGACTAAGAGAGCTAAGAGAGAAGAAAACTGATCTTGTGATCAGTGATTTTTAAAGCGTGAAGATGTCACCCTCTGAAGGTGTGTGAGCCAATAAGTGTTTTCCTTTGGAGGGAAATTTCTTTATGACCCATTGTTCTAGCAGGCCTTTGAACATGTAATTTGATTGGATGCAACTGTCGAGTTCACTCGCTTGATCATAGGTAACTAAACATATGTGTGTGAACTCGACAATCGATTACTATGGACTTCGACCGAAAACAGGAAGAAAATACAGGTATGTGCGCTGGCTGAAATAACATCATTTTTATTAATATCTTTCACATCTACTGCAGTCAGATTCACCCGTGTTAACTCTGAAGGAATCACTCACATTAGCTGTGCACTTGTAATGACACATCAAGGATGTTAAGAGGCTAAAAGCAGGTTTAAAACTTGCCCCACTGAAGTCAACAGGTTGCAAATTTAAAAAAAAGGATAACACGGTGTAGGCAACACCGATTTCTGTCGTTGTTCTCTGTATTGACAGCACTCCAAATTTACAAAATATTGACCGGAGTTCTCCTTTAACTCCAGCTCACCATCGGTGTCGCCAAACTGCTCCATCTCCAAAACGTTCGTATGCATGGGTCAGAGTTTGCGTGCAGGTGCGCAAATTTTCCCGTCAAGTTTGTTTTTATAAATCACAACTTATGCGTCGGAAGTGGCGTACGCCTCTTTCAGGGCCTGTTTTGCGCGTACGCAGTTATAAATGAGGCCCCAGGGGTCTCATTTATAAAACTGTGCGTAGGAACCTTACTAAAAGTGTACGTGCGCCTGAAAGCCAAAAATGACGTAAGCAAAAAAATATTCAGACTTATAAAAACGTTCGTACGCCAGAACCTGCGCAGAATTCACTTTATAAATCCCAGTCAGCGGAAGATTGTGCGCACATGCGTCTCCTCCCCGAAATAACCATATATGGAGCTTACAACGCCTAGTTTTACTATGCATATCCTCATCTGCATATCATTTGCATATGATTATTCATCCACGTGATAACGTTTAACGGTACAAGACACATTACATTAATAAAAATCATGTACTTGCCAATCCTTGTCTTGTTTTTGAATACATAAATCAAATAGTGTAAAATACATTCCACTGGCCGAATTGTATTTTTAATTGATTTATATTTTTAATTTAAGCAGATAGGCCTTGGGCATTATTTGCACGAAACTATTTTCTCAGACAATCTTGTATTATCATGATAAGCAATTATCTCTGTGGTTAAAACATTAAAACACACCACGCTACAGGAAAAGTGTTCAAAAACATTGCATCCACAACAAATATTTCTATTGATTGAATTTGAATATAAAAAATGTTGTAACTTCTCAGTAATGATTTCATGTTTAAGTGTTCTCCATTAATTTGAATGGCATATTTAATCTAAATGTTTATATCAGAAGTAAAACATAGTTTAAATCATTATTCTATTTATTTAAACTGTTATTTGCGTCAGTTTATTTCACTAAACGACCCAACGCGCTCGCTGGCGCGGACATTTAAGAAGGGATGGATATTTGCTTCAAGTGACAGGCTTGGTGAGTGAAATTATATTTGTATTATCTTGTATTTCTTTAGATTTTCTGTCTAAAACTGAACAAAAAGACGCTTAACTCCAGGTCACCATCGGTGTCGCCAAACTGCTCCATCTACAAAACGTTCGTACGCATGGGTCAGAGTTTGCGTGCAGGTGCGCAAATTTTCCCGTCAAGTTTGTTTTTATAAATCACAACTTATGCGTTGGAAGTGGTGTACGCACATTTTCAGCCCCTTTTTGTGCGTACGCCACGTTTATAAATGAGACCCCAGCTCCGTAATACGCAATAGGCTCTATGCACGCGTACTTCCGCGTTTGACGCAAGGCTGCTCTTCCGTTTCCGGTTGGAGAGGTTTGAAGCGGAGAAAAACGTGATTATGTCAGAGTCGACGAATTTTCTAACGATCTTTCTAAAAATCAATGCACGCGTCACCGGATTTACAAATGCACTTCTTGCTTGTTGCACGCACACATATTATGTCGAAATAACGAGATATTATGTTGAAATAACATTATTATTAATAAAACATATTTTAGAATATTTGATTGAATGCTGAATGTTGCGCTTGTTCAATTTAATAAAAAAAAATGTTTATTGTGATCATTAAAATAATTGAATATTAAATATTTAGTGGCCAAGTTTTGCTCATTTATATATGTATTATATAGCAATAGTTTATTCTAAGTTTACTCAAGTGGAAGAATGTGACTAATAAACTTAGGCCTACTAGCACTATGCATTATATTTTGAAAAAGAAGTAATTATCTTAATATCAAAACCTTAAATTTCCTCTGGACTCAATGATAAATACATGTCTGACCGTTGGAACGAACCATAAAAACTAGAAAATCGCATTCATGACGATTTATGGTGATTTTATTTCCGTTAGACCTTTGCCTACATTACGCTGATGCATTATAGAGGAGGGGCTCCCCTGTTCCAAGATGGCGGCTCTATTGACGCATTCGTCCCAATGAACTGCCGTAGCCCAGGCGACATCTAGTGTATATATCTATGGGTTCAGACCCATTCACATGCGGTCTGCGAATCTCCATAGGAAATGAATGGCTTCCGGTCGTTTCAAAGCCGTATCGGAGCAGATTTCAACTGCCAGTGTGAAGGCGGGGTTAGTAACTCGACAGGTGAGCGTGAAGATTGGATGTCGAGGATGGGTAAGTAAACTTTTTTTTCACGAATTCGGCAAACTACCTTATCTTTAACGGTTACTTTACCATCTGCGGTGTAGAACCCAAAATATTTCCAGACACTACTTTGAGTTGGGGTTGTAATTGTCCGCTCAGGCGTTCTGTGCGTTATCTTCCATTTTCAAAACACGGTGGCTGTTGGCTATTATTCGCTTGATTTGGTCATGGGCCTAAAACTACTACTGGATGAGATGGCAAACAATAAAATAAAAAAACAAACGGTCTAATCATAGACTGTAAAAAATGCGCTAGCCTACACATGACACTTTAAAAACCGGATAGTTTATTTATAGTTCGATTACTGATATTTCACATCATGTTCGAATGCATATTCGAATATCTAATAAAAAGTGACAGCCCTAGTGTCAATGTGTCCTGTAACAGGACACCGCGTTCTGCCAGTGTGTTAGCTTCACTTGTGAATGATATTAGTTTTGGGGGAAGTTTCACAGGCCTTTGTTGGGAGAGTGAGTTTGCTGGATTATTGATTAAATATAATGCATAATTTGTTTGTGTCTGATTGGTCCAGACGCTACACATGTTACATGAAGACAATCAGTAACTTCTTTTATATTCCTTTTAACAAATTATTTCCAGCATCATACCTGCGCTATCAGAGCATCAAGAGAAACATGCCTTTTGTCATATAACCACATTCCAAACTTTCACGCACTTTGGATCCCCAATGCAGTGCAAGCAGGAGCTTGCACATTCTAATAGAGATAATAAGTAAGCTACAAGCAGTCGATGTACTTTGTAAAAAAGTTGATGTGCTCGGTTGATATGCTTTGATAGCTAGAGGACTCAGAGTCTACCTTTTGTCCGAAAGGTGTCTTAATAAAAAAATCTATGATAAGTAGTTTTTTTTTCTGTTAAATATAACGAAAAAAAAAAAACTAAAAAAAAACAGCTTGATTATTTTGCAGACTGTGTGGAAGAAAATTAGGTGAGAAAGTGGTAATGTCTTAATGGTTAAAGTCTTAAAGGAGTACTTTAAAATGAAAATTACCCCATGATTTACCCTCAAGCCATGTATAGCCTATGACTTTCTTCTTTCAGACAAATACAATCGGAGTTATATTAAAAAATATCCTGGCTCTTCCAAGTTTTATAATGGCAGTGGACTGCAAGCAACAGATTGAAGCTCAAAAACATGCATCCATCCATCATAAACAAACCCCAAACGGCTCCAGGGGGTTAATAAAGGCCTTCTGAAGCAAAACGATGAGTTTGTGTAAGAAAAATACTAGCTTCCGGCCAAACGAACACACAGATTCCACTTGAGTCTCATATTTACTGCTCATATTTACACTATGATGCACGACGCTACTTCTGACATCATAAGTTTCGTAAGTTGCGCATTAGGGGCAAGTAGACTGCGTATGGACGTTTGGCCGGAAGCTAGAATTTTACTTTGTAATGTGTTAAATATGAATATTTTTCTTACACAAACTCATCACTTTGCTACAGAAGGCCTTTATTAACCCCCCGGAGCCATGTGAAGTTCGTTTATGATGGATACACGTTTTTGAGCTTCAATCTGTTGGTTGCGGTCCACTGCCATTATAAAACTTTGAAGAGCCAGGATATTTTAAAAAATAACTTTTTTTCTTGATTGTATTTGTCTGAAAGAAGAAAGTTATATACATCTAGGATGGCTTTAGGGTGAGTAAATCATGGGGTAATTTTCATTTTAAAGGGAACTAATCCTTTAAGGTTTAAAATCAGTAAAACAAGCAATTTACAGAATGCAACAGTGGCACCAAAAAGTATTTGGAGACTCACTTTTAAATGTTTGAATTTCACTGGTTTTTCCCACAAGAAATTCAATATAATAGCTGTCATCTTGCCCTTGCTGCTTGTCATCAGCTTCAAATGTAAAGAGAACCAGCATGTTCCTGATCTTGTTGTAAATGATTCACTAGTGAACTTTCTCAAAAAAAAAAAAAAAAAAAAAAAAAAAGGTTTGCCTTCAAAATCTTTAGTCAAATTGTAATAAATTAATTTTAAAAAGTTAAATATTTGTAAAATATCACTCAGCTTTTTTAAATTCATGAGATCTGGATACTTTTCTCACTCTGTTACTAAGGGCATGCTTTGCTGCTTAGGAATAGAGATTGTCAACTTTTCAGACCCTGCCTACTGTTTGTTGTTTAAACTCCCCTGTTGTGGCAAAAATTTCTTGAACATCATCATCACTGCGTAAGAGACACTGAATCCAATAGTCTTTTAAAAAGCATTTATTCTTGCAAGAATAGGCCCAGTCAACCACACTGAGGTTACACTGTGGAGGGAGTGAGACGAGGAGAGAAAGAGCCGGGCAGCTTTTATACTGTTTTATCATACCCACTTCAAGGTCTTCTTCCCTAGGGCTTCATGCACAGACAGAAAGGCTCCTTGGCTATTAGTCTTAATCTGTGCCATTAGGCTCCTAAAATCCCCAGACTAGATATCCCCAGACAGATACGATCCTCTGCCCAGCCACTTCTCGAATGTCTTGCTCATGCACTCCAGGTGTATAAACATACATTTAATCACAGAAAGTTCCCCATCCCCATACAGACTATATATTATAAAAAAAAACATATGGCATTTCTTTGCAATGTCTTACTGAAAATCAATGAAATTGATTGAATCAAAATTGAAAATCAAATTTTTCAATTACACCCCTTTCAGGATTAAAGCCTGTGCAAATTCATAAGTGCCTGCAGACTTATAAGACAATCTTCTTAGCTCTTACCAATACTACAAGCTCATATGCTTGTAATTATTGCTGATTATGTATGATAGGATTTTTAGAATGGCTGCTTCTGTGTTGCTCTTGTGTCTTTTCTGCCTGGGATCAGCAGAGGCTGGAAAGTTATTAGTAGTTCCTTCAGATGGCAGCCACTGGACAGGCATGAGGCCTTTGGTGGAGGAGCTTGGCCGTAGAGGAAACCTGGTGGTGGTCGTCATCCCAGAAGCGAGTCTGAGTATGGGTCCAGCACAGCACACCACTACTCTGACATATCCAGTACCCTACACCAAGACCCAGCTGCAAGAGCAGGTGAATGCAGGTGTTTCTACTTTGATAAGTAAAGATTTATCTACAGATCTGGCCAGGTTTCAGAGTTTTATCAACACTATGGATCTGCTTAATTTTCTTATAACCCGGAATGCTGAGGGTTTGCTCTCCAACAAAGCTTTGATGAATAAACTGCAAGATTACAACTTTGATGCTATTCTCACAGATCCATTTGAGCCCACTGGAGCTATAGCTGGTGAATATCTCTCAGTTCCAGCCATTTATATACAAACAAGCCATCCTTGTGGTGCCGATGCTCTTGCCAGTCAGTGTCCAATTCCAGCCTCTTATGTTCCACAACCTTACACTCACTTTACTGACCACATGAATCTTTGGCAAAGAAGTGTGAACCTGGTAAGGACTCTCCTGCAGCCCATGGCTTGCAAACGTATGTTTGCTCGTGCAGATGAGATTGCCTCACGTGTACTGCAGAAAAAAACATTGATGGTGGAGATCTTTGGTTTATGCATTCAGACTTTGTTTTACAATTTCCACATCCGTTGATGCCAAACATGATCGTAGTCGGAGGAATGAGACAAATAAATGTTACATTTTGATTTAATCTGCATTTTTCAGAAATCATTATTTCCAGTAGATTAAAGTGCAGCCTGGTGTTTCCGCAAATCTCTGTCCAGGATAGATCACACCTAAGGTACTAATGTGTTTTGTTTCTGGGATAGTCCTAAAATGGTTCAGGTCATACTTAGATGGGAGAGGTTATTATGTGAGTATAGGAGATCATAAGTCTGAGTGGACATCCATGACATGCGGAGTCCCTCAAGGCTCAATTCTTGCGCCACTCCTGTTCAACCTGTATATGCTCCCAATGAGCGAAATAATAAGAAAGAACCAAATTGCTTACCACAGCTATGCAGACGACACACAGCTCTACTTAGCCCTATCGCCTAACGATTACAGCCCCATTGACTCCCTGTGCCAATGCATCGATGAAGTCAACAGTTGGATGTCAAAACTTTCTTCAGTTAAACAAAGACAAAACTGAAGTCATTGCATTTGGAAACAAAGATGAAGTTCTCAAGGTGAATGCATACCTTCACTCTAGGGGTCAAACAACTAAAAATCAAGTCAGGAATCTTGGTGTGACATAGAGTCAGACCTTATTTTCAGTAGTCATGTCAAAGCAATAACTAAATCAGCATACTATCATCTGAAAAATATTGCAAGAATTAGATGCTTTGTTTCCAGACAAGACTTAGAGAAACTTGTTCATGCTTTCATCACCAGCAGGGTGGATTATTGTAATGGACTCCTCACTGGCCTTCCCAAAAAGACCATAAGACAGTTGCAGCTCATACAGAACGCTGCCGCCAGGATTCTGAGCAGAACCAGAAAATATGAACATATCACACCAGTCCTCAGGTCTTTACACTGGCTCCCAGTTAGATTTAGGATTGATTTTAAAGTATTATTACTGGTATATAAATCATTCAATGGCCTAGGACCTCAATACATTGCAGATATGCTCACTGAATATAAACCCAACAGATCACTCAGATCACTAGGATCATATCAGCTACCAAGGGTTCACTCAAAGCATGGCGAGTCCGCTTTTAGCTATTATGCCAGCCGCAGCTGGAACCAGCTTCCAGAGGAGATCAGACGTGCTCCTACAATAGTCACTTTCAAATCCAGACTCAAAACACTTCTGTTTAGCTATGCATTTAATGAATGAGCACTGTGCCAATGTTCGTCCAACTGTTTGTACTGTACTGTATTTTATTTTTCTAAACTGTTTTAATTATTCTCATTTCTTTTTATAATTTTAATTTCTTCTATGTAAAGCACTTTGAATTGCCATTGTATATGAAATGTGCTATATAAATAAACTTGCCTTGCCTTGCCTTGCCTTGCCTAATGAATGGAGCATGGGGCACATCATTAGACCTTCTGATTTCTGACTATCCCTGACTTAGCATGTTGTACGCTGCAACTATTACAAAAAATTACACCTACGGGTCAGCAGTGAGCGGCCGCTTAGGGTAAAATAGTTGCACTGCTCCCTCTGACTATTTCAGAACTGGCTAGTTTGTGATCGTGAGCGCACATTAGCGGCGTGATGTCTCAAAGCGACACTGGGTCCTTAATGAACGAATATTTGAAATTATGAGATGCTCAGAATAATTAGAGATCTAAATTAATTCATAATCAATATTTATGATTGTTTTCTAATCAGAAACACAATCTAAATTTGATTATCACTTGAAATTGGAGTCAGATTAAGCGTAGAGCTAAAGTAATATTGAAACTAAATTCCAATAAATTAAGTGAACTTAACTGGAGCGCTGAAAAGACATACATGCATTATTCCTTCGCCCAGCGTTGGATTCCGTCATTGGGCCAATGGGTGGTCCTTACAAAGTGGTGACAGGCCCTCCGTGATTCTCCAGATTGCGAGTGTCTTTTCAGCGAAATATTGGGACTTGGAACAAGTAAGAGTTTTGATCTCCTTCTCTTTCTTCAGCCGTTGTGGTAAGTAAATTCTTTTTGCCTTTTTAGAAGTGTCGAGGGAAAATTCAGACGCACCTCATATAGACATATTTGTAGAATGGGTCAGTAATACCCAGTTAGCACGGAGAACGCAAAATCCGGTGGGGCTTGAGAATTAGATCAAATCACAATAGCAGCAGCGTAGATGAGAAATTACATCCCTTGCTTTAACTTCAAATACCTCCTTGTTTGCCCACACAACAAGTGATGAAACCTAAACTGGAATAACATAATCCAAATTTTATTCTGGAGAATTTTAAATTTTATTTATTATTAACAGAGGGTTGAAAACTAAAAACTTAAATTCTGAGGTTAATAATGTCGTTACATTTGATTATTTGCTTTGCCGCACCAACATTGCAACACTGGAAATAATCAAATGGTCATGCTAACTTGTGAAAAAATCTTGTGATTTGATGAGCTAAAAGATAACAGATTTGGCTAGTGTAAATAAACAGCATCATGTGAAGAGATTTCCCCAGCAGACCTGTGTGTCTTAACCCTGGAGAACCCACGGGGTCAAATTTGGCCGCTGTTAATTGCTGCTACCCAAAATAAAAATAAAATAAAAAAATTGTCAAATTTAACTTCAAAAGCCCAGAGTGCCACTTCTGACCCCTGCATAGAGACACCTAGTGGATGAATATTGAACTCACAAGTGCCAGAGTGGTAGTAACATGATGGCTGACCACATGCTGTTTTGTTGAGCTGGAAACCTACCCAAACAAAATCGTCTTCTCAGCAAACCAGCGGATGGTAAAATTGTGTATTTTTTGTTAATCTATTTAGTATTAGCTTGCAGAATGCCTAGAAGTACGTTTTATATTATTTTTGGATAAATTAGTGACTCTGAGCTAGTTCAAAAAACGATGGGCCAAAAATGACCCTCTGGGTGTATAGGTTAAAAAAATGTTGGGTCAAAAATGACCCTTTGGTTCTCTGAGTTACTTTGCTGGAGAATGGTGACAGTCCTGTATTTGGCTAAAGCATTGAAATAATTTCATTTGTATAATATATTTTAATAAGTTACCTCAGTAGTACAGGGCCAGAGACTAATAAAGTAGTATATCTTTTCAGGGAGTTTGGCATATGTGCAAGGACCTCAAAACTAAAATGCACTGTGAAAAATGTGCAGTTCCTCTCTGCATCAACAAAAAAAAAAAGAAATTGTTTCAAAGACTACCACAATGTCTAGTGTGAGTTCCTCTCTCTAGCAGAACAGATTTTTGGATAAGCAAAGTTTTTTTCAGTCGTGATTTTGGCCTTGTGTTCTTGTTTCCATTGGCCACATTTGGAATCCAGGTTTATCATGCAACAAATAAAGTAAAAAAAAAAATAAAAAAAAATAAACATTGTTAAATGTAGCTGTGTGGTTGACTGATTATTTTCCTAAATTTAAAATAGTTTGCATTGACAGTGTTTGTTATTGTGATTCTTTGAAATTATACGCCTAAAGCCCAATGGGTCAAATTTGGCCCTAATCCTAAATTATGGAATAAAGGGTTAAAATTGAAAAAGTGGATATTTTGGTGTTCAGTGAACTTATAGCAGTAATTTAATGCATAGTTCATAATTTTCCAAAGAAGAAAAGGGTTCTTGGGTTCTCCAGGGTTAATGTCACAACACAGCAGACTGTGTGAGTTCAACTGCAATAGCAGTCAGATCTGACCATTATCACTCAGTTTAATTGACCTTTTCTTTGCAAAAACATGATCATGATAATGAGACATGTCTTTGTAAACTAAAACAAATTTTCTTCTAATGGCATAAAATCTTAAATGATCAGAACCATCAGTAACAACTGTCTGTCTAAGGCCATCAAATAAATATTGAGATAGTACCATCTATTTTAATGCAATTTGTGTAAAGGCTCAATATTAAACTGTGTTTTCCTCTCTAGGTCTATTTCCTTACAGGCTGACAACTGACTTTCTTCAGAAACAGATTCCGCAAGGGTCTGGTCTCGCCTGCATCGGGCAGGACACACACAACTTTACATGTAGGAGATGGGATCGGAGAAACTTCAAGGGGCCGCTCACACCTCATAACACTACAGAAGTAGCTCCTGTATGTGGCCTCCCGGTGTAGCACCAGAACTAAATTATGCAACACAGATTATGGTAGGATAGACACCACCCATCTCCTATACACAAACATACACAATACACACCATCACTATGACAATCTTAGAACATCTCTACCTGGCATAGATCATAAGACTATCCAGGCCAAAATTATTCACATGCAAATCTATAATACATCATTCACCTTTACACATATAGGACAAGGGAAATTATTTTAATAATTTATTTTTAGCATTACAGTCTTGTCAACTTCTTGTATGTAAATACTGTGCTGTACATAGAACGTGTGCATGGCTATGGTCACACATCAATTGGTTTAAATTTCACATAAAATCTAACTGAGACCTATTAATCAATGCAACTGGTCTTTGGACAAAATATTTATTATGTCCAGTCGTTAGCGTTGTTGTAGGGGGGAGGGCCCCCTAGTTTCCAACAAATGACTATAATTGACAAATGACAATAAAAAATTATCGAAACAGTTAAATCTAAAATGCAGGCATTTATATTTGTTAACTTTACAATTCCCAGTCAGACCTGCACTATTGAGTGTGATCTAGCCTGTACATCAAATGCACAGAGGATGATTATAAAAGTTAAACCAGAGAATTTATATTGTCTTGGTTACTAACGTAACCTCGGTTCCCTTTCGAGAGGTCTCTCCTATTGCGTAAGTAGCTTATGCTATGGGAACCCCCTTCGAAAACGCTGTACGTGCTTAACTTCGCTCTAATATTAGCCTGAGGCAAGATGCCTGAAGCCTTTAAGAATAAAGTATGAACCCAATAAGACGGTCAGTTATGGGCTTCATAAGGGAAAAAAGAGGAGTGGGCCTAATGAGGGCCAAACCTTAATAAATGATATATAATGTATAATATATATATGAACTATAGTTTGTGTAAAACAGGACCGGATAATATCGGGCCCATGTTTTATGGGGGACCTCTTGTGGAATGAGCTCTGATGCCTAAGGCCCTTAGACTCATAAACCAGCGGTATAGCGTCAACTATCCAGCGCGATAATCTCTGCTTTGAGACGGCGAGACCTTTGGTGCGGCCGCCAAAGCACACAAAAAGCTGTTCTGACTGTCTGAACGAGGCAGACTGCTCTACACTCTGAGGGCCCTGACGGGACAGAGTAAATTTGGGTCTCTTCCGTCCTCTAGTGAGGAAAGAGCTGCTAGGGAAATAACCTGTGCTCTGAGGGGAGTGGGGAGCACTTTAGGAATATAACCATGCCTTGGCTTAAGGACGGCTCTTGCAGTCGTTAGGTCCAAACTCAAGACAGGACACGCTCGAAGACAGCGCGTGTTAATCGCCCACTCTTTTAACGGAGACGAGCGCCAGTAAAAGAGCGGTTTTGAGCGAGAGATGCTTCAGGTCGGCAGACTGAAGTGGCTCAAACGGGGCGCCCTTTAGTGCTTCCAGGACCGTGGAGAGGTCCCAGATAGGCGCAGAGGGTTTAGCCTCCTTGCCCCTTTAAGGAAGCGGACAATGAGGGAGTTTCTTCCTAATGATTGTCCGGCCACAGGAGCGTGCAATGCTGTTATGAACGCCACATATACTTTGAGCGTGGAGGGGGTGCGACCCGCGTCCAAAAGCTCTTGTAAAAAGGCGAGTACACTCGGTATCTTGCAAGAGTGGGGGTTCAGGCTCCTAGCAGTGCACCAGCCAGAGGACACCCTCCATTTCTGAGCGTAGAGGCGCCTGGTTGAGGGTGCTCTTGCTTCAGTGATGGTTTTCAACACCCTATCTGGGAGGCACCCAGAAAACCCATTGAGGGGCCATACGTGAAGTCGATGCTAGATCCTCCCGTTCGCCTGTGTGAGGAGATCTCTGCTCACAGGGAACCGGCCATGGGGCTGATTTCAACAGTTGTGTCAATTCGGAGAACCAGATCTGGGTCTTCCAGAGAGGGGCTATAAGAAGCACTGCACATTTGCTTTCCCTGATCCGTTTGATGACCTGAGGTAGCATCGTGACCGGGGGAAAAGCATACAGCGGACGATTCGGCCATTCTTGGGCAAGTGCGTCCGTGTTCTTTGAGAAAAATAATCGGCAATGAGCGTTGTCTTCAGAGGCGAAGAGGTCGACCTCTGCCTCGCCGAAGATACCGTCAGAGGGTGGAGAGACCATTCCCCTGGGGAAACATTGTCTCTGGATAACATATCCGCACCCTGGTTCAGAATGCCTGGCACATGCGCTGCCCTCAGCGAGCGCAGGTTGTGCTGAGCCCATAGAATGAGACTCTTGGCCATGGCGTGCAAGGTGTTTGACCTGAGGCCGCCCTGGCGATTTATGTAAGACACCACTGCCATGTTGTCCGTGCGGACCAGGACATGGTCGCCTTTTTGATATGGGAGAAAGGCTCTGAGTGATAAAGTGACTGCTCTCATCTCCAGACAGTTTATGTGTAAGCGCTTCTCTGGGCTTGACCAAAGGCCAGAAACGGGCTCTTTAGCCAGCGTAGGAGAGGGCGCATGTGCAGTAATGCGAGCTGGAGCACCGCTGATGCTGAGGCCATGAGACCCAACGTCCTCTGGAATCTTTTGAGGGGGGCCGCGGACGCCCGCTCTGAAAGATGCCACTAGGCGCCGAATAGAGAACGCACGCTCCGAAGAAAGGCGCGCTTTCATAGAGTCTATTACTATACCCAGAAAGGAGATATTCTGGCTGGGAGATAGTGTGCTCTTGGAAAAGTTGGCCATTTAGACCCAGGCATTCTAGATGGCTGAGGATCCAAGATCTGTGAGTTATTAACTGTGCTTCTGATTGTGCTATAATAACCAATCATTGAGGTAGTTCAGTATTCGCACTCCCCGCTGTCTCAGGGGTGCTGCATCCATACACTTTGTGAAAGTACGGGGAGCCAACGATGGGCCGAACGGTAGTACTGTGTACTGGTAAGCCTGTCCCTCGAAAGCGAATCTCATAAATGGCCTGTGATTAAGCGATATTTGGATATGAAAATAAGCATCTTTCAGATCCACTAAGAAAAAACAATCTTCCGGGCGAATTTGCGCGAGGATATGTTTGGTCGTCAGCATTCTGAACGGGTGTCTGAGTTCAAGTGTCTGAGATCTAGGATGGGTCGGAGACCGCCATCCTTTTTTCGGGACGAGGAAATAGCGACTGTAGAAACCCAACTCGCTTTGTTAGGGGGAAACTGTTTCGACAGCACCCTTTCTCCAGCAGTTTGAGCACCTCGGTGCGGAGAACTTGTGAAACGTCTTTTCTCACTCTCGTCTCAACCACGGCTGAAAAGCGCGGCGGTCTGCGAGCAAACTGTAGCGAGTAGCCTTGTTTTATTATGTTCAACACCCATTTTGATATGTCGGGGATAGCTTCCCAGGCTTTGGCCCGTACAGCTAGGGGTTGAATAAAGGCTGGGGACGGGCCGCTGTGAGATAGGAACCCAGCCGTAAGACCCTCTTGACCTATTGATGCCGTGTGTACAGCGCTCATAAGCGGGGGCGCGCGCTGCACAGCGGGCGTACCCATAGTCACATTTCCAGCATGAGCTAGAGGGAAAACTGATGCGGGAACAGTTTTTATGTGTAGAGGTGCACACTGAAGAGTGGGCACACAATCTACGTTTATTGTCTCTCCCGCGCTGGTTCGGGGGAGAGTGAGCGTCGAGTTGACAGTGTTTGTGTGTAGGGGTGTGTGTTGTAAAGCAGGCACGCTCACTACTTTTATTAAACTTCCCGCGTGAGCTGGGGAAATATTTATGGCTGTGGGAACAGTGCTTGTGTGCAGGGGTGCGTACATGACAGTAGGCACGCACGCTACATTTATGAAACTTCCAGCGTGAGCTGTGGAAAAGTTTGAAACTGTGGGAACAGTGCTTGTGTGTAGGGGTGCGTACTTTGTAGTTGACACGTAACCTACATATGACACAGACAAAAAAGAGCTCCTTTTTGTGCTTTATTTGCGTCACCGTAAAACCGGCGTCTGTTTGCAGGTGAGCGTGTTTTGTAACAGGCCCATTGACTGCAACATCGACATTTCCAGCCACCTGAGAAGAGTAATGGGGAATGTGGAACATCTTATATTTGCAGGGGAGCATATATTGCTGGGATTTCATGGGAGGCGGGGTCAAAGTTGAGCCCGACCAACCTCGTCTTCGGACGCTGCCAAAGAGAGTGAGTCACGCGGGGGTGGGGCCGGCGTGAGCTCGTTCACTTTGGTGAAAAGATTAAGCGCAGCCGAGATTCGAACTCGGGTCTCTGGCGCGAAAGTCTCAGATTCCACCACTGAGCCACAAAAAGTGAGCCACACGGGGGCAGGGCCAGCAGGGAGGGCGTGAGGAGCAGGTTCGCTTTCTGTACGTAAGAAAGCTGGCCGCGAGCTCAGAGAAGAGAGCAGCATAATTTTTATCTGCCGCCAGAGCCGGGAATCGAACACAGGTCTCTGGCGTGAAAACCTTAGACCTTGCCACTGAACCACAGGGGGAAATGACAAAAGCTATCAGTTAGTGTGAGCAGATAAGAGAGCGTCATCATGTTTTGCATGCATTTGAAACAACGCCTCGCTGGAAATTTCTCTTTTAGAAATGTGTCGTGAACACAGCAAAGAAAGGATACGGCGCGCCGGATGGCTCAGCAGAAAGCGTAAGCTACTTATGCAATAGGAGAGACCTCTTGAAAGGGAACTCTGTTTCTATACATTTCATTCTCTAATTGAACGTATTAAAACCTTAGGTTTCATTAATGATTTGCACTTAAAACAACTAATGTAGGCAATTTTATAATTATGAAATTGTGTATTTCCATGTTTAATTATGTGATATACTCTAATTATGTATACCGCTAGTAAATATACTAGTTATGGTGACTTTCTGCTACCCTTCCTTGATTCATCCAGACAAAGTCTAAATTCCACTACCAGATCACTGTGGTAGTGAAGAATTTGGTGATCAAATGAGACCTGCTCACTAAATATATGATTCTGAAAAAGACTCCTTATTTACCACTCGCACTTTTGACTTTTGAGTTTCACACTTTTGAGTACATCATGTCTTGTTATTTTGTGTTCTTGTGTTTATCCAATAACTTTTTTCTCATCTTACAATAACCACAAATACATCAGTGTTCAATTATTGCATGGTCATTCAGAAGTTGTTCAGGTGTCTCACACGCAATGGAGCGTCATCAGTAAATGATTCCTTCAACAATGGAGTTCTGACCTGCCCAGCAAGCCAAACTTTTTGCTTGAAGGTGACCGAGGACTTCTCAAAGGGTCAGTTAAAACATCCTAGGGAGGACGCAGATGTTTCTGCAAAGCGTTATAATGACACTTTCCACTGACACTTTCTGATCATGCTGACCAACGCAAACAGACTTGATACAACGAGTCATTCTACAGACTGAATACCACCGCAACCAAGTGCAGGTGGAAGCAAACCCGGCCAAGAGGGTCATGTGACACCCTATCCAGCTGCTGCAGCATCCACACATTCTGCCATGCTTTCATTTTAATGTTCAACCTGTCTTAATGCTGTTATTTCAGGTGACGACTGGATTCCTGCACCAATCGACTAACGCTGCAAATTACAGGGGTCAGCCCTATGAACACTCAGAAAATAACACTGAAAATGTGGAAACAGGAAAATGTCCAAAAATGTTCCATTAGGCCAATCTAAATCTGTCCCAATGGGCCAGGGGCTGTAACTGTAAGGACTGATTTTCCTGCTAAGTCAAGACTCACCCTGCAATAAAGCCATAAAATGCACCCTGGACAGAAGATAGCAAAGACAGAGCACAGGACATTGTCCTGCCCAAACTTATCTCCTTCAACTCATCCCCCTCTCCCTCCTCAAGTCACTGAAAGTTCACTAAGAATGTCTATACAGTATATCACATATGATGTATCTTGTGAATCTATTGTTTTTCCTTTTCATGTTTGGTATCATTTTAAGTGTCTCAGTGTGATTGGTAAAATGGTCTAAATTTCATTGCATTGGTTTAATGAGAAATATTGAGAACTTAGGAGAATCCTGTTCTCCTCTCTGGGTGATGTCTCTTCAAGATATCTCTCGAAACCAGGTGCTACCCCCTGGGGTACAAGAATTGACACAAACAACTCTAAACAATATTTGTATAACCCTTTTGTTCTGGTCTGGGTATTTAAGGGTAGGTGACAGAGCAGTCTTTGGGACCCTTTACCAGAATCATCCCCCATACACAGTGGTTTCAGTGTTTTCCTGTTGGAAGGCACTGACACACCACTGTATGTCTTTGTCAGGAATGCATTGCTTACTTTTAGAGTCATCTTTGAGTATTTGATGTCATGTATTTATTATTTTTGAATTGGCTTTTAATCACTTGTATAATTGGCATGATACATTTTACCTGACAAATAAATGTTACATTTTGATTTATTCTGCATTTTTCAGAAATCATTATTTCCAGTAGATTAAAGTGCAGCCTGGTGTTTCCGCAAATCTCTGTCCAGGATAGATCACACCTAAGGCACTAATGAATGGAGCATGGGGCACATCATTAGACTTTCTGATTTCTGACTATCCCTGACTTAGCATGTTGAACGCTGCAACTATTACAAAAAAATAACACCTATGGGTCAGCAGTGAGCGGCCGCTTAGGGTAAAATAGTTGCACTGCTCCCTCTGGCTAGTTTGTGATCGTGAGCGCACATTCGCATCGTGACGTCTCAAAGCGACACTGGGTCCTTAATGAACGAATATTTGAAATTATGAGATGCTGATAATAATCAGAGATCTAAATTAATTCATAATCAATGTTTGTTTATTTTCTAATCAGAAACACAATCTAAATTTGATTATCACTCGAAATTAGAGTCAGATTAAGCGTAGAGCTAAAGTAATATTGAAACTAAATTCCAATAAATTAAGTGAACTTAACTGGAGCGCTGAAAAGACATACATGCATTATTCCTTCGGCCACCATTGGATTCCGTCATTGGGTCAATGGGTGGTCCTTACAAAAGAAAACAAAAGTTCTAAAACATGTTTGACACTTTCTGGAATTTTATCTTTTTACAAAACTCTACGAACTAGTTCTTAGAGATTCTGTGTCAGGTTCTCCAGTTTCTGTGTCCAGGGGCAAAGTGCAAAACCTCCCCAGCGCCCACACACCTCCTCCTCCACTCCGTTCAGCACAATGTGCTCAATGAATTAATGTATCAACAGAAATATATTTAGATTTTCTCGCTCTAGATGTTTTTATTATTTTTATTACATTTTATTATTTATCTTTTTTGACAAATCCTTAATTTCAGTTGTTAACTGGCTAGTGTAATTTTTTACAGTAATTCCAGTAGCAGTGTGCAATCTCACTCTAAACTGATGCAGTTGCCTTGCAGTTCCTACAGAGGGAAGTCTCACTGTTGGAAACTGTGAGGCATGCATGGTTTTGGACTGTTAGTTTTTGTATAAGCCAATCATGCCATACATGATCACAATTGCAAGCTTATCTGGTCAACAAGGCTTCTATCCCTATAAACACACATGCAGATAAAAGGCCAGTATTTGAAGACAGGCTGTGTTTGATTTTTATCTTCAAGCTCATTATTCACTATTTAAAAAAATAAATGTTTAAAAGGGCACAACTAGAATTAGTAATTAACTTTAATTATACATTGTTTCACAGATTTTAGTGTCTGTTTCAATGTAGCATTTTAAAGTGTCTTGGTTTTTGGTTAGTGCTTGTTTAATAGGTTATAGATTAGTGATAAATAGATATAACAGTATCCTGTAATATTTTGATTTCTGTTCAAATGTGAGGTAAAATTGCAAATACAAATTTTAACACGTCCTCATCCATTTTTAAATCTTTAGTTACTCTACCAGCATCCAGTATGTTATGTTGCACCTTATGACATTTCATGCTGCCATGAGTTTTGCATTTGACAAAAATCATTTATATAAAAGTAGTTTTCCTCACCCCCAATACCCCCCCCCCCTATTTTTTTTTTTTTTTACTTTCACCCTGATTGGTTGCTTCACCACCTTATTTAGATAAAGTCCCACCCAGCTGCAATAATCTCCACCTCTGCTTGCATAAAACAGACTTATTGTGAGATATTGGAGTAGTTTAAGCTGCACCTAACCTGGTTGTTTCTCGTCTACCTCTCATCCAGCTGGCAAAACCCACAGTGAGAGATTTTATTATACCACTGATAAAATGGCTGGCGTGTGGTTGCTCCTGGTTCTGTTCCTCTTGGGTTCAGCTGAAGCTGGGAAACTGTTGGTTATTCCATCAGATGGCAGTCACTGGTTAGGAATGAAGCCTATTGTGGAGGAGCTGGGGAGGAGAGGAAACCAGGTGGTGGTCGTCATTCCAGAGGCGAGTCTAAGTATGGGTCCTTCACAGAATACCACCACTCTGACATATCCAGTGAACTACACCAAGGCTGAATTAGAAGCAGGCTTAGCAGATACAATAAACACACTTCTGAGTATTGATATCTCTACAGACCTGGCCAAGTTCCAGGTGTTCATTATTTCACTGGATCTTCTTCAAAGCGTCATAGTGAGGAACGCAGAGGGTCTGCTCTTCAACAAGGACTTGATGAATGAACTGAAAGACTACAACTTTGATGCTATTCTCACAGATCCATTTGAGCCCACTGGAGCTATAGCTGGTGAATATCTCTCCATTCCAACTATTTATATGCAAATAAACCATCCTTGTGGTGTTGATGCTCTTGCCAGTCAATGTCCAATTCCAGCCTCTTATGTTCCACAACGTTACACTCAATTTACTGACCACATGAATCTTTGGCAAAGAAGTGTGAACCTGGTAAGGACTCTCCTGCAGTCCATGGCTTGCAGACATTTGTTTACTCGTGCAGATGAGATCGCCTCACGTGTACTGCAGAGAAAAGCATCGATAGTTGAGATCATGAGCCGTGCAGCTCTCTGGTTTATGCGGTTTGACTTTGCCTTGGAATACCCACGACCGTTGATGCCTAACATGGTCATGATTGGAGGAATGGCAACTAAGAGGCCAAAACCATTGTCACAAGTAAGCTCCCATAATTACATTTGCATGCAATTGCATGTAGCCTACATGTGCACTAACAGTATCGTTGCTTACTTTAACAAGTGTGCTAACAATATTCACAAAATAAAAAAGGACAAAGAAGTCAGGTCAGCAAGGTTCCAGAGTCTTTTATAGTTTTCTCTCATAAACAAAATAAACAACGAAACGAAAGTAGCGATTCTGTGTCTTCAACATAAGGTTTTTAAAAACCCGAATATGATCCCTGGGGTACCCCTTTTCTAACCCGAATATTTGGTCATGTAAACGTGTATCGGCATATCCCCGTCAAAAGGAACATTGATTTGTGTTCTGCGCATGTTCTATTTGCAAGGAATCTTGGTCTTTGAGTAGAGACGGCGCATACAAAAACCCGCGTGCAGTATACTGGAAGTAAACAAGAAGTAGAGGTAAACATGGCGAGACGCAGCACAGCACCACACTTTTGGAGTGAGGAGGAAAGCGCAAACAAAGGCGATCGCTATCTGCCCCGAACTATTCATTATCCGCGTGCTGCTGTTGTTGTTGTTGTTGTCTTTGGATACAGGAAGAAGAATCGTAACTTACGCATATTGCGTCTTAAGGTTGTCCGTACGTCCAGACGCTAAACGTCGGCGTTTACATCGGGATATTGCCTATTGATTCCAAATTTCATGTATACAGGAGTAACTCTCTCTGCTCACGCATGTTAACGGGTTATTCCGAATGTTTCAGAAACCCAAATAGTGACCTTAAAGCTATGGTCTACGATTTCAAAGATTGTTCATTATTAATAACCTCGTTTAGATGCTGGTTATGGTTCTACAGTACAATCCTAACAATATGAAGAGAAAAAAGAATGAAAAAAATCCATTCACTCTATTGGGTGTACACCCGCAGAGAAGTTGACCAATGTAAGCCGTCCGGCCGGACAGCTTACATTGGTCAACTGCTCTCATCCAATCCCCCGCTCTGCTTGAAACTCCACGTGGCGCTCGCGTCTCCACCTCAACGCACCCCACCCCGCCCCCCTCCTGCAACATGAAATTTCGCGTGCAAGCAGCTGACAGTCTATGGTAGCTAGCAGAGTAGCATCAGCTCAGCAATGGAGAAAAAAACAAACCGAAAGCAGCAAGCGGCCCCTGCTTGCCCCCACAGTCACGGCTGACTTTTTGTTGAGCAGGCTCCCAGCTGGCTGTAGGTAGCGGCAGCGCGCAGTGATATGACGGGGAAGAAAATAGTGCCAAGCCATTACGAGGTCTGACCTCTCCATAGACAGCGGTTTTGTGACGCAAATATATCACTCTTTTGAACACATATTGATTTGAGAAGAAAAAAGCTTTATTGCCGTGACCCCAGCAAACTTGCCGGACTAATTTCATCTTGACCAAAACTGGACCGGAGCTCGGCTCACAGGACGCTGTCGGGGGTAAGTCATGGTCAATGCACCACACTGCTTATGGGGAAGCTATAGAGATTCATGTCTAAAATCCTGAACTATCCCTTTAAATGGTTGTAATTCAAGAATGCTTTGGAATATAGACATATGGTTGGTCTTGTTTTTATGAAAACATTTGCCAGATTATTGTAGTGAAATAAAATTGTTATATAAGTGAAATAAATTATGAAAGTGAAACAGAAAAAAAGTTATATAAGTTTGAGTTTATGAAAATATAGAATGAAAAATTATTTATATTTTATATAAAATATATATATTATAAAATATATTTTACTCTAAAACTGCTAGAAAATTAAAGCCAAAAATCTAAACAAGTTGTGTTCCAAATTTTAGGTTGATATCTCAAAAAATGAGCTTTCAGTAAGATTTTATTTGGGCGCAGTACCAAACTTTTTCACTAGATGGACAGCCAGCTTCCTTACTGACCATATAAGGGCGTCTCCATTTTCATATATGTTTTGAGTGATCTGAACCATGTCTTTCCATAATTTCATACAATTTATTAAGTATACATCCTATTCAGAAATAGTATGGGTGTTTTGGCAGTATTTGATTTGATTTCAACCTCTAATAAACATAAAAAGAGCACATATGTGCGTTATAGCTCGCTGCCGCATCACAAATCGAGAATCCATAATATTTTTCTTTATATTCTAAACATTTTCAGACCTTTTTTTCTCATAACATTTAATTAGTGTTATCTTTTAAACTCTTGGCATGAAAACAAACTGAGGTTTCTACCAATCTTTCATGATTTTTCATGTTTATTTCTATTTCAAAATAAAGGCCTAAACACGCCTAATGAATTTATTCTTGTTGCAAATTGATAAATTACTGCTTTTATGTAATTTATTTTAAAAAACAGTCATCAAATATGAAAACTAGAGATTGTAAGCTTTCAAATGATATATAGTTTGTCAATATTACTTTAGGTTTTTAATAAGATATTAATGTTCTAAATATATATGGGCAAACATCCCAGGTGGGACGGTGACAGTTAAAGGGATAACGTAATATAGTCCCAATGTCCTCAAACGAGTGCTTCACATTTACTGATGTTCTAGAGTGCTACTATTACTAAAATATGTCAAATTTTAATCCCCATATGATGATAGAGACAGTATTGTACATAAATACATTTGTTTCATTCATATAATTTGAATAGATTTTTTACCTGGGTCATTTTTCTTTCGGGAACTGGTGTAGAAGTTTTAGGGTTAGGGTTAGGGTCATTTTCTTCTCACTCACTGACATTGGTGTAATGTTTTGATATCACCACAAGATGGTGTGGGCAGTGTCCCTAAATGCGGCCAACATGTCTAAGATTTACAAATTTGACTATCATTGTGTCAAGAGGCAAAAATGCAATGTCCTTATATGAGGACGCAGGGTCTCAGACTGAGCATCATGTTTAATATATTGTAAGCTATAGCTTTCACATTGGTTGGAGATATAGGCAAGGCAAGGCAAGTTTATTTATATAGCACATTTCATACACAATGGTAATTCAAAGTGCTTTACACAATGCTCATTCAGTAAATGCATAGCTAAACAGATATATATAAATAGATAGTTTTTAATGGTCATTTATAGGCTTTTTTTTTTAATTTATTTTTTTATGAAACCACACATATAGGGAGAGGCTGGGTATGGTTGTAACATCACCACCAATTCTACCAATCAGGGATAAGATAGGATTCATAATCCTTTAGTTATTTAACCACTTCCTCCCAGATCCCATATTAATGGTTGTCAAAATAGACACATGCAGATTTTATGAAGACAAAAATAGATTTTTTGGTAAGAATGTAATTTTATTTACCAAAACTATATTTTGTTTAGTACTTCAAATGTTGCAGATATAATCATATAAATTAAATTAGATTAAATTGTATAGTTTCTCAGACAAAATGTGATGATTTTAACCTGCTAATACAGCTTAACAACAGCTGACAGATGTGGGGTGGTTTGTAACATTTTTAAAACGTGTTATAACCATCCTCTTATATACAACTGAGCACAGTTTATTTTTGATAACACAGAATGAATAGACAGTGGAAAAGACAGATATATGTGTGCCGGCCAGTGTTTTTATTTTATTTTATTTGAGTAATAAATGTAAGTGTGAGTAAATTGTTCCCTATGCAGTTTATGGGCCGACCTGCACTCCAGGGTTAACAACATTGAATTTTCACCATTGTGACTCTGTTTGAGAATATTCACACATAGACACACAATCTCACACACACATTAGCACTGTTTTGTTGTGGGAAATGTGAAAAGGGTCCATTATCTGCAGCCTTGTTCCCACAGCGGAATCAGAGCAGTTTTGTCATCCGAAATGACACTCTAGGTTTAAAATAAATAAAAATGACCACATTCTTTTATATTTCATATAGACAAGAACAGCAAACCAATGTTATATCAAACTGATTAGAACATTAATAGCTGAATTCATTAGGGCTTACAGTATTCATAAACATTTGATATTGATGGCATTTAGGCACTGGATTTGAATTCAGTGTAGCCTATAATAAGATTTGTGTGACAGAATAACCAGAGAGAAAGAGAGACATTATTTGATGTAAGTAGGGTGTGTGGATGCATTCTAATCTATACTGTATGCAAGTATCTCTTTCAGTATACATGACAACCTTTAAAAGTACATTTTAAGTACATTTTAAGTGACCTACTAAAGCCACTTTTTCCACCTGCATCATGAAAGTGCTTTGTGAGATTGACTCTTGTATATATTTTAACAGTATGTTGGATCATGTTAGATTTACTCGTGTTCTGAATTGCTCTGAAACCAGTGCAGGATTTTAGATTTAGATGTGTTTATCTTTAGACCTTTTGTCAGTTCTATAAATTCATTAGAATTTTAATCAAACACACTCATTTGTTTAAGATTAAGTTGCAAACCGGTCATTGTGTGTAAAAACATGTGCTCTGTAATCTTTCTCTCATTCAGAGTTTGCTTTTTGACCACTTAAGCCCCTCTTGCCACCGCACCTTGTAGGTGAGAGTTCATGTGTTTGCGTGACTGCCTTGTGTTCCTGTGTGTTTAGAGAGTTTGCGTGATATGTGGGGCAATCCTGGACAGACCATAGTGACTTGCAGAATTGTTTTGAACATTTTGTCAAGAGGTAAAGATATAACCAGTAACTTTAACCTCTAATAAACTCTGAATGAACCAGAAAAAAATCTTAAATTCTTGAATGATTTCTGGATTTATAAACAATTGTGAAGGGGAAAAAACTTCAGTGATTACAAATTACTATCAGTGACCTTACCTTAATTTTTTGTCTGATCAATTAAAAAATGTAATGACTTGAATACACCTGTTTTATGATTGTAATGTTTAAAACATTTTAATCCCTTTTTAAAAATTAATTTAGATATTTTTAGGCATAAAGTAAAAAATTGTCAGAATGATACAACTGTTTTCTAAAAAATAAAAGAATTAAATTCTTAAAAATGAATCAAGTAGTTTGGCTTAATATTTCTGTAATAGTTTTGAGAAAATAAATACACATGCAGAAACAGGGATTTGCACCACATGAACCAAACTAACTTTGCCTTATCATAAAAAGGTCAAATTATCTGATATTTTAAGATACTTTTTTGACATTTTTCTGCAGGGGTCATCTTTATGATATAATTTCTTGTTTTATGTTTTTATTTCTGCATGTATATATATATATATATATATATATATATATATATATATATATATATATATATATATATATATATATATATATATATATATATATATTGTCTCAGAACTATTAAACAATATTGACCCAAACTACGGTACTTCATAATACATTTTTAAAGGGCACCTATTATGACTCTTTTCACAAGATGTAAAATAAGTCTCTGATGTCCCCAGAGTATGTATGTGAAGTTTTAGCTCAAATACCCAACAGATCATTTTTTACAGCATGTTTAAATTGTCATTTTTGGGGGCTCAGAAAAACGTGCTGTTTTAGTGTGTATCCCTTGTAACAACAATGACTTATGTTAGGGAATTAATTAGCTCAAATTAGCCTTAATGTGAATATGCATACGTTGCTTACATGAATTAAAGAATTACCAAATAGGGAATTGGTCAAAACCTCGGCTTATATCAGCGGTTACACAATTACTTGTAGTACTCCCTGATATAGACGGGTAGAATATGTTCAATTTGGGGAAATTGTAGGTATAAGTTGAAGAATGTTCATTTATTGTACGAACTGTATGTCCAGCACACAAAAGGTACAATATCTGAACGGAAATCTCACGTCTTTAACACTGATAGACAATTTCTTTTCTGTGGCCACAAGAAAATAACTTATCTTAGTGTTTTGGACCATTTGAGATTTCTTTCAATAGCAAAATTTATCGTAGAGCGTTAAGAGGTAAAGATCTGCACTACTCAGGGACTCAGTATTGAAACAAACAGGCAAACTTAATTCAAATGATTTAACAAAGTTTATTCAAACGAGCTACTGGTTACATATACTAATTTTAAATCACACAGGAGTAAATATGCATAAACAAAACAATATACGATCGCAAATAAGGAATATAACAAAATAAACGTAAGATCAAAGGTTAGAGCAGGGGAAGAAAAAGGGAGAATATAAGAGAGAGAGAGAGAGAGAGAGAGAGAATTTTAAGAATGGGTTTTGTGTGTGTACACTGAGAGCGTGGTAAGGAGAGGTGTGTGTGTGTGTGTGTGTAGGAGCACGCTTTTAGCAGCACGTGGCCGTGTGTTGCTGTCTAGGACCACGTGAATAGGTGGTCGTGTATGTGTGTATGTGCAGATGTGTGCGTCAAAGAGTGTGTAAGTGTGAGTAAAGAGAAATTAGAGATAGGTAGAACAGTTCAGTCATTCACACGAAACCCCAATAGACACCGTAATGTTAGACACTTTAAACAGCACTTCAGATTGTAAATTTAAAATCTACGTTACTCGGGGTGAAGCTCGGCCTTTGTGTGTCCGTGCGTCGAGTCGGAGTAGACAAAGCGTCTGGTCACGTGGTCACCGAAACAGAGGTCACAGCGTCTGGTTGCTATGGCGACTGGAAACGAGCGAAAACTTAGCAAGATGACTTTAGCTTTAAGTTGATTTCGTTGGTTGGTTGAAGGAGACTATCAACTGAAGTAAAAGTAGTTTCAAGAAAATAAAACTTGGAAGAAAAATGAAAATAAACGCGAACGAAGCTTCCAAGGATGGAAGAAGGCGTGTCGTTTCTCTCTCTCTGGCGATGTGCCCTGAGATCAGAGAAGCGCGGCATTTTGAAGGGGTTAAGCCCAGCCTCTTTAGGTGCATGACCCAATCGCCTGGAAGGGCGATTGTGACTACCTCCTGACGTTTTGCGGAGGCTCACGCCCCTTCTTAATAGTTATGGAGAAGCTAAACTTGTTCCTATCGTTAATAACACTGGATTTAATAAAATAACGCGTCTTCGGAGATTTTGGGTTAAAGATTCCACACCGTTGGGATTTATGGAGCACAATGATACCACGAATGGTATCTTTATGACATAGTCACCCGCGGATACATGATTTTTCGCGATTATAGTCACATCAAATGGATTACAAATCAATAAACTATATAGGCATAATATTTGGGACAAGGGATCATGCATACATCAAGAGAATACATTTTAAACATTTCACAAGATGATTTTGATTCACACGTGGTAGGATCTGTGTGTGTTTCCTTGTGTGTGTGTGCTGGAAGAGTCACTGAAGGTTCATCCTGCTGCGTTGAACTTTTGTCCCCGAGCACGGGATGAGAGTCTATGTGTGTGCGTGTTACTAGTTTTGATTAGATTAGCGGTCGAACAGAGTCTGGTTGTTTTCTTACGTGTTGACTGAGTGTCTAAATGTAAATGAATGTCAGAGAGAGGATCCTTGGGGTTCTCTCGAGATTGCTCTTATTGGTCAGCGGATGTTCGCCAAGCCATAATTCCGAGGTCAGCAGTAAGGAATCTCTGTTTTCAGATTAGGCAGTTAATGATTTGCGCCATTTATCGGCGCCGTTGGGTCTGGTGTCCAGGAAGGCAGAATCTTGAGGCAATAGAGGTGTTTGTGGATTAGGACACCAGTGATTTAATTAGGTCTCAGAGCAGAAGACAGGCTAATTTCAGTACATTAACATATAGAGAGATAGAGCTGGTGATCTGACCATCTGCTGTGTTTTACATTCCCCCCTTGATGAGTTGACGGGCGTGTATAGGCTTAGGCGACTCATCACGGTAGCAATGGTCAGATGGCAGGTCAGGGAGATGAGGCGGCTAGAAAGGGGTTGTTAAGGTTGCAGGTTGAGTTCGATGAGGTCCTCAGCATTCTCTGGTGAGACGTCGTCCTTCCGAGGGTTTCTCCTGAAGCCTACGGAGACTGCCTCTGTGAGCTTGGTTGTAGAGGTTCGGATTGCGTTGACTCTTCGGTACAGGACATAGGCCAAGCCCAAGGTGAGGGTGTGTCCGATGATGGTGGAAACACATAGTGCAGTATCAGCTGCGGTCCAAGCTTGAATGACAGGTGAAGTATTCAGGATGGGCAATCGAGACAAGGCTTGAAGGGCTGAGTCCAAGGGAGCTATGTCGACGATTTGTGACCCCCCTTCTGCAATTAGCTTTTCAAGTTCTGGGTCCAGAGTGAAGTTCTGATTCCTAAAGAAGGAGGGAATTTCTAGCTCGGCTTGGTACTCTTCGCTTGGCAGGTGATACAAGGCCAGGTCATCCAGGTGGAGGATGGCTCCTCGTGGGACTTGAATCCACATGCTTTGGTTGAGTAGATTGACGCGGGTCGCAGTGTCGTGTTGGTCGTAGGTCAGCGTTGCTGACCGCACTGGAGTGTTCACGAGCCATCGATTTCCTACGATCTCGGCTTGTGTCTCGGTGACTTGGCCGCGAGGCTTAGCATCAGCTGGACAGCGTGCGTCGTTAGCTAGTTGTTGCAGGCCGCAGATTCCATCTGTGTTGTCCCTGAGGAAAGGCTTGCTCGGGCAGAGGTAGTGGATATCTTTGGTGAGAGTGCACATGTGCAAATTAGGGGCGAGATACAGTTGTGGGTCGCTGTCGTGGTAAGCTACCACTTCTGGAGTCCGTACCCTAAATTGAGTGTTTTGCTGCCAGAATCCCAGGTTGACCACGTCTTTAAGTCTGTAGATTCGGCTTGATTCTATGATGGGCAGATTGAGGAGGAAACCGATCTCTAGCTGTGTCGGGTCAATGTAAAGTGGAATGACGCTACCCAAGGAGTAGGCCAGGTGGATCTGTATCGGATCAGTGGGAGTCGTGACGGCGGAAGCCAGCACGTCTTGTACCAAGCTTAGGGGTATCAGGTACGGTGGAATTCTACCCATGGCTAAGCTGTCCAGGGATGAGCTCACTTCTCTGAGCATGTCGGTCATTAATGCGGTGACTAACTGTGTTTGGGCAAAGTCATTTTGGAAAACTGTGAACATCTGTTTGATGGAGGTTACAGTACGGTTCAACATGACACTGTGGGTGTTGAGGACGGTTATCGTTCCTCTCAGTGTCTTACCTATGGTGGTCAGGGATGCGCTCTGTACGGTGAGTTGATCTTTCAACAGTGGAAGTTCCGTCTGGATTTCTGCCACATGCCTTCGTACAGTGGCTATGTTCACGGCGTTGACGCTGGACATGCCAAGGTTGAACAGCGTGCCTACGGCAGCAGCGGCTCCGAGAAGCGCTCCTAGGAACCTTTTGGAACGTTTGTTATGGCCGCTAAGTTCCGCTTGAGTGACGGTCATCTTTTCGAGTTGGCTCATCATGTAGCTGATGTCGGCTTCAGCGTGGTTGAGGGCGGCTTCGGTCCATCTGGCACCCGCCCAACTGTACTGGGCGATTGCCTTCGGGTAATGTGCTCGGTAGACGTTTCGAGGGTCGAGTCGCACGTACACCTTCTGTGTGTGTGTTCGGCAATTCGTGACAAGCAGTCCGGGCTGCTCTCTCAACACAATTCCCGAGGCTGGCCCTGGTGAGATGAGGTCGGATGGTGGCTGGCCTCTAGTCGTCTGAAGGCACATGATGACAATCCACAGCAGCATCCTATTACAGGCAAGAGAGAGAGAGGTGCGGAAAAGCAAAAGGGAAAGAGAAAAGGCACAGGTCAGCGAGGGTTGTCCCGTTGGAGGGTCCAGTCTTCTTTCCCTGTAACGACGGCGGTTGAGGTTAGCTTGCATTGGGCCCTTCCTGTCTGTTCCTGCTAGTAGCCACATATCTTTTAATCTGATTGCGGTGGACCCATTTGAGAACGGGTTCTCTTGGTCCCCGTTTTAGCTGGATTTGGTACGCTACGGAGGAGAGTTTGTTCACAATTTCATGAGGGCCAGTCCAGTGAGGCAGAAACTTTTTTGACAGTTGCTTGGGTGGCAAGGCGAAACTGTAGTACAGGACTTTGTCGCCCACGCTGAGTTCTTGGTGTGATGCCTTTCGGTCGTAATATGCTTTCTGGCCGTCAGCGCTGGTTTTCAGGTGTTGCTGGGCGAAAGCGAAAGTTGTTCTCAAGTGTTTATGGAGCTCGTCCAGGTACTGAGACGTGGTATAGGCGGTGACGAGGTTGTGGTCTCCTGATTGGTACAACAGGTGTAATGGCAGGGTCATCTGCCTCCCGGTCATGAGTTCAAATGGGGATACTCGTGTTGATTCCTGGGGGGTGGCTCTGAGGGCCATCAGCACCAGGGGAAGTTTCACATCCCAGTCTTTCTGGTTAGTTGCCACATATTTTCTCAACATGGCGACCACCGTTCGGTTAGACCTTTCTACCTGTACGGATGAGATCGGATGGTGGCTGATGTGAAGTTTGGCTTGTACCCCTAGGATTCTCCAGATCTTTTGCATGATTTCTGCGGTGAAGTGAGTTCCTCGATCTGAGTTGACTCTGAGCGGTAGGCCGAATCGGGAGAAGATGTGGTTCATCAGGAGATATGCCGTTGTTTGAGCAGTGTCGTTGGGTGCTGGTAGACACTCTACCCATTTGGTAAACTGGCACACTACCGTGAGGAAGTACTTATTGCCTCTTGATGACCGGGGGAGGGGTCCTACCCAGTCGATTTGAAGGTCTGACCAGGGGAACGTGATTCCTCTGCGTTGCAAAGGGGCTCTGTGAGTCAGGTTTGTTGGGTGAAACTGACAGCAGACCAGGCATTCTCTCACATATTCTGCCACATCCTGTTGCATACATGGCCAGTATGCCACCTGTCTAAGTGTCTCATACGTGGCTCTGGTACCGTGGTGCCCAGCATATGGTGCGTTGTGGGCGTGATTCATCATTTCCCCCCTTTGACAGCGGGGTACCACGAGTTTGAGCGAAGTGGTGTCATCGTTGAAAAACCAAAGAATGTCGTCCCGCACACGTAACATGTGTCTGGAGTTGTATAGATGTCTGAGATCGGAATCATCAGTGAGATTTGAAGGTGTGAGAGGGGAGGTGGTGGGGTCGAGGAGGTGCGTTTTAATCGCCTGTATGGCAGTGTCTGATGCTTGCATATCTGCAAGGTCGTTGTTGGAAATTTGTGGTGTAAGTGACAGAAGTTCTGACGCAGGTGCTGTTGCAGGTGTGGTTTGCTTGCTGCGGGTTAGCACTGCTACTTCTGGGGTGGGTGGGGCTTTTGGGGAAACCCACGGTTCCCCGTGTAGGGCGCCCGCTTTTGCGAGGGCGTCAGTGTGGTCGTTGAGGTCTTTGTCTTGGCCTGGGAGTTTAGAATGTCCTTTCACCTTCTTCCAGTACACGGTAATGTCGTGTGTTGTTGTGATGTTGACACATTCTTGGAACAGGTGTTGATGCTTGACAGGTTTGTTGTTAGCAGTTGTGAAACCATTTCGTTTCCAGGTTGGAAGATGGCATACAAAACTGAGTCTGGCATAGTTCGAGTCTGTGCAGATGAGCAGTTCTTTGAGGTTATGGGCTGCTGCGATTTGCAGAGTAATGAGAATTGCTGCTATTTCTGCGTATTGTGATGACTGGGGGCCCAGCTTGAAGTGTTGGGGAGGGCATGGTTGGTCGTTTACCCACAGTACCCCTGCTCCAGCTTTTAGGATGCCCTCGCTGTTGTAGGAACATCCGTCGACATAAGCTGTTGGCATACCTTCGCACGCATTCTTGTCAAAGTACCTGTGGCAGGTCAGTTGTGGCTGCTGGGGCTCAGGTGTATTTAGCGTTGCGGCAGGTGCGTTGTCCGAGCAATCTTGACATGCCGCCAAGCCGTTACCTAGAGCGGATTTGTGGTTTTGTGCATATCTGGCTTCGACGTTTCGTCCTTGGAGAGCCATTAGCCATGTAGCTATGCGTGAGTTGGTGACCACACCGTCTCTTATCCGTTGGCTGTTAAGGAACATGACGGGCTGGTGGCACGTCTCGATGATGACCTTCTGTGCTCCAATGTAGTTGGAGAAGCGCTGAATGGCCCATACCGTACAGAGCAAAGCTTTTTCACAGTCAGAGAATTTGCATTCTGGAGGAAGAAGTGTTTTGCTGGCATATGCGATCACTTTTTTGTCTTGGTCGTGTCGTTGGTATAGGCCAGCACTGAGACATTGGTCTGAAAACCCAGCGTCGAGGTGGAATTCTTTTTGTGGATCAGGGTACGCAAGGCAAGGGGCTGAGCACAAATGTCTTTTAAGTTCTTTCATGGCGTGTTCTTGAGCGTCTGACCAGACGAAAGGGCAGTCCTTCTTCAACAAAGCTGTGAGCGGTCTGGCGATGTCTGAATAGTGTTCGATGAATTGCCGGGAGTAATTGCATACTCCTAGAAAGCTACGAAGTTCAGAGACGTTGGTGGGAGGCTTGATGTTTTGGATGGCATGAATGCGGTTTGATTGTGGTTCAATGCCATGGCGTCCAATGAGCAGGCCCACGTAATTTACCTTTTTGCGACACCACTGCCCCTTGTGTTGGGCTATTTTGGCGCCGGCATCAGATAACTGGCTCAAGACATAGTCAATTTCTTTTAGGTGGTCGGCCACCGTCGTGCTTTTCATGAGCACATCGTCGACGTAAATCAGGTTACCTCTCACCCTGGCGTCTGGGCAGGCTTTGTTCAGGAAGATGTTGAACTCAGCTGGTGAATTGGCGTACCCAAACGGGCACCTTGTGAAGGTGTATTGGCGGTTGCCGAAGGTGAATGCCAACTTGTGTTGGTCGTCTGGGTGCACTGGAATCGTCCAGAATCCCGAGGCCACATCGAGTGTAGAGAAGATGGTGGCTCCCCTGATTCTGGGAATTTCTTGCTCCAGTTGTGTCATGGGCCATCGTGACAACGGCACCTGCTGATTTAGTTTGCGATAGTCGATCGTGGGTCTCCACTTTCCGTTCGGCTTGAGCACAGGCCAAATGGGGGCGGAGTAGGTACTGTTACAAGTTCGTATCACACCTTTCTCAAGCATAGATTCGATGATTTCCTGCACTGGCTCGTGTGAGGCGATTGGAATCTTGTATTGCTTGACAAAAGTGGGAGGAGCCTCGGGGTGCGTGGGGATACGCACTGTGTGGAGGTTGGTGAGACCACAGTCTAACGAATCTTTAGCAAAGTCTTCTTTGAATTTATACAGGACTTGTCGCAGCTTTTGGCGGTCTGCGTCGTCTTGAAGTGCGTCAGCATCTTGTAGGATTTGTTGCACTTGAGATTCAAAACCTGGATAGGGTTCGTCCGTTGGCTTGTCATCGGTCGAGTTGATTGTGACAGGCATGACAGGTGTATTAGTCTCAGTGACAGGCTGTTGGGAGACTGTGTACACTGCGAGTTGTTGGTCCTCTGTCAGCTCCGTTCTGCACACAAAGTCTTTGGCCGCTGACATGACAGATGTGATGGCAATGAATTGGAAAGGGGCTGTGAGCAGTGTGTTGTCAGTATGCCCTTCAGGTATCAGTGCAGGTGGAATTGGCCCTATGACGGGTAATGTCAGATCAAAGTCATGGAAGGCGTGACTGATTAGCCATCCCAGCCGGTAGGCTTTGGGGATGCTGATGTCAGTTGCTGTGCAATTGTTGAATAAAATGTAGACTACCCGAGATGACACTTCAGTGAGGGGTGTGGCTTCAAGGGTGAGTCTGAGTTCCACACACTCGGGTGACGGTTGGAAGAAAGCCAGTGTGTGGTTTAGGGTTTGGCCCTGTCGCAGGTTGAGTCGCACGGCGACCCCTTTTGTGTAAGCAGGTACCACCGTTCCCTGTTCGTTGATGAGAGTGCAGACTTCTGGGATGGTCTGCCCTGATAGTAGATTGTCATGACTGATGGGAACAGGTGGCTGTAAAGTTAATGGAGCCCATACAACTTCATTTATTATGTCCACATGAGCCTTGAGGCGAATCAAGATGTCTGCTCCGATGTAGACGTCGTGGGCTGGGTCCTCCAGGATCAGGAAGTAATGGGTCAACTGCCGGTGGTTCCAGTTCAAGTTTAAAGCACAGATCCCTTTGGCAGATGTCATTGAGGATGGATCTGGGTTCAAAGGAAAACGTGTGCGTTTGCAGGTGTAGGGCAGGTCTGGAGTCTTTTCAATGATTGCATTGAATAGGGAGAGACTTATGGCTGAGTTATCTGCCCATAGTGCCAGGGTAATGTCTGTTGTGGTCACATCCTGCAACTGCAGGGGAGTTTTCACTTGGGGGTGGTAATTATCAGAGTCTGGCGTTGTTCTGAATGTGCAGAGTAGCGAACTTGAACCCTGATCAGCTGTGAGGACTTTGTCCCCTTGTCTGGCTGATGGAACTTCCGTGAACCCTGTGGCTTGACAGTCGTTTGATGGAGTCGTGTGGTTGGAGGGGGTGTGGTTCGCGCACCTGCGCCCAAACTTGGAGGTGCTTGAGGTCTAATAATGGTTCAAAGCGGTCCAGCAGGTCCTTGCCTACGAGGAATTGATACGTATTGACAGGTGAAATATAGACGGGGTGGACTATGCTCATCGGACCGATAGCCAGGTGAATGGGAGCTACGTTCCGTAGCTGGATGTCATTTTGGCTGTATGACTGCACGTTCAGCTCACACGTGTGGAATTTAAGAGTTCTGTTTTGTCTTTGAGCTTCAAACTTCAGTTTTTCAAACAGTTGAGCAGAAATAAGCGTTAGATCGAAGCCGGTGTCCACCAGTGCTTCGATCTGCATTTCCTTTTCCAAGGTAATTGTTAAGTACAGTTTTCGTGCCACTCCTCTCTCAATTAGGTTACCCAGAAGTTGTGGTGTTGAATCTTGCGTGTTGATTGCCAAGCAGTGAGGGTAGGTATCGGGTGGCTCATTGTGGGTGCAGATCAACAAGACCGCACTGTCTGGTACTTTACCATGAGAGCTGCTGCAGTTCCGTTCAGGGAGTGGCGTTGTCAGCTGGTTGTGGTGAGTGCCGCGGTCATTTGGTGCTGTAACAGCAGGTTCAAAAGTCTGTGGTTTGACAGCAGGGTTTTGTGGGGCTGTCAGCTGAATGGAGTGAGTGGAGCTGTCATTGGGTAATGAAACAGCAAGTTCAAAAGTCTGTGGTTTGACAGCAGGGTTTTGTGGGGCTGTCAGCTGAATGGAGTGAGTGGAGCTGTCATTGGGTAATGAAACAGCAAGTTCAAAAGTCTGTGGTTTGACAGCAGGGTTTTGTGGGGCTGTCAGCTGAATGGAGTGAGTGGAGCTGTCATTGGGTAATGAAACAGCAAGTTCAAAAGTCTGTGGTTTGACAGCAGGGTTTTGTGGTGCTGTCAACTGGATGGAGTTAGTGGAGTTGGTAGTGTGGGAAACATTGTGTCCAGGCCGGTGGGTTAGTCATGCAGTGTCTGGTTTATCTTTGTCTTCCTTGTGGGGTTTCCTTTGGAGAAGCTCTTTCAGGATGTTTACAAGTTCTGTTGTGTCAGGCGTGGCTGCACTGTTCCCGCTGGATTTGGGCTCTATCTTGAGCTTACCGGTGTCTTGTCGGGAGGAGTCCCGTTGCCGGTTCTCTGGGCTTGTGTTTCGGGGAGATCGGGGTCGGCCTCTCCTGGGGTGTCGGTCGGCATCCCAGCTGCCTCCCCCCTTTTGGTTGTGGGAGAAGTGCTGCCGGTCCCAGGATCCCCTGAAACGGTCATTTTGTGGTTTTGGGCGGGCTCCCCCCCGCCCACGCTGTCCTCTGCCAGCTTGGAACGGTCGTGGCTGTCTGTTGCCAGGTCCGTAGTTGGTAGGCTGTGCACCTTCTAAGTTCAGTTCTGGAAAGGGTGCAGTGACGGGGAAAACTGTGGGGTATTTCCCAGGTTTGTCAGGCCCAGTCTTTTGTTTTACGTATGCTTTGTGGGCCAGGTCACGTAATTGTTGAATTGACAGGGTCCGTGGACAGACTAACACGCCCAGGTGGGCACTTTGAGTGGGGTGGAGATTCCGCAGGAAAAGCGTTTTGAAACTAACGTCTTCCTCCATATGTGCCTCATTCCTCGGTCCGAAATAGGCGAGTCGCAGACGTTCGTAGTAGGCTTGCGGTGTTTCCAGACGAGCTTGTTTGAGGTCCATCGCCGCGATGATGCCTTGGTCCGAATCTGGGTCAGAGAACTCGCGGATCAGGGCTTGTCGTAATTGTGGATAATTCTGTTTCACAGATTCTGGCTGTCTGTCAAGGAAACTTCTTACATTACGACCAGAAGTGGTCCGAAGGAGGTATAACTTGTCCCAAGTCGTGACGTTGTCCACAGTTTGTAAGTGGAATTCAATGTCGGTTAAGTAAGAGTACACGTCATTGCCCCCGGCTGGATTTGGATTGAATGTAGGGATATTTCTTGCCAGCTTGTCCAGTTCTTTGGATGCTGTGCGGTGACTGGTGGCTCGTCCTTCCGGGACGGGGCCAGCAGGTGAGATAGCGTCCAGACGTGGGTTTTCCTCTTCTTCTTTAGCTTGAAGGGTTTGGCTGTGACCTGCAGGTTTACGGGTGGGGAGAGACGGGGTGATGTGTGTCTCCCCCACCCGCTTACCTTGTAGTTCGTACGCATGTTTGAGTTCACGATGGATGATATCCAGCTCGTCCTTGAGATCATGTCTTTGTTGGACGAGCTCGTCAATTTCAACTTGGGCTTTCTGCAACAATGTTTCGCAAGCTTTGACTCTAGCGTTTCTGTCTTTTAATTCTGTGCGTGCTCTTGCTAGCAGTTCCTCTCCACGTGTTAGATCGTCACTGAGAGCTGCAGTGGTCTGTCTCTCCGCCTCCACTGTCCTGTCTGTGTCCAGCCGCAGGTCCTCCAGGGCCTGTTGTAGTCTCTCCACTTCCTGTTGTAGTTCCGGACGTGTGTCCTCCTCATCCTCCAGAAGTAGTTCCTCCAGACGCTGCTGTGTTTGTTCCTTTTGTTTGCAGGCCTCCTCCAGCTGAGTCTTTAGTCCAGCGGTGTTCTTTTCCAGCTTGGCTTTGTCCTCCTCCAGTAGTCGTGCCTGTGACACAAGATAGTGAGAGAGACTCCCGATGATGCGGCTCCAGTCTTTTGAACTGTAGGCCTGTGTGGGGTCCTGGGACATGATCTGGTCCACTTTGTTGTCCAGTTCATGTTGGGTCAGGAGTTTTGGATCACCGAAGTCTTTGGCTAGACAACCCGAAGTCATGGCGGATAACCACGCCTCCAGGCTGTTCCAGTATTCCGCAGGACTGGATGTACGTGACATTTTGACTCACTGTAGGCGAGAGAAACACAATACACAAGACACACAAGAAGGGCCAATGCAACCGGGTCATGAAACTAATAAACTATAGGACGGTGTGCCGTCTATAGAAATTTTGGGCTAACTGACTTTAGACAGTTAGGCGGGTCAGTTTGGGACCCGGAATAGAGACTGTTCAGTTGTCCCTGTGTTACTTAGCCTGTTGGGATCTCGTTGATACACTGAAAAACAGGTTATAACAGAACATGCACGGCACGCGTAGGTGAGGATTGAAAAGGAAGGAAGAAACAAAATTAAACAAAAAGGTCCGTGACTTGATCTGGACTGTAATTTGGACACTAATAGCACGAGGGATGTGCCCAGAGGAAAATATTTACGATTATGTGGTTCATAAGAAAGACAAGGGTTTGTTTTGTTTTTTGTTTGTTTGATTATCAAAGTTCAGTTTACCTGAAATGGACGGAGGTCAACCCAGCCGGCCCCTGCTGAGCTCGTTCAACCTTCCTGGCGCTCCAAACACTTGGCCGCCGTGACTTTGGATTCTCCGTTACTCTGCTCACGACCACGCCCACTCAAACAGAGTGACCGTAAACACAACCCTGGTAGTCCCGGAGGTACCAACCAACCAAACGCAATGTAAAGGTGGGTACTACCCAGAACCCACTAGGCCGTAGGCCTAGAGTGACAGGGACTGTCGTTGGTTTGTGCAGTGGTCCCAACAATTAACTTTTGCGTTGGCGTAGAGGCTGGCACTCCGAGGCACCGGATTGCTGATGTCACTACTGCGTGCCGCGGCCAGTGGCAGAGACAGGAGAAACTCAAGAGTCACCTGCACGGTCAGAGTCGGTAACGTCAGTCGGCCAACTTGCCCACAGGGGTCTGCTCGGGGCTCCCCCCTAGTCCACTGCAGGCGCTGAGAGTTTTGCCTATAGGACACACAAGATGGAGTGAACAGAGTAGCTTAAAGTGAATTTAAGATTTCTGGCTTACACCAAATTGAGTTATGGGGAAAATAGGACAAAAGTCAGATGGGCCTGCGAGGGGTAAATGAAAACAATAATAATACAAATGATAAAGAAAACTTTGAAGAGAGAAAGAAAATCAAAGTAACCTGGAAGAGGGTGTGGTGGACTGCTGCAGTGGGTTACTTAGACCTCAAGGGGGGCGTCTCTCTGTGGTGCACCCTAGTTGTTTGACACAATTTAAAATCTTAATTCAACATTGGTTCAAGATCACATCCAACTAAGCCTGAGGAAGAGTCACAAGTGAATTAGAATTGATTTCGTATAATAATCACAATAACTGAAGTTATTAAATTTAGTAACTCTATAAATTTGTAGCAGGCAGATGGCTGGCTTGAGAAAGGCTCGGCCACCAGAGGGCGGTGTCCTGCTCAGGGCTTAAGATGACTGGAATGTGAAACTGGAAATAACCAAATTAAATTAAGTTTAAATTTCACCTCAAATCTAAATTTCCTTGGAGAGAAAAGCTTGGTTGTTTTAGAGAAATAGGAAGATTTCTAAAAAAAAAATTAAAATAATTACTATAACATTGAATTTGTTATTAAAATGATTATTGAATGGGAATAAAACCAACCAAAATTACTGAGCGAAAAGGGAAGAAAGTAATAAAACAAGGGTTTTTTTTTTTTGAAATAGGAAGATTTCCAAAGCTGGAAATAATCAATATAACATTGAACTTGCTATTAAATGATTATTAGATGGAAATAAACCCTAACAGAATCATCGAGGCAGATTTAGAAATGGAAGCAGCAGAGTAGAGTGACCAGGAGAGGAGGAGGGATAGTTGACCCGGAGGGGCGTGGCCACGAGGGGCGCTGTTCGCTTCCGGGTGAGCTATCAGTGCTTTTGGATCGAGACACTCTATAATTTCCGGTTCCCTTTCTGGGAATTTAATATTCACAATAAAGTCTCAGTCCAAAATAACAGGGTTGTTTTAACGAACTTAGCGTGCTGTAAATACAAATAGGTATTTAAACAACTTCTTAGATACTTACGACCGTGAATTTTGACTCACCACGAGTCAGGGCGGAAGGAATAACGACCAACAGGTCTTTACCTGTGGTTGACCACGCGGTGGCAGTGTTACGCTAACGCGGAACGCGTCACCGGGGCGGTAATTTGAGACGTATCAGAAATTACACTTTGCAAACGTGCAGGCTTTCGCACGGCACCAAACAACGCTGCAAAATAAATTCTTTAAAGACCACGGCCGGTCTTTGCAAACATAAAACAACACTGCAAATCAAAAGTTCGCGGCGGAACTGTTTCTGGTCTTTATAGACGCTTGAAACGGGGTTTTTCCTTCTGGTTAGCTAGACCAGGGCTTTAACCCGTATTTTATCGTTTCTTAACGACATACCATCAAATATATATATTTGTTTCTGACCGGAGTAGCGTACTTTTGCTCTCGGGTTTTACAGAAATACCGGTAACAATGCCTGAGGGACTCCTCTGTTCCCATACAGGTCTCAAAACAGAATTACATGTAGGGTCACAATAAAAAGAGAATTTTTTTATTTTTCTCTAATTCTGGACTCGCAACAACACTGTAAATACTGCAGTTTCCCCAATAACCAGGCTTGCTGGCGGGTAATGGCTTTTCGCCCTTTGATCAGTTTTCGAGTCGACTTAGTACTTTTCAATAACGTTATAAGATTCAAGCGCGCACACAATCATTAAACTTTTGAAAAATCACACATGAATACAAACTTGCACAATCTGTATCAAACTGAGTATGAGAGTGCCCGCATTCTCCACCAATAAATATGTAACAACAATGACTTATGTTAGGGAATTAATTAGCTCAAATTAGCCTTAATGTGAATATGCATACGTTACTTACATGAATTAAAGAATTACCAAATAGGGAATTGGTCAAAACCTCGGCTTATATCAGCGGTTACACAATTACTTGTAGTACTCCCTGATATAGACGGGTAGAATATGTTCAATTTGGGGAAATTGTAGGTATAAGTTGAAGAATGTTCATTTATTGTACGAACTGTATGTCCAGCACACAAAAGGTACAATATCTGAACGGAAATCTCACGTCTTTAACACTGATAGACAATTTCTTTTCTGTGGCCACAAGAAAATAACTTATCTTAGTGTTTTGGACCATTTGAGATTTCTTTCAATAGCAAAATTTATCGTAGAGCGTTAAGAGGTAAAGATCTGCACTACTCAGGGACTCAGTATTGAAACAAACAGGCAAACTTAATTCAAATGATTTAACAAAGTTTATTCAAACGAGCTACTGATTACATATACTAATTTTAAATCACACAGGAGTAAATATGCATAAACAAAACAATATACGATCGCAAATAAGGAATATAACAAAATAAACGTAAGATCAAAGGTTAGAGCAGGGGAAGAAAAAGGGAGAATATAAGAGAGAGAGAGAGAGAGAGAGAGAATTTTAAGAATGGGTTTTGTGTGTGTACACTGAGAGCGTGGTAAGGAGAGGTGTGTGTGTGTGTGTGTGTAGGAGCACGCTTTTAGCAGCACGTGGCCGTGTGTTGCTGTCTAGGACCACGTGAATAGGTGGTCGTGTATGTGTGTATGTGCAGATGTGTGCGTCAAAGAGTGTGTAAGTGTGAGTGAAGAGAAATTAGAGATAGGTAGAACAGTTCAGTCATTCACACGAAACCCCAATAGACACCGTAATGTTAGACACTTTAAACAGCACTTCAGATTGTAAATTTAAAATCTACGTTACTCGGGGTGAAGCTCGGCCTTTGTGTGTCCGTGCGTCGAGTCGGAGTAGACAAAGCGTCTGGTCACGTGGTCACCGAAACAGAGGTCACAGCGTCTGGTTGCTATGGCGACTGGAAACGAGCGAAAACTTAGCAAGATGACTTTAGCTTTAAGTTGATTTCGTTGGTTGGTTGAAGGAGACTATCAACTGAAGTAAAAGTAGTTTCAAGAAAATAAAACTTGGAAGAAAAATGAAAATAAACGCGAACGAAGCTTCCAAGGATGGAAGAAGGCGTGTCGTTTCTCTCTCTCTGGCGATGTGCCCTGAGATCAGAGAAGCGCGGCATTTTGAAGGGGTTAAGCCCAGCCTCTTTAGGTGCATGACCCAATCGCCTGGAAGGGCGATTGTGACTACCTCCTGACGTTTTGCGGAGGCTCACGCCCCTTCTTAATAGTTATGGAGAAGCTAAACTTGTTCCTATCGTTAATAACACTGGATTTAATAAAATAATGCGTCTTCGGAGATTTTGGGTTAAAGATTCCACACCGTTGGGATTTATGGAGCACAATGATACCACGAATGGTATCTTTATGACATAGTCACCCGCGGATACATGATTTTTCGCGATTATAGTCACATCAAATGGATTACAAATCAATAAACTATATAGGCATAATATTTGGGACAAGGGATCATGCATACATCAAGAGAATACATTTTAAACATTTCACAAGATGATTTTGATTCACACGTGGTAGGATCTGTGTGTGTTTCCTTGTGTGTGTGTGTGCTGGAAGAGTCACTGAAGGTTCATCCTGCTGCGTTGAACTTTTGTCCCCGAGCACGGGATGAGAGTCTATGTGTGTGCGTGTTACTAGTTTTGATTAGATTAGCGGTCGAACAGAGTCTGGTTGTTTTCTTACGTGTTGACTGAGTGTCTAAATGTAAATGAATGTCAGAGAGAGGATCCTTGGGGTTCTCTCGAGATTGCTCTTATTGGTCAGCGGATGTTCGCCAAGCCATAATTCCGAGGTCAGCAGTAAGGAATCTCTGTTTTCAGATTAGGCAGTTAATGATTTGCGCCATTTATCGGCGCCGTTGGGTCTGGTGTCCAGGAAGGCAGAATCTTGAGGCAATAGAGGTGTTTGTGGATTAGGACACCAGTGATTTAATTAGGTCTCAGAGCAGAAGACAGGCTAATTTCAGTACATTAACATATAGAGAGATAGAGCTGGTGATCTGACCATCTGTTGTGTGTTACACCCTTTAAATGCAAATTAACTGCTGCTGCCGGCCCAGAGGGTGGAGCTTCACGAGCTCGTGCTCAGAGCCAGGACATTGGACAATCTCATCTGATAATATCAGAACAGAAACTCTCAGTTGCGGAGTTCATTTCAACTCGGAGTCAGACAATAATGTAGCCTGGGAAAACCCAGACAACTTTCGCAAATTTAGATTTGCTCTGCAAGTAAGTCTGGCAAAGAGCTCATTCACGTCCATTTCCCCATGCCGAGAAATCAAGGCACCAATCAGAAACGTTGAGGCGGGCTTTACACATGACGATCGCTCTGATTGGTTTTAGGTCTAGCCTATCCAGAGGCATTTGAGCGACGTCCACTCCGACGTCCGTTGGTGAAGCTTTTAAATGCATTATTATATTCAAATTGCAAACACATGAGGACAGTCTCCATGAAAGACCCACTGGCAGATGAACGTGCTACTAAATTTCTCTCCGAAACGGTAGGAAATTAAATTAGATTTAATAGAGGATTTTAACTGTGACAAGATTATTGACAGGGCAGTTTACATGACGGGATGCACGCGACAGATCCGTCCGATAAAGATGACGAAGTAGTATGTCCCAAAGTTGCCTAATTTTTTGCTACACATTCAAAAGTAAATACATTTTCTTCACAAAAAGAGTACATATGTTAGAGTTAGAGTTTTAGGTCTATCCAATTGTGCCCAGAGGCATTTGAGCGACGTCCGTTGGTGACGCCCCTTTGGAAATGAGTTATTAATGCAGCTTTGCCAGACCATATCTCAGTTACTACTGAGAATGGTCTGGTTTTAACCAGGCTAACAATAATGCCCACAGAGCCAGAGAACATATGCTGTATAGAGATAGAACAGGTTTAGTTTAGTTTAATTATGGTTATAATTTATTTGTCATCATCTGCTTTTAATACAAGCCTGCTGTAGCAAACCCCATCCGAATGATGACCAAAATATACTGATGTGTTCAGTGAAGTTTATTGTACATCACACAAAAGATGAGCGTTAGTTTTACTCCAGAGAATCACAGTAAGAGCTGAATAAACACAGTATAAGATGTGAGCATTAAAGTCTTATCCATAAACTCTCTCTCTCTCCCTTTCATTATCAACAACATACACAGCGAAATACACTAAACACTCGTTACAACTAACAGTAAACAAATACACACCTTTTCAGTGGGTGCTAAATAAACTGGTAAACCTTATATCCGTAAAACGACTCGATGAGCTGTGATAAAGAGCGCGCTCTCACTTTCATTTCTTCCGTGTCCAGTCACGTTAGTCCTGTTGCTCTGGAGACTGTAAGCTGGATCACAAACAGTACAGATCCATCCTCGAGTAACAACGAGAGTAAATGAAGACTGCTATGTTCATTCTTACATCCAACAACAAAACACCTCAATCGCTAAGGAGAAATTCTTGTCTACAGCTGCTCAAGCGTCGAACAATGGCGGACTCTGTGTCCAGCTCACTCAGGGCGGGTCTATGCTCAAACTGCAGTGTCAATCAACAGTCGTGGGATGGGCCTGTGCAAAGTGACATCACATTGCCCCTAATCTGAGAACAGCTCGTTCTGAGACAGTGCTTATGATTTATTGAGATTGTTAAAAAAACACTGGGTGGATTTTTATCATTCTAGGGTGGTTTTGCTCACACACTGCCAACATACATTTATGTTCAAACACCATGTAAAAGTGAATTTTGCATAGTAGGTGCCCTTTAAGAATTTCATACTTTTCAATCTTCTTTTTTTTTTTTTTCATTTTGATATCAGGACAGTTGTATCAACCAGATTTTTTTTTTTTTTTTTTACTTTATGCCTAAAAGTATCTATATATATATATATATATATATATATATATATATATATATATATATATATATATATATATATATATATATATATATATATATATATATATATATATTATTTTTATTTTTTTACTTTTACCTTTTTAAAAATTATTTATTTAAGAAAACAATTTATTAATATAGGTCAGTGCTGATTTGTAATAATTATTATTCATTGTTGTTATTCATATTTGTTTATAATAGATTACAATTAGTTTAAACAGTTTAAAAAGTTAATTATAAAGAAATTAACTTATATATTATATATATTACAGATATTAATAAATTCTGTAAACGTTTATTGTTATAGTTCATGGTACCTAATGCTTTAACTAATGTTAATATGACAAAAGTGCTATATCAGCTTATTAAGCTGGTGCAGGTCCTCTTTACCTTTGTATGAACAAAGCTCTTTATATAACTGTGAAAGTACTGTGATATGCTCGTACGTTCTTGAAATATTAACCCAGAGCTACATTTAACCCACTTGTTAGACTTTAAACCACAGTGCAGTGACGTAGCGTAAAAGTCTGAGCTTATTAGTTGTGCTGTACGCACATGCAGCCAGTGACCTATCAACACTCCTTTTGTTTAGAAGCACCTCCTTATTTGAAAACATTCACAGGCGTCTTAAATGTATCGTATATCCATTTGCTGTCTACTGTACGAATTTTAGAGCTATGGTGAGAGCACTGAGTTTTCCCGCTCTGGGTCTATTAGCCTGGCTAAGCTTGTTCTCCTAAGAGCATGTGCAGGCTGGAAAGGTGCTTGTCATGCCAATGGATGGCAGCCACTGGCTGAGCATGAAGATCTTGGTGGAAGAGTTGTCTCGGAGGGGTCATGAGATGGTGGTCCTGGTCCCTGAAACCAGTTTTCTGATTAGGGCATCTGGTAATTACACCACTAAGTCTTTCTGTGTGCCCTACACCATTGCTGAGCTAAATGTCAACTTGGACAACATAAAGAAGAATGCGTTTGAGAAGCCTCTGCAATTTACTGATGTTTTTGAGAATTTGGGGAACCTGATGCAGTTCACAAATATGCAGGTGAAAGGCTGTGAAGGGCTGCTGTACGACGAGCCCCTGATGAAGAGTCAAAGAGAGAATGGATTTGATATTTTGCTCACCGATCCTTTCCTGCCATGTGGCACTATCCTTGCCGATTCCTTCTCACTTCCCGCCATTTATTTATTGCGTGACTCATCAACCCTGTCGGCTTGATGAGTCAGCCGCTCAGTGTCCCTCGCCTCCATCTTTTGTCCCGCGCTTCTTCACTGTTACTCAGATAAGATGACTTTCCCTCAGAGAGTAAAAAATACGCTTATACGCAGGTTTTGAAATGTTCCTTTGCTGTAAACTGTGAACTGGCCAGTAGATAGAGCACGCTGCAGTTTGGCTTCATAGGTATGTCTTTACCTTTGAGTTCCCCAAACCTCAAATGCCAAACATGGTCCAAACAGGGGGCATACACCGTGCAAAGAGGGGTCCACTGACAAAGAATGTTCACAAGCACAGTCATTCTCAGATGTTTTAAGTTGTGCACAATATACAGTTTTCACTGAGTCACATGTCTTTTACAACAGTGAAAGGCACTTACTGGTAAGACAGTTAATGCGAAAAATTATTAATCTATGTTAATATTAATTAAGGTCAGGTCAATGCAAAGAAAAATATTTTTATCGCAGGATTAACTGAGTTGTATAGGCAGGGCAGGACTTAGGGGGCTGGGGGCCCCTGGGCTTAAGTTTGTTTGGGCCCTACTTACGCTACAAACATCATCAGGGCTCTCAAGTGTCACGCATTGAGCGTGGCAGTCACTCATTTCGGTCTTTTGTCACGCAGTCCCGCCACACATTGTATTCCTCACGCGGAAAAACTATTTATAATATATTAAATATGCCACAGAGCCAAAAATGTATCTAGCCGTGCCGCTCTTACATCGAGCCTGCCACTTATCAACCAATCAAAAAAAAAGAAAGGGGCTACACGATAGCCAATCAGAAAATAGCACTATTGTATCTGGGTAAGATTTAACGCAACAACTAATGAAAAAAAAACATATCCTGGAATTGTTCACGTGATTCTGCTACAACATCTTCCGAAAATTTCATTCACCCACACTGGAGCTCCAAGCTTCACTTTGAGCAATGTTACAACAAATTCACAACTTGTTTGACACAAACAATGACAACTTGACTGCTGTTTGAGAATGTTTCCCAGATAATTAGCATCAGTTTTTCATGAGTGTCTACTAATAGCCAACAAGTAGTCTAGGCCTAGTCATATTTTCTTTATCACACGATGACTGACATATTGTCAGATTATAAACATATCTCTCTCCAAATAGGTTTAATAATTTTATTGGCACTAAATAAATTAAAGTGTATTGCATAGTCAATGTTATAGGTCACTTTTAAAATCAGGTCAAATTCTGTAATTATATCCTGGCCATGGATGTCACTCTGGCCTGTCTTCAAAACTTGAGAGCCCTTCATCATTATGGAGTAGCACAAATTACACAAAAATTTAAATAGCCTATGCTTTGAGGTTCCTAGAACAATTAATATGCAACATGCCTATAGTCAAATTTTAGTGGTAGGCTAATATTAAATAGTCATTATAATACAATATAATGCAGGATGTGCTCTCTCGGTTGAGAGAAGATCAAAACTCTAATAATAAAGCCAAGAGAAAACAGTATTTTTAAATTCATTGTCATAGCTATCTGTCCTCTTAAAGGAGAACTCTGGTCAATTTTAACATAGAGCTCATTTTTTTGTAAATTTGGAGTGCTGTCAAAACAGAGAACAATGACAAAAATCGGTGTTGCCTACACCGAGTTATTCTATTTTTAAAATTTGCACCCTGTTGACTTCAATGGGGCAAGTTTTAAACCTGCTTTTAGCCTCTTAACATCCTTGATGTGTCATTACAAGTGCACAGAAAATGTGAGTGATTCCTTCTGAGTGAACACGAGTGAATCTGACTGCAGTAGATGTGAAAGAAAAATGATGTTATTTAAGCCAGCGCAAATACCTGTGTTTACATCCTGTTTTCGGTTGAAGTCCAGAGTAGCCGATTGCCGAGTTCACGCGCGTGATCATAGGCATAGATATCATATAAAGGCTAGATGTCTCGTCCGCGCTGCTGGCCAATGGAGGTCGACGTCCGCACACGGCGGCCATCTCACGACAGGGTGCTCGCTCACTCGTAACATGGTGCATGTACTTTTAAATAACCATAACTTGCTCAATTTTCTACCGATTTTCAAACGGTTTGGTTTGTTATAAACGTCAGAGATGTAGCTATGAAACTGCATACATATGAAAAATTATACAAATGGACTTCCATATGAAAGAATTATAGCCACGGTAATGACGTTTGTAAGAAACCAAACCGTTTGTAAGTCCGTCAAGATTTCACCGAGATAAGAGGATTTGTGTGCATGCTGATCACTCACCTTAATTCACAGAGCCCTGTAGTAAGATGGCCGCCGGTGATGCCGGAAGTGACTCCGCCTTAAGACATCTAGCCTTTATATGATATCTATGATCATAGGTAACTAAACCTATGCGCGTGAACTCGGCAATCGACTACTTTGCCGCACAAGTCCTGAAAAGTGAAGCCAAAACGTCTCGATCGCCCCCCGGTGACTGGTCCTAGTATAGGTCATAAGCCCCGCCTCCCCGTGTTATTCAACGGGACGTGAGACCAACTAAACAATTAAATTACACTTCAAATATCTTTTTTTTAAAGGTGGTTTCTTTCATTTGCTGTCATTTTTATCACGCTGATGTAAGTTCAAGTGTCTGTTTAAAAAATACTTTGTTTTTTACGTGATGCGGTGGTGTAACGTCATGATTGACAGCTGTGATTGACAGGTTCTCTGAGCGAAGTAGTGAAGCACCAACGGACATTTTTTTTCGGGATCTTCGGAGGACTGAGGAGATTGTATTTACTTTATTTTAACAAGCCTCTTGTCGTACTGAAATAATTTTTTAAAAAAGTGCACTCAGGGAGAGTGCATTCTGCGAGAGTGAGGGCGGAGCGTTGATTTCGCAGCTTTACTTCCTGCTCACTACTGCGCAGGTCTGGTCCCGAGATGGCTACTGCCAGAGCCCGTCTACGGAGAGCCTGCCCACTCCCTATTAAGTCCTATTGTACCGAATTTTGGTTGTAGTTCCACCAGAGTCCCACTGGGGGCGATTGCCAGGAGTGCAAAATGAATGGAAGTCTATGGGGCTAGACGGCTAAATGTATCTCTTTCACCCAATTGCCGTTGAGAAATCTCAGATTTGAGTGTAGGTTTTGCAAGTTCAACATGGGTTATAGGTCGAAAGTTGAATGAACAAGTACTTATGTCATTTCGATTTCTTACAGGTTGAGTTGTTGTTGCCCATAACACACTAGCATTCTGCTAATGAACGCTGATTGGTCAGTGAAGGACTGATTACGATCAGAGATACCGCTTGATGGCATCGTGGCATCCGAAGCGGGACCAGAAACAAACAAAACAAAAACTCTTCTAGCACGTGCATTTACCTGTGTCAGCTGTGTTGTCGATGCCTCGAGAGAAAAGAAAGTGCAGAGCGCGAAAGCACCAAAGTGACTGAAGGATTGCGCCTTATTAGACATTCTCTGCTACTGCACAGACTCTAGTTCCAAGATGTCAGTGCCATATCTGGACACTGGAGGCTTCAGTTCTCACCAATGGAAGAGAGCGAAGGGGAGTCGTCCATCTTTTTTTACAGTCTATGATTCGAACACCTTCAGTTCCACTAATGTTCACAAATCTGTTTAAAATCTCTTTTCATGTAGTCGCGATGTTATATTGTGTCATGTTTATCAAAATAAAACTGATAAAAAAACGTAGACCCCACTACATTGGTATTTAAAATGTATAGGCTTATGTTGAACTTTGTTATTGTACAAACAGACACTATATAAAGTAGCCTATTAAAAAGAAAAGTATCTGAAACGTAGATCATCAAATGTATTTGACAAATTGCATTTATTTCACTTCAGCTGTGATAAAATAAATGCAAACACCACAAGCTTCACTACGGGAACCAGCAAGTGTTCTACTTCACGTCTCCGTTTTCATCTCCTCCCCGACTGCACGCGGCAACTCTCGCCGATCGGCATCCAACCGCATTGTTGATACGCTGGAGCAGAATGGCGTCTAAACGATTGTGGTGTTCTGTTCTTGGGTGTAATAACACAGCATCATTTTGATGTTCCTGAATCCGAACCGCTGAAGACGCAGTGGCTGGGTTTTGTTTTCGAAGGGAATATTCCCCACGATCAACGCCAATGCTTTCATGTTTGCGCGAATCATTTCTCACCAGACCGCTTTATAAAGGAGGGTTAGTATAAAGCTGGTTTTGCTAAGAAGCTGCTCCTGAAAAAAGGATCGGTACCAACTATTCGTGTTCCTGCTGCACTTCCAGAAGAAGTGAGTGTAACGTTTTATTAACTTTTATATTAATCTTTATATTAATCTTTGCAAATCGCTTGCACGCTTCACGATGAATGCGGCTATTTTTACATTCAGGGTACATTACGGCATGTTTTCTATGTACGACGTTCTCAATATAATTCATAATCCCAAGTTTATAATGAACAACGTTATGGTTATTGTGTTATTATTACAAACGGTGTACGCACAGAACAGAGGGGCGGGGTGAGCAAAGCTCATTATCATTTAAAGACACATGCACTTAAACGGTGTGCTGAAAACAGAGCTGTTTTTGACCAGGTAAAATTAGTGTTTTCTTACAATACTAATGAGAATTTTTTAATTAAAATGTATTACAAACTTTTCATTTAGACCCTAAAGAATCATAATAACTTGTACAAAAATGGCATTATATGACCCCTTTAATAATCTTTAGTCAAATTGTAATAACACTTAATTTAAAAATAAATAAAAATATCACTCAGCTTTATTTATTTATGAGATCTGGATACTTTTCTCACTCTGCTACTAAGGGCATGCTTTGCCTCTCAAGAATCATTTTGAGATTGTCAACTTTTCAGGCCCAGCCTACTGTTGGTTGTTGAAACACCTCTTTTAGGATAAAAGTGTGTGTCGCGGTGCTTGCAGACCAGTAAAAGGCCAGTATTTGAAGACAGGCTGTGTTATATTGTTATCTTTAAGCTCATATAGTACTTCACTCTTGAAAAAGTTTAAAAGAGCACAACTTGCATTAATGATCTTTAATTACACATTATAGTGTCTATGTTATAGCATTTTAAAGTATGTTGGTTTTTTGTTAGTGCTTTTTATAGGTTATAAATTATAGATAAGTATTGCATTGTATTTTGAACAGATGCAGTTCCTTAAGTTTCTAAAGAGTGAAGGCACAATATTATTTAGGCTAATTATTAGGTTAATAGATATTAGGCTAGTTTTGCACCATTTGGTTGACTTGCATCATAGTTTCCATTGTATGTTGTGCAAAACTTTGTCATTTGTGATATTAACTGCTAAAAAAAATGTCATCTCTGTAATCACGCAAATAGAGGCTGGTTTTATTTGAGTTTGATCTTTAAGTTCATGCCTCACTTTAAAATACATGGGCGAAAAGCACATGTCTTCCTTCTGGATTACTGTAAATGTATGCAGTTAAAGTCCCCATGAAATCAAGATTGAAGTTTTTTGGCTTTTAGTATGTCTATGTTAGCCTTACTCTTATCTATAAACTAGTGTGCTCCAAAACAATGACAAAATTAGCATTTAGAAGATATAAGCATTCAAAACTCAGTCTCTCACTTCCGCCAATATGGATCAATGATTTTGATGACATCACTCTGCACTTAAGCTTCTCATCAGATTTTCTGTCCAATCAAATGCTCTCTAGAATCTAAAGCATCCTGCCCCCTACATTACACTGAAGCTGCGGCTAAAATAGGTCACTTGTTCATACATTTACTATTTTCTACATGGTGAATGGCACATATGGGATAGGGAATGATTCAAATGGTGTAAATATGCTTTCCATTGGGGCAAATTAAGTCTGGTTTCACGTTAGCACAGAGCGGATCATATGCGAGTTGGCGCATACCAGAAAACGTATCGGACCATTTGAATCCTGCACAGAATGTTAAAGCGATATGGAGGAGATTAGGAGGAGAAACAGTTACAGTGCGTGTCCACTGGTGCACGTCAGCTCACAGGAAGGACACGCGCTGTTAGAGATTAGGAGGAAACTAGGGCTGTACTGAGCTCAACTGCTCTGGCCGAGCTGTGATATAAACATAAAGCTATTAGCTATTCTTAAAAAGGGGAGGGGCTGTTCGATATGTCCCGCCCTGTCTTCCTGTTTCGGTGGAAATTACGTCAACACATTGAATAATGCTGCACGTTTCAAGGCACTTCATTGGGCCTCTAAACTGTGAGAAGTGCAACTTCAATGCAGTTAATGCAGTTCATGTGGATAAATGTGTCAACAGCGCCACCTTGTGAGTAAAAAGCTAAACTATTTAGAGTGCTATTTTGTAGCCTGTTCTTTTAGATATCAGCTGTTCTTTTGATAGTAAATACATAAATAATGATGATTGCACTTTAAATGATGGGTAGTATGGTATTTAATAGTCAAACTATCTAGTCAGAAACTAACTTAAATGAAAATATCAAATGTTACTTTTTACACTGTATTGTACTTTTGGAATTGGCAATCAAAGTGGACATGTCATTTTCCCATATAACTTTGAGGCCACCTTAAGTCACTATTTTCTCAGTGTCGTAACTATATAAGGTAGACAACACCAGATGTTAACTTCTTTTATATTCCTTTTAACAAATTATTTGCAGCATCATACCTGCGCTATCAGAGCATCAAGAGAAACATACCTTTTGTCATATAACCACATTCCAAACTTTCACGCAGTTTGGATCCCCAATGCAGTGCAAGCAGGAGCTTGCACATTCTAATAGAGATAATAAGTAAGCCACAAGCAGTCGATGTACTTTGTAAAAAAGTTGATGTGCTCGGTTGAAATGCTTTGATAGCTAGAGGACTCAGAATCTACCTTTTGTCCGAAAGGTGTCTTTATAAAAAATCTGAATCTGAATCTGAGAAAAATATGAATATTTAAAACTTAATCAAGTAAAATAACTAGCTTCCGGCCAAACGAACACACAGATTCCACTTGAGTCTCATATTTACTGCTCATATTTACACTATGATGCACGACGCTACTTCTGACATCATAAGTTTCGTAAGTTGCGCATTAGGGGCAAGTAGACTGCGTATGGACGTTTGGGCGGAAGCTAGAATTTTACTTTGTAATGTGTTAAATATGAATATTTTTCTTACACAAACTAATCACTTTGCTTCAGAAGGCCTTTATTAACCCCCCGGAGCCATGTGAAGTTCGTTTATGATGGATGGATACACGTTTTTGAGCTTCAATCTGTTGGTTGCAGTCCACTGACATTATAAAACTTTGAAGAGCCAGGATATTTTTAAAAATAACTCTGATTGTATTTGTCTGAAAGGAGAAAGTTATATACATCTAGGATGGCTTTAGGGTGAGTAAATCATGGGGTAATTTTCATTTTAAAGGGAACTAATCCTTTAAGGTTTAAAATCAGTAAAACAAGCAATTTACAGAATGCAACAGTGGCACCAAAAAGTATTTGGAGACTCACTTTTAAATGTTTGAATTTCACTGGTTTTTCCCACAAGAAATTCAATATAATAGCTGTCATCTTGCCCTTGCTGCTTGTCATCAGCTTCAAATGTAAAGAGAACCAGCATGTTCCTGATCTTGTTGTAAATGATTCACTAGTGAACTTTGTCTCAAAAAGAAAAAAAAGGTTTGCCTTCAAAATCTTTAGTCAAATTGTAATAAATTAATTTTAAATAGTTAAATATGGTTAAAATATCACTCAGCTTTTTTTAATTTATGAGATCTGGATACTTTTCTCACTCTGTTACTAAGGGCATGCTTTGCTGCTTAGGAATAGAGATTGTCAACTTTTCAGGCCCTGCCTACTGTTTGTTGTTTAAACTCCCCTTTCAGGATAAAAGCCTGTGCCGCATGATGTGCAAATTCATAAGTGCTTGCAGACTTATAAGACAATCTTCTTAGCTCTTACCAATACTACAAGCTCATATGCTTGTAATTATTGCTGATTATGTATGATAGGATTTTTAGAATGGCTGCTTCTGTGTTGCTCTTGTGTCTTTTCTGCCTGGGATCAGCAGAGGCTGGAAAGTTATTAGTAGTTCCTTCAGATGGCAGCCATTGGACAGGCATGAGGCCTTTGGTGGAGGAGCTTGGCCGTAGAGGAAACCTGGTGGTGGTCGTCATCCCAGAAGCGAGTCTGAGTATGGGTCCAGCACAGCACACCACTACTCTGACATATCCAGTACCCTACACCAAGACCCAGCTGCAAGAGCAGGTGAATGCAGGTGTTTCTACTTTGATAAGTAAAAATTTATCTACAGATTTGGCCAGGTTTCAGAGTTTCCACAACACTATGGATCTGCTTAATTTTCTTATAACCCGGAATGCTGAGGGTTTGCTCTCCAACGAAGCTTTGATGAAGAAACTGCAAGATTACAACTTTGATGCTATTCTCACAGATCCATTTGAGCCCACTGGAGCTATAGCTGGTGAATATCTCTCAGTTCCAGCCATTTATATACAAACAAGCCATCCTTGTGGTGCCGATGCTCTTGCCAGTCAGTGTCCAATTCCAGCCTCTTATGTTCCACAACCTTTAACTCACTTTACTGACCACATGAATCTTTGGCAAAGAAGTGTGAACCTGGTAAGGACTCTCCTGCAGCCCATGGCTTGCGGACGTATGTTTGCTCGTGCAGATGAGATTGCCTCACGTGTACTGCAGAAAAAAACATCGATGGTGGAGATCTTGAGCCGTGCAGCTCTCTGGTTTATGCATTCAGACTTTGTTTTACAATTTCCACGTCCGTTGATGCCAAACATGATCGTAGTCGGAGGAATGGACAGCAAGAAAGCAAAACCTCTGACACAGGTTAGTAATTTAATAGCTCTTATTTTGCCACTACTACTTATTATCATCCTCAAATGTAAAGTAAAATTTGCCAATATCACAGTTTCAAAAGGAAGACACTTCAGAAATAAACTTATTAATATATTCAACTGGAATGAAATACATCTCAATAGGTCTTTTCATGATCAGACAGCAGTTTTTTTGGAACTTTTGAGAGATTTTAAGTAATTTGTGAAATTTGCAACAGTAAGTGGGATCAAGTAATGCATGCATTAAGATGTTGGAAGAGGGAGAAACTCTCTGAGCCTTATCACAGTTCTGTGTAAGAAAAGAAAACAAAAGTTCTAAAACATGTTTGACAGTTTCTGGAATTTTATCTTTTTACAAAACTCTACGAACTAGTTCTTAGAGTTTCTGTGTCTAGTTCTCCAGTTTCTGTGTCCAGGGGCAAAGTGCAAAACCTCCCCAGCGCCCACACACCTCCTCCTCCAGTCCGTTCAGCACAATGTGCTCAATGAATGAATGTATAAACAGAAATATATTTAAATTTTCTCGCTCTAGATGTCATTAATATTTTAATCATACCATCCATTTTATTATTTATCTTTTCTGACAAATCCTTAATTTCAGTTGTCAACTAATTTACAGTAATTCCAGTAGCAGTGTGCAATCTCGCTCTAAACTGATGCAGTTGCCTTGCAGTTCCTACAGAGGGAAGTCTCACTTTTGGAAACTGTGAGGCATGCATGGTTTTGGACCGTTAGTTTTTGTATAAGCCAATCATGCCATACATGATCACAATTTGCAAGCTTATCTGGTCAACAAGGCTTCTATCCCTATAAACACACATGCAGATAAAAGGCCAGTATTTAAAGACAGGCTGTGTTTGATTTTTATCTTCAAGCTCATTCTTCACTATTTTAAAAAGAAATGTTTAATAGGGCACAACTAGAATTAGTAATGAACTTTAATAAGAAATTGTTTCACAGATTTTAGTGTCTGTTTCAAATGTAGCATTTTAAAGTGTCTTGGTTTTTGGTTAGTGCTTGTATAATAGGTTATAGATTAGTGATAAATAGATTTAATAGTATTCTGTAATATTTCGATTTCTGTTCAAATGTGAGGTAAAATTGAAAATACAAATTTTAACACGTCCTCATCCATTTTTAAATCTTTAGTTACTCTACCAGCACATCCAGTATTTTGCTTATGTTGCACCTTATGACATTTCATGCTACCATGAGTTTTGCATTTGACAAAAATCATTTATAAAAAGTAGTTTTCCTCACCCCCAACCCCCCACCCCCCTTTTTAAAAATATTTGTAAACTTTCACCCCGATTGGTTGTTTCGCCACCTTATTTAGATAAAGTCCCACCCAGCTGCAAGGATCTCCACCTCTGCTTGCATAAACCAGACTTATTGTGAGATATTGGAGTAGTTTAAGCTACACATTTCCTGGTTGTTTCTTGTCGACCTCACCTACAGCTGGCAAAAGCCACAGTGAGAGATTTTATTATACCACTGATAAAATGGCTGGCGTGTGGTTGCTCCTGGTTCTGTTCCTCTTGGGTTCAGCTGAAACTGGGAAACTGTTGGTTATTCCATCAGATGGCAGTCACTGGTTAGGAATGAAGCCTATTGTGGAGGAGCTGGGGAGGAGAGGAAACCAGGTGGTGGTCGTCATTCCAGAGGCGAGTCTGAGTATGGGTCCTTCACAGAATACCACCACTCTGACATATCCAGTGAACTACACCAAGGCTGAATTAGAAGCAGACTTAGCAGATCAGTTAAAGACAGTTCTAAGTATTGATATCTCTACAGACCTAGCCAAGTTCCAGGTGTTCATTATTTCACTGGATCTTCTTCAAAGCTTCATAGTGAGGAACGCAGAGGGTCTGCTCTTCAACAAGGACTTGATGAATAAACTGCAAGACTACAGATTTGATGCTATTCTCACAGATCCATTTGAGCCCATTGGAGCTATAGCTGGTGAATATCTCTCCATTCCAACTATTTATATGCAAATAAACCTTCCTTGTGGTGTTGATGCTCTTGCCAGTCAATGTCCAATTCCAGCCTCTTATGTTCCACAACCTTTAACTCACTTTACTTACTGCATGAATCTTTGGCAAAGAAGTGTGAACCTGGTAAGGACTCTCCTGCAGCCCATGGCTTGCAGACATTTGTTTACTCGTGCAGATGAGATCGCCTCACGTGTACTGCAGAGAAAAGCATCGATAGTTGAGATCATGAGCCGTGCAGCTCTCTGGTTTATGCGGTTTGACTTTGCCTTGGAATTTCCACGACCGTTGATGCCTAACATGGTCATGATTGGAGGAATGGCAACTAAGAGGCCAAAACCATTGTCACAAGTAAGCTCCCATAATTACATTTGCTTGCAATTGCATGTAGCCTACATGTGCACTAACAGTATCGTTGCTTACTTTAACAAGTGTGCTAACAATGTTCACAAAATAAAAAAGGACAAAGAAGTCATGTCAGCAAGGTTCCAGAGTCTTTTATTGTTCTCTCTCATAAACAAAATAAACAACGAAACGAAAGTAGCGATTCTGTGTCTTCAACATAATAACGAATGTTCAACAACATAAAATGTGCTCAGCGTCTTCCCCATTCCCAGGTCTGCTGGCTCTATTTATCCGGAATTAGTAACAGGTGTTAATCATTTGCACTTGACCCACTTCTCACTGCTCTTCTCCACACTGCAGAATCCACTTTACCACGCCCCCTTCCCAACAAACAACATCGAAAAGTCTGTCTCTTGTCACTGAGACAAAGTAGGCTACCTTTGTTGAAGGTTGACATCCTCCTTCCTCCTGAAATACGCTGACATTTGACCATTTTCGACCATTTTCGATCGCACGTTATAATTATAGCTGAAATAATAATTTATTTGGGCTAGCTTGTGCCAAATTAAGGCAGTATGTTTTACTTTGGTTTTCGTTACAGTTCAGTGTTGTGTTATATATAATCTCTGATTATAATTGCTGCAATCTTTGTTTTTTTCTAACAGATCAGCAATTCTACAAACTGATTCTGTTTCATATTTAGACATTTCAATTTCTTGTTTTCTCTCTTTAAAACGGCTAGTTTAACCAAAAGGCTTAAGAATGAGCAACATGTTTAATATAGTGTAAGCTATACTGTAGCTTTCACATTGGTTGGAGATATAGGCAAGGCAAGGCAAGTTTATTTATAGCACATTTCATACACAAAGGTAATTCAAAGTGCTTTACTCAGAAGAAATTAAAATAATCAATAGAAATAAGAATAATTAAAACAGTTTAGAATAAAAAATAAAATAAAATACAGTACAAATAGTCGAACGAACAGTGGCACAGTGCTCATAGCTAAACAGATACAGATAAACAGATTTGGTTTAATGGTCATTTATTGGCTTTTTTTTTTTTTATGAAACCACACATATAGTGGCTGGGTATGGTTGTAACATCACCACCAATTCCACCAATCAGGGATAAGCTAGGATTCATATGATCCTTTAGTTATACCCACTTCCTCCCCATATGGTTGTCAATGCTGTAAATACATGCAGATTTTATAAAGACAAAAATAGATTTTTAGTTAAGAATGTAATTTTATTTACCAAAACTATATTTTGTTTAGTACTTAAAATTTTGCAGATAAAATCATATAAATTATATTAGATTAAATTGTATAGTTTCTCAGGCAAAATTTGACGATTTTAACCTGCTAATACAGCTAAACAACAGCTGACAGATGTGGTTTGTAACATTTTTAAAATGAGCACAGTTATTTTTATTTTTGATAATACAGAATGCCTAGACAGTGGAAAAGAAAGACAGATGTGTGCCGGCCAGTGTTTTTATTTTATTTTATTTGAGTAATAAATGTAAGTGTGAGTAAATCATACCTTATATTCAGTTTCTGGGCCGACCTGCACTCCAGGGTTAACAACATTGATTTTTCACCATTGTGACTCTGATTGAGAATAATCACACATAGACACACAATCTCACACACACATTAACACATTTTTGTACGAAATGTGAAAAGGGTCCATTATCTGCAGCCTTGTTCCCACAGCGGAATCAGAGCAGTTTTGTCATCCGAAATGACACTAAAGTAAATAAAAAAAATAAAAAAAATATATTATTTTATTTCATAGGCCTATATAGACAAGAACAGCAAACCAATTATAGTATCAAACTGATTAGAACATTAATAGCTGAATTTATAAGGCCTTACAGTATTCATATATATTTGATATTTATGGTATTTAGGCACTGGATTTGAATTCAGTGTAGCCTATAATACGATTTGTGTGACAGAATAACCAGAGAGAAAGAGAGAGATTATTTTATGTAAGTAGGGTTTGTGGATGCATTCTAATCTATGTATGCTAGCATCTCTTTCGGTATACATGACAACCTTTTAAAAGTACATTTTTAAGTACATTTTAAGTGACCTACTAAAGCCACTTTTTCCACCTGCATCATGAAAGTGCTTTGTGAGATTGACTCTTGTATATATTTTAACAGTATGTTGGATCATGTTAGATTTACATGGGTACTGAATTGCTCTGAAACCAGTGCAGGATTTATATGTGTTTGGCTTTCTATAAATTCATTAGAATCGCATAATTGTTTTGAACATTTTGTCAAAAGGTAAAGATAAAAGCAGTAACTTTAACCTCTAATAAACTCTGAATGAACCAGAAAAAAATTTCTGGATTTATAAACAATTGTGAAGGGGAAAAAACTTCAGTGATTACAAATTACTATCAGTGACCTTACCTTAATTTTTTGTCTGATCAATTAAAAATGCAAATCATATATACAATGACTTGAATACACCTGTTTTATGATTGTGATGTTTTACATCTTTTTTTAATAGTTTTGAAAATAAATACACATGCAGAAACTGGGAGTTGTCTCAGAACTATTAAACAATATTAAGCCAAACTACGGTACTTCATAATACATTTTTAAGAATTTCATACTTGTCAATCTTTTTTTTTTCATTTTGATATCAGGACAGGTGTATCAACTGGAATTTTTTTTTTTACTTTATGCCTGAAAGTATCAATATATGTATGTGTGATTATTATTATTTTTCATTATTATTTTCTTTCTTTTTTTTACTTTTACCTTTTTAAAAATGATTTATTAAAAAAAATGTATTAATATCGGCCAGTGTTGAATTATAATATTTATTATTCATTGTAGTTATTCATATTTGTTTATAATAGATTACAATTAGTTTATACAGTTTAAAAAGTTAATCATAAAGCATATCTGTATATGTAGAAACTGACTTGGTACCTAATACCTTAAATTTTCATGGTACCTAATGCTTTAACTAATGTTAATATGATAAAAGTGCTATATCAACATATTAACCTGTTGCAGGTCCTTTGTACCTTTGTATGAACAAAGCTATCTTTATATAACTGTGACAGTTCTAATATGCTCGTACGTTCTTGAAATATTAACCCAGAGCTACATTTAACCCACTTGTCAGACTTTAAACCCCAGTGCAGACTTAGCGTAAAAGTCTGAGCTTATTAGTTATGCAGCCAGAGACCTATCAACACCCACTCCCCTTTTGTCTAGTTTAGAAACACCTCCTTAATTAAAAACATTCACAGTCATCTTAAATGCTGGCTGGCAGTGGATGGCAGCCACTGGCTGAGCATGAAGATCTTGGTGGAAGAGTTGTCTCGGAGGGGTCATGAGATGGTGGTCCTGGTCCCTGTAACCAGTTTTCTGATTAGGGCAACAAAATGCAACAAAAAACAATGCAAAACAACAACAACAACAACAAAAACACAGCAATTATTAATCTATGTTAATATTAATGCCTACCAGGTTCATTAATTGGGTATACCTTGGCTGCCTGGTCAGGTCAATGCAAAGAAAAATATTTTTATTGCAGGATTAACTGAGTTGTAGGCTATTACCTACATGTGTTGAATATAATAACCATAATGACCTTATTATAACAAACAAAGCTGAGACATGATGTAAATAAAATATTAATTGTGAAGTTGATTCCTATAATGGGCGCCGTATAGAGTCAGAGCGCAACGCGTCATAATCTGAAGACCACGCCCACCGGGGGGGGGGAAACAGTCCAACGGTCTCCATTGAATTTGCATTGCGAGAGGCTGCCTCCTTGTCATTTCTTGCTTCTAACAAAAGACAGAAAAATGCCTAAAAGCTGCTGTGTGACAAGGTGTACAGCAAACAAGCTTAGAAACCCAGAAATAAGTTTTCATAAGCTGTCAACCCCAAAAAACGAGCGTTTGAGGACATAAAAGTGGATATAGGCTGGAACGAATGGGTAAATTGTGGGATCCTGACACTCAGTATGCACTAAAAATACACCACGTGTGCAGTAAGTTAAACATTTGGTCACTGGTGAGTCAAATATCCAAATGTCAGTTTTATATATTATATTTCTGTAAGATAAACTATCCTGTGTTGCCGATTACGGTCTCCTCCAGCGGGCGTAGGTAGCCTACGTTAGTTCTCAGAGTAATGAGACACGTGACGCTCTGTCTCAACAGCCTGTATCCACTTTTATGTCCTAAACACTTGTTTTTTGGGGTCGAGAGCTAATAAAAACGTATTTCTGGGTTTTTTAGCTTGTTTGCTGTACACCCTCTCACACATCAGCTTTTAGGCATTTTTCTGTCTTTTGTTAAAAGCAAGAAATGACAAGGAGGCAGCCTCTCGCAATGCAAAGTCAATGGAGACTGTTGGCTTGTTTCCCCCCCGGGTGTGGGCGTGGCCTAAATGGCGGGAAAAGTTAGGACAATTCCAAGGGCCCCTGACTGACAGGGGCCCCAACAATTAGTTAACGATTAAGTAAAAACTTTTTTTATATTATACACTATATAAACCATCATCATTGAGTATATTTCAAATAATAATAACATGAATGATGTCTTTGATTTAACTTATTTTGGCAATACAAGTTTAATATCCCCATTGACCAAAAAGTAAACATTCATATTGACCGACCACACCCCCCTGTATCTGCATGAAATGGTTTGGTCCTGTGTTAGCGTGCGCGCAGTGTTTAAAGGGATACTTCAGGATTTAGCATTAAGCTTTGTATTAGTAGAAAACCTGTAGTATTTTCGAATTACCGTGCTTTCCACCCTCATATCCCCCTGAGACAAGAGATTTATGTATTTTTTGTCTGGAAAAAATCCTCCGATGACGCAAAAATCGTCATTTTGCGTCATCGGAGGATTTTCTGGCCAGAGGCTGAAGACTACAGCCAGTAGAAGGCGTTGTTCCGCATGTTTTCAGCCCGCCTATAGAGGGTGGGATCTCACTCACAGAATGTACACAGTGTCAGCCGTCTTTCTTTGGAAGCTAAGCTAGCAGGCTCTTGTTCTGTGGTCTGTGGAGAAAGCTGAATAGTAGGAGAAAGCTGAGTAAGTAGGGATTACCATCTTCCTTTTCCCGGACTTCCCGGCGAGCGAGATCGTTCAAAATGTCCGGGATTCAGCTTTTGCGTTCTGCGGTCGCCATTCATTGTTTACATGCACACCTTTTGTTTCAATCTAACTGAATTCATTCCGATTGGTGAATCTGAATGTAGTGTTTACATGAACGCTAAACAAGTGATCGGTTGATGTGCGTTTTACCCTTGCTAAGAAAATTCCCGCTCCTCCGTGAGAGATGGGAGACCCGGCGCGTCTCAGTAATGACGCCACCGGCCTCGCGCCGTTCTCCCGCGGCCGCCAGCCTCGTCCTGCTCGCCACACAGTAAACAATGAATGCCGACTGTAGAACGCAAAAGCCGAATCCCGGACATTTTGGACGATCTCTAGAGATCCCTGGCAAATCCCTGGCAAACTCATCACGTAGGCTAAGTTAGCCTTGTTGTTTTCAACTGCGCACTCTTACCGGTAGGTGTGGCCTCCTAAGGCAGCGAAGCAAGTGCATTCTGGGAGTTGTTGTCTTTCATCCACATAAGCCAAAAATACATTTTCTGGCTTTTCTCAGTCTAGAAAGCTCCAAATTCAAAAATTTCTTCACATTTCTTCTACTTAAATGACCTATTTTAAATACACATTCATCTTCCCAGAGGTGAAGTATCCCTTTAAACTTGCAGACAGTCAGTCAATGCGCCAGAAACACACAGAGACCACAATGTTGCATAGTAAAATAAAATCTGGTTTTCAACAAAGGATAGAGAGAAAAAAGAGAGGGGAAAGACAAAAGAAAGGGTGTCAATCTGTAACCCAGTTTTTCCCCAAGAAAGGTGGGTAGCCTTTAGTCTGTGAGTGGTATTAACCTGTTGTCCATAGTGAAATAAGCTAGCGTTAACTAGCTGCAGGCTAGTGTTAGCCTACATTTCATCAACATTTAATCAGTGCAGGGAAACGTTTAGCAAGATATTCATATTAAATCATTGTCCATGCCCATTTTAGTAGACTAAACAACAGACGAGTCAGCAGCACCCCAGTCTCCCCATAACTACCCCTCCCTGTCCCAGTGAAGAAGGTGAGCAACACTGTGTTAATGACTTAGCTGCATCATTCCAGGGAGTCTGTGTGGGGTTCTCTGACTGTCTCTCTTGCTCTTTTTCCCATAACAAAAAAAGAAAATGAAATATTTATTAATGACAGAAATCAAACACAAATTATTTTCTCACATAATGACCATCATGACAAATAAAATTAAAAAACAACCTCCTGTCTGTACTGGATGCAGTTAGAAACAATGAGCTTACCTCAACCTGCATGTAAGTTACAGACAATATTAAAATAATCCAGTTTGATGTGTTCATTTAGACTGAATTTTGGCCGTTAAATGATACAGATTTTATTATTCCCATCATTCCAAACCTCAAAACCTATTGTTTTAGTGATCACTTGATCTGTTTTGTAGCACTATAATAACCCTGATGTGGAAATTCCGTTTTACACGTCGGCTTTATTTTGTTGTTGGCATATATGTGCAGTTATGTTAAAAAATCTGCTGGTTTTTTTTATAGTTTTTCTTCTTTTTTTTTTTATCTGTCATTAATTTTACAATAAAAATACATTAAGAATGTGTAAAGGATTGCCTTAAGGACAGTTTTATGGTGGCTTTTAATCTTGCATCAAATAGTGAACTGCAGACTTGCATTTACAAATCACAGCATTAAATATTGTGCTAGTACTAGTATTGAACTACAAGAAGCAAGACAGTTGCAAGCCTTTGATTAGAGTTATGTAAAACTTTTGATGGGACAGTAAGGTCCTAGAGATGTGGTGACAACAGCTGCGCAGAGGGGGCCCAATTCGATTTTTTTGTCATGGGGCCCAAAATTCCTGGTGGCGCCCCTTATAAACTTCACACTTCAGTACAAGTGACAAAATATATTTTTAATGTTAGCAGCCCACACTGTAAAAATAAAAGGTGCCTGGAGGAACCTTTTGGGGTTCTTCACTTTGCCACACCGGCGGAACCGTCTGTAGATCCTCTAGGCACCCTTTAAAAAGGGCCGGTTCTCTGAGGAACCACACAGGTTTCCTGAGGAACTCTTATATAAGGCACTGTGTGGAACCACTTTGGGTGCCTCCAGGAACCAAATTTCATTTTTTTTAATATTTAATTTCATGGTGTTACTATGGTTACCTTTGACTTCTATTATAATAAACAAATTGAACCAAATACAAAATAAGAATTGTTTATTACATATTTGATATTCATTTTTATACATACACTTCCATGCACATGGGAAAAAAAGATAACTATAGATTAAAGGTCCCATGACATGCTACTTTTTGTAGGCTTTAATATAGTCCTTAGTGGTCCCTAGTACTGTATCTGAAATTTCTTTCCAAAAATTCAGCCTCGGTGCAGAATTATAGCCACTACAAGCCAGTCCCAGAATGAGCTTCCTTCAGACGGGCCGTTTCGGTGTCTGTAGCTTTTAATACTAATGAGGAGGAGAAAGGCGGCGCAAGGTGGAGGGTGGGTGTGGCCATGACCATCTTGCGCAACCGTACCATGCATGTTTGTTTACGTTGGATAGATTGCAATGGCACGAAGACACGCAGTCGTTCAAGCATTTCAGTTTAACAAAGAATCTGATCCGGATGGAGAAGCAACGGATGAAGAAGTTGCAACTCAGCGGCTCCAGCAGGACGTTTCCGAATGGTTAGTTTAAAATATTATGTCTGGATACGGTACTTTATTCGGATGGTTTATAGTTATTATCATGTAGCTAACGCTAACCTACTGTTGCCTTTTCATGAGAGATCTGTAACGTCTGTAATTTATCATGCGGATATCGCGCGCGCCATATAACCAACAGGAAAACGGTTATCTAAATAACAAAGAAATGTACAACACTCGCGTTACAGTATATGTAACTTGATGCTGTCTACCTTTACATTAGCGCAAGTAACTGCATTGCTGCATAGCTAATGTGACAGCCACATTCTACGAGTAACAAGCTAGGTAACCAAAACCAGTAAAGCAACACACTTATATATAATTTGTTGACTTACTTGTCCGACGTTCAGCAAGCCCAGCTCTGTATTGACCATTCGATGTTCATTTGTACATCCAATTATTGAGCAATTATTATGCTTCGCTCGCTCAAAAGCCATGATATCTCTCGTGGACAAACTAAAATCGCGCGTGCGCATTCTACTTCCTAGCTCATTTCTCATGGGCGAGAAATATTCTCTGGGCGGGCAAAGCAGAGACAAGGGAGGTAACATTCCTCCTTATAACGTCATAAGGAGGAGATTCAAGATCAGCGCGATTGAGCTTCCATTTTCTCAAAGGCAGAGAAAGATAGCAAAAGCTCAATTTACACTGATTAAAATTTCTAGAAACTTTGGGACCATATACAGGCTAGGGGAACTCATATTAATGTTAAAAAACCTCAGAAAGTGGAAATTTCATGTCATGGGACCTTTAATATCAATGAATACACAAAAAAATAGTATAATACATAAGCAACATGAATAATCAACCATGTATATACAATAGATAAACAAGAAAAGACATATCAACAAAATGCATGGAAACACATATGTTCCACGAAATAAATCAATGTAAAAAAATTACATTTTGACTAATTAAAAATGTCCATCTTTACTTAACTTTAAAAAGATTTGTGTTTCAGTCCGATGGTCCAAGTCCAAAACTCTATCAGATGCCAAAAACAAACAACAAACAGTGCTAATATGCAAGTGCTCATTGTGCTGTAATATTCCTGAAAATTATGATCCTAACCTTTATCTCTATACCGAAATCTCAGATGGTTAGTTATTCAGCTATTTTGAATCATAAAATGTGAAGTCTGGGATGCCATTAGACTGGAGACTGTAATGTTCACTATAGCTTTTGAAAAGCTTAAATGTGTGACTTGAATCAACAGTGTTCATAAATGGTTGTTGAGTATTCTCATGAAACAAGATAGAGGAAGTAGAGGCTTCGACCCGGAAACAGTATTAAGGTGCAGTAAAATGATCTGTTGTTCTGTGAATGTTCACTGGTGAATTCCAGTCATTTCAATAAGAATCCACACGATCAGCAATTTCGTTTGTGGTCAAAAATGTCACTATGGGACCAAGTTGGTGTGAGGTAGCCTACTTAAAGAGTTAGAAAAGTGAAAAGGTACAGCAGATTCGTTTTCCGTCTGGTTTCCCTCTTTTCTGGTGGATGGTCCAGGCACTTCAGTGATTTTCAGGTCTACAGGAGGATTTTTATTCTTGTTCAAACTTGTATTTCAGCTTACCGAGATCCCTGCAAAGTACAAAATTTACTGTTAGTAATGTTATTAAAGTGATAGTTGTGAAATTTAAATAATTTCCTCAGCTTTGTGATGTTCCAAACCTGTTTGACTTTCTGTCTGTGGAACCCAAAAGCAGATCTCAGGCATAATGCAGCCCCAGTCACCATTCAGTTTCACTGCATGAAACACAAGCAGAAAAAATTGTGTAAATCATTCATGAAACCATTCTTATGTACACTTGTCTAGTTCAATTCAATGCAACAATTTATGTAAAAATGGTTAAGCTCCAAAAATGTCCCAGAAAAGATCCTAAAAATAATCAATGAGTTCACAACTCATGTGTTATGGGTTGTGTTGTAAGTCTTCTGGAGCCATATAATATCCTAGCTTTTTCCTTTTTTTTTTTTTTTTTTTTTTTTGTCGAAAAATACTAAACTTGAAGTTATAATTCAGAGTTAAAATGTCTTATATTCAAATGCAAATGATAAAGATATAAGACAAAATGCATAGCATTATTTGTGAACCAAACCTGTGATATTATTTTTCTGAGTAACATGATTGAGATTTGAGAGCATGAGGGAAGATTTTCAGAGAATAACTGATTAAAAAACACAAGTACACAGTCAAACAATACAATTTCACACAGAGAAAGTTCATAGTAATAAAGTACTTGCATGTGGTGCAGGTAACTTACTGTAATTCAATGTTGCCACTGATATGTTCAGATCATTTTAGAAATGTAATGGTTGTTCTGGGGAAACAAAAGAACAAAGCTGATTATTCACAACATAATATTTATTGACCAGTAAATGGCTTTAAAATGGTATTTGAGAGAATGAGGGCACCTGTAGCAGTAAATTTAGGCTATAAAAATAGACCAAACTATATTAACCTGCTTTTGTTATTCATAACAAACGCCAATGACGAAATAAATTAGTTAGGCTATATCAGCAATTTGAAGACACAGTTGTACAGAATATGTTGAATTGAATGACTAAATCAATAATTTCCATTTGTTCATTAGATCAACGTAGTTAGCATCGCGGCTAAAACCTTCATACCAGATACTGTGCAATAAACAAATGGTAAACACTGTAAAAACGTAGTAATGTATAATACATTTAGTTTATATATGTGTGTGTTTGAATATATAGTAAGTAGACTCTGTATTTATATTTATTTGGCGAGTTTACAAACCTTGTAACGGAGAGCCGAACAAATGGCGGAAGCTTTGATGAGAGGAGCCGTTACTTCAAACCCGATGACGTCGATCAGCTGAGCTTTGTTGCGCGCGAGCAGCGCGAGCATCACTGAAGCGACGACAGCAGAGGAATAGCAGCAGTTCTCTTACGAGAGGTTCTCTCGTATTGCGTAGTTGCTTACGCTACGGGAAAGCCTTTCTTTCTCGAGATACTGAAGCCAAAAATTATCCTTAATTTTTATAATCTTGTCAACGCAGTGCGGCAGCCTGCAGACCTAGGGCAAGCTTACTAGCGTGCCCATTGGCTGCCCTGCGGCAACTGCAGCAGCCTACCGCTGAGCCCTTGGCGTGACGTCACGACCAATGAGCGCGCTTGGCGCGCTTAATGCGTCACAGCCCGCGAAAAGGGGTGTGGCTTAGCGTATATAAACAGGGCTCGGAGGCTGCTTCTCTGATTTCTGTCTTTTCAGCGAAGCTCTACGCATCGCTGCTCTCTGAGGAAGCCGCCGTCGAATCAAGCGACCAGCACGCCGAGGATCTCAGCCTGAGGACGCCGGCCGCCTTCGCCGCCTTCAGCTTTCCCTGCCTGCTTCGCTATCCGGCGAATATATCCTTTTACTGCTCTGTGTTGTATGTGTTTGTGTGTTCGCCCCGCGACACACTTTGCATCTAAAAGAGCGCGAGGCGTTGTTGCAAATGCCTCGCTCATCCTGTGGCTCGTGCAGAGCCGCGCTCAGCGACGGAGACCGCCACGTGATCTGCGCTCTCTGCCTGGGTTTCGACCACGCAGCCCGCGCCCTTCACGGGCGGCTGCGAACAGTGTGAGGACTTGCCGATGTCGACCCTGCGGGCTCGACTCGCCATGTTTCACGATCCTCCACCTTCTCCGGCTGCCTCTTCCGGGCCGCGTAAGAAAAAACGCCGCTCTCAAAGGCCTTCCGAGCCGGTGGTTATAGCTGAGCGCTCGCCGGAGCCCCTCCCGCGAGCCTCGCTCTCTCCTTCTCCCCCGCCCTTCACCGACGCGCAGCGGCCGGCCTCTGCCCGCACTGCCGTCGCCTCAGGGGATGAAGCAGACCAGCTGGTTACTCCCCTCTGTCAAGCCGCGCAAACGGCGCCGCTCACAAGGGATGTCAGAACGGACGGTCACGGGCTATAGCTTCCTTTACGTTACAAGGAAGCTACCCCCCCCGGATGACGCACGCCCTCTCCCCCTCTGTTCGAGCCGCGCAAGGCGCCGCTCACAAGGGATGTCAGAAGTAGACGGTCACGGGCTGGCTTCCTTTACGTTATAAGAAAGCTACCCCGCGTCTCGGTCGCGCGGGTCACTCTCCGGCCACCTCCGTTTCTCACACATTTCTCAGTCCCCTCCTAGCTCAGGCGACTAGAAATATCTATATTGCAGTAAACGAGCCTGTTATACACGCACGCCTGCAAACAAACGATGTCACAGCACATAATGACATCTTCCCGCTCTCTCTCCCTTTGTTCGAGCCGCGCAACTGCGCCGTTCTCAAGGGATATCAGAGCGGACGTCACGAGCACCGGCGAAAGGAGGAAGAGAGAGTGTTTACGTCCCGCTTAGGCCGGACTCCCTCCAATCCTCGCATATTTCTCAGTCCCCTCTAAGTTCAGGCGGCTGGAAATACTATTATTGCAGTAAACGAGCCTGTTGTAATACACGCGCGCCTGCAAACAAACGCTCGGTCATATGCTCGCACTGACTGGAAGCTCATGTGTGCCCCTGTGGCTCAGTGGCAGAACATTAGACTTCCGCACCAGAGACCCGTGTTCGAATCCGGCTCTGGCAGCAGAAAAACTTTTTTCTGCTTGCTTCTCTCGAGCTCGCGGCCAGCTTTCTTACATACAGAAAGCAAACCCGCATCTCACGGGATACAGATTTCTCAGTCCCCTCTAAGTTCAGGCGGCTGGAAATACTAATACTGCAGTAAACGGGCCTGTTTTAATACACGCGCGCCTGCAAACAAACGCCGAAACGAAACACGACGCTCGGTCATATGCTTGCACTGACCGGAAGCTCATGTGTGCCCCTGTGGCTCAGTGGCAGAACATTAGGCTTCCGCACCAGAGACCCGTGTTCGAATCCGGCTCTGGCAGCAGAAAAAAAAAAAAAAAAAAAAACTTTTTTCTGCTTGCTTCTCCGAGCTCGCGGCCAGCTTTCTTACATACAGAAAGCAAACCCGCATCTCAAGGGATACATATTTCTCAGTCCCCTCTAAGTTAGGCGGCTGGAAATACTAATGCTGCAGTAAACGGGCCTGTTTTAATACACGCGCGCCTGCAAACAAACGCCGAAACACGACGCTCGGTCATATGCTCGCACCAACTGGAAGCTCATGTGTGCCCCTGTGGCTCAGTGGCAGAATTTTACTGGAGAACCGTGTTCAAATCCGGCTCTGGCGGCAGAAAATATTTTTTCTGCTGTCTTCTCCAAGCTCGCGGCCAGCTTTCTTACATACAGAAAGCAAACCTGCATCTCACAGGATGGTGCTTGAGTATTTATGAGCGTCTAAACATATGAGCCATCAAAGCATTTGCTCTATAACGCCGATGGTGTTACAAGTGTAGAAAATGTGCCCACTCCCATGTGCTCACTGCTACACACAAACGCGGTCCCCATGGTAACGCGTTCAGAGCGCTCTCTCATAAAGCGGTCACACGCCGCTCGAGTAATAAGTGTAGTAAATGTGCCCACAACTCTGTGCTCACATCTACCTGTAACTCGCTCTGCCACTCGGTTACCCCGGGCAACAGCGGCTCAAGCCGAGGGTGTTATAAGTGTAGAAAATGTGCCCACTCCCATGTGCTCACTGCTTCACACAAACATGGTCCCCATGGTAACGCGCATAGAGCGCTCTCTCATAAAGCGGACACAAGCCGCTCGAGTACTAAGTGTAGTAAATGTGCCCACAACTTTGTGCTCACACCTACCCGCTGCTCGCTCTGCCATTCAGTTACCTCGGGTCGCACACCCTCTAAGCTCCCAAACTCTGGCCGTGTCATAAGTGTAAACTCTGCGCCCGCTCAGGTGCACGCGCACTCACTTTTAGACATTACAATCCCCACGCCGCTTTCGCGCCAGGGGTGTTTGTCAGCAAATCGCGCTCCATCCTCTGGGACCGAGCTACCGAACGCTGTACAGCCGGCCAATACTGTTCACCAGCCCCCGTGTTCGAGCACCAGCGGCGCGCACGCCGCTCCATCCTCTCTGATACAGGTTCCCCAATCCCGCGCAGCGCGGCGATCTGAACCCAGAGACCATTCGACCCCTAGCTATGCATGCGGAAGCATGGGAAGCTATTCAGGGCGCGTCAGAATGGGTGCTGAGTACTATAAAACACGGCTATTCGCTTCAATTCGCTCGTCGCCCTCCGCGCTTTCTAGCACAGACGGAGACGAAAGTGAGTTCAGAAGCTGCGCACCTGCTTCAAGCCGAAATAGCGAAGCTACTGCGCAAAAGGGCTATAGAACAGGTTCATCCTTCTCTAAGCGAGTCGAGCCTTTACAGCCGCTACTTCCTCGTACCCAAGAAGGACGGAGCGTTAAGACCTATTTTAGATCTGAGACATCTGAACAAAGCCCTCATGAGACGGCCGTTCAAAATGATCACAACCAGAAAATCCTCGCGCAGATTTGCCCAGGAGACTGGTTTATCTCTCTCGATCTAAAAGACGCATATTTTCAGATCCAGATAACTCCCCGTCACAGGCCATTCTTGAGATTCGCCTTCAACGGTCGAGTATATCAGTACACAATCCTGCCCTTCGGCCTGTCTTTGGCACCCCGTACATTACGAAATGCATGGACACGGCTCTCGCTCCCCTGAGAAAACAGGGAATGCGAATACTGAATTATCTGGACGATTGGCTTATTCTAGCGCTGTCAGAGACGGAACTTGTGTCTCACGGAACAGCGCTTCTCAGCCATCTGGAGGAGCTGGGTCTCTCGGTCACTGGACCAAGAGCTCGCTATCGCCCCGTCAGTCAATTTCCTTCTTGGAATAGAACTGGACTCGGTGGCTATGACGGCCAGACTGTCGGAGCAGCGCGCGCGCCGCATCCGCCTCCTCGCCGCATCCCTCCAAATAGGCAGCCGGGTTCCGCTGAGGACATTCCAGCGTATCCTGGGGCATATGGCCTCAGCTGCAGCAGTGCTCCAGCTGGGCTTACTGCGCATGCGCCCGCTTCAACGCTGGCTGAAAGCGCGCGTGCCCCACCGAGCCTGGGCGGCCGGCGGCTTGCGAGTCAGAGTGAATCAGAGCTGCTTTTCAGCCCTGCAGCCCTGGCTGGCAGCCGAATGGTATCACACAGGAGTGACTATGGGAGTGATTTCACACCGGAAAGTTGTCTCGACAGACGCTTCCAACCTAGATTGGGGAGCGCTCTTCGAAGGCAGACCGGTCTATGGCCGCTGGTCAGACCAGGAGAATCTCCTACACATAAACTGTCTAGAGATGCTCGCGGTCGAGAAAGCTCTCAAACACTTCCTCCCATTCCTCCACGGTCACCATGTTCTAGTCCGCACGGACAATACATTGGTAGTGGCCTATGTGAATCGCCAGGGCGGTGTCAGATCAGACGCTCTGCACCCTGGCGGAACGCCTCCTCGTGTGGGCTCAGTACTCTCTGCGCTCGCTGAGAGAGCCGCGCATGTGCCTGGCCACCTGAACGAGGGCCCCGACAGACTGTCCAGGGACAGCGTTCCCCCTGGGGAGTGGTCTCAACACCCCCAAACAGTCCAGTCACTGTGGCGCCGTTTCGGCAAAGCGAAAGTCGACCTTTTTGCGTCAAAAGACAACGCTCATTGCCCAGAGTTCTTCTCGAAGAACGAGGACACGCTGGCCCAGACCCGGCCCAGCGGCCCGCTGTATGCTTTTCCCCCGGTCTCTCTGCTGCCTCAGGTCATCAAGAGAATCAGGGAAGCGCGCCACACAGTGCTCCTCTTAGCCCCATACTGGGAGAACCAAGCTTGGTTCCCGGATCTAATACAGCTGGCAGACTCAGCCCCCTGGCCGATACCGGTGAAGAGAGACCTTTTCTCTCAAGCCCGTGGCTCGATATGGCATCCCCATCCAGAGCGCTGTCTCTGCATGCGTGGAGCCTCAACGATTACACGCTGATCTGCCAGACGGGGTCATGAACACGATCATACAATCTAGAGCCCCCTCTGCGAGGCGGCTCTACATGTCGAAATGGTCAGTGTTTAACAGATGGTGCACTGCTAAGGGGCTCGATCCACAGACATGTGGGGTATCGCGAGTACTGTGTTCCTTCAAGAGTTACTGGACGCGGGCAGGTCCCCCTCCACGCTCAAAGTCTATGTCACGGCCATTTCAGCGCTCTCTGTTCAGAGCTGGGCCGCGCATTAGGAAGGAACGAGTTCGTCATCCGCTTCCTTAGAGGAGCCAGGAGGATGAACCCCCCGCGACCCCCCTCGGTTCCTATGTGGGATCTTTCACTGGTCTTGGAGGCCCTGAAAGCGCATCCCTTCGAACCCTTGGAAACTGTGGATATGAAATACCTCACGCTCAAAACCGTTTTTCTGATAGCACTGTCTTCAGTCAAACGAGTGGTGGAACAGCTCTTTGTTTCGTTTGGCGGGCGCACCAAGGGTCTCGCCGCCTCGAAACACAGCCTGTCCAGATGGATAGTGGACGCTATTGCTGCTGCTTATGCGTCTAAAGACCTGCAGTGCCCATTGGGCATTCAAGCTCACTCCACCAGAGGCATGGCCTCGTCGTGGGCGTGGTCCAGCGGGATTCCCATTCATGACATTTGTGCAGCGGCAGGCTGGGCCTCCCCCTCCACATTTGTTAGGTTTTACAACCTGGATGTTCCCGCCTTGCAGGCTAAAGTGTTATCAGTCTAAGTCTCGCGTATGCCAGCCCACTATCTGTGCGCGGGCTACGTTGTGTGATTTAGCTCTACTGGTTGAGCTGCACTATGCAGGGAATTGTCAGTTCGGACCGGCCGTGCCGCTCCTAACCCCCTAGTGTGTGCTTATGTACGGCGCTAGCCCTCTTCGGGCCGCCCGGCTCTCTGCTATCACGTTCCCCGGGCTCTCCCTGGGACTCATTCAGTGGATGCTGGGCGCGCACGGCGTTGACAAGGGCGTTCCCGTAGCGTAAGCAACTACGCAATACGAGAGAACCTCTCGTAAGAGAACGTTTCGGTTACTCACGTAACCTCTGTTCTCTCTAGAAGAGGGAACGAGTATTGCGTAGCCCGCCGTGCTCGCACCACGAGCTCATTTCGCTTCATGCGACAGAAACCAGAGAAGCAGCCTCCGAGCCCTGTTTATATACGCTAAGCCACACCCCTTTTCGCGGGCTGTGACGCATTAAGCGCGCCAAGCGCGCTCATTGGTCGTGACGTCACGCCAAGGGCTCAGCGGTAGGCTGCTGCAGTTGCCGCAGGGCAGCCAATGGGCACGCTAGTAAGCTTGCCCTAGGTCTGCAGGCTGCCGCACTGCGTTGACAAGATTATAAAAATTAAGGATAATTTTTGGCTTCAGTATCTCGAGAAAGAAAGGCTTTCCCGTAGCGTAAGCAACTACGCAATACTCGTTCCCTCTTCTAGAGAGAACAGAGGTTACGTGAGTAACCGAAACGTTTCGTGACAGAATAAAACTTCTCTCCTCCTGGTTCTTCTTCATATTATTAATATTATTATTATTTAGTGTTGTTGTTTAAGGTTTAAATTACTTAATAAAATAGGCCTATACTAAATAAATGTAAGCTACCCAAGTGAAAAAGACGTAGGCTACTGTTAAATATATTAAAATGCATTAAAGTATATTTGTATTGTAGGTCTACTAAAAACACTCAAGTACATTTTTAATGCATTTAATAGTACGTCTTTTTCACCTGGGTATGTATACTGAATCAAACTTAAGTAGCCTATAATAATAATAATAATAGGATAATAATAATCTTATTCTGGCCTCACTGAACCATTGGGTTCCTCCAGATGCTGGCTTTAACATAAGAGATCTTCCAGGAACCACTTAAATGTTAAAAGATATTCCAGTAACCCTTTTATCACATTCAAGTTCCTCTATTTTCCCCCAAAGCACTTCGAGGTCTCATGGTAATGAAAAGGTGACTCCAGAACCTCTGAACTAAATACAAAGTGCTTAAAGGATCCCATAAGTTCCAGCAAGAACCTCAAATATTGTCAATGCTCCTCCAGTAACCCTACTATAGGAGAAAGAGCTTTGAGGCACCTAAATTACATTTTGAAGTTCCTTGAGTATCCGACAGGATATTTGAGGCTCCTTTAGTTTTTACAGTGCATGGGCCGCGCCCAGTAGGGGGCCCCCTCTCTTACCCATTTTCGTTTGTTTGTTTTGTTCGGTAACGGTTAACTTGTATGCCAGATATCCAGAAATTATTAGCCGTAGCGCTATAATCAGCCCAAAGTAGTGACTTGACCGCTTGAAAACGCGTCTTTCCGTGCTCACGGAGTAGTTTGAAAGGCTATAGTTTGAAAGGCGGGGGGAGCACATAATAAAATACCCGGGCCTTAATATCCTCCGACTGAGAGCTTCGAGGCCATAATCAAATGGCGCAACCTGATATTTATCTTTATTTCACAAAGAATAGCACGTAGGTTTATCCGCATCTGCTCCATTGCGATCGGCTACTTTAAAGAGCTTCAATTAGGCTTTTAGTCCAAAAGAGCGCAATATTTAGAAACATCTTGATAAATTCTCATATGTTCACGTCTCATTGCTTACAGAGAATGATCATTTCTATCAAATTTTTCACTAAATGATGTGCTCTGGAGAGTTTTGAGCGCAATATAGGAATAGACATTTACATATCATCAAAATGATAAAAACAAACAAAAAACATTTAGGCCTAACGAGTTCCCGTTTTATATATTTATAACACAAGCCTATGATATGTGAGTTATCACACCAGCAAGAGTGCTGTTTTTCTGAACATCTGCACAATCGCAAATGTGACATTTATACAACAGTTCAATAAAGTTACTGAGTAACTTTTATAGATACATTCTGTTTTTGCTCTGTCAAAGATAACGGAACAAACAGCAGAACCGCTGCGCCTCCGAGCAACACGTGTTTTGTTCCTCAAAATATCTGCATTTTTGACAGAATCAGACGAGTAAATGATTTAATTAGGCTACCCATTCATAAATACAGTCATTTGCTATCTTAAACAAATTAGGATTTTTGAAGGAATCTGGTGAATAAAGGATTCAACTCCCTCATTAAGATGGAGACTTGCCGCCACCTACTAGCAATGTTAGTTTATAGTTAAAAAGTAGACTTTTTAATTTTTTCAATCATTTCATATTTCTACATTAAAATGTTTACATTTTAAACATTAATCTCTTAACATAATTTATGTGTCAATCCAAAAATGGATTTTAATGATACCGACTTAGCCATACACCGTGTCTTTGAATTCTGATTGAATTTGTTGACTAAATGTAAGAATCTGACTTAAGAGGACAGATAGCTATGACAATGAATTTAAAAATATTGTTTTCTCTTGGCTTTATTATTAGAGTTTTGATCTTCTCTCAACCGAGAGAGCACATCCTGCATTATATTGTATTATAATGACTATTAGCCTACCACTAAACTTTGACTATAGGCATGTTGCATATTAATTGTTCTAGGAACCTCAAAGCATATTTTAATTTTTGTGTAATTTGTGCTACTCCATAATGATGAAGGGCTCTCAAGTTTTGAAGACAGGCAAGAGTGACATCCATGGCCAGGATATAATTACAGAATTTGACCTGATTTTAAAAGTGACCTATAACATCGACTATGCAATACACTTTAATTTATTTAGTGCTAATAAAATTATTAAACCTATTTGGAGAGAGATATGTTTATAATATGACAATATGTCAGTCATCGTGTGATAAAGAAAATATATAGGCCTAGACTACTTGTTGGCTATTAGTAGACACTCATGAAAAACTGATGCTAATTATCTGGGAAACATTCTCAAACAGCAGTCAAGTTGTCACTGTTTGTGTCAAACAAGTTGTGAATTTGTTGTAACATTACTCAAACTGATGCTCGGAGCTCCAGTGTGGGTGAACGAAACTTTTGGAAGATGTTGTAGCAGAATCACGTGAACAATTCCAGGATATGCTTTTTTTCACTGGTTGTTGCGTTAAATCTTACCCAGATACAATAGTGCTATTTTCTGATTGGCATTTTTGTAGCCCCTTTCTTTTTTTTTTTTTTTTTTTTTTTGATTGGTTGATAAGTAGCAGGCTCGACGTGAGAGCAGTGCGGCCAGAGAAATTTTGACGTGAGCACGTGAGTTCCCGAACATGATGCATGCTGGGATACTCTTAGCTTTGAAAACCACTCCGAAGCAGTATTCGAGATAGTGTGGGTTTAGTGTGCATTCAGGGCACTGCGCTTTGACATTTTAAGACATGGGACAGTCTTGCGCACTTCCTGTCTCATGCATGTGCTCTCAAGTGGCCAAGACTGCAAGTGTAGGACAGGACCTCATTACAGTTTACGTTACACAGTTTCTTGTAGAAAGCGTGTTCGTCTTGTGAATAATGTGTTATATCTATGGAAGTAAAATAATCTCAAATGTTTTTGAAACAAAAAGCCTGTTGAATTGCACTACTTGAAAAATAATAGGCATTGCATTAACCATGCTTGCATTTTAATGCATTGTATTTTTAGGGCTTGCATTTTTATGGGCTGAAATTCAACATGGTTGAATATTTAAGCTGTCAATATTTCAATTAAAAACATTTCAAACACATTTTCATTATTAAAAATTCAATAATCCATATTCACCTTTCATATTTCACTTCCAAAATATTCAAACTGTTTAAAAATACAACCTATAATATTCAACAGGCAATTTTCGGTCCATTTTATTTCGCTTCCACAAATTCGCTTCCACAAATTCAGTGGTTCAAATTCGACAGTAAATTCAACGGAACTGCAGGAAAAACAATAGATTATCGAGCATACTATCCATCTGCTGTTAGTCAACCTCACCAGCAGGTGGTGCAAAAGCGCGTGTTGTTGACGAAGACCAGCAACTGTTAGAGCAAGCCATTCATTCATTAAACTCATTTAACAGCAATGTAAGTGTATTTGTGATTATTATGACGGCGGTTGTATGTTAAATTCAGTGTCTTCACGGTTACTTTCCCTGTGTAGCCTACAATCATCTTTCTCTACCGTGAACAAGATTATAATGTTATTCCCCGATGTGGATACGCAGATCCAATGTTACATTTTTGAGGTTGACATATATTTCTCTTGGTTGTTTAGTTGCCTTAACTTTATATTGTGGCGATGTGCTGCATGCAAGCTATTAGGGTTTCCCTCAAAACGTCAGGATTCCCCTGCTGGACATATAAAACGCTTAACGTAGCTTAATGGACTAATTACAGTGGCAAGCAGATTGACTCAGAATAACGCACAAAGTTTAATGCTGAGCGTTTCCCAGTGATAGACTGGCATTGACGTTGGACATTCGCACATTTAGGGACCGTCTCTAAAGTGTATACGTCTTTGGTATACACGTTTCAAACTTCAATATCATTTGAATAGAACGACTTACAGTCATAAAACCAACTGTAAAGTGTTCATGTGGTGCCAGCCATAATGCGCACCCTTTGGATTTTTGATATTTATTCAAATAAATTAAAGTTTGCTATTGAAGTTAGAAACGTGTATGCCAATGTTGTATGCAACTTTTGAGACGTTCCCTAAATGTGCGAATGTCCAAATGTCAAGCCAATTTTACATTTATTAGGCTACATTTAGTCATTTATTTAGCAGACGCTTTTATCCAAAGCGATTTACAGTTAAACTAACAGTAGGAGGACAACAATATGCAAGTACTATGACTCTTCACCGTTTAAGCTAATGCAACGTACTACTCTCTCTCTCTCTCTCTCTCTCTCTCTCTCTCTCTCTCTCTCTCTCTCTCTCTCTCTCTCATGTGTGTGTGTGTGTGTGTGTGTGTGTGTGGAGAGAGAGAGAGAGAAGAGAAAAGAAAGTGTTAATGATCAAGTGTTGATTTTATGCCAGTATATCACGAAACGCTCTGCATGAAACTTTGCGCGTTACGTTCATATTCTTAGTCCATAGTAGCCTACATCCCCATAAAGGTGCGAGTTTGGTCTTTCATATCACTGTATTAGTCCATAGCGTTTTGCCCCGACAGAAGGGGAATCCTTGAGTGTGAGGTATTGAGGGAAACTGATTATAATCCTGTTCATGTAGGTAGAGAAAGCTGATAACATGTAGGCTACAAAATGTAACAATGAAGTTATTGAATGAAACATAAACACAGCTTTTGTGTCTTTATCATCTTTTCCGCATATACTAATCATTTTCATTTTATGAATGAATGGCTTGCTCTAACTGTTGCTGGTCTTCGTCAACAACACGCGCTTTTGCACCACCTGCTGGTGAGGTTGACTAACAGCAGATGGATAGTATGCTCGATAATCTATTGTTTTTCCTGCAGTTCCGTTGAATTTACTGTCGAATTTGAACCACTGAATTTGTGGAAGCGAATTTGTGGAAGCGAAATAAAATGGACCGAAAATTGCCTGTTGAATATTATAGGTTGTATTTTTAAACAGTTTGAATATTTTGGAAGTGAAATATGAAAGGTGAATATGGATTAAGGAATTTTTAATAATGAAAATGTGTTTGAAATGTTTTTAATTGAAATATTCACAGCTTAAATATTCAACCATGTTGAATTTCAGCCCATAAAAATGCAAGCCCTAAAAATACAATGCATTAAAATGCAAGCATGGTTAATGCAATGCCTATTATTTTTCAAGTAGTGCAATTCAACAGGCTTTTTGTTTCAAAAACATTTGAGATTATTTTACTTCCATATGTATCGCTAGTAAATGTACTGGAGGACTGCAATGTGGAATGTGTTTTACTGAGTGGTACAAAGAGCGTGAATTGCTCTATAGCTGTGGAATACTGGTCACTATAGTGTGCATAAAACCACATTTAAGATTAGAGTTGAATCTGTTCATTAAAAATAGGTTTATTAGGCATACATAGCAGTGATAATAGTCACTAAAAAAGTAATTACAATGTAATTGTTGAAATTGGGAAGCCATAGAAAGAATACATTTATTTATTAAAATCTTAATATTTTGTTTACCTTCATTCATTAAAAAGCGTTATCATTATTAGGCATACACAGTAGTCATAATTCATTACAATTCAAGTCTAATTCATTTGTTGAAATGTGGTACCCATAGAGAGAACGCATTGTTATTTTTTTATTGTTTTATTAAACAACTGTCACAATACAGCTGTCACCTCTGCACTACACTTCCCATCATCCTCCCTTGCTCCCACCTGCTCTCACTCCATAATCCCCCACACCTGCCAGCAATCACCCTCATCTGATCCACACTACAAAATCCTGCACACCAACAGTGAATGCAGTTGTACAGTTCATATGGATGAATGTGTCAATAGCGCCACTGCGTGTCTAAAAATAGAAACTATTTAAAGTGCTTTAATTTGGTAGCCTGTAAATTTAGAAATCAACTGTATTTTTGATATTAAATACATAAAAAAGGTTTGACTTAATCTTTAGTCAAATTGTAATAACACTTAATTTAAAAAAAATAAAAATATCACTCAGCTTTATTCATTTATGAGATCTGGATACTTTTCTCACTCTGCTACTAAGGGCATGCTTCGCCTCTCAAGAATCAATTCGAGATAGTCAACTTTTCAGGCCCAGCCTACTGTTGGTTGTTGAAACACCTCTTTTAGGATAAAAGTGTGTGTCGCGGTGCTTGCAGACCAGTAAAAGGCCAGTATTTGAAGACAGGCTGTGTTTATGTTATCTTTAAGCTCATATAGTACTTCACTCTTGAAAAAAAAAAAGTTTAAAAGAGCACAACTTGTATTAATGACCTTTAATTACACATTATAGTGTCTAGCATTTTAAAGTGTGTTGTTTTTTGTTATTGCTTTTTAATAGGTTATAAATTATAGATAAGTATTGCATTGTATTTTGAATTGTTGGTAAAACATGAGGTAATAAATGCAATTATACTTTTTAACCTGTGTCCTCATCCTATTTTTTTAAACTCTACAAGCATATCCAGTATTTTGCATATCTGAAAAAAGTCAACATATTTGAATAACAAGACCTGACATTTCATGCTTTCCATTAGTTTTGCATTTGTCAGGAAGAATCATTTATTTGAAAAAGTATTAAAGTAAACATCTGTGCAATGGTTACTTTGTACTTTTGCCTTTTTCTTTTTTCCATTTTCATGTATGCCATTACAAGCCATATGCATTTTTCTGTTTCATTTTTTGCATGACATGACATATTTCTAAACTTTCACCTCTATATGGTTGCTTCACCACCTTAGATAAAGTCCCACCCAGCTGCTGATCTCCACCTCTGCTTGCATAAACCAGACTCATTGTGAGATATTGGAGTAGTTTAAGCTACACATAACCTGGTTGTTTCTCGTCAACCTCACCTACAGCTGGCAAAAGCCACAGTGAGAGATTTTATTATACCACTGATAAAATGGCTGGCGTGTGGTTGCTCCTGGTTCTGTTCCTCTTGGGTTCAGCTGAAGCTGGGAAACTGTTGGTTATTCCATCAGATGGCAGTCACTGGTTAGGGATGAAGCCTATTGTGGAGGAGCTGGGGAGGAGAGGAAACCAGGTGGTGGTCGTCATTCCAGAGGCGAGTCTGAGTATGGGTCCTTCACAGAATACCACCACTCTGACATATCCAGTGAACTACACTAAGGATGAACTACATGCATCATTAGAAGGCAATTTAACTGCAATTCTGAGTAATGACCTTTCTTCTGACCTGTCCAAGTTTCTGCTTTTCTTCTACCAAATGAACCTTCTTCAAACGTTTATAGTGAGGAATGCAGAGGGTCTGCTCTTCAATGAGGACTTGATGAAGAAGCTTCAAGACTACAGATTTGATGCTATTCTCACTGACCCGTTTGAGCCTGTTGGGGTCATTGTTAGTGAATATCTCTCCATTCCAGCTATTTATATGCAAATAAACCTTCCTTGTGGTGTCGACACTCTTGCCAGCCAATGCCCAAGTCCTCCTTCTTATGTTCCACAACGTAATACCCACTTTACAGACCAGATGAATTTGTGGCAAAGGTGTGTCAACTTGGTAAGGACTCTGCTGCAGCCCATGGCTTGTAGATACATGCATTCTTGCGCAGATGAGATCGCCTCACGTGTACTGCAGAGAAAAGCGTCTATGATGGAAATCATGAGCCGTGCAGCTCTCTGGTTTATGCGCTTTGACTTTGCCTTTGAATTCCCACGACCGCTGATGCCTAACATGGTCATGATTGGAGGAATGGCAACTAAGAAGCCAAAACCATTGTCACAAGTAAGCTCCCATAATTACATTTGCATGTAATTGCATACATTTGCACTAACTGTATCAGTGTCGTTGCTCTCAGTCCCTCTATCCCTCTATGCTCACTTTTCTCTATCCATTGCTGTCATCAACTCATCATCATGGACTGTGAAAATACCCAGCAAATGCACAAGCAAACCTCACACCATTATCTATACTATATATAGTGAGTGTTTTGTCTAAATTAATGGTGTCTAATGGGCTGAGAAAGAGCAAGAAACTGTTTGGGTCTCTTTTTTTTCAGAGCATGTCTGTATTAGGACAGAATCATTCCAGAAATATGCTTCTCTTTAAAGATCTTTGCTTTAACAACATGACAATTTTATCTATCTCTTGTCACTGAGGCAAAGTTCTTTAGTCGAAGGTTATGGAAGTAAAATAATGTCAAATGTTTTTTGAAATAAAAAAGCCTGTTGAATTGCACTACTTGAAAATAGGCATTGCATTAACCATGCTTGAATTTTAATGCATTGTATTTTTAGGACTTGCATTCAAACACATTTTCATTATTAAAATTTCAATAATCCATATTCACCTTTCATATTTCACTTCCAAAATATTCAAACTGTTTAAAGGTCCCATTCCATGGATTATTTTTATTATTTTATAATGTTTCCAGGGGTGCCCTTATAATGTTAGTATGTTTTTTAGATCAAAAATTTTTATTATTTAGAAATAAAAGGCATATTTCCTAGCCTGATTTCATTCCCTGGTTTGAACACTCTGTTTGAAGGGGCGTGTCTGCTGTGAGACTTCAATGTAAACACCCTCTGCTGTGATTGGCTGACATGCTTGCATATGAAATATCTGGCATTACATGTGGAACTATCTGGAAAACTTTTACTATTACAGCTATTATACATTTTTACTATTACAGCTATCAAGATTAACGAATCGTGAGAAGTTTTTTAAGTATTTAGATCTATTACCATCACATAAAAGGTTGCAGTGATGATGAGCATTGAGCAGATAACAATCTGTTGATCGCGTGAAAGATCTTATCATTGCAACGCAGTTTCTGCACTCTCACTAATGATTTCACCAATGCAAACATGAGGTATATAAATACAGTAAGAGATTCGTTGTGCAGTGTTATAGCGTCATTGATTTCATAACGAGTTTTGGCAAGTGTCCAGATAAACTCGCGCTGTGTGATTGATAGCTTGGGCGATTGGAAAGGGATTGTTCTTTGATCACTTTCTGTATATTAATCACAGTTTAAGTAAGATTATTTTCATCCTACTAAGAGAAACGATGTGAAGTTGATCGCTACTTCCATATTAAATCACTACTTACCGCTTGCTGGAATAGCCTATAGTTGAAATTGCCCCCTTCGTCAGTATGAAACGCTGAGAGAAGCCTGCTTGATATTATCCCAGGTTAGAAAAACAGTCCGTGGTGAAATGGACAGAGCAAACTAACAACTTCCAATTAAACTTTTGCGGTTTCCGATATATTATAGATAAACATCAACCACGTCTGTTGACATTTCGCCATCAATACGCCTGTGTTCCTGTGGGCGGAGGTTACGGTTCTAGTGACATCATTAAAGCAGGAAGTAGAGGGGTGTAGTCCAATCCAGCTGTTTTTTTTAGTCAACTTCTGTTAAATAAAATATCTCGCTTGGCATTGAACTTTGAGCTTTATAATTTTACAGATATTATTTATACTCTAACAACAACATTACACACCAACTAAAGTTTGAAACATGGGATCACGAAGAACAGGACCTTTAAAAATACAACCTATAATATTCAACAGGCAATTTTCGGTCCATTTTATTTTGCTTTGCAAATTCGCTTCCACAAATTCAGTGGTTCATATTCGACAGTAAATTCAACATTGACATCCAGGAACTGCAGGAAAAGCAGTAGATTTCCGAGCTTACTCTCCATCTGCTGTTAATCGACCTCACCAGCGGATGGTGCAAAAGCGCGTGTTGTTGATGACGACCGAGCAACAGTTAGAACAAGTCATTCATTCATAAAACTCATTTACAGCAATGTAAGTGTATTTGTGATTATTATACCAATTATTACACCAGTTCCACCAATCAGGGATAAGCTAGGAGTCATTATTTACCCACTTCATCCCCTTACATAAAACTAAACACAGTTTATTTGTTATAATCCCACATAATGCGTAGACAGTGGAAAAGAAAGACGTGTGGCTGCCAGTGGTTTTTGTGTGTGTGTGTGTGTGTGTGTGTGTGTGTGTGTGTGTGTGTGTGTGTGTGTGTGTGTGTGTGTGTTTTAAGGAACTGGTGAGCTTTCAAAGAACAAGAAGTCAGTCAGATCAGTTGCAAAGAAAATGGTGAGAACCAGGGATGAGGATTCTGAGACCCCAGACAATGAAATATTTTGGCTGTATGGAATCATTTGGCAGCTCTAAGCCAAAGGAAGTGTGAGAAAATGGTTCCCTATGCAGAATCTGGGCCCATCTGCACTCCAGGGTTAACATTATTGATTTTTCACCATTGTGACTCTGAGAAATAACCACATTCTTTCATGACAAGAAAAGTAAACCGATTTTAGTATCAAACTGATTAGAACATTAATAGCTGAATTCATAAGGGCTTACAGTATTAATAGCTACCGAAAAATGTGACCGCTCTTTATTTATTTATAACTGACTGTAATGTTCAATAAAGTGACGAATGTGATGTGTGACCATCTCTGTTTATTCAGCTGTATAATCAAATATGAGGCAGACATGCGAGTCCCTTTCCATTTTATAAATCATATTGATAAGGTATGGTATTACCCATTGACACATGGTCACGGAATCTGACGGGTCAAATTAATCGACCTAGCCTTTTTTGGGTGAATGTGGAGAAGGTCGAAGGCTGGTGACATCATCGTCTATAATTCAGTGTCTAATATTTTAAACAACGAAGCAGCACACGAAACTTTAACCGGCACAAACAACTGAGACTATTCTGGGTGAATGTGGAGCAGGTAGGGGGGCTGAGTGACCTCAGAATGACCAATAAATATTATTTATTATTATATTATTTATTTAAGAAACCGAAGCAGCACACAATAAACGTTTATCGCGCGCAAATAAACATATGAGTCTACTCTATTTTGGGTGAATGTGGCCTATTTTACAGACGTTTTGCATTGGGTTGGGGGCGGGGCCAACTTCACGCAGTGATTGACAGGGCGGGACGGGCACGTGATCGGCTCAGAATGCATTTTCAAATTGCACATTGAATTTTGCTACATTCATTGCGTGACACTTAATGGAAATGCAATCGCAAGTGTCTTAACTGTGAGTGTAAATGCAATTAAGAAAAAATAACATTTAAATTACAATTTTGCCACAGTTTTTGCTTGAACATGTTAAACATATCTAATCATTTCTGTAATACATTTTAATTTTGCAACTTATAAAGCGTTAAATTATGGATTCAATGTACATATTAAAACTAGTGTATGAAATGGCAAATGTAAATTTTATAATTGAATTTTCATTTTCATTTTGCACCAAACATTGCACAAATGGATGGGAAAATTAAAATTGAAATACAGAAATGCATTGCCATTTTACATATTGCATTGTCATTTTGCATATTACATTTCAAATTGAATATTGCTACCCATGAGCTTCCATACTTTTTCCACCTGCATCATGAAAGTGCTTTGTGAGATTGACTCTTGTATATATTTTAACAGTATGTTGGATCATGTTAGATTTACTCGTGTACTGAATTGCTCTGTATTTTAGATTTAGATGTGTTTATCTTTAGTCCTTTTGTCAGTTCTATAAATTCATTAGAATTTTAATCAAACACACTCATTTGTTTAAGATTAAGTTGCAAACAGGTCATTTTGTGTAAAAACATGTGCTCTGTAATCTTTCTCTCAGCACTTTCTTTCATTCAGAGTTTGCTTTTTGACCACTTAAAGGAGAACTCCGGTCAATTTTAACATTGAGCTCATTTTTTTGTACATTTGGAGTGCTGTCAATACAGAGAACAACGACAAAAATTGGTGTTGCCAACACCGAGTTATTCTATTTTTAAAATTTGCACCCTGTTGACTTCAGTGGGGCAAGTATTAAACCTGCTTTTAGCCTCTTAACATCCTTGATGAGTCAACAGGGTGCAAATTTTAAAAATAGAATAACTCGGTGTAGGCAAGGTTGTTGTTCTCTGTATTGACAGCACTCCAAATGTACAAAAAAATGAGCTCAATGTTAAAATTGACCGGAGTTCTCCTTTAAGCCCCTCTTGCCACCGCACCTTGTATGTGAGAGTTCATGTGTTTGCGTGACTGCCTTGTGTTCCTGTGTGTTTAGAGAGTTTGCATGATATGTGGGGCAATCCTGTACTGACAGACCATAGTGACTTGCAGAATTGTTTTGAACATTTTGTCAAAAGGTATATAAAAGCAGTAACTTTAACCTCTAACAAACTCTGTACTTGTGAACCAGAAAAGTGACTTTTTTTCTTACATTCTTGAATGATTTCTGGATTTATAAACAATTGAGAGGGGAAAAATACTTGGTTATGCTTGCAGCTTGATTCAGATTGTTAATATTACTCTCAGTGGCCTCACGTTTATTTTTTGTCTGATCAATTTCAAATCCAAAATACAATTACTTGATTACACCTCTTCTATGATTATGATGTTTTTAATTTGTTTTGTTAAAAGTAATTTTGATATTTTTAGGCATAAAGAATTGAGAGGTTGATACAACTGTCCTGATATCATAATGAAGAAAAAATTAATCATATAAGTAGTTTGGCTTAATCAGGGTTTTTTATAGTTCTGAGACAATACGATACTTTTTGACATATATATATATATATACAGAGCCGGTTCTAGACATTAGGAGGCCCTAGGCAAAATTCATGTTGGAGGCCCCCCACCCCCAATAAAAAAAACACTTGAAACAAATATGATTCCTAACCTTTTTATTTATACAACATTTAATTTTAAAAGCAGTATATTTTTACTTACACAGTACATAAGTTTGGACACATTACTATTTTTAATGTTTTTGAAAGAAGTCTCTTATGCTCATCAAGCCTGGATTTATTTGATAAAAAAAAAACAGAAAAATAATAAAGTGAAATATTATTAAAATTTAAAATAATGGTTTTCTATTTTACTATACTTTATATTTCTGTGATGCAAAGCTGAATTTAGTGCCACGTGATCATTCTGATTTATTATCAAATGTTAGAAATGGTGCTTAATATTTATTTTATAACCTGTGATACTTTTTTTCAGGATTTTTGATTATTAAAGAGTTGTTTTAAAAAAGTCTTCACTATCACTTTTTATATATTTAACACATATATATTTTTTTCTGTATTTTTGATCAAATAAATGCAGGCTTGTAGAGCATAATAATAAACTTCTTTCAAAAACATTAAAAATAGTAATGGGTCCAGACTTTTACCGGTACTGTACATATTAATCAAACTTTATCTACGGTAATCTCTTTTTTGTTTAATGAAGATGTTATTGTTGTTGTTGTTATTTTGCTGTTTTATTCAATTTATTCACAGTTCCAGAATCCCACTTCAGTAGATGAGCATAAGTGCTTTTATATTGCATTGCTACCTTAAATATGCTATACACAAATCAAGTGGAAGAGAAAGACACGATCGCTATACTGAGCAGAAAAAAATATATAAAGTGAAATTATTGGCGTAATGTCAGGAATCTAATCATCAGCAGAATTTAGAAGATAGACCCATAGATATGAGATCCTTTAGACTATTTGAAACATTTAAAAATGTTGTAGTGTGTTGGCTTTTTAACTTAGAATACAGACGTCTTGTCTTTTAATTTTGTAGCTTTTTTACTAGTCAGCTCCCGACGCGATGTTATTCATTGTACGCGCAAATTCAAAGCGTCGCGTCTGGGCACGTTAATGACGCTCGCGCTCTTTTAAACTCGTAATAAAGCGGTGAATGATTTTTCCAGAAATGACGCTGATCTACAGTACAAGTTTATATTTAGAATACATTGCAATCACTCCAAAATAGATGACGACAACTCTCACACCTGCATTATGAGCTGTGCTTCTTTGTGTGCTTATTAGGCTTTAGCCTCGCAGCATCTGATGGATGCGTTCGTTACACATACTTTCAGAAGCCGGCACACATTAATTGGTTTAACTGCAGTAATGTAACAGTCTATGGTTAAGATAAACATCGTCACTATTTATAGTGAATTAATAAATATTGAAATAAATTGTAGATAGGACATTTGTACTTTTTTTTTTTTTTTTTTTGTCCCTCTGTCTGGGCCCCATCCCGCCAATCGGGCCCTAGGCACGTGCCTAGTTTGCCTTTGCGTTAATCCGGCTCTGTATATATATATATATATATATATATATATATATATATATATATATATATATATATATAAAAATTAACTTTTACCTTTCTCAAAATGAATTATTTTAAAAAACAATTTATTAATAGGTCAGTGCTGATTTATAATTATTATTATTCATGCTTGTTTTTCATGTTTGTTTATAATAATGTTTGTCCACAAAGTTTGAAAAGTTAAAACTATCTGTATTTGTAGAAATTAACTAAACATCATTCATAAATTCTGTAAAAGTGTATTGTGATACAGTAGTTCATGGTATAATGCTTGAACTAATGTTAATATGACAAAAGTGTTACCAATATATTAACCTGTTGCAGACATTTAGTCCTCTTTACCTTTGTATGAACAAAGCTATCTCTAGATAACTGTGACAGTTCTAAATCCTTGCACATTCTTGAAATATTAACCCAGAGCTACATTTAACCCACTTGTTAGACTTTAAACCACAGTGCAGTGACGTAGCGTAAAAGTCTGAGCTTATTAGTTATGCTGTACGCACATGCAGCCAGTGACCTATCAACACTCCTTTTGTCTAGTTTAGAAGCACCTCCTTATTTGAAAACATTCACATTTACATCCTTAAATGTATCTCCAGTTGCTGTCTACTGTACGAACATTAGAAGAATGGTGAGAGCACTGAGTTTTCTCTCTCTGGGTCTATTAGCCTGGCTAAGCTTGTTCTCCTCAGAGCCTGTGCAGGCTGGAAAGGTGCTTGTCATTCCAGTGGATGGCAGCCACTGGCTGAGCATGAAGATCTTGGTGGAAGAGTTGTCTCGGAAGGGTCATGAGATGGTGGTCCTGGTCCCTGAAACCAGTTTTCTGATTAGGGCATCTGCCAATTACACCACTAAGTCTTTTCGTGTGCCCTACACCATTGCTGAGCTAAATGCCAACTTGGACAACATAAAGAAGAGTGCGTTTGAGAAGCCTCCACAATTAACTGATATTTTTGAGAATTTGGGGAACCTGATGCAGTTCACAAATATGCAGGTGAAAGGCTGTGAAGGGCTGCTGTACGACGAGCCCCTGATGAAGAGTCTAAGAGAGACGGGATTTGATGTTTTGCTCACCGATCCTTTCCTGCCGTGCGGCACTATCCTTGCCAATTCCTTCTCACTTCCTGCCATTTATTTCTTGCGTGCAATTCCCTGTCGTCTTGATGAGTCAGCCGCTCAGTGTCCCTCGCCTCCATCTTTTGTCCCGCGCTTCTTCACCGGTTACTCAGATAAGATGACTTTCCCTCAGAGAGCAAGAAACACGCTTATGACTGTTTTTGAAATATTCCTTTGCCGAAAACTGTTTGCCAGCGCTGATGAACTGGCCAGTAGATATCTGCAGAAGGAGACTACATACAAAGAGCTATTAGGACATGCTGCAGTTTGGCTTCTAAGGTACGACTTTACCTTTGAGTTCCCCAAACCTCAAATGCCAAACATGGTCCATATAGGGGGCATCAACTGTGCAAAGAGGGGTCCACTGACAAAGGTAAGATGTTAATGAGCATGGTCATTCTCAGATGTTTTAATTGTACACAAAATACAGAGCTTTCACTGAGTCACATGTCTTTTACAACAGTGAAAAGGAACTTACTGACAAGACTGTACAGTTAACCCCCCAAACAAACGGCAATTATTAATCTAGGTTAATGTTAATGCCTTCCAGGAGCATTAATTGGCTATGGTTGTTGCCAAAATAATGACCAATTAGAGGTGTTTAAGTTACCGGTATTGAAAATCTGCTCAGTATTTCCCAAAATGCTGAATGAGTTTATGTTTAGCGAACATTTACTAAGTTTTACACTTGCACAAATCCTCTCATTATAACAAACAAAGCAGAGATACAATGTCAATGAAAGATTCATTGTGAAGTTGATTTTTAAAATCATAATTTTATGATTTGGTGTCTTAAAATAAATTCAAAAATAAAACGTAAAAAAATGAGTGCTCCTTTGCTGCAATTTACTGGTTACAGTGGTAGTTCCATAATGTCTTTTTTAGATTTTAAAATAAAAGTGTTTGTTCCCTTTCAAGGGAACTTGTGCTGCGTCAGAGTGATCGGCACTTTCGAATCAATGGTTTGGAGTGCGTATCAAACTGCAAAAGTCAGGTGATTTTAGTAATCAAGGCTTTGTTACGTCATAACTGTTTCGAAATGTTTCGGAATTTCAATGGTTCACCGTTTTGAGCAAGTTGAAGTTGAAGTTTTTTACCTGAACTTTCATCTTTGTTGCATTGACCAGCAGGCATCACCAGCGTGTAGTGTTTCGAATGCATTGAAACAGTGAGTAATTTTGCAAAGCAATTTGTTCAATAGATTCGATGCATTGAAAAGCTTAGGCTACGTTTACACGGAAACGATCTGAAGAGAAAACGCAAAAGTGATCACTTCATATTCTGTGTTTAGACAAGCATTATGGGGGGGAAATCTGCGTGCATATGGTGACGCAAAAGTGTGTGAAATTCAATGTAATGTGCACTCCAGGCGGCTAGGTGGCAGTGTGAAGCACTGATCGGTGCCTTCACTGTCTAGCAGACTTTTGCGTTTTTACCGTTTAGACGGAAACGCGACGGTGGTGCGTTTTTAAGATTTCCACTCTGGAGGGTGGTTTCACTTTTTTGCGTTTTTAAGCCCCAAAAACGCCGTCGCCGTCTAAATGAAAGGCACATCTGATAAAATATTTTTACGTTTTCACCTGCGAGCGTTCTCGTGTAAACAGGGCCTAAGTTTCTCCCATCACTACGTCAGTGTAGCACTGCAATGGGAAAGCCTCTATGTGATTGCGTCTTAAAGCACATGTGAAATCAGTCCAATGGCATGACAGAACATCATAAGCAGGTGACGTCATGACCAGGAAGCTATGTAGCACACCCAGACCAAACAATAGCTATGTCCCAATTTAGAGGCTGCATCCTTAGAAGGACTCGGACTTCAGAGGCTGCATCCTTCGAAAGCAGTGAAGGTTGGACCAAGAGTTGTTAAATGTGATGGTCTAGCCTACAGACGATTGTTCTTGTCGCCTTTCACCTGTGACAGCTGCCATTGATGAGTGACAGTAACATTTGTACGGGACTTATTTGAAAGTTAAATTGAACTCTCTGAAAACAAAACAGGGTTCACAAACTGTCTAAATTCCACCATGGTCCATTTCTGTATATAATAAAGAGTATAAACTATATAATCGCAAACAAGGACGCATTTGAAGGAGCCTTCAAATTAGGAAAGCTTTTGTCGCTCAGTGGTGACCCAATCTGCCTTTGAATGTGATTTTAGTGTCTATGTTTAAAATATAACCTTTTAAAGTGTCTTGCTTTTTGTTTAGTGCTTGTTTAAAGGAGTCATAACCTAGTCTTACCTTGGATACCCACGCTCTATTATAGTCTTTCAGGCCCTTCTAAAAAAGAAAAGTGGAATTCACTAGTTCACACTTACAAATAAGTCAGATAGAATAAATGCGTATTTGGCGTGCTGTCCGAGGAGAGGGCTCCGGGCTCGGTATTCGGCCCGAACCCAGAGTACTCCCCCCGTATTCCTGGCTGTAAAAGATTGAGCCAAGAGTGAGGAGTCGGGGTGGTGGAGGGATGCTGGAAAACTGTCAAGGAATATTAGGTGAGTTGACAGAGTGGATATATATATACTTCTTGTCATGCTGATTAGGGTAGACATAATTGTTTGATGACGAGTAGATTGGATTGATTATTTGAACGTGCTCCTCCCGAACTTTGTTTATAAAACATCATAAAAAAAAATAAACACAGAGCTCCTCTGACCCTTATTTCTGAAGGCTGCCGCAGGGTGCTGGCGTTACTGTGGCTGCAGATGCCATATTCCCCAGGAGCCTCTGAAAAAGTTTCAGTGGGGCCGCTGTCCTGCCCTTGAGCGAGTTCAGACAGTTCAGCACCGACCGAGCACATTCCTCCGCCAGTCATGCTGTCAGTTTGATTGAGTCCAACTCCATACTGAGAAAAGAGATCCTCTGCACGGGGGAGAGTTTGACCCGAAGTCTCAGAGGTGATGGAGCACATGGTCCCTGTGCTCTCGCGAGTGGGCTAGTATGAGGCAGTCGTCGAGATAGTTGAGGACGCTAACGCCCTGTTTTCTCATGGGAACAAGGGCCGCCTCTGTGACCTTCGAAAAGATGCGGGGCGACAGGGACAGCCTGAAGGGTTGGGTACTGATATGCTCGACCCGGGAATGCAAAGCATAGAAACGGTCTGTGTTGAGGAAATATTGAGACACGAAAGTACACGTACTTCAGGTTGATTTGTGCAAACCAATCTCGGGGACGGATGCATTCGAAAGTGCGTTTCTGCGTTAGCATTTTGAACAGGCGCTTGTGAAGTGGCCGATTCAAAACACACAAATCCAAGATTGGTCGTAACCCACCACCTTTCTTGGGTACAATGAAATAGGGGCTGTTGAACCCTGACTTTATATCGGCTGGAGGGACCGGCTCTATTAGGACTGCGATTTCTGCCCCCAGAGATCGTGCAAACAGGGTCAGAAGGACCACAGATGTCCCCGCAGTGGGGCAGCGAGGTGGAGCACAGGGACCAGACCCGGAAGGTACAGTGTCCCGGAGGGGGGTGCTGACTGCACAGTGCAAGACTTACCTGGCTCCACGGTTCGGCAGCTGTCAGGCACGTGTTATTTAAATAAACTCCTGATGTACTTACAAACTTTCCAATGCCTCGTTTTATGAGAACAGAACCTATTTGTACTACTGTATAAGTTTGATACCATTCTGGGAATTATTAGTAGGGTAATTTACGAGATACATCATAGGATCCGTTAGCGCCTGCAACGGGGGGTGGCTCGAGGTCATGGTGCAAAGGACTCTAGGTTGATTTTACTCCGAACCATCCCTTTAAGTGCTGAAATGGCCGTGGCACAGCTGGTAGAACTATTGCAGCCTGCAGTGTGCAACCGAAAGCTCTTTTAGGCTGTATTAGAACAGCAGGAAATGCTCTTTGAAGTTGTGACCACCGCTGCAGCACCGACACTGACTGAAAGGGAACTTAAAGAGCACCGACCTGTACCTGCGTACTGCTGCAGATTAATTTCGCTGTTGATAGTGTTACCATTGAAATGCATAAATTCAAGTCATGAACTGCTCCGAGTATAATGTCGCGTGTTTCCATCTCTTCCAAATTACAGTAGTTATGTTGTGAACCAGGGCTTGAGAATAACGGCGTCCTATCGTCCTGGGGACGATAGAAAATGTGTTTAGGATGAACAGAAATATTCTCCAGGACGCCTACAGGACGAAAGAAATTTTTGTATGTGTGTTCATTTATTACTAGCCTATTAGGGTAACTTGCATAGAAAATGGCAAAATTAACCGACCAAGCGCTGACTACAACGGGGCGCGTCTTCTCATGCTGTTACTATAGTTACTATCACCGGCCGATTACTCACCCGGAGACTTGTTTCACGGTACATCTATCACATGGCTTAATTCCACAGACGAAAACGAGATGATAACCAAATAAAACTAGTTTTGAATGACAAAAACTATGACGTAAATATATTGACATTTTCGTCAACGAATAAAAACTAGACAAAAATGTTAGATAGTGACTATTTGGGAAGCGATCCAGTCAGAACTGATGTCCTGCGTTTGTGGTAGATGCGCTCATTTGTACTGTGACGTGCTGATCTACCCAGCGGCACACGGGTTGACATGTGCTGCATGTCTCATTAAACGTTAATTAATGTAAACGTCTGGGAGAATGAGTAGAGCAGACATATAGATCTGAATAAGAGTGACGACGCAAAAAAAGAGCTATATTCGGTACAGTTTTCTGTGCGCACACACCCGACCCGAAGCGTGCAGCCATGCACATAGACACCTATACAGCGCGTGAGGACTGAATTGAGCTCTCTTTCGTGTCTGAATGGACAAATACACACAACATTATGTCGAAATGTCAGTTTTGGAGAGTATTCACGTAAACTATGTCGGTTATGTCTATAACAGTTTTGAGTGTATCGGGTGTGCACATAGTAGGGCTTGCATAGACTAGTCGAGTAGTCGATAGATCGACTACTTCAACCACTAGTCGACGCTGTCGGAAACAATCGACTACTCGAGCGTCCATTAAACATAAATAAATTAAAAATGGCGAACGTCACCAATAGACACCACGCGTCAGATGTGTGGAAGAATTTCATCAAGGATGACAAAAATATTGTAATTTGGCCAACTCTGCAAGAGGCCGTTCACATATTGCTTCTAAAAACGTGTGGAAAGCGCGCGCGGCCGTGCCGCTGTCTCCTACAAGCGCTTGCGCTCCCGTGGCGTCTGTCGTTGCTATGCAACCAAACTGCGCTCTACATGATGACGACGAAGAAGTATCATTCAGCAAAGGATTAATTTATTTCTAGCCCTTGCATTAGCTTTACTACTTGATATATTTCTGGAGATGAGAAGGAAAAACCCGCCTGGACAAACTAGCGCACCACGTCCGTTGCTTTCATTATGAGCGCGCTCGCCGCGCGCCTACTTTTGAAATGTCGACCTTGAGCGCGGAAAAGACGCGATATGTGAACGGCCCCTAGAAGCAGACGTCTGAAATGAAAGGCAAGAACGGCTATTTATTTGGCTTTAGACTGTTACATGAAAATTTAAAAATGAAATGTCATAATTATAATGTTTTGAGAGTTTACTTATGTTATTGTTGCATTAGGCTATGAATTAATAAATGTTTATTGATAAGATCTAGCTATTTCATGTCTTTTCATATACAGTAGCATAAACGACGAGTAGTCGAGTAACTCGAGTATTGTTTTGATAAGAAATCGACTAGCAGAAATCAGTAGTCGTGCAACCCCTAGCACATAGACAGTATATAAACTGGACACAGCGACCCCATTGGATTCAACGGAGGAAAGTGAAGTCAATTAGAAGCACTAACTTCCTGATGGTCGAGCGTACTGCGCAGACTCAAACTGAGCTTGACGACGTAGATGGGACTTGAGCAACCCGTCTGTCTTCTAGTAGCTGTGCCAAGAGAAATCTGAATCATTCCCTTCTGAAACTTGCAGAGACGGAGAGTGTGAGTTGAAGTTGTCCATGAGATAGGAGCAGGAGAAACTTTTCCTAAGTATTTTGGTTAATTACTTTGCCATTTTGCCTCCACGTCCCCCCGATTGGGCGCGAGCTTCTCCTCCTGTCCATACGGTAATTCTCTACTGTGCGACAGAGAGTCGCGTGGGTATGACGCAATCGTTAGCCTATTTTTACAAAAACTGCTTCTACGGGGCCATAACGTAAGATACAAGGTAATGGAGCCTTTTATACATTTTCGTGTTTCTTTAGAAATAAATAATGGACAAATGGAGTCTTTAAACCCCTCAGATGTAAAGTTATTCGCTGTCAAAGTGATGCCAAAATGAATGGTAGTCAATGGGATGCTAACTGCAGGTGATGGTCTGATAGCCAATGGCGGCGCCCGGGGAAGCTTCAACATAATATGAAACACTGCCCCCCTGGGTGTGCATCAGTGCATTGGATCCGCATGTCATTGGACATGATCCGATGTCTTAAAGTGACAGTGGGTAATAAAACTAATGCGGTCTGTGTCCTTAAAGGAATAGTTCACCCAAAAATTAAAAGTCTGTTATCTCAGGGCCGGATTATCCATAGACGGGATTGGGCGAGTGCCCTGGGGCACCAGCCAATAGGGGGCACCAAGTGATTAAGATAATGACTAGGCTTTAAAATATTTTTCATGTTTTGTATAGGGGTGCACCGAAATTTCGGTCGCCGAAATTTTCGGCCGAAAATGCCATTATCGGTTTCGGGCCGAAATAAAAAAAACTGCCGAAAACGTAAACCGAAAGTGAATGCACCCGCCCCTCCCATCCGTGCGCAAGCGCTTAGGTTTCACTCACGGTCGAGCTGTTTTAACGCGTCTGCCTATCAAAGATTAAGCATGTCAGAGGTCTGTCACTTATAGGCGGATCTTTTGTGACGTCATTGTTTATGTTTGCCGCGTTGCATCACAGGAATCGTGTGGCAGGAAACACCGCTAGATACCTGTAATTTGATTGTTTTGCACGTTTGGAGGAGGATTTAGAGAAGAGGATGGTTCACTCTTGCTGTGTGGTCGATTGTACGGCTCGTTGGGGGCCTGATAAAAAGTTTTTTCGAATTCCTTCAGTAATGTTTTTCATTGATGTTATGGCAGTCAGCATTGCTGACTTGTGTGCGTCTCAAGCGCTCTCTTTACGTTCGTCCTAATGCCTGTTTAGTTGTCCGTGGATTTGTACGGTGGCCCAGTAGTGCACAACACAACGAAATGTAAAAAGCAAACATAAGTTCACAACACAACGAAATTAAGCCACAACACAACGGAAACAAGCCACAACACAACGGAAAATCCACAACACAACGAAATAAAGCCACAACACAACGGAAAATCTACAACACAACGAAATAAAGCCACAACACAACGGAAATGCTCCCGACCACTAGAGGGCTCTCGGAGCCCAGTAAAGTTAGTTTTCCAAGCCATTGTTCATTAGAGAGTCAGCAGTCTATAAAAATATATCAACACCACGATTAGTTTTAACAGTATGTAGCTAACCATTGTTTATCGACATTTATTAATTCAAAATCACCTACGTGCATTATAGCTGCATATTTATACTCTAGAATGCTTTGACGCGCTACCACGGCGCATTATCCCTGAGGGAGCGTCTGCCAATTCCTCCAAGTTGTTAAAACGTATAATTTGTTTTAATTAAAATTACTTTTAACATTCAAAAACAGACATGTTCAAAATCCAAAGCTTGATTGTATTTGATAGTAGACTGACTTAATAAGACTTTTATAATGACTTAATAATGACTTTTTTCCAATACCCTTCATGTATTTACAGTAATTAACATTTTTTTTTTTTAGGAAATTTCTGTAAAAGTTTTTTTTTTCTTTTATCATGTTCCTAGTGACCAGACTGACTTATTATATGTGGAATTGTGCCAATTCCTTCCAATTTCACCAAATGGTTTTTATTTTTATTTATCAAATTATATTATAATAAATTATACGTTTTAACCACTTGGTGGAATTGCCAGACGTTCCCTGACGATCATGCGCTGTGGTAGCGCGTCCAAGCATTCTCGAGTATAAATCAAATACGCAGCTATAATTCATGTAGGTTATTTTGAAGTAATGTTGATATACACTGTTAAAACTTATCGTGGTATTTATATATTAAGACTGCTGACTCTATAGAACAATGACTTGGAAAACTAACTTTACTGGGCTCCGAGAGCCCTCAAGTGGTCGGGAGCATTTCCGTTGTGTTGTGGCTTTATTTCGTTGTGTTGTAGATTTTCCGTTGTGTTGTGGCTTATTTCCGTTGTGTTGTGGCTTTATTTCGTTGTGTTGTGGATTTTTCGTTGTGTTGTGGCTTGTTTCCGTTGTGTTGTGGCTTTATTTCGGTGTGTTGTGGATTTTCCGTTGTGTTGTGGCTTGTTTCCGTTGTGTTGTGGCTTTATTTCGTTGTGTTGTGAACTTATGTTTCCTTTTTACATTTCGTTGTGTTGTGCACTACTGGGCCACCGTAGATTTGCCTATGTTGAAAACGGATCAACGCCAAATATAGGCAATTTACTAACGATTCAATGAACACTTATGTCTCAAAAATCGAACAGGATTTTTTTCACAAAAGTGACAGCCCTATACGTGAGGACACCAAAGTTGCAATAAATAACATTTGTTCTGCAAAAATCTCCAAAATTGTGGATTTTTTTTTTTGCTCAACTTTTAAAAAACTATTTTATTTAATGGAACATAAAACTTGAAGGATAATATTATTTGGTATTATTATTTATATTTATTATTAAAATATTTTATGTTTTGTTATGTAACTGTTAATAAAAGTTTGATTATTATATTGTGATTTTTCATTTAAGATCCATTAATTTCAAGCAATTTAAATAGATATATAAAATGTATAAGTTTTTTAAAAGAAGCCATTTTCGGCTTCAGTTTCGGTTTTCGGCCAAGTGCATCCTAAATTTTCGGTTTCGGCCCAGAATTTTCATTTCGGTGCATCACTAGTTTTGTATATATATTATTTTGCTGGAAGAGATGCAGATACAAAATGAACGGTTAATGATACAATATATACAGAGAGAATATTAATTATATCCATAAAGAATTGACCGTTCGCAAAATCCCGCCCTCGAACGCCCTCGTTTCTGGCTTAATGTACCTAAACAACGATCACCAAATTTCTCTCTTATATTGCCCCTCATAACCACTGAAAACGGTAAAAAAAAATCGAACCCAAAGTCCAATTATTATGGACGTTAAGTTAAGGAGGGGGGGGGGGGCAACTTCAAATGTTGTCACCCAGGGGCACTACACGGTGTTAATCCGGGCCTGCCAAACCTGTAGGCTATGACTTTCTTTCTTCTGCTGAACACAAAATAAGATATTTTGAAGAAAGTCGATAAACAAACGACTGATGGACCCCATTGACTTCCATAGTAGGAAAAAAAAAATGTTTTTATGGATGTCAGTGGGGACCAGCAACTGTTTAATTACCAACCTTCTTTAAAATATCTTCTTTTGTGTTTAGCAGAAGAAAGGAAATCATACAGGTTTGGGACAACTTGAGGGAGAGTAAATGATGACAGAATTTTCATTTTTGGGTGAATTATCCCTTTAATATTGATCAAGCAAAAAAAGAAAAAGAGAAAAGCATTCACTGCTTGTTAATAGCTTTAATAAGGATTCATTATATTTAATTCATACAAATAAATATGTCTGCTGCTTGAAAGAATAAAGAATGATGATATTTTTGAGATATGTAGTCACCAGTATTTATTTGTTATTGTTTAATCCAACCAACTCAACAACGCTTTGAGCTGTGTGTATTTTTCTCTTAATTTTCATATTATGTAAAAAAAAGAAAAGAAAAAAAAGAAAAGATTTGTTCTGCATGAATACAAAAAAGCATTTAACTCCTGTTATTTTTTATTAAATCTATTTTTTACCTGTTTACAGATAACTACTTTGAATGGAGCTAAATAAATATAATAATATATATCATAAACATTTTAATGGTGTTTTTATTATGTGACTAACAACTATAGATGATAATAACAAAGTACAGAAACAACATGTTTATTTTGGGACGGTTGACATTCACTTTAGGACGGTTCAAATAGTTTTTCAGGACGGTTCCAGGACGGAGGTGAAAAAAGTTAGTCTGGAGCCCTGTTGTGAACAGTAGTTCTGTTGTGAGTTTGGTTCAGGAGGAACTGTAAAAGGTGGCTGCTGTATCGGTTGTGGTGCTCAGTGATTGACGTCTGTCTAACTCTATATAGCATGAAACACACTGATGACACACTGGTGCATGGAGGTATGGAAATACATACTTTGATAGGCAGGAAGGACATTGTATCATTACATTCGGACTGAATTCAATGATACATTTTATGTTCCTACGCCTTCCACAGAAAAGATATATACATACATTTAGACCACCTAACTTAGTTATTGTTATCAGGATGTGAAGAGACTTTCAACCAGCATAACAAAAAAAAAATGATCTGGAACAAATCACCTACCCTCCTTTTAATAAATGCTGTAAAATTATTGTTAGTTCATGATACCTAATGCATTTACTAATGTTAACATGATGAACCTTATGTAACAATGTATTAACCTGTTGCTGACATTTGGTCCTATTTAACTTTGTAACAAAGCTATCTCTAAATATCTTTGATAGTTCTTATATGCTTGTACATTCTTGAAATAAATAATCCAGAGCTACATTTAACCCACTTGTTAGACTTTAAACTCTGAGCTGTTGCAGCTGGCAGCCTATCAACACTCATTCCCCTTTTGTCTAGTTTTGAGGCCCCTCCTCTTTTAAAAACATTCCCAGGCTTCTTAAACGAATCTCTGTATGCTGTCTACTGTACGAACATTAGAAGAATGGTGAGAGCACTGAGTTTTCCCGCTCTGGGTCTATTAGCCTGGCTAAGCTTGTTCTCCTCAGAGCATGTGCAGGCTGGAAAGGTGCTTGTCATGCCAGTGGATGGCAGCCACTGGCTGAGCATGAAGATCTTGGTGGAAGAGTTGTCTCGGAGGGGGCATGAGATGGTGGTCCTGGTCCCTGACACCAGTTTACTGATTAGGGCATCTGGCAATTACACCACTAAGTCTTTTCGTGTGCCATTCACCCAAGCTGAGATGAATGCAAACTTGGACCACATTAAGAAGAATGCGATTGAGAAGCCTCCACAATTAACTGATTTTTTTGACAATTTGGGGAACCTGATAGAGTTCACAAATATGCAGGTGAAAGCCTGTGAAGGGCTGCTGTACGACGAGCCCCTGATGAAGAGTCTAAGAGAGACCGGATTTGATATTTTGCTCACCGATCCTTTCCTGCCGTGCGGCACTATCCTTGCCGATTCCCTCTCACTTCCCCCTGTTTACTTTTTGCATGGAATTCCCTGTCGTCTTGATGAGTCAGCCGCTCAGTGTCCCTCGCCTCCATCTTTTGTCCCGCGCTTCATTACCGGTTACTCAGATAAGATGACTTTCCCTCAGAGAGTAAATAATATGCTTTTGACATTTTTTGAAATGTCCCTTTGCCGAAAACTGTATACCAGCTTTGATGAACTGGCTAGTAGATATCTGCAGAAGGACACTACATACGAAGAGCTATTAGGGAACGGTGCAGTTTGGCTTCATAGGTACGACTTTACCTTTGAGTTCCCCAAACCTCAAATGCCAAACATGGTCCATATAGGGGGCATCAACTGTGCAAAACGGGGTCCACTGACAAAGGTAAGATGTTATTGAGCATAGTCATTCTCAGATGTTTTAAATTGTGCTCAAAATACAGAGCTTTCACTGAATCATGTGTCTTTTACAATAGTGAAAGGCACTTAGTCGTAATACTGTACAGTTAATGCAAAAACAAAAACGGGTCTAGGTTAGAATGTTAATGTTAATGGCTACCCAATTAACAGAGTTATTACTATGTGTAACATATAATTTGTAATTGTTTAATAAAAGAGAAAAGCAAGTGATCTGGTTGTTATATTCGTGTCACGTGAGTTCAACGGCGCTGTAAATGTGTACATTTTTAATGTTATGATACTGATTTGATAATGTCAAAAAAAAAAATTATAAGTATAAATTAAAAAGCAAAAAGTGTGAAAAAAAATGGGCTATATTATGGAGTGGAAATGGCTAACAAGCTAATAAGTGCTCCTCTAAATAACCTCATTTACTGGTTATTGTGGTAATTTCATGTCTTGTAGGTTTTAAAATAAAAGTGTTTGTTTTCCTACATTGTGAAACTTTTAGTTTTACAAATGGTGACAATCTAAAAAGTTTTTAGTAATCACATTAAAAATAACATTTAAATATATAACTTTGATGATTTTGAGCTTTGAAGACCTAGAAATAGTTGTGTGAAGTACTTGAAAGTTCTTGAAAAGTACTTAATTCTTTTAACAGTGGTCTATAGCTTTCTAATTTGCTGGGTTATTATCAAATGATTTGGACGCGACACCACACACACACTTGTCGTATTGTTAGTCCTTGTTGGTTGATTTTTTTCCAATTTTTTTGAGCATGTTTAAGGTCAGGAATGAAAGAAAATATGTGGGATGGTCACATCGAGGGAGTAAAATTTGATGACGTTATCAGGGTTCGCTATACCTTGGCTTATGGTGAATTGATGCCACTAATGCCTACATGTCAAAAAATATATATATATATATATATATATATATATCTTTTTTTTTTTTATTAATTAACATTGATGCAGTTGATGCATTGATGCAGAAAATGCAGTTTTACTGGCTCTCTAGAGCCTTACATCATACAATGTTCAATAAACAGTGTCAGGATAATCAAGATCTAATTTAGAAAACTCCAAGTTCATTCCAACAAGGTTACAAATTCATGTGTGCGCACATGTAATGGGGGGAAACTTTTTGTGGGAAGTTTTCTTGTGTGCACAATGTGAAAAATCCACAAACAATTATTTGTGAATAAGACCCATTGATTACTTCAATGCCATATTTGGACTGAGCGCATCCTACTAGCTGCAAACATCGCCACTCCCTTGAACCCTGTTCTAACTCACTCAAGATAGTACTTTAACCTTTGTGGTTACACTGCATAAGTGTTTTTCTTACTTAATCTCCTTCAACTGCCTCTGTCCTTCACACTACTGATAAAATGGCAGGCGTGTGGTTGCTCCTGGTTCTGTTCCTCTTGGGTTCATCTGAAGCTGGGAAACTGTTGGTTATTCCATCAGATGGCAGTCACTGGTTAGGGATGAAGCCTATTGTGGAGGAGCTGGGGAGGAGAGGAAACCAGGTGGTGGTCGTCATTCCAGAGGCGAGTCTAAGTATGGGTCCTTCACAGAATACCACCACTCTGACATATCCAGTGAACTACACCAAGGCTGAATTAGAAGCAGGCTTAGCAGATACAATAAACACACTTCTGAGTATTGATATCTCTACAGACCTGGCCAAGTTCCAGGCGTTCATTATTTCACTGGATATTCTTCAAAGCGTCATAGTGAGGAACGCAGAGGGTCTGCTCTTCAACAAGGACTTGATGAATAAACTGCAAGACTACAACTTTGATGCTATTCTCACAGATCCATTTGAGCCCACTGGAGCTATAGCTGGTGAATATCTCTCCATTCCAGCTATTTATATGCAAATAAACCATCCTTGTGGTGTTGATGCTCTTGCCAGTCAATGTCCAGTTCCAGCCTCTTATGTTCCACAACCTTTAACTCACTTTACTGACCACATGAATCTTTGGCAAAGAAGTGTGAACCTGGTAAGGACTCTCCTGCAGCCCATGGCTTGCAGACATTTGTTTATTCATGCAGATGAGATTGCCTCACGCGCACTTCAGAGAAAAGCATCGATGGTGGAGATTATGAGCCGTGCAGCTCTCTGGTTTATGCGGTTCGACTTTGCCTTGGAATTCCCACGTCCGGTGATGCCAAACATGGTCATGATTGGGGCAACAGTTAGCCAGAAACCAAAACCTTTATCAAAAGTGAGTCTTTATTTTTCAGTTCCTAATAGGCTTACTAATGATGTAGCTGTGTATAAAGTTTATCTTTGGTCTTGTGAATCTATAATTTGTTCCCTGGCCACACACTTTACTGTTGTAACGTTAGACTAGAGCGCTGACTTTGTATGTTTGACTGAATATTTGCTTTATTCCTTATTGTATAGCTTCTTGTACTTTTTACTTACAGGCTACTTTTATAATGGCTATTATTGATAAAACTGAAATTTAACAAAAAGAGACAGGGTTTAGGTTTGTCATTTTTTATTTTATTACAGTGTAGATGATCAGAGTATAAATGCACATATTGCCTGAACCATATTAATAAGTTTAATATTTTTTAAATTTAAACGAAAAGAGGCAGGGTTGTGTTAAAAAAAATGTTTTGTTATAAATAGGCTAACGTTACATGTACTGAATATAATAAATACGCGTTGCCTGAACCACATTTGTGTGGCTTTAATGTGTAAGATTTCTTTAAATGAAAACGTTTTATAACATATTTCGTTTTATTGTTGACTAAAATGTACATACAGAGATAAGTAGCAGAGCGCGCTGTTTCATTTGCAGAATAACCGGACTCGCGTCCTCGGGAGTCATTCTCCTGAGCTGGACTTGGCATTGAAGTCCGAACTTTGCGTACTTGCTATTGAGAAACGCCTAATGTCGGCGCTTGGCTTCTTGTGACAAACACTAGAGCAGTTTTTAACGCAGCAGTGACTTCCAGGCATAACAGTGCGGAATTGCGAGAACCTCCTCTACTACCGAGTTAACAAAACACGTGTTTTGCCGCCGGAATCCTGCCAACATGGCGCAGAGGGTGGGGATCCCGCGAGATACCGTGATATCGAGGGGAGGGGCTCTGTACCATGACGACAACTCATCACTCTCTATCTGTTAGGTGGATATGTATGGTATGCGGTTCAGGGGCCTGTTTCAGAAAGGAGGTTAAGTGAAAACTCTGAGTAGGCTATGTTAACCCTGAAATGAAGGAAACTCTGAGTTTTCTGTTTCAGAATGGGAGGTATGTTAAACCTGAGAAAGCAGAGTAAGTCAAGCCCGTTTCTGAAAGAGAGGTAACTTAAACTCAGAGTCAGTTACCATGGTAACTTACTCTGTGAACCTAACCTGGTCAGAAGCAGGTTTTCTTCGGTAAACCCAGAGTTTCTATTGGTCTCCTCCCCTTTTTTTAAAGAGGAAGTAGTGTTTGAACACCTTATTCATTCTTTCAGTACATTTCTATTAATAAAATTAATATTTTATTAATAAATAAAATATTGCTATTTTTACTGCAGTTTTTTTCTTTCTTTTTTTTAATAAGATGAAGTCTATATAACTCCTTAACTGGCAACTAAAAATACAGTAGTAGATTAGAGTTACATAATGTAGTTCTGAACAAATTGTACAGAATTAAACTGTGTTATTTACTGGAAATCACTGAACTGTTCATCTGTGCAACAGAAGTTGATGGACCGTCCTCGGGCGCGGGGGGGGGGGGGGGGGGGATACGAATACCTGTTTATACTTAGATTTAAACTTAGATTCTATAGGCTACTCCACATAAAAATGTGAAAAAATGTGAATGTGTAGATTGTTTGATGTGTAGACACATAATATTAACATTACCTCTGTAGCTCTGGCAGCAGAAACTCTTTATCCCCATGTGATGAGCATTTGGTTGAGTGCACTTTATAACACTATTTGTCATAATAATTTCTGGTTGCTATTTAGTTATTTAATATGCCAAATGTTTGTAAAATCAGGTAGCCTACACCCATGATATGCTCAAGCCTTACTTGATTGAATTATGTTTTTATATTTAATTTTCAGCTGCTGCCATGTTCTTTTAATGCCTGCAGGATTGCACCTACATGAAAATTAAAATTAGGTTGAATAACATACTGTTCTTCCAGTTTCACCTCTGATATTATAACAGTTGGGTAAGTTATTGTAATTCTAACTACAAATGACATCTTCTACAGTGTAATTAGATTAATGTAATAATGACAATCTTTAGAAAGCATTGGTTTACTTATTACTAATTACCATTTCAGCCTCAACCACTTGAACAGTACAAGGAGAGACAAGAAACAGCACTTTTAATGCTTTCAAATAAACAATATACAATTGCATGAATTATTTATGAGAATTAAATAAATATGAGAAGGTTACATTAAAAATATACCTTTTAAAAATGTATGTTAAATATACAGAATTGTTCTATAGTCTAATGCAATTACATCAGATTTTACTTTAAATTACAGAAGAATTAAGAGTAATCCCTTTAATTACATTACAGTAATGTTCTAATACTGTAAACTTACAGAAATAATGTTCGCACTGGTGAGAAATATGAAGACCCTTTTTTTGTCTGGCGCTGTTGATTGGTGACTCATAATATCTGTGCTCCATTGATAATGGCTTTTTATAGTTGTGGTGCACGCGCTAAACTCAGAGTAGGTCAACTCAGAGTTGATTGAACTAACTCAATTCAGCTGTTCTTAAACCGAAAACTCAGAGTTTCCCATCTCAGGGTAAGTCAACTTAGGCTATGTTTACACGGAAACGATCTGAAGAGAAAACGCAAAAGTGGCGTTGCGTTATCACTTTTTTATTCTGCGTTTAGACCAAGCGGGAAGGAAGTCGACCGGAAGTTGAAGTCGGCCGGGTGCCGCCATCTTGAGCGGAACTTCACTTGCGTTAGCAATCCCATTGACTTCCATTCATTTTGGCGTCACTTTGACAGCGAATAACTTTACATCTGAGGCGTTTGAAGACTCCATTTGTCCATTTTTTATTTCTAAAGAAACACGACAATGTATAAAATGCTCCATTGCCTTGTAGCTTATGTTATGGCCCCGTAGAAGCAGTTTTTGTAAAAGTAGGCTAACGATTGCGTCATAACCAAGCGACTCTTTGTCGCACATTAGAGAGATTACCGTATGGACAAGAGGAGAAGCTCGCTGGCTATCGGGGGGACGTAGAGGCAAAATGACAATATAATTAATCAGAATACCTAGCAAAAGTTGATCCTGCTCCATGCTCATGGACAATTCCTACTCACACTCTCCGTCTCTGCAAGATTCGGAAGGGAATGATTCAGATTTCTCTTGGCACAGCTACTAGAAGACAGACGGGTTGCTCACGTGGTCCGTGTAACGCTTTGCTCGGTTTGAGTCTGCGCGTCAGGAAAGGAAGTGCTAAGAAATCGCTAAAAATGGGCTTCACTTGTCTCAATTGAGTTCCAATCTGCGTGCATATGGTGACGCAAAAGTGAGTGAAATTCGATGTAGTATGTACTCCAGGCGGCTAGGTGGCAATGGACCGGTGATCGGCGCATTCACTATCTAGCCAGAGCCCGTCTACGGAGAGCCTGCCCACTCCCTATTAAGTCCTATAGAGCTGGTAAGTCCCGCCCTTTCCGCAAAACCCCGCTGGACCTCAAAGTTGAAAAACCGTCAATACAAGTGAATGGGAGAAAATAATTATTTTCTGATCCCGTTTGAATTGTGCCATGAATTGAACATATGTTGTCTGTGAATTTTTTATATAACTTTTCATGTTACAAGTTTGACAGTATATGGTATGATTCTTCGGCTAGCAGTTGTGGAAAAGACATAACGAGAAAGACTACATATCGCCTATGTGACGTCACCCCATAAAGTTGATTTACCCGTGGTTTTCACCAACCTCAATGATTTTGTCCTCTCCCTGAAAGAAGGCGGTGAAGTGCACCAAAGACACAGCCATGTTTAGCGGGATCCGTGAGCTAGTCCGTGTGCTATTGGTGTTGACGTTTCAAACGCGTCGAGAGTTGTATATGGAAGTAAAATAATGTCAAATGTTTTTGATATAAAAAGCCTGTTGAAATACTACTCTCCATCTGCTGTTAGTCAACCTCACCAGCAGGAGGTGCAAAAGCTCGTGTTGTTGACGAAGACAGAGCAACAGTTAGAGCAAGCCATTCATTCATAAAACTCATTTACAGCAAAGTAAGTGTATTTGTGATTATTATGACGGCTGTTTTATGTTAAATTCAGTGTCTTCACGGTTACTTTTCCTGTGTAGCCTACATGCATCTTTCTCTACCGTGAACGAGATTAATGTTATTCCCCGATGCGGATGTACAGATCCAATGTTACATTTTTGAGGTTGACATATTTCTCTTGGTTGTTTAGTTGCCAAGCTTAATGCTGAGCGTTTCTCAGTGATAGACTGGCATAAAGTTGGCTTGATGTTGGACATTCGCACATTTAGGGACCGTCTCTAAAGTGTATACGACTTTGGTATACACGTTTCTAACTCCGATAGCATTTGAATAGAACGACTTACAGTCATAAAACCAACTGTAAAGTGTGCATGCAGTGTCAGGCATAATGTGCACCCTTTGGATTTTTGATATTTATTCAAATACATTTAAGTTTGCTATTGAAGTTAGAAACGTGCATGCCAATGTTGTATGCAACTTTAGAGACGGTCCCTAAATGTGCGAATGTCCAATGTCAAGCCAATTTTACATTTAGTCATTTAACAGACGCTTTTATCCAAAGTGATTTACAGTTAAATTAACAATAGGACAACAATATGCAAGTTCTATGACAGTTTAAGCTAATGCAATACACGTAGGCATACTATATATAGTATATCAGTATATGTATATCACCAGTAGGCTTATGTATATCACCAGTATATCACGAAACGCTCAGCATAAAACTTTGCGCGTCAAGTTCATATTCTGAGTCCATGCTTGCCTGTAGCCTATATAGTAACCTACAGCCTACTTCCCCAATAAGGTGCAAGATTGGTCTTTCATATCACTGTATTAGTACATTAAGCTAGGCTACGTTAAGCGTTTTGTCCCAACTGAAGGGAAATCCTTGAGTATGAGGTATTGAGGGAAACCAATTATAATCCTGTTCATGGTAGAGAAAGCTGATGACATGTAGAATACACAGGGAAAGTAGCAATGAAGTTATAGAAGGAAACATAAACACACAGCTTTTGTGTGTTTATCATATTTTCCGCACATACTGACACAGATAATCATTTCCATTTTATGAATGAATGTCTTCGTCAACAACAAGCGCTTTTGCACCATCTGATGGTGAGGTTCACTAACAGCAGATGGAGAGTATGCTCGGTAATCTATTGCTTTTCCTGCAGTTCCTGGACGTCAATGTTGAATTTACTGTCGAATTTGAACCACTGAATTTGTGGAAGCGAATTTTGCCAAGCGAAATAAAATGGCCCGAAAATTGCCTGTTGAATATTATTGGTTGTATTTTTAAACAGTTTGAATATTTTGGAAGTGAAATATGAAAGGTGAATATGGATTATTGAATTTTTAATAATGAAAAGGTGTTTGAAATGTTTTTAATTGAAATATTCACAGCTTAAATATTCAACCATGTTGAATTTCAGCCCATAAAAATGCAAGCCCTGAAAATACAATGCATTAAAATGCAAGCATGGTTAAAGCAATGCCTATTTTTTTCAAGTAGTGCAATTCAACAGGCTTTTTATTTCAAAAACATTTGACATTATTTTACTTCCATAGTTGTAGTCCACAAAGTGCTCTCACACAAAATCGAACCGTATCAAACTTCTACCCGCTAAATTGTATCATTCTTTACACGAAAAGTTATATAAAAAATTCACAAACAACATATGTTCACATTCATGGCACAATTCAAACGGGACCAGAAAATAATTATTTTCTCCCATTCACTTGCATTGACGGTTTTTCAACTTTAAGGGTCCAGCGGGGTTTTGCGGAAGGGGCGGGACTTACCAGCTCTATTGTACCGAATTTTGGTTGTAGTTCCACCAGAGCTCCACTGGGGGCGATCGCCATGAGTGCAAAATGAATGGGAGTCAATGGGGCTAGACCGCTAAATTTGTCTCTTTCACCCGATTGCCGTTGAGAAATCTCAGATCTGATTGTAGATTTTGCAAGTTCAACATGGGTTTTAGGTCGAAAGTTGAATGAACGAGTACTTATGTCCTTTTGATTTCTTACAGGTTGAGTTGTTGTTGCCCATAAAACGGTAGCATTCTGCTAATGTTTGCTGAATCTTGGTCAGTGAAGGACTGATTACGACCAGAGACCCCGCTTGATGGCATCGTGGCATCCAAAGGGGGACCACAAACAAACAAAACAAAAACTCTTCTAGCACGTGTATTTACCTGTGTCAGCTGTGTTGTCGATGCCTCGAGAGAAAAGAAAGTGCAGAGCGCGAACGCACCAGAGTGAGTGAAGGATTGCCGTTAAGCAGTATCTCTGGTCGTACATGTGTATGACGTCATTGACACTTTAAAAGACTTTTTAAAGCAAATAAGTGACTCAAAAAAATCTAACACCCAGCAATGTGTAATCTATTTGCATCTCCTTTCGAATAAAACATTCAAACTACTAGACAAAAAATGATATCCTGAGAAAAGTGGATTTTTATTGGTATAGCGCCATAGACCTCCATTCATTCTGCACTCGTCCTGTGAGCGCCCTCATATGGAATCAGAGAGGAACTGCAACCAGTTCAGAAGCCGGAAGTGTACTGAGAGTGAAACTTCTCGCCATATTAGACATTCTCTGGTCTAGCAGTATAACTGCCCCCGGTGGGTATAAGCAAGATGTGGAGAGTCTCGACTGATGTCTTTACGGTTTCTTTATTTCCTTTTCCTTTATCCGTAATACACCGTGAAAACTATAAAAATATACAGATAAATACAAACATAAGTACTTTTATACACGTTGCCTTAGCTAAAATCACACATACTCAAGCAATAAACCTAAATAAATACACCACTAAACAACCATCATTTTCCACCAAATCTATATTCACTATACCATAACCTTTAAATTACACACGGATTAACATATCAAAGCGAAATGGCTCTTTGTCAATACATATCTTAAATAACTTACAACAATAAACATGAACACCTCACTCCCGCTACATCCACATATAAACAACTACACGTACCTCGTTCCGCTTCCCAAGGGCGTTAAACCAAACCCGGCAATTTCCTTTGTTCCTTATCGTTCTTAAGTTTACCGTCTTGACTGTGTACTCCCTTCGGTTCGCTCTTTCTTTGTTTATGAGTTGGCCACAGCTGTAACTCGTAAGCACGGGTTTATTTAGGATTAGTTTAGCCTAGTGGGAGAAACTATACTGCCCACTAGTGGAAGTCACTGGTGCCCGCGCAGAGTGAGGTGTTCATATCTACGCCACAATCCCAATAAAAACGTTCTTTATAAATACACAAAATATGCATTTACACTCATTAATCAAGACCTTTTAAGTAACTCCAAGCGGACAGTTACACTACCACCAAATTCTGCTTAATATACAACTACTCTACATAAACCAAGCAGAATTTCTTACATCACATTCGCCCATCTTTTAAACAAAAACACTTAAATGTGTATAATGTATATGTGTTGTAGTGTGAGTGGTGTATATGGTGTGATCGTCTTATTTGCTCTCAAGGAGGAGAACCAGTTTCTGTACTGGACGCTCAATGATTGAGGGTTTACGAAAGCAGTTCCTTTTCTTTATGGCGGTCCTTTCTCCCACCATAAGAATCTCAAATAATTTCGGCATTCTGGAGTAACACTGAACTGATGGAACATTCTTTCAATGTCACATGTTATGGCCACCGCTTTCTTCCCAAAACGACACAGAACTCCTAGTAGGGAGTTAATCAAGTCAAGTCCCGTCAGTAGAGTATCATTTAAAGAAACACCTCTGAACTTAGCCGAACAGTCGAAAACGGCTCTTAGTTTGTCTGGATTCTTTGGGTGATAAATGCCATGGTGGGGATGGTACCAAATACTCTTACCATCTACTGGTGTAGTTACCAATTCAGCATCCCCTCTACTCACTGTCTCTTCCATAAAGGTTCTGTAGTGGTCATGATAGCGTTTGTCTGCTTTCAACTTTCTTTTCAAGTTCTCCAGCCGAACCACTGCGAACTTCCTATTATTTGGTAGCACAGGTGGGCTGCTGCTCTGAAAAGGAAGGGGCATCTCAAGGTGTCCATCATCTTTCTGTCTGATGTTATTGCTAAGGAACTGAATGAACTGGACATCGTTTTGAGACACATATTTGTCCTCATAGATGCGTTCGTTGAAATCCGCTTCCCGGACTTTCAAGACATCGGTGACTGTTGGAGCAGGTATATCTTTCACTGTGACCCGGTGCACAAAACTTTGGCTTCCTTGCCGATCTAAATGAGGGTTTGTCGAACCTATTATGCTCCAACCAAGCTCAGTACGTTGAGCGAAGGGTTCATTCTCTTTACCTATAACTACTTCAAGCGGAGCTAATGCTGAAGGACAATTATATCCTATTAGTAATCCCACGTCACAATCTTGGAGAGGCGGCAGTCTATCTGATAAGTGTTGAAGATGGGGCCATCTTTGTGCAGTTTCTCGAGTCGGGATGTATGATTTATCCACCGGAATAAAACTACGAGTATAAGCTTGATTTATCTGGAGTAGGTTCTCATAATGAAGCCCTCGAACTTGAAGGTCTCTGATGCCTTTGCTCGTAAAAACGGTATCAACAGCAGTCATCGTACTCAACTTTAGCGTCACTGGTCGTGGTGTCACACTCAGATGCCCAAGCAGATCCTCAAGGATGAATGTAGTATCACTTTGTGTGTCGAGTAGGGCATAAGTAAGAACCTCCTTTTGTGGCTCTTGCTTTGTGGATACCAGGACTGGAACTATGCTGGCAGTAGCTGAGGCATATCGAGTAGATGCATACGACATGGCTCTGTGGACTTCTTCAGTCGTGTGGTTACTCGCAGAAATTGAATCATTTGTAGAGATTTCTGTTGGTCTTTGTCTCCACTCCTCATGCAAGCATGTTGGATGACGACGACTGCAGGTGCCACAAGTGTGACGCCTTTTGCAATCCTTGACTGCGTGTCCCCTCTTTAAACATCCAAAACAGAGATGGGTTTCCCTGATGAACCGTTTCTTTTCATCCATGGCCTTTGCAGCAAAGATGAAGCAGGTTGCAATGCCATGCGATTCTTCCTTGCAGAATGGGCATGGTGGCCTCCTGTAATCTGATGCTTCTTGTCTAACTTGTGAGAAGCTATTTGTTTGAGCACTGGTAATAAAAGCTTTAGCTCGTTTTGGTGTTCTATCCTCTCTCTTGAAGTTCAAAAGGAAGGGTGAGACAATGGGGTTGCAGGCTATCCGGACCTCCTTGTTTAGGAATGTGCTGAAACATTTAAAAGCCGGATCATTTCCAGATTTATCTAATTCTTCAACCACCATTCGACTCCACTTCCTCACGATCCACTCTGGCAGTTTCTTCAGAAGTTTATGATTTTCTTCGCAGTCATCCAAGATGGCTAGTCCCTTAACATGCGGAATTGCTTCTGCACACCCTTGCAGAAAGTCTGCAAACTCTCTTAAAGCCAGAGGGTCAGTTGAACTGATTTTAGGCCAGCTAGCGAGCTTATCCCTAAATGCCTTTTGAATTATGAATGAGTTGCCATACCTTTCTTGCAGGACCTTCCAGGCGCCTGTATACGCATCTTCTGAGTTTCTATAAAAGAAACCTTCCACTGCTTTACGTGCATCCCCCGTGAGATAAGTTTTCAAATAGAACATTTTTTCGTTTGCTGAGAGTGGCTTTTGGTCAATGAGAGTTGTGAAGGACATTTTCCAGTCAACATATTTCATGGGATCACCGTCAAATGTTGTTGGCTCTGGCACACGCAGACGATTTATGCTCATGGAGCTTGTTATTGCTTGAACTAAACAGGCTGTGTCCTTATTCATAGTCGTTCCTGTAAATGTTTGTTGGGGTAGAAGCGAGGCAGTGTTCATGTCAAAGTGAGCAGCAGGTTCAGGTTCCACATAAACAGTGTCTGTCGCCAGATTTCTCTCCTCTTCATAGTCGCTTCCAGGGCTGTCGTACGCTCTCACTCGAGCAGCTGCTATCTGGACCTCCTTTTCAGCCTTTAACTGTGTCAGCTTCGTTCGTTCTTCTTCCAGTTTTAGCCGTCACTCTTCCTTCTTGCGCTCCAAATCAGCTACTATTTTCTTTTCTTCAAGTTTCCATTCATTTTCGAGTTTGTTAATATGTGACTGATGAGCATGTATGTCCTTCATTGCCTTTGCTTGCTCTCTTTTTGCTGCCAGCTCTGCTTCTGCGTCTTGTCGTTTGCTGGAACTGCTGGAGCTTGCACTGGAACAGTCAGTATGCCGAGAAGCCACAGTGTTAGTTTTTGAATTGCCGAACACAGATCCATATTCTTCTTTATTTAAGACAATCCTCACTCTTTCTTTCTCTACTCGCTCATTGTAGTCTTCATCCATAGCATCTCTTCTTTTGTTCACTAGAGCAAGCGTTTCGTCGGTGAGAATGGCACAGGTATCCATTTTTCCCACGATCTCTGGAGTATTGGTTTGGTTGCGCAGGATGTGCTCGTATTGGTGTAGAAGCCCCTCACGTTTAGTTTGAATATTTTGTTCAATGTTGTCAAGATCATCCATAGAGCAAAAATATTTCATTGTTGCCCTGCTTTCCTTTGCCGTCTGTTTCCATGCGTCATAAGCCTTATAAAAGGCCCTTTTATCTTTAATGGCATTTTGTTCATTTACCTCTTGCATTTTCCCAGTCACGGTTCTCTGACGAGAGCTTGATCTGCCAGATGGTAGGTCTGAGGGTTTACTTGTTTCTGCTGTGTGGAGTGACATTTGATTTACACGTCTTAATTGACTGTTATTTGAATGTTATATAAGACGTTTGGGATTTAATTTCTGCAAGCAGTAGTTATAACCTACCGGTATTTTAACACTACCCCTTTTAACCAACGTTAACAACTTAAATTAAACACTCAAATTATTTAGTTTGTGCAAAATGCAAATATTGAAATTTGAACAATTTCATACTTTAAATTAGATCATTTTCACACTTTCAAACCTCTATTTAAAGACCACTTTAAAAATGCTGTTTATAACCCTTGAACACATCTTCACAATAATCACCAACCGTAAAACCCTTTATCTAAAGGATAATCAAAACACTTTCACGATCGCGTCTTTCAACATTCAAGCACAGTTTATGTTACTGCAATTAACCACTTTTATGAGCGTATGAAATCCAATCTTATTAATACATATTTTTGTAAAATGTCTCTTGTTGCACCCGTTATACACCCTTTTACGTGTGTTATCTTCCCTCTTGCCTGACTGTAGTCCGTTTTAGTTGATTTCTTCGATGCGGACATGCGGACCACGGCCAAGGCTGCGAGTCTCATTTGGATGCAGCAGAGTTTCTCATTTTCCTACGTCACGTGGAGTTTCTCACTCTCTGGCCTGCGGTGAGTTTTCACTATAACTGCCCCCGGTGGGTATAAGCAAGATGTGGAGAGTCTCGACTGATGTCTTTACGGTTTCTTTATTTCCTTTTCCTTTATCCGTAATACACCGTGAAAACTATAAAAATATACAGATAAATACAAACATAAGTACTTTTATACACGTTGCCTTAGCTAAAATCACACATACTCAAGCAATAAACCTAAATAAATACACCACTAAACAACCATCATTTTCCACCAAATCTATATTCACTATACCATAACCTTTAAATTACACACGGATTAACATATCAAAGCGAAATGGCTCTTTGTCAATACATATCTTAAATAACTTACAACAATAAACATGAACACCTCACTCCCGCTACATCCACATATAAACAACTACACGTACCTCGTTCCGCTTCCCAAGGGCGTTAAACCAAACCCGGCAATTTCCTTTGTTCCTTATCGTTCTTAAGTTTACCGTCTTGACTGTGTACTCCCTTCGGTTCGCTCTTTCTTTGTTTATGAGTTGGCCACAGCTGTAACTCGTAAGCACGGGTTTATTTAGGGTTAGTTTAGCCTAGTGGGAGAAACTATACTGCCCACTAGTGGAAGTCACTGCTGCCCGCGCAGAGTGAGGTGTTCATATCTACGCCACAATCCCAATAAAAACGTTCTTTATAAATACACAAAATATGCATTTACACTCATTAATCAAGACCTTTTAAGTAACTCCAAGCGGACAGTTACAAGCAGACTTTTGCGTTTTTACCCTTTAGACGGGAACGCGACGGTGGAGCGTTTTTAAGATTTCCACTCTGGAGGGTGGTTTCACTTTTTTGCGTTTTTAAGCCCCTAAAACGCCGTCGCCGTCTAAACGAAAGGCACATCTGATAAAATATTTTTACGTTTTCACCCGCGAGCGTTCTCGTGTAAACAGGGCCTTGGAGTTCAAGTTTTACCTCAGAGTTGGTTGAACCTCCTTTCTGAAACAGGCCCCAGGTGTCCAAATCACACCAAAGTGACCGGATTATTCACCACACCGGAACATTTCCGTTGTGGTCTGTGCATTTGGTTGTTGTGAACTTTTGCAGCGCGTTTCGTATTTGGTTGTGTTGTGAGTATTTGGAGCACACGTGTGTTGTGAAACTGATAAAGATGTTTTCTTAATTTGCGAGTGTTTTTCTATTTGCATGTGTTTTCTTCAGTTGCAGCGCGTTGAGCTCTCTCGGTCACCATACTTAGCCTATATTAATAAACACTGTAAAAGTATTGTTCAATGTTAGTTCAAGTTACCTAATGCATTAATTAATGTTAACATGTTGAACCTTATGCTAACATTTGGTCCTCTTGACCTTTGTATGAACAAAGCTATCTTTTATATAACTCTGACAGTTCTAATATGCTCGTACGTTCTTGAAATATTAACCCAGAGCTACATTTAACCCACTTGTTAGACTTTAAACCACAGTGCAGTGACGTAGCCTAAAAGTCTGAGCTTATTAGCATGCAGCCAGAGACCTATCAACAATCACTCCCCTTTTGTCTAGTTTAGAAGCACCTCCTTATTTAAAAACATTCCCAGGCTTCTTAAACGAATCTCTGTTTGCTGTCTATTGTACAAACATTAGAAGAATGGTGAGAGCACTGAGTTTTCCCGCTCTGGGTCTATTAGCCTGGCTAAGCTTGTTCTCCTCAGAGCATGTGCAGGCTGGAAAGGTGCTTGTCATGCCAATGGATGGCAGCCACTGGCTGAGCATGAAGATCTTGGTGGAAGAGTTGTCTCGGAGGGGGCATGAGATGGTGGTCCTGGTCCCTGAAACTAATGTTCGGATTAGGGCATCTGGTAATTACACCACTAAGTATTTTCGTGTGCCATTCACCATTGCTGATTTAAAGGCAAACTTGGACAACATAGAGAAGAATGCGTTTGAGAAGCCTCCGCAATTGATTGATATCTTTATGAATTTGGGGAACCTGATAGAGTTCACAAATATGCAGGTGAAAGGCTGTGAAGGGCTGCTGTACGACGAGCCCCTGATGAAGAGTCTAAGAGAGACCGGATTTGATGTTTTGCTCACCGATCCTTTCCTGCCGTGCGGCACTATCCTTGCCAATTCCTTCTCACTTCCCCCTGTTTACTTTTTGCGTTTGATTCCCTGTCGTCTTGATGAGTCAGCCGCTCAGTGTCCCTCGCCTCCATCTTTTGTCCCGCGCTTCTTCACCGGTTACTCAGATAAGATGACTTTCCCTCAGAGAGTAAATAATATGCTTATGACAGTTTTTGAAATGTTCCTTTGCCAAAAACTGTTTGCCAGCGCTGATGAACTGGCCAGTACATATCTGCAGAAGGACACTACATACAAAGAGCTATTAGGACATGCTGCAGTTTGGCTTCTAAGGGACGACTTTACATTTGAGTTCCCAAAACCTCAAATGCCAAACATGGTTCATATAGGGGGCATCAACTGTGTAAAAAGTGGTCCACTGACAAAGGTAAGATGTTAATGAGCATAGTCATTCTCAGTTCTATATGCTGTCTCAAAATACAGAGCTTTCACATGTCACATGTCTTTTACAACTTTTACTGGTAAGACTGTACAGTTTTATTATACGACTTCAGGACAACCAAGATCTGTATAACTAAGTGTTTAAGAGTGCCAACCTGCACAATCATGAACAATGTTTAACTGTCTTATCTGCAATAAACTATAGTCATAGCTGTACTTCCTAAGATGTGTATAAATAAATGTGTGACTGTGTAACTCAGAGAGTCAGTTTAGGAGTTAAGATATTGTGCATAATTTTTGAATTTTCTGATCCAGCATGATTTTAATTGGAGGCTAAGTATTTATTTATTTTCATTTGACCACTGTAATCTTCAAGAGGAAATAAGGGGCCCTTTTGTGTTTACAGCATGAAGCACAGGGGAAATGAGACACATTGTCTTTGTAATTATGTTGTGTACTTTTCAGTAAGCAAAAAGGGAAAGGTACTCTTTTACCAAGAGGTTTTATTGATGCAGTATGCTGCTTTTCAGAAGTTCAAAGTTTGAAGTTCATGTTGGTATTTGTATGAGTGAGCGAGCAAAAAAAAAAATGTAAGGAAGAACTGCTTACATTGAAAAGGAGTATAGTTAACAGTGAAAGCTTGCGCTTTTGTGTCCATGAAATGTGATATCTATGCTTAATACTGATGTCTGTCCTCTGTGCAGGAGCTGGAGGAGTTTGCGAATGGTTCTGGAGAGCATGGGTTTGTGGTCTTCACCCTGGGCTCCATGGTGTCACAGTTACCCGAGGCCAAAGCCAGAGAGTTCTTTGAGGCATTTAGGCAGATACCTCAGAGGGTAAGTGTGGCTTATCTTAACCACGGATAGGAAAAGGGTATTACAGGAGCTTCCTGACTCCACAAAAAATCCTAAAAACTGTCTTAACTTTAGGACAACCCCAAATGGTGTCCTAACGTCAAAATTATTTGTGAAATTAATTATTTCTGCAAAAATCACATTATAATAGCCCTGTCTGAGAATGGCGTCACATTTATTAATGACACAAGCTGAAGAAGTTTGATGTTTGATGATGGACTACTACTACTACTACTACTACACTTTGACGACAAAATTCTGAAAAATAATTACAGACTCCTATGAAAAAAAGGATTTGGCTTTGCCTTTTCTGAAAAGCACCACTTATTTTGTTTCTCCATTCTCCAGTTTTTTCCGTTTTACTTCCCAGCAGCTTTTTGCATGTTGTTGGTTGCTTGGTAACAGACCTGAGAGTTGATTACCGAACTCAATGGAGGGGTTTAAGATTTCCTAACTACAGATAAGATGAGATTTTATAAGATAGGATAAGAATTCTAAATCAACTTGAAATTTGCTTCTGTAATACGAATTTGTGAAAATTCCAAAATTAACTTGTCAGATCTTAACTTAAAACTTAAGATAGAAAGTAAGTTTCTGTAATATGCCCCCTGGTCTGAAAAAAAAAAAAAAAAAAATCAACCTGGGGTGCGTTTCCCGAAAGCATCGTTGGCCAACTATTGTCGCAAGTTCCGTCGTTACCAATAGAGTTCAATGGACATTGCGATGAACTTGCGACCATAGTTGGCCAACGATGCTTTCGGGAAACGCACCCCTGGTCTGAAAAAAAAAAAATCTGGTTTTGGGTGGTAGGGCATATGCACATCATGCAGTCTGCATAGGGCACCCCATTTGAAAAGGATTTTTTTTCCTCCCAGTATTCTCATTTGTCCTGTGAAAATAATAATAATAATAATAATAATAATAATAATAAATAAATAAATAATTCCTTGAACCATTTCTTGGACTTTCTATGTCTTCCAACTCCCCCAGGATGTTATTCAAGGACCAAACGGCCATCTCATCACATTATAAATGCACTGAATTAAAAACTGATTTTATTGTCCACAAAACTCATAAGACATGTAAACTCCAGCCACTGATTGTCTAAATAAGACTATTTACAAATATACAGTAATGTGTACATTGATGGCTGCATATTTTATTATTTAAGAAATGTCTTAATTTTGCACCAAAAGCATATAAAGCCATAAATATGTTGAGTAAAGTAACTGGAGATAGTAAAAAAAAAAAAGTTACAGTCAGTATGTGGGTTGTAACGTTAAACCAGGGGTGTTCAAACTTGGTCCTGGAGGGCCACTGTCCTGCAGAGTAAAATGCATAAAACTCTGGCTTGAATAACGGCACCATTTCAGTCAAAAGAGCAATACTTGCATCAGTAACATTGCCGTGCTAAGGACTAAAGCAACTCCGATGGCCAGCCATGTGTTTTGTGAAACAAAACAATATTATGCAAAATAATGCATGTTACCAAACTGTATCTTCATGATTACATGGCTTCAAAATATTAACCTTTAGCTCTCTTTGATTCGTAGGTGCTATGGAGGTACACTGGACCAGTCCCTGAAAATGCTCCAAAGAATGTCAAACTGATGAAATGGCTTCCACAAAATGATCTCTTGGGTATGTTTTATTCTCCATTGACCCTCTGACCTTCCTGGAAGAAATTTTATTTAAATAAGTGCTTTTTTTTTTTTGGAACTGATCATGATGTTTGAATTACCATGGCATATTCACTACAAAATCATTTGATAACACACTAACATACTGAATGTGTTGTTTTCTTGTATTTTATAGGCCATCCTAAGGTAAAGGCTTTTATCACACATGGCGGATCACATGGAATCTATGAAGGAATCTGTAATGGGGTGCCAATGGTGATGCTTCCTCTGTTTGGAGACCAAGGGGATAACGCCCAGCGTTTAGTGGCTCGAGGTGTTGCAGAAGCCCTGAGTATCTTTGATGTGACCTCAGAAAAACTGCTGGTTGCATTGAGAAAGGTCCTCAATGACAAAAGGTAAACATACGTATTACGTTCAGCCTGTGCATTAAAAATGCAGTTTATGATACATTCTGTGTTGACTCATACAACATTTATTTAGTATTGAACTCAAAGTGGCATGTTTGCATGTGTGAATAAAAAAAATACTATTTTAATCTTTCTACTTCAAAATTTCACATTTAATAAATCGTGTTACTTGCCATTTATTTGTAATTATTTATTGGATTTACTAGCAATTTCTGAGTGAAAATTGTTTCAGAGTAACTCCTACAACAAATAGTTTTAAGTGTGCAATCCTTTTGTATGCAACAAAAATATAAAAATACTTCCTCCATTTTTGACTCAACAGCTACAAGGAGAAGATGTCAGAGCTTTCAGCTATTCACAGAGACCGTCCCATTGAGCCTCTGGACCTGGCTGTGTTCTGGACTGAGTTTGTCATGAGGCACAAAGGGGCAGATCATCTCAGATCCGCAGCCCATGAGCTGAACTGGATTCAGTATCATTCTCTGGACGTCATTGGCTTTCTCATTATCATTCTAGTGACTGTTATTTTTGTGACTGTCAAAAGCTGCATGTTCTGTTTCAGAAAGTGCTTCAGGAAAACTCAAAAAAAGAAGAATGAGTAGCGAAATAAAGTCAACTTTTTGTCCATTTTTTGTGGGGTGATTGTAAGTAACCTCCTTAATCTGTGTTTTTGTAACTTTAATACCTCCATGACCTGGATCCATGACTTGAATAAAGCCTCACAAAACCTATACTGAGTGTGAACATTTACCTTTTTTCTACACTAGTACATGTTTTAGTTTTGCCTGGCTTTGTTATTTCAAATCACTGTGTACAAATGCATGGGTATAGAACAGATTGTGAAAATGCTATAACATTTTAAGTACTTATTTCAGAAAACGTCTATGAATCTTTTTGCTTGGTTATCTCTGTAGTTCTGTTACTATTACAGATAATTATTAGATTGCATTGTGGTGCTTTCAAAGTCTATCTGAAGTTTGCTTAGCAGGTGACTTCATATAATTGCTGTCTGTTAAGTAATTTACTCACTGCTCACTGACAGAAGAAACAGAGCATCTTCTTACATTCTAAATCCATGCAATAGGCTTTCTTGATTAAAAAAAGATAATATTAAATATTCTCAATAAGGGTATCTAATATTAGATATTAATACTATTCTGTCTTGGCCTGCAATTAACAAAAAACCCTGGTTTGTAAGCAAGCCGAGGTGGCATTTGTTTTGGACATTTCACCAGTCCATAAAAAAAAAAAAAATTCTAACTTGTAACTGAGATGCAGTCAAAGTGGCAAATATTTTGTTGCTTTGTGATAAATAGACCCATGCAAGATTAAATAAACAGAACATTAACACATAAATGTGATGTTATTGTGGGGGTATTTTGGTCACTTTTAACCATGCAAAGTCCATTACTTTTTGACCCTTTTTAAAACACATTTGATAACTGTAATGATCTACTATTGGTATACCACATGTACCTACACTTTTTATTTGGATACATCGTTTCTTAAAAGGGCCATTCCACCGAATGGGTGACATTTGCTTGTTGTAACTCTTCAAAATTAAACTTAATTTTTTTTTTCAACACTGAATCTAATACTGAAATATTTAACTATTCAAAATGTGTATCAACTTTATTTAATTTTTTACAAGGTTTCTAAGCAGAAGCACAAAATGACTTATTTTCAATATAAAATGTGAATGTGGACTGGATTTTTTTTTACCTTTTATCACAGTCTTGGACATGTCAAAGATTACAAACAACTTTGGTTTTGATGCATTGTTAGTTTTTGTGCAGCATCAGATTTTAACTTTTTCTCCCTCATTTACTGTTCGTGGCTGTTTTTGCCCATTGACTTCCATTATAACCACATTTTTTGATTGCAAAGCCATGACACCATATAATCATGCATTTTTGATTGTTGGTGGTTTTCCCTGTTGGGAGGAGGTAAAATTTGTCATTTTTACTGTTGATAACCAGGTGGCACCATTAACCCTTTAGATAGGCCTGTGCAAAAAAAAAGCTTAATTTCTGGCTTTTACATGGAGTTATATGGAGTATAATAGCATATTTGTGTGTGTGTGTGTTTTTAAAACATTTAGTAGTTTTGAACAGGACTGAGGTTGATTAATAGATTTATGCAAAAAAAAAATGTATCTGATACATTTTTACAGCAGTTTAAAGTAGTGGCTGTTTTCAGCCGAACATAATGAAAGGGTAGTGAATTTTCCCACAGTGTACTGAGTTTTTGAAAAATTTCAAAGCATTTTCCCAAAATATGTGTCAAAATAAGATTTGTCTCTAAAATCATTCCACTTGCTGAAACACAGAGAAAGTTATGGCCAAATTAAGACTCAAAAATACCCCGTAGTGGATGAAAACATCCCCAACAGCACATAAGGGTTAAGGCAAAGTGTATTTTAATAAAAAAACACAAAGCCATTTTTTTCATTTTAAAGAAGACCGAAGCCTCAAGTTTATATATATTTTTTATAATTTAATTTATTAAACAATTGTATAAATGATGGACCAAACAAAACTGATAAAAACAGTGATTTAACTTTATTTTTTCAGAAATAAATAACAGGAATGAACACTTGGTAACAGGAACGAACTATTTCATAACAGGAATGAGGAACAGGAAACAGGAATGAGTGTCCATATGTGTGTGCACGAGAGAGAGTGTACATGACTGTGTGTGCATAAGATTTCTATGTTGAAGTGATGTACTATATGCTAGTAGTACTTCACAGCAAAGGAGGTGGAAAGAGAAATAAGGAGAGAGAGAAGAAGAGAGAGGGAGGGAGAAAGAGGGAAGGTAAGACAAAAAAGGGAGAAAAGAGAGGGTTGCGGATGTGTTTTGCTCCTTCCATTGCAATATGCCATAGGTGGGTGTTTCTGGCACCTGCATAGTATGGGTTTTCTCCGTCTTCTACAAAATATAAGGAAGACAAAGACAAAACGTTCGAGTCACTTTGTGGTGGACTGGCTTCCTGGAAGTACGGTTTTACATTGTAAAACTGCTAATGTCTACAATATAAGTAATTGCAACCTTAAAACTCATAATTCAGGTGAATAGTATTATATCAACTAATATTTACAGTATCAAATCAACAAAACAGAGGACTCTATTCACTCCTGTTACTTTAACTCACTCCTGTTATGTTTCATATAAGTAACAGGACTGAAAGTAACAGGATTGAGTTTTTAAGCAAAAAGTTATCAAATACATGACATATGGCCACATAGCATACATGCTAATAGCATGAGGACACTGAGCAAATTCTAGTAACTTAACAAAAGTTAATATTTTTAAAATAAACAAATTCTAAGAAATCATTTAGGTAACAGGACAGTATGTTGAGATTGACCTTCTCAGTCATAGTTACAGTTTCATCAAATATACAGAAATTAAAATGAGAGGACTTACTTATGGTCTTCCCATTGCCTTTAGAAGATCAAGATGATGCAACTTCCTGTTGAAAATGTGTCTTGTGGAATATTCCAAGTTTTTCAGAGGGGGAATGTGTGAGGGTAACAGGACTGAGTGAAAACCCGGGGACATGACTAAAATGTGTATTTTATCTAAAATATTAGATCAAAAAAAAAATTCTCATAAAAACAAACAAACATTTTAAATAGATTGGATATAAAGTCACACAACAATCCCCAAAACTTAAGATTTCTGAAGGATTTTAATATATCATTATATTTCATGGCAAAGTTTAGAGACAGAGAGTGGTGACATGCAGAAAATGCTATTTTTTTTTCTATGTAGTTTTCATTAATGTTTTTAATTATAAATTTTAAAATTTGTAGTTAGCATAATATGCAGGACATTTTGCTAATTAATAAAATGTATTTTAGAGTTCATTTTCATACAATTTTATACATATGATGTTCTGGGGACAGAAAAGTCACCTATTCGGTGGAATGGCTCAAAAACATCCCAATTTCAACAGGACTTTTATTTTGAAAATGTGGTGGGAGAGGCGGCGTAGAATGTTAAACAGTTCCTATCACTTTTTGTTATAGCGGTTCAACACGTTTACGGTTCGTGATTTGTGTGCATTTAGAGGTTTGACGTGCTGAAATGCATGAAAATGACATTAGCGAGGGTCATGAAGCTGAAGAGTATGTCGGACTTGCGGATTTTGTGGCTGAAGGAGATGAGCAGGTATATGTTGAGCACATGATGGTGGCCTTTCAAAATAAACTTTGATTTCACAGTGAGTGAGTGTGATTCTTGCTGCCTTCACAACATGCTATTGGACATCCTTATTCCACGTCTGAAGTCGTGATAAGTCGAGCTCGTCGCTTTCAATTGCTCTGCTGTCGGAAAGAACAGGAGTCATTGAGGACACCGGGCTTATTCTTATTTTTTGGGGAAATCGTATTATAAAGCCAAAATGATATTAAGCGTTACATTAATTGACAACCGTAAACATTCACCAGGTTATCTAACGCAGCTTGCTGACGATTATGGAATTTCAGTCAAATACAGGCTATTTTTGCTAAACATAACGCTACACTACGCTTCAAATGTTTATTCATATTTGTAGCAATATTTTAACGACAAGATAACGCGATGTAACGTTAGGTGTTGTGGGAAAAACTAATAACGTAAATGTTCTTCCCTTCCGCCATGTTTAGCCTACAGTTTGTGGCCCGCCCATAATTTAGGAGCTTCCCTCAAGTTCCCGTGGTGGTAACGTTACTACGACTTGTCACTTGAGAGAGCATTTATGTCCAATTTTTAACTATGAAACTCCGATAGCACGTGAAGGCAGCATATACTCATTATTGAGCGGAAGCATTTAATTTTTGGGAATAGTTAGATGACCAAATGCTACAGCTCAAATTCAACATCTGGTTTGCTTAAGAGAAACATAGGCATATCGATAAAAAATTGTTTACATGTGACAATTACTTGTGGTGACAATATACGCGAAAAAGGAACAATATATATATATATTATATCTATCCTATATGTGTGTGTGTGTGTGTGTGTGTGTGTGTATATATATATATATATATATATATATATATATATATATATATATTTACTTTTTTAACTTTCTTTTAACTGACAGCTTAGTTTCTCAGTTGGCGATAAACTGCTGGTCCATGAGAGGAGTTCAGACGTGTGGTGGTGGGCTGAACTGCAGGGTCTCTTTGGTTATGTCCCATCCAGCTATTTGCACAAAAGAGTAGATGTAGAAGATGCTTGGCAAGATGACGAATACTTTGGCGATTATGGGACATTAGTAAGTACTAAAATGTTAAGTTAGTCAATCTAAAGCCTAGCAAGCATTCAGTTAAATCAATAAAATTGCTTCAATACAATGGTAGGACTAAATTCAAAGGATTCTTCATACAGAAGCAAACTATGTGTTAACATGTATTATCTGGGTCTTTCTCTCAGAGGCTTCACCTGGAGATGCTGTCAGATAAACCCCGCACAGATACATACAGGCAGGTGATCCTGAGTAATAGCGCCTCCCTGAGGGGGAAGGTGGTCATGGACTTGGGCTGTGGGACAGGCGTTATCAGCCTCTTCTGTGCTCTTCTAGCACAACCTGCAGCGGTGAGACAAACAAAATATTTGCAGAATGCTTTTCAGTAATTAAAGGTTTATTTCACCCAAAATTGAACATTTTCCCATAATTTACTTACCCTCAAGCCACCCTAGGTGTTGCCTAAATGAGTCTAGTCTTCTTTCAGCCAAACACAATCAGAGTTATTAAATATCCTGACTCTTCCAAACTTTATAATGGGAGTGAACGGTACCATTTTTTTAGCCCAAAAAAGCAATTACGTCCATAATAAATGTAATCTATACAGCTCTAGGGGGTTAATAAAGGCCTTCTGAAGCGAAGCGATGTGTTTTTGTAAGAAAAATATCCATATTTATAATTTTATTAACTATAATCACCGGCTTACACAAGTCGAGTTCTAGCCGAAGAGTGAACTCTGACTCAACGTATTGAAAAACTGAACCAGTCCCTGTAAAGTCTACTGTATCATATTTGATACGTGAATTTATGCTTAGAAATTATAACAAAACTTTGCTGAAAAACCTGTTGAACTTTCATAGAAAATCTTATTCATGCCTTCTGCACTCTGATTGAAAGTTCATACCCTTTTTGTTAGAGATAGGACCTAGATGCAAATGAGCAGACAACGGATTTTATTACCCAGACTGAAGAGTGTGAACCACAGTTCAAACAGTAGGGCAGGGCAGACGACACGATGACAGGCAGGATGGATGACCGTCGGTAAGATGGCGATGACGTGAGTGCAATAGAGGCAGATCCAAAGGAAAGACCAGGCAGGAACACAAGGAACTCGTAGCTTGATGTAGATCTCAGATGTTGCGCCAGTCTTGCCGCCAGGTAGAGGCTCACGGGACCAGAAGCTTGAAACAGGAGTTAGAAATCTGCACCAGTCAGGCAGTTAAGAGTCAGTGGCCATGGAACTCAGGATACATGGCAGGAACACACAAGACTCAACTCAAGACAGACAAGACAAAAATAAAATTCTAAAACAAAAGAGAAACCCTGACACTTTTTTTATGAAGTAAAAAAAGTCCACCTTCAGGTTGTGGTAAAAATGTTTTTGCTTTGGAATTTTGCATTTTTTTGTAAATGTAAATGTAAGAATTACTTTTCTAATGTTAGTCATATTTCAAGATGAACATTTACTGGACTGAAGCAACTTTCTTTGCTTGTTTACTTGATTGTCCATACATAATTAAAAAAAATCATTTTACAATTTATGTATCAGTATAATACAACAGGCTTTTGAGGAATGCTTATTTATAAACCTTCAATCATCATTGTATTGCATTGCCAACCCCCACCCCACACCCACAATAAAAACTTCAGAGGTTTGATCATAAAAATATCTTTCAAAGAAATTTCAGTAGAAATAAAATTCCAGACAACATGAGGTGTGCAAAATGATAAGGGATCTTGGAGCTTTATACAGCTTTTAACAGCAGACGCCATTGAAAACACGGTTTGAACAACTGCTCTGAATAAGGTCTATAACTGAAATGATAACTGAAATGTATATGCATTTCATGCAAGTGGTCAGTTATGCTGTTATAAAGATCTCATAGATCAGAATTTCATATTACTTCTTGGTCATATAAACATTAGCAACTGCACCAAATAGCAATTTCTTCTCAGTGTTTTTTTCTTTCCTCAAGTGTGTCATATCCCTCCATATTTTTACTATATCATACTATATGAGCCATAATAGCCTGATTGAACTACAAACAAAACATATCCAAACTTTTTTTTTTGTCCAAAGTTTCAATAAACTGATCCATTAAAAAAAGTAGAATTTCTACTTATAACATCATATGTCAGGCTTTACAGGGTTAAAAAAATCCATGTTTAATATAAAAAAAACTCTCTCATATTAATTTTTACAGTTTTTGTTCCTGTAGGTATATGCTGTGGAGGCCAGCTCAATGGCAGAACACACTGAGGAACTAGTGAGGCAGAATGGCTGTGAGGAAGTTGTGACCGTCTTTCAGGACCGAGCTGAGAATCTCACTCTTCCTGGGAAAGTGGATGTTCTAGTGTCAGAGTGGATGGGCAACTGCCTACTGGTATGAAAGCAGCTTTGAACTACTGCTTAATTTCACTTCAATATTTACAGACAAAAATAAACTGAATATCACTACACAAACATTATGTCTGTTGAGTGGATGAACAATGTCACCTTTGAAATTATTTTCACTTTAACTGTAATATTACTCTTCCATAATTGTCACGGTTTAAGCACTATCTTTCAGTTTGAGTACATGTTGGAGTCAGTGTTGCTGGCACGTGACCGCTGGCTGAAGGAGGGTGGAATGATGTGGCCGTCTTCTGCCTGTCTGACCGTCGTTCCTTGCCAGGCCTTCTCTGACTACATGGAAAAAATGGAGTTCTGGGAGAAACCCTATGGCCTAGACTTCAGCTACCTACAGTGAGGCCTTTCATATTGATATTACAGCTCTTTCTGACATGTGTTGTGGTTATATGAGCATTTTGCCATTGCATTAGGTGGCAAAATATCAAATCAAGTGGCTTTAAAATGATAATGTTTACAATATGTTGTTCAGAATGAAGGCAAACATTATTTTAACACTTTCTAGTTGTCAAATGTTAGTGAAACATGCTCTTATTTAATGTGATGAACTACAGCTGTGGTTGCTCTGATAGGACACCTGTGAATTTGAACTTCATACATCTACTAAAAATGACCTTGAGACCATTTGGACCATAGTAGTCAATGAAAAAAAAAGAATGTAGATGTTCTTAAACTACTGCACATTTTACTTGTGAAAATAACTAATTTAATTAAGAAAATATTTGTAGTATTATTTATTTAATTAAATTGTTGAATTATTAAATAATTAATGGTTAAATAGAGTAATTAAAACTGTACTTTGAATTTTATTGAAACAAGATGACCCAATTGATCAGCTACATACATCATTGTTATATTACACTTGAGTAATATGATAACTCTGACTGTGCATTTGTGTATTGTAGGTCACTTGCACAGAAAGAGTTTCTCTCAAAGCCTAAATTCAGCCATCATCTTCTAACGGAGGACTGTTTGTCCACCCCAGCTGATGTTATCACTCTTGATATGGTCACAATACAGGTCTCAGACTTAGAGGTAAATGTTAAAATTTGGATTAAATTATATAACCATTATTTAAAATGAAGCACATGTTAACTACACTGCTTTTCCCCACTTTTGTCCAGAGGCTCGAAGGAGAGTTTAGTTTCAGTGCTGAGAAGTCAGGCATGTTCCATGGTTTCACTGTCTGGTTCAGTGCACATTTCCAGAGTTTAGAAGAGGATGGACCATCACTGGAGTTGAACACCGGACCATATTCAGAGTATGATGCATAAACAGAAAAAGGACCAAATACATAATAGCACACTTGATATTCAGTTCGCAATTTCAGATCTGAATGCAGGTTCTAATTTAAAATTTACAGTTCACAGGATAATCTGTGAGTAAAACATTAATCTGAAACTAAAAGTAAAACAGAACCTGCCTTTTTCCCAGGATCACTCACTGGAAACAGACTCTTTTCATGTTGGATGCCCCAGTGACAGTCGAGGAAGGAGACATTATAGCGGGGTCCATACGTCTGCAGAGAAATCCAATCTGGAGACGTCACATGTCAGTCACATTTTCATGGAACATAAACAGCACAGAAGTTTCTAAGGTGAGTATCTATACGTATCATTGCTTGATCTCCATAAAGTCAATCATATTATTTGTTTTGCTTAATTTTTGGCTTTATTTATCACCTTTCCAGTAGATTTCTACCTTGTGGGCATTAAGAAATCTCAATGTAATACCAACGTGAACATTTGAAGCATCATTCACATTCTGAATATTTTTGCAGGTCCAGACAAAGTGTTTTCCAATGTGGAGGTGACCATAAGCCACAGCCATGCACTTTAAACAGAACCTTGTATTTATTTTTGCTGTTATGCAAACAGCAGTGCATAAAACATGACACTACAAATCTTAACCTCATTTGCAGGCTTTATTTAGCTTGGTAAAACTGACAAGGCTAAAGTAAAATTCACTAGATTAGATTTTGTTAACAAATCTATGAATCCAACAGAACTTAGGCCTATTAAAAATGCAGGTCTCAGTAATTATATAATTATTTGTATTTTTTTTAAATATAGTAATAAGATGGTTCGAATAACAATAATGGAGTAGGCAAAGCCCCTCTATTCTCCATCCACTTCATTAATGGCAGTTCAGCATTTTCTGGAGCAACAGCACACTCTGCTAGCAAAGATGTGTAGTGCAACTCCAGCTTAGGGTTTTCAGTCAGGCTGACATGTTGAATTCTTGTGTGATTCAAATTCCTTTATTACTATTGCGTCTTCCTTCTCATCTAGTTTCGCAGTTTCAGTTTCTGTAGTGTCAGGAATGTCCCATGTGGGCTCTGAAACGGTTAACCTTAATCAGGCTAGCATCAAATTTGTACCATAATGAAAAGTAGGCTGTGAGGGATTTAAGTAGTTTTTTCAGTGAATTGTTTTGTAGTTTAATAACGTCAATTGTTCAGCTGACAAAACAACATTTAAAAATAAAATTATACTAGTGGCATGCAGTGGTTTTGAAATGAGGAAGCAAATTATTCACTTTTTTTGTAATCTAATGTAAATTCATGTTGACACATTTTAATAAACATTACTTATGCCATCAAAAAAATACAATTGTATTTTCTATTGTTACATTAACAGTGTTATCAATGTTATATCTTAAAACCAAGTAGCCTATAAAACTCAAGTTACTGTTTTTAAGAGTTTTTACATTTTATTCCAAAACTACTCAGAAACAGATTTGATGTATATTCTTTTTGTTAACTGATGTTCAGCTGTTTGTTTGTTTGTTTTTTAATAATCACTTATTTTCAGATCATCAGTCATCAAAACCTGTTAAACACTGCAGGTCACATGATGGTCACAGACACTGAGATGTACTTTTAAATTCACCAAACTGATTGCTCACTAAAAAACTGTATATTAACAACTGATATCAGTCATGTCCTGTGTGTGTGCACAGAACCAGCAGGTTTTTAATACATATCCCTGCATTTGTCAGGTGTCAGTTAAAGACATGACAGTCAAATACACCTACTCTGTGCTCATGAGAATCACAGTTTTATGTTGTGATGTTGCCCTTATTTTGGCTTATAGTTGATGTACATTTGAGTAATTGTACCCTCTATCTGGTAGACACTAAACTAAACTGGATACTGGATACTGGAAACTTATTCTATCTATACTATCTAACTAACCCATCCAAAATGAAAAATCCAGAACCCACAATGGTTCAATAGATGCGTAGAGAATTATTTGATTGATATACGTGCTGTTTCATTCAGCAAAAAAAAAAAAAAAAAAAAAAAAAAAAAATCAACTGACCTGTTATTGCCTATAATTCAGGCATAGACGGTGTTGGGGGGTAATGCATTACAAGTAACACGAGTTACGTAAACAGATTACTTTTTCAAGTAACTAAAGTAACACATTACTTTTGAATTTGCAACAAAATATCTAAGTTACTTTTTCAAATAAGTTTCGCAAATTACTTTGTTTTGCCAATTATTGGCTGACATCTCTCCTGTCGGGAAGAGAAATCGGGAGCAAGTGCTGATGTGGGCAGTGCCAGTGAGTATGCATTTACTCATCTCACTTGCACAAAAAGAGATTCAGTATTCCTCAAAATGCATAAAATCAGGGAAATGCAAACTCAGAAGAGAACAGGTGTATCTTACCTTACTTTTCGTTTAGATCACCAACAGAAATACTATATCTTAAATGACATGATAAAGATGCAGATTCAGAAGGAATTTGAAAAGTATCTCCAAAGTAATGACAATGGAGAAATGGCTACAAGTATTTTATCCAAATGTATGCAACAAATACATTGAACAATCCTTTGAACTATATCACAAAGAGTTATACAGTCAAATAGCCAGGGTTTCCAACAGACATTTGATGCTCCCGATATAAGAACTGAATAGTGCTATCTGGAAGACGTGGGCAAATTAGGTACTGGTCACAGAAGTCCATTTGTACGAAACTTCTAGACCCCAAAAAACACCTATGTTGCTTAATTGCTTTTAATATATATTGAGAACAGGGGAATTCCTACAATCACGGAGAGACCAACACAATCTCACAGCAATTCGCACATATTTTATGAGATGGCTAATTCGTACGATTTGTCTAGACACCAGTGATGGGTAGGTTTTGGGGTGGACCTTCCTGATGATGCCTTTTGAAAAGTCGCAGGAATTAGCCACCTCGTAAAATACGTACGAATTGCAGTGAAATCAGGTTGGAGTGACACAGTCATCTTTCTCAGTGAAAAGGAGGTATAAGGAGGAATGCAACTCATATCAGACCTAAATGTAAACTTAAAATGATTTACTTCAATCCTATCTAAGAGTCTACAGAGGTCATTATTTGGGCATTGGTGGATTTGTCTCAAACTTTCATACAAAAATGACAGACACAGGATAATATATGAGAGCATTTCAAGTCATGAGTCATATTACAACAGAAAAGTTAAATGTGGGATAGAAATAGTAAAAATATAAATAAGATTATTTTTGACAAGTAAGTTAGTGACCGAACACTCATTGTTGCCAGATGTTTCAAGTAATAACATGGAAATGTGGGTTTAAGCCAAATCAAACTTCAAAAGTCCAACAAATGTTTGCCAAAGTATTTGTAATTGTAACAAGGGACACTATCCTTTTCAGTTTTTTTTTTCTTCACCTACACCTTAGTGATAAATTGCCATAATTCCAGACACACCTTCGCATAACCCACTCTTGCTATTTCTGACATACCTTTATAGTATGCTGTTCTGAATTATGCTGTAAACTTATGTCCAACAATATACAGTATATGATTTTATTAAAAGTAAAGTTTTGGTGAAAGCTTTTGAGGGTCATGGCAGTTTTAAAGGTCCCGTATTATGCCCCTTTTCACAAGATGTAAAATAAGTCTCTAATGTCCCCAGAGTGTGTATGTGAAGTTTTAGCTCAAAATACCCAACAGATAATTTTTTACAGCATGTTTAAATTGTCATTTTTGGTGCTCAGAAAAACGCGCTGTTTTAGTGTGTGCCCTTTAAATGCAAATAAGCTGCTGCTGGACGACACAGAGGGCGGAGCTTCACGAGTTTGCGCACAGTCTCTCAGGACAATTAGTGTTGCCAACTTAGCGACTTTGTCGCTATTTTTAGCGACTTTTCAGACCCCTTTGGCGACATTTTTTCAAAAAAGCGACTAGCGACAAATCTAGCTATTTTTGGACAAACCTCAGTAACCTTCAAATGTTGCCAGTACTGTCCTGCGACTGCGAGCGCGAGCTCTTGCGTTCTCCCTGCCGTCACACCTGTCTCTGCGTCTACCCTGTTCAGTGAATGGCTGAGAGGAGCAGCGGGCAGCGGCTCATTCTTCTGTTGAGCGCACGGCAGCTGACTGACGCGAATCAGCAGTGTTTTTCACTGACTTACCACTTATCTGCTTCTCTTTTGTTTTATATTTAATTTAAACCATTTTAATTTGCTTTCTTTTCTTGTGCTTAAAGGGATAGTTCACTTTGAAAATAAATTTTGGTATGTTTTAGCTTACCTCAAGGGCATCCAATATATCAGATATATCTATACCCGCCCGCGCCCTCAGATCATTTGGACGTGTGCTGTGTTCAAGAGATAACAACGATGTAAATACTGTTCGTTTTCTCACACAAACCGCTCGTTTCGTGTCTTAGGCCATCAATGTGTACTTACGATGGGGAATTGTTTAATTTGGACGATGGGGAATTGTTTTAATTTGGACTCTGTGCTTGCTCTTTGAGACAGTGACCATAGACCTGCATGAAATGACTGACAGACAAGAACGGTTTGACCTAAAATATCTAAATTGAAACTACTGCGGAAAAAAAGACACCTACATCTTGGATGCCCTTGAGGTAAGCTAAAACATACCAAAATTTATTTTCAAAGTGAACTATCCCTTTAATACTTGTAATACTCACTATCACAGAGCTTTAGTTCATCCGATTCGCTAACTCTCTCAGATAATTTTCCATAGGCCTATAAAAAAATGTAGTCACTATATTATAGCTACTCGTCAGACAAAAAAAGAAAAAAAAAAAAAGATAGGAAATGAGACCAGCTTTACTTGAAATTCGGCTATAATAATAATAATAATAATAATATGTTTATTTTATATAGCGCCTTTCAAGAACCCAAGGTCGCTTCACAATGCAATACAAATAGCAAACAAACAGTAAGCAAACAGATACAAAGGCCATCTGCTTATTACAGACAAACAGATGGAAACAAGCATGAAACTAATAGACAAGAATCAAAGAAAAACACATTGTACTATTTACCCAAAATATACAATTACGACAGAGTATGTAGCAAATAGAACTAAGAAAGTGGAGAACAAAGAAAACGGTGTTGAGGATACTTATTTATTGGGCAAGCTTGAAAAAATGAGTTTTGAGTAGTTTTTTGAAGGTCCGGATGTTGTCGGTCGCATGAAGATTCAGGGGCAGCTTATTCCAAAGCTTAGGGCCAACAACACTAAAAGCCCTACCGCCCACCGTAGAGAGTCTGACCCGGGGTACCACAAGTAGGTTTTCAGTGCTGGACCTAAGGGCCCGAGTTGGAACGTATGGCTGTACCAAATCAACAAGGTATTTGGGCTATATTATATTATATTATATTATATTATATTATATTATATTATATTATATTATATTATATTATATTATATTATATTATATTATATTATATTATATTAAATACAGATTGTGAGCATTGTAATTTAGAGAGAAAATACATTAGGCAGGCATAACGCAAGTACGAAGCGATTACGTCATGAATATGCTAATTGACGTATGACGTCATCTAGCGACATTTAGCGACTTTTAGGGAAGGCGTTAGCTACTTTCCTGTGAAAATAGTTGGCAACAGTGAGGACAATTTCATCTCACGGAATGATGATAATATCAGAAACTCTCATTAACGGTGTTCAGTTCGAGTCGGACAATAATCCCTACAGAGTCAGAGTGCTGTATAGAGATGAAACAGGTATAGTTTAGTAGTTTAATTACGGTTATTATGACGTTTTTTTCATCTGCTTGTATGTATCCATTATTTATTAATAGCCTACAAGTCTGCTGTCTGAATGATGATCAAACATACTGATGAGTTTAATAAAGTTTATTGTACATCACACAAAAGATGAAGCGTCAGTTTTACTTCAGAAAATCACCGTAAGAGCTGAGTAAACACAGTAAGTTATTAGAAGTGCGCAAGTACATAAACGAATTTCGGTAGAGTTGAGGGAGCATTCCTGTGGGCGGAGGTTAGTCAAAAAGCGGTTCTAGTGACGTCATTAAAGAAGGAAGTAGAGGGATGTAGTCCAAACAGGCCGTTCGATGTAGTCAACTTCTGTTAAATAAAATATCTCGCTTGGCATTGAACTTTGAGCTTTATAATTTTACAGATATTATTTATACTCTAACAACAACATTACACACTAACTAAAGTTTGAAACATGGGATCACGAAGAACGGGACCTTTAAGGAATCGTGCCTTCTCATTAAAAATGAATTGTGTGTAACTTGTTTCTAGCCTGTGCTATATTGAAGTTCCTTTTCTTTATGCTGCTTCCCCTCACCTTTGATGCTGTCTGCCTGTCCACGTCAAAGTCCTCACCTGCAAAAAGTCACTGGTGTATTTATTAACCAGGAACTTTACAAAGGCTATTATTATATCGATATTTATATCAATAGCTTAATCTGATATCATATTTACCTAACAGCAAACAATAATATTAACAATATACAGAAAAAAGTCAATTGATTATGGTGCTTCGTTGATCTTTTACATATCTTTAAATAATAAAAAAGTATTATTTTATAATTAATAAAAAAGTAAATTAAATTAATGAAATTATTGACCTGATATCACTTTAATAATCATAAAAGTATCTAATAAAGCTGTTCACTTTAAAAATAGCAGCATCATTCAAGATGTATAATTATGCACTTCAATTTAAGTCACTATATGGATTTTAACATGCTGGTGTAAGTACTGATATATTTAGATAACCGTGAGAACTTTTTTTTTTTTTTTACTCTGGCTGTTAAATGCAAACATGTAGTTCATCTAAACTCATCATCTCAACCGTTATCTTTGTGCCAAACAATGATGTGGGTTAGGTCTGTTTCTAACCACATAGGACTGTATGCTCAAGCCCTTTGCTGCAGCTCACGTTTGGCACTCTGCTTGGTGTTTATGGCTTCAGCTTGTGCATGAGAATTGATGTCAGTTGTAGGCAATTGGGGGAAGTCAGGTTTAGCCTGACTGAACTTGAAATAAAAAAAATCTGAAATATCTGATGTACTTTGCTACTGCTGTATCACAAAAAAAAGACTTTAGCATCCAACTGCAAATACTGTTATGAATAAACTAAAGTGTCATGTAAAAAAAAAAAAACACATTAACAAACAAAGTCAGGTGTTCAGAAGCAACAGAAGTAAATCAGTGTTGGGACCTTTTAAATCCGAGACCATTGTCTTAAAATGTTGATGGGTAAATGCTAAGTATAAGACGTTTTAAGAAGCTTCTAATCATAAAAAAAAAAAATATATATATATTTTCTAAGGCAGAAATTTGACAGGAATGTACTTGGGGAACAGGAATGGATAATCATGACCAGGGTTAATATTTTTAAATGTAAAATGGGATATACACATAATATTGCACACTATATGAGACATAATGAGGTTTATAAGCTTATAATTATGTGCACTGAATCTCTTCTATTTGCATAATCTTAAATAATCTAAAATTGAACAGTCGAGTATTTAATGCTGAATGTTTGTATAACGTGATCCATGCACCACTTACCAAATTTGTGCGTAACCACATACAATACATCACAGCATAACTGTGGCTTTCCATATGAGTAAAGGCTTGTATCTCGGGTGGCATCGATACATCTGCAACACAAATGAGAGGGGGTGGAAGTTCCTGTGTGTCTGTGAGAAAATATGCTCACCTGCAAGAAGTTAAAGATGAAAGAGTCAAAGAGGGGTTAATGTTCTTGTTAATATTCCCATTCAGGATAGGTAAAGTTAATCAATTATATTAAACTACAAATAAAATGCAACCAAATGAACCCCACTTTATAACCAATTGCCTGAGTTTTGATCTTAGATGGTCAGTGATCAGGTTGTTGGTGGTTCATGTGTTTAAACAATCTACATGGTTTTATATTTGATAGTTTTGTATGCTTCAAAATACTATAAACTGTGTAATGTAGCATATAAGAAATCAAGGCTCCTCTGGCTTAACGTATAGTAGAACAGTATTGATGGGTGCTAATGTGTTTTGAAACACACACACACACACACACACCACACTCATGCAGGCTATCTGCTGTACATTAAGGGGAGGAGAGAGTAGGCTACCTTTTAACTAATGTATGAACCCATACTACTCCAAATGTGTCTGAGAGATCTGTAAACATGGTACATCCAGAACATCCAACGATTGAATCCACAATACTGAAGAATCTGCTCGCTCCTAGCGGTGCATTTGCAATTGCTTTTCTATTTCTTGTATTTCAGATCACTTATAAAATGGAATTTAAATGCCCGTGTAATACTGTTAACAACCAGATGTTCTGTATAATCTATGTTTTCCTTCCAGTTGTCGGACTTATGATAATACTGACATTACCTGCTAAAACGTGTACAATAATGTGTGCACTGTGTTGTTCAAGACGTGAATGCCGCTCTGATGGATCGAGCTCCCAATCCCAATCCTGGGCATGCCGTAGGGTTTTAGGTAAACATGTTTTTAGAAACATGTTTCTTACTTCATTTTGGATCATAACGATTTTGATTGATGGAGACGCTTTGGTTTGCTGGACCCTAACAAATGAAAACATTACGGAGTGGTACGACCAAATTCCTTGTAAAAATGAGGAGAAACTTACAGCTGAGGAGTCCAAGAGGCTTAGACATTATCGGTCTCTATCACAGGTAGGCTACATTAACCATGTAATTATAGGAATGCTATACATAAACTTTGTTAATTATAATGATGTTTTCCCATACAATAGAGGGAAATGTTTATATATATATATATATATATATATATGTGTGTGTGTGTGTGTGTGTGTGTGTGTGTGTGTATATGTGTATATATGTGTGTGTGTGTGTGTGTGTGTGTGTGTATATATGTATGTATATATATATATATATATTATTTTTAAAATATTTAACATTACGAATATTACGATTCACACTAACAGAATAAATTAAAATTAAAATGAAGACATTTTTAGAAGAACATTTTGCCTATTTAAAATGTATTAGACTTCTAGTTGTCACATTCACGGACTGAAAATATGTTTTTGGTATTAGGCTACTCCTCTTGGGCAGGCGGTAGCTTATGATTTCACTACTTGTGTGACTGTGAGTATAAAAGGGCACTTTGGAAATACGCTATCCACTTCTTGTCTAAAGGAAATGTGTGCAGGAATACTTGAAGCATGGCAAAGGGATGCAGCGTCTCATATAAAACCCAGATCTAAACTTTGCTTAATTTAGGTTAATCCTTATTGGTGCAACCCATCCTGAGCCCACGTAACATATGTATAAGCACTTTCTTAAAACATAAAATAATTCTTAATATAGTATTATATGCATATTTTATTACATTTCTTTATTGTTTTAGCTAAGAGAAATGAAAATGTATTGTATTAAATTGCAGCTTTTACAGTTCATCCTTTCAGTTTCTTACAGTTCAACCTTGTTTCCATGTATCATGGAATGCATTTTAGTTTGGAGGACTAATCTAATTTAAGAAGGTTTTGAGCCACAAAAGCATTGAGAAAAAATACATTTGCATTATTAGACTTGATTCAAAACCTTATTAAGATACAGGCTAACCCTGGTCTTTTCTATTATTATAAATTGTTCATTCTAAAACATGCTGATGTTTTGTCCACAGATAATCGGCTTGTCATTGCTCTTTGGCATACCAATAATTTGGTTGTTGGTATCCATGATTATTCAGCTTTGTAAAACATCCTACCAGTCTCTATTTGAAGATGTATATGAAGAGGAGACAATAACATCTGCAGAGGTGGAAATGCAAAAGAGGGTAAAAATAAGGGCTACGAAGGAATGTGAAAAAGTTTTTAACAAGTACACAACTGGGAATAGTTTTAATTGGACTAACTTGTCTAACGAACTGATTGACGTAATAACTAAAGAAGACCCTGCAGATCTCCGCAGACCTTCTTCAGCCACCCCAGAACCATCTTTAACCACCACAAAGCCTTCTTCAGCCACCCCAGAACCATCTTCAGCCACCCCAGAGCCTTCTTCAGCCACTCCAGAACCATCTTCAGCCACCCCAGGACCATCTTCAGCCACCCCAGAGCCTTCTTCAGCCACCCCAGAGCCTTCTTCAGCCACCCCAGAACCATCTTCAGCCACCCCAGAGCCTTCTTCAGCCACCCCAGAACCATCTTCAGCCACCCCAGAGCCTTCTTCAGCCACCCCAGAACCATCTTCAGCCACCCCAGAGCCTTCTTCAGCCACCCCAGAACCATCTTCAGCCACCCCAGAGCCTTCTTCAGCCACCCCAGAGCCTTCTTCAGCCACCCCAGAACCATCTTCAGCCACCCCAGAGCCTTCTTCAGCCACCCCAGAGCCTTCTTCAGCCACCCCAGAACCATCTTCAGCCACCCCAGAGCCTTCTTCAGCCACCCCAGAGCCTTCTACAGCCACCCCAGAACCATCTTCAGCCACCCCAGAGCCTTCTTCAGCCACCCCAGAACCATCTTTAACCACCCCAGAGCCTTCTTCGGCCACCCCAGAACCATCTTTAACCACCCCAGAACCATCTTCGGCCACCCCAGAACCATCTTTAACCACCCCAGAGCCTTCTTCAGCCACCCCAGAACCATCTTTAACCACCCCAGAGCCTTCTTCGGCCACCCCAGAACCATCTTTAACCACCCCAGAACCATCTTCAGCTACCCCAGGACCTCCTTCAGCCAAACAACCCCCCTCTTCAAGCAAATCAGGAGGAGAATCAAGAGATTGAGGGTCGCAAAGTAGTACAAGTGTGATTTCAGCACAGATTCACCCATTTAAATGATTTCTACATCCAGCAGTTTTTTTTTTTTTATTATTTTTTTTTTTTTTATTATGCTTGCAAACAATAGAGATGACAAACATGGTATACAATTTTGTATCAGAATTACAAAAATGTCAATACAAAATATAGTAATAATGTACAATGTCATCTGAACATACAAATTATCATAACATAACTAAGACAAATAAAAATAACGAGAAATGAAGAAGGAAAAAAAAAGAAAAAAGAATCATGAGGGTAAGACATCTTATACATCATTTAGTGTATACAAATTAAAATCATTACAATTTGAAATAGTTTTAATAGCTTTCTTATTTTCTGAGGATGAAATAGTGTTAAGGTACATTTTAAATTCTTTCAAAAAAACAATAAAAATTGGTTTGTTATTGGTGAATTTACACTTATGAATGTAAAATTTGCCAATAAAATAAAATAAATTAATAACAAAGCAGGTTTTTTTTTTATTGGGGTCAGACTCAAAATATCCAAAAATAATGTCTTTAAAGGTTACTGATATATCTTGCTGGATATTATCTTTAATAAATATTTCAATTTTCTTCCATAGTTGTTCAGTATAGAAACAAGACCAAAATAAATGATAAACAGTTTCTGTGTGAACTTGGCAAAATGAGCATTTTGTGTCAATATTACTTTTATATTTAATCATAAAATATTTAACAGGGTAGAATTTATTTATTATTTTAAAGGACACTTCTTTTACTTTATTAGTTAGAAAATATTTCTGTTGTAAGGACCAAATCTTTTTCCAATTTAAGTTTTTAAATAAATTACTCCAATAAGAGATTGCAGGAGAAACAGAAATTATATTTTCAAGAAAAAGGGATCTAACTTTATTATTTCTTTCTTTTTTTCCTGAAAAACATATTTTACCTATTGGAGTTTCGGTTGGCTCAGGAAAAGTAGTAATTATAGAAGGAGAGTGAATGTAGTTTTTAAAGAGGACACAGATTCCTGCTGGTATTGCTCCCATGACTATGGCAAACTCTTTGGGGGTAACTGGCATATTGTATTCAGAAAGAAATTCACTGTAAGTCATTAAAAAACCTTGGTTGTTAAATAGTTGACATACTAAAAGAAAACCGTTATTAAACCATTTATCAAAAAATAAAGATCTATTTTTGTATAAAATATTTTGATTATTCCAAATAAAGAATTTATGGGGGGTGAAATTGTGTTTATATATTAAAGCCCATGCCAAAAGTACCTGTTGGTGGAAATTTGAAAGTTTGATGGGAATTTTAGATATATTGTAATTGCACATTAATACAAATTTTATACCTCCAATTTTTGAAAATGCTTGTTGTGGGAAGATATTCCAGATGGAGTCTTGATTTTTCAAAAACCGATGAAGCCAGTTTATTTTAAAAGTATAATTTAAAGAACTAAAATCAATCAAATTTAAACCACCTTTGTTATAGTTGTTTAGAATAACCGATTTCTTCATATAGTGGTTCTTATTTTTCCAGACAAAATCTGTCAGATCTCTATCAATTAATTTACATGTGGACTTATCAACATAGAGAGATTGGGCCGCATAAGAGAGACGTGAAAGTCCCTCGGCCTTAGTGAGCAAAACTCTTCCTTTAATAGATAGATCCCTTTGAAGCCAACAATTAAGTTTTTTCTTTGTTTTAGCAATAATCGGATTAAAGTTTGTTGCACATCTACTTTTATCTTTAGTTATTGCCACATATTGCCACATATTTAGCTATGCCACATATTGAAGAAACATTACAATTTTTAATGGGCAATAATTCACATTTATCATTATTCAGACTTAGACCAGAAGCTCTAGAGAATGACTGAAGGATATTTAAGGCTACGGGGATTTGAGAGGAGTCTCCTAAAAACAACGCTGTGTCATCAGCTAATTGACTTATAATTAACTTTTTGGTTCCTACAATGATGCCTTTTAGGTTACTCCTTGTAATATGCAAATTAAGAAATTGCACTGCAATTAAAAATAAATAAGGGGACACTGGACAACCCTGTCGAACACCACGATTAAGGAAAAATCTGGGAGAGGTACCGTTTTTTAGTTTAATTGAACTATTTCCATTTACATATAACATTTTAACCATCTTACAGAAAAAAATCACCAAATCCTATTTTTTTAAGAGCTTGAAATAAAAAGCTGTGTTCTAAAGTATCAAAAGCTTTGTAATAATCTAAGAAAAAAATTAAGCTGTCATTATTAATTATATCAGAATAATCTAAAATATCTAATATTAATCTTATATTGTTAGATATGTGTCTATCTTGCATAAAGCCAGACTGTGCTTCATCAATAATAGAATGTAATACTCCTTTTAATCTTTTGGCTAATACTAAAGCAATTATTTTATAATCATTGTTTAGGAACGTTATAGGACGCCAATTATCTATTAAATTAATATTTTTATTTAGTTTGGGAATTAAAGTGATCAGCCCTTGGCATAATGTAGGAGGGAGAGACAATTTATTTATGCTTTCCTTAAAGACATTTAATAAGAAAGGAGCTATGTTTTCACTGAATATGTGATAGAATTCTGACGTTAGTCCATCTGTACCAGGGGATTTGTTTATTTTTAAAGATTTAATTGCTTCCTCAATTTCTTTTAAAGTAATGGGAGAATCGCAGAAGGCTTGATCATCATTACCTAATTGATTAATGGAAAGTAACGAATCAAAAAAATTATGAGCATGTTGCTCGCTAAATTTAGATGTGTATAAATCATGATAGAATTTGGCACAAAAATTAGCAATGACTCTTTGGTCTTCACAGAGAGTTCCATCAATCATTAGCTTTTCAATCTGATTTTTTTCCATTTGTTGTCTTTCCAATCTAAAGAAATAAGAAGAGTTTTGCTCACCTTCCTCAATCCATCTTTTTCGTGATCTAATAAATGCTCCCTCAGCTTTTTGTTTATAAACCTCATCCAACACATTTTGATGATGAGCAAGCTCAACCTTTTCAACATCAGATAGAACCATTTTAGATAGAAGATTTGAAATTTTACATATTATAATACTCTCATCATTGTTTTTCTTTTTAGCCAATTTGCTACCAAAAGAACGTATATATTTACCAATTTCATATTTCACTAATTCCAATTACTGCAAAAATTGTTTTCCTTATTTGCTTTTTCCCAATAAGTAGTGATTATACATTTAATTTTGTCTTTTACCTCTTTATATTTAAGCAATGAATTGTTCAGTTTCCAAAAGGAGGTAAATCTTTGCAAGTTAGCAGAATCTGAAAGAGAAATGAATATGGATATGCATTTGTGATCAGAGAGAGGCGATGGAGTAATATCAGAGGATACATTATTTAGATCTTTAGAGACAAGCCACATATCGATACGAGACTGGTTTGAAAGAGAATTGTTACTCCATGTAAATTGTTTTTGAGAAGGATGAGTTTCTCTCCAACTGTCAAGTAAAGAAAATCTCTGCATAAACCTCTTTAAATACAGGCTTGAGTTATCAGGCGACTTTGGAGGCCATCTATCTAAGATGTTATCCAGAGCCACATTAAAATCTCCTCCAAAAACTAAAAAAGAATTTGGGTATTTAGTTAGTAATTTCAACACATGTTCTTCTACTTGATCAATAAGTTTTTCATTGTCTTTTTGTTGATTAAACCATAAATATTAACAATAATACCCGTTAAATTCGAAATATTCAGTACGAGACAGATATATCGACCACCTGGATCACAGTTAGAGCATACAATCTTCCCATTAAAGCGGTTTTTGAGAATACAAACACCAGCTGAGTTACTTGTACCATGAGCCATCCACAAATCGGATCCCCATTGAGATCTCCAAAAAACATAATCCTCTTTGGTTGAATGGCTTTCTTGCAAAAAACAAAAGTCAGATTTAAATTGTTTAAGAAACAGAAAAATTGCTTTCCTTTTTGTAATGTTTCTTAACCCTCTAGTATTAAAAGAAGTGATAGAAAGAGACATAAAGTGAGAAAAAAACCTATAAGCTATATAGTCCTACTATAGAGGTAGATTTAACCGGTTTCTGAAAATGTGTTAAATATAAACACAAAACGATGAGAACAGCAAACTCTATACTAATACAAATTATATAGTGCAAGTCAGAGTTTAGATTTTTATATTCACAACACATGAATAATCTCTTTTCTTGTAGTAAAAATATAAATTCTACAGTGCAAATGCAGAGTCTATAATAACATAACTAACAAGAGCTAACTTCCTTGTTTTTTTTTTTTTTTCACAAGGAGCGAGATTGAACAGAACAAACTCCTGAGATTAGGATGCCTGCCAAAAGAAACTTACAAAAATATAAAATATATATATCATTAACATTGCAATCACATAACTGTATAAATTATAACTTAGGGTGGCATTAGTATATTCGTTCAAAATATCAACTAGCCTAAATTATATTTTTCTTTCTCCTGTTTTCGTAATAATAAAAAAAATAAAATAATATATATATACATATATATATATATATATATATATATACATATACATACACATACATACATACACACACATACATATATATATATATATATATACATACACATACACACATATACACATAAAAAATAAAAAAAATAAAAATTAAAAAATTTAAGGCAGGCAACACTCTCGAGGTTGAACAGACTCTCTTTAGCCCATTGTTTCAGTGCAAGTTATAATCAGGCTTCATGTAACGTTAGATCCATATCAGCTACATAAAGTTTCAGGCTGGAGGGAATATTTCGACTCCATCTACAAATGCCCTACCTCCAATAAAGTAAGCACGCTTGTTGTTTTGTCTTGCTTTTTCTACTACCGGCCACAGTTTGTTCCTCCTTTCTTTATCAGCAGGAGACAGATCCTCTGATATCTTCAGTCCATTTTCCCTGAGAAACGTAGACTCCTTTGCTGCACGCCACACAGCGTCGCGATAGAAACGGGAGGCAAATTGAAAAATAATACCTCTTGGTTTATTCGGTTGCTTGCGACCAAGCCGGTGTACAGTATCTATGGCGTTCGGAAGTTTATCTTTGTCCTCTGGCAGGAGTTGCTGACACAACTGGATGACCTGTTGTCGAACATCTTCTTTCTCCTTCTCTGGGACTCCGTAGATTCTTAAATTCCACCGTCGCGAATAACTCTCCAGATGCGCTAGTCTTCTCTCTTGTTCAATGGAAATCTGATCCATTTTGCCGACCTTGGACTCCACCGCGCCGTACTTAAGTTTCAGACTGTTAACTTCCTTACTCATGAATTCGATGGCTTCCTTGACACCCGTGATTTGCTTGGTGTTTTCGTTTATTACCTCCTTCATGTTAGTAATCGCGCGTGTATTTTCTCCTATCATTTTTTCCAGGGAATCAGACCGAGTGTTTATTAATTGCGAGAGGGCACCAAGTTGTGAGAGAACGTTAGCCATGTCAGAACGCTCAGTCTTCCGTTGTTTGGCGGCAGGAGATTTGCTCGGCGTATTTAAAAGAGCAGGAAATTCCTCCTCGCACAACATGAATTCGTCAGAAATTGAATCCAGGTCTGTCCTGACATAATCATGTGGGTTCATTGAACCGGGAACTCTGGAAACCTGCAGCGTTTCACTTTCGGCAACGTTAGCAGGATTAGCAATCGCCTGCGAAGCGCTCTTGTTTTTTCTTTTTTCGGTCTTGCCCATTGTGTCACTCTCTAAAAGATGGATGCTTATCAACTGATAGATGTTAGAAGTTGAAAGAGAGTGATGAAGTGTTTCTCTGACTGCACTAAAAGCCAATTATACGTTTTGAGTTTGCAGAGCACATCAACTTACATGTTGCTAGAGCGCCATCTTGAACCGCCCCCCCCCATCCAGCAGTTTTTTTGCATCCATGTCATGCGTGCATTGCTGCACTCTATTGATACTTTGCACGTGACGTCACAAGTACTGGCTGGCGGAGAAGCCTCTCGCTGCAACCTGCGGTGGACATCCAACCCGGCCCACATCCAAGTGTGACGTCAGAAGCCATTAGGCCGGCACGCCCATGCCCAAATTGGACACATTCTCATTAACGAAGAAGCATCGAGAAGAGAAGACAAGAAGACGAAGGTATACTGCGAAACAAAATGCACAAAACAAGCCACGCGGTTTTAGTATAAATACTGTTTCAACATTATACGAATGAGTTGTATGAGAATGAAATGTTACCTGTTGAAAGCAGCTCTTATTACTTTAATAATAGTTTATGAGGTCAGTGCAGTGCGATTGATCACTCACCTGCTCCGAGCGCGAAAGTCCGCGATATGTAATAAATTGTCAAAATATGGATGTAATTCAAATGAATAAGATTTGATGATGTTGTTTTAGAAGTATGAATTGTCTTCAACTTACAAATTTGGTCATTTAACTCTCCTGTGATGTCTCTTAACTGAGTTGTGTGTTACATTGGCTGAGTGTATTTCGTATCGGCAAGTTAACGTTAACTAACGTTAAGGGTAGATATGAAAATTATATTATTTCAGTGCTTATGTGTGACGTTACATTCTGTAAATCTTATTCTGCTTCTAGAGAATTTGAGAATTGATTGTCACTCTGTCAGTTGTAACTGCATATTGAAAAATTTGAAGTTGTTCAGTCATTGCTATATGTAAATAATCTATGTTCAGTCATTGCTATGTAAGTGTATTGCTTGTAAATGTAAATAAGCAATACACGTTTAGATAATGTAATGTGATGATAAACTGTTGTAATATGCATAAGTTGGTTGTAGCACAATATTTTGTGTTTCCACAAATATTTTTTTCATATAATATAAATAAATGCATGTATATATAAATAAATTCATTCTTGAATCATTCTCGAGTTTTTCCTTCTTATATCTGGCCATATCATTTGGTGACTGCATATGATGATTGCATCATTATTTTCCCTGATAATGAGCAAATTAGTTAAACTTAAGGAGGTTAATCATTACAATTCAATAAACTAAGACTCACTCCAATTTTTCAGTTGTTTAAAGATTGATATACATTTTTTAATTGTTTTGTGTAAATTAAAATTTACCCATGTGTGTAAACTTGATGTATTAACACAAAATATTAATTTGTGACCAAGATATTTTAAACTGATGGTATTTTGATATGTTAAACAAGCTTACTAAATAAGTGAGGGATTAACTGGTTTTTATGTGTTAGAAAATTGTGCAAAAGTTCCTTTATTTTAGTAATTCAACATAGCTGTAAGCCATAATAATCAAATTTAGAACACATAAAGGCTTGAAATATCTCACTTTGCATGTAATGAATCTATATTATATATTAGTATAAGCTTTTAGTTGAATTACTGAAATGAACTTGCACAATATTTTTTTTCAAGTTTCACCATATTGTTTTTTTTTTAACTTAAGGTTTACTTAAATTCCATTCTGCTGTTCTATTGTTTTATTTGCTATAACAGGAATTAATAAGTGAAGTCTTAATTTGGTTGTAAAAATGCAATATTTATATAAACACATAGAAAGAAATGTAAAAAAGTTTACATTTATTTTTTTTTATTTAGAAGGGGTAAATATATAAGTGCAATTTGGAGTCCACATATAATTAAGAAAGTGACAAACTCGTTTTAGTTTAAGTATATGCTCCCTTAAACGTTTATTATAGCAAAACCATGATTATTGATTTTTACCATTTGTGTAACAGAAATACAAAAATATTGTTTTAACGTACATTGTTTACTTGTATTACCATGTCATTGACTTACAAAACCAGTGAGCAATGCAGATGTAACGTATGACCATGTGGGCCTACCATTTTTATTATAAACCAATAACTATGATAACCATATGATAACCGTAAACATTTCCTACAGGAAGTGCAGCGCCATTTTGCGCATGCGAGTCACGTGCCGTATTTGGATATGGGCGTGTCTTCTGACGTCACACTTGGATGTGGGCCGGGTTGGATATCCCCCGCAGGAAATGAGTCACGTGCCGTATTTGGACATGGGCGTATCTTCTGACGTCACACTTGGATGTGGGCCGGGTTGGATGTCCACCGCACGATGCAGCGAGCTGTACTTGAATGGATGCAAGCTGCCGATAAACCCTAAAGAAGAAGAAGAAGAGCTGTACTTGGGCTGGCGGGCAAGAACGTCGTTCTCCAGCAACGAAACCCAGTAGCAGCTAAACTAATCAAGGGTCGCCAGTTTTGCTATACAAAAGTTGATGTTTTGAGGTGTAAACGACATGCCAGATAGTTGTTGTGCAATTGCATGCACTAACCGCATTTGAGATAAACCTTCACAGTATACACACGTCTGTGCATATTACCATCAAAGGTAATTTCAACATTTGTTTGAATACAATGGGTGTATGATCATGTAATTAATCGTGTCTTTAAGTTACTGTAGTTTTGTCATTCAACACCACCAGTATTCACCAGCTTGTTCAGCTGTTTGTGTTATGAGTCTAAGCTAGGCTAACTGTACGTTCACACCGCCGCCGGCGAGAGCGGCAAAATTCATTGAAAATGAATGATTTCCGGGCACTTTGACGCTCTCGCCGGTGGCGGTGTGAACGCACAGTAACAGCTGTCGTCTTTTGCTAACAACAACAGAAGTGTGTGATAGGTTGTTTTGAGGTTTGCGATATCTATGATTTTCAATGAGAACCAGAGATGACCCAACAGTAGAGCTAGATATTTACGGAGGAATTATTACTGCTTATTACTGCTCGATTATCTTAAAAAAAACGTGTCTGCTTTACATAATTTAGCTACCTCGGAGTTAATCCTAGTCCATAGTTATTATGCAGCTAGCTCGCTAACAGACTTGATATCTACTAGAAAGACAGGACTCAACGTTGAAAATACCCGTTTGTTGCCCGCCAGGTCTCCGTGGTAGTCACGTGACTGCAAAGTATCAATTACAGTGCAGGACCTCATACCAACAGTTTTTCTTTTTCTTTTTTTTTTGTGTGGCTCACGTTTAATTTTTCATGTTTCATTTAAGTTTTTGTTCTGAACCACTGGTAGGTCATCTTAAGTTGAGCTGGATGGTAATTTTCTCAAGACGTTAGAAACTTTGTTTATAAAACAACAGTCAGGAATATGCAAGCTTTCATGCAGTGCAACTAACAAATATAATGAACATGTTTGCTAACTTTAATAACTTTGAGCCAAACTAAATGGTATTTATTAATTTACATACTGTCACTATGTGCTCATCTTCTTTTTACTTTATGCAGTGTTATTTTACATATGATGGTGTACTTTTTGCTGCTTACTGTACATTTGCTGCCGCTGAGCTTCACTTCACTGTTTGAAGAATAAAAAATGATATTTGGTAACAAAGTAAACATCTGCTGACACACAATCTCTCTGTCTACACAATTTCTTGCACTGTCAGAGTTGCAGCCTTGTCGCAAGCATTTCAATGCCTAGGGTACTCTGCGTAGGCTTTACAAATGAAATAACTTTTGTCAGGGACAGTGCCAATTCATGATAACCTAAACATAAAAACATTACATGCCTACAAATGCGCACACACTGAGGATAACTGAACATAGATAAATTAGAGAATTAACTGATAACATCTAGTAATGTGTACTACTGTGTTAGTCTGTGATGTTAAAACAACAAGCAGCCAGTACTGTAGCTTATCCCACTGTTCCACAGCGATCCAGAAAATGAGACATACTGTCATTTAGAGAACATACACATATACGTACATAGAATTATACACCTAAATATAGATAAATAAAATTGACACATATACAATATAATTTATAGACATAAAATAATATATAATAGAAACAAATAATTGAACACCAATAGGTGCCTTTAACCTTTTATGGGGAGTCACTGTTTCTTAAATCAAATCTCGTATTTCATATGCTTTAGACCTTTTATATTACAGCTGAGGAACAATTAAAAAAGACAGACAATTACCTAGTGACATTCCTTAAATTTATTCAATTTAAACATGCAGCATTTGAATATAAAGTCTTTGCTTTCATGACAAAAACAGATAGTAGATAAAGTAGATAAAATGATGTTAGATTAATTTACTTTCTGAAATAAAACACACATCATACACCAAAGATGACCCTGAGATCTGCCAGAGACAGTTTAGTGAATGAGGATCCAGTTCCAGACAAGACTTTCTGAGCCAACTCCTTCTTCTTCTCCTGTAGTGAAGAGATCTTGTCTTCCACTGTACCTTCACACACAAACCTGTGGGTAGATGGAACCACATGGCACTATCCACGAACAGATAATATACGGTGTAAAGTAAGTTTTTAGAATTGTAAAATGACTGTAAACGTAAGACATAATATATATATAGTTAAGCCTCAGGGAGCACACTCATGGACGCTATTCACTGACCGATTGTCAGAAAACTGGCAGTTCTGATCTGATTATCTGGCTTCTATGTAATATCTGTCTGTCAGGATGCAGCAGTCTGATTGGTAGATACGATGAGTGCCCTCAAAGCAAGTATCATTTTACAAGATTAGTGAAGTCAAATATTTGAAAGAGAGTTTAATTCAATCTTAAGGTGCATAACTATTCAGTTAACTCAAAAAAAAAATCTGCACAGCCAAACAAAAGCAACACATTGGTCCATTTATTTTTTTAAATGCTAGGCTATGCCTTATAAACCATTTTCTGCCCCTGACCTGTAGTTGATGGTGTTACATGTTGCTGAAAGATGAACTGTAAATCAAAAAGTCAGGCTACATGTCACTGTTGTGCAGATTTCCATCAGCTGCTTGCGAGCGGATGTGCTCGCACGACAGAAAACTACTAATTGCAATATTACTGTGTAATTTCAAATGTTTATTACTGAACAAAAGCAACATCAACCTCTCACCTGTGAATTGTAACATCCCGGCATTGTCCCACCCTATAGATCCGATCACAGGCCTGGTCCTCTAGTGCTGGGTTCCTGTGAAGGAAAGCCCAGTTGATTTACATGTCCATCTAGTCTCTTCAGAGCATACCAACTTGCAGTTGTGTTTGTGTTTTAATGTTGATTTTATTTGGTAATAACCGACTGACCTCCCAATATTCAAGAATTCAAACAAGCAGTTGGAGGTATTCACGTGATCTATTTTTAATGTAAAAATTGACATTAAGCATCGTTAAAAATTTGAGGACTTATGAAGTGGCTCACCAATGCATGTCGATGAGGAACAGATGATTCCCTCCAATCAGATTGATCCCCACACCTCCAGCACACAGAGACACCAGCATCACCTGCAATGAGCAGAAGGCTTCTTCATTTCAATGGACACAGCAACTGAGTACACCAGCAGTCATCAAATAAATGTTTGTCTTATTAAACCCTCTCAATATTAAACCCTCTCAATGTGATCACATGCCTGTGGTCCTTTAGGGTTAGTGTTGAACTCCTCCACTAGGTCCATTCTGCGTTTGGGATTGACGGTGCCATCGATTACCGCAAACGTCAGACCCATTTTCTTCAAGTGAACAGCAACAATGTGCAGCATGCTGGTCCACTGAGACACGATCACACTGCCAATCCAAAATGAACGCTCATCAAGTACCAAATGCAAGTAAAAGTCAAATTACCTGACCCTCTAGATTGTGAAATATTCAGTTTCCCATCATTTAAATAAATAAATGCCAATTTTATGTTTAGTGTACAAAGGACTGTTGTTATGCTGGCTTGCATACACAGCAGAACAAACTATTTACCCATTCATACATTTTTACGTGTCCAAATGTATATTTACTACATAATTTTCCATTACTAAAACAAACAAATGTTTTTTTACATACAAAAACAATAATTCCTTAAATAAAAACCTGCATAAAATACAGTTTCTTAATTTTTTATGCAGTTTTATCAAGACATGGCGACTTGTGTGAATTTGACACAATGATCTGTGTTACAAATATGCAAAGAAAAAACTAATTAAATTGTCAAAAATATTTATAATGGATGGTAAGAAATATTTAGCCAGGTACCAACAGCACTGCCATTTAACCTGAAAGTGCAGTTGACATACCTTTTTTGATCTTTCTTTCTAATTTCTTTTAATTCTGTCAGAATGGCTGAAATCTGAAATAAATAAAAAAAATGTATAAATATTTTCATAATAAAGTATAATAGAAGCTCATATACTGCAGATACATCAGACACAGCAGGGTACGGCAGAGGATGTTCACCTTAGTGCTTTCACGAGTGTCCTGGAAGAGCTCAGAGGAGAATCGAGTGCCATTGAGAGAGACGGTGTCTTTCGGGTCAGAGTCTGAGGGCTCAGAGAGAGACAGAGCACACAGCTGCTCTTCTAGAGACAGAGCAACACCATCCCCCTGCAGCTCTGTCTGATCTAGAGTCTGGAAAAACACACATCAGTATGTGAACAAGAGTATTAAGTGAGTGTGAGACAGTGAGGGAACATCACCTTCTTGAGCAGAGACAGGTGGCAGCAACACTGCCTGAGACGCAGCAGCAGTGACAGGATGTGGATGGTGCTGGAGGCCTGAGGCTGCTGGGAGGAAGACAGCGAGTCCTGCTGAGACATCCCAAACTCCCGTGCAACTGAGACACAAGCACAATCATTACAGGGAAACTATAATAATGCCAATAAATATGCTTAAAACAGTTTCTATTGTCCATCACGATACAAATATGAAAAGAGAAGATAAATTAGACAAAGTGCCTTTGTTTTTTTCCCATTGTATTAACTGTGTGCATACACACCTCTCCATGACCACTCATGTGTACAAGACTGAAAACGTAAGACTTACAACAGAATAAACACTCAGTCCTTAACTAAGAGCATGTTATGATAGAGACTGCTTGCCTTTCTCAAAAGGATTACTATTGTCTGCCTTTTTAGTGTTTCCTCCTTCATGTCTTTTAAGATAGTTTTGAAGTGTGGACCTGGGGAGGAAAAAGACAAGCTAATGTCCATATGAGACACCATGCACGCAAAATGTCAAGAAATGTACTGAATAATGCATAAAAACTGGGGTTCAGTGACATGGTATACCTGGATTGTGCAAACACAACATCATATACAGCCTGCTCATCTTCAGACAGCTTCAACCTGTGAACCTCGCAGGTCCGATCAGGCAGAGAAACCTGGAACAGAGGCACAAACGTTACAAGATTCCTTCAGGTAACCAATAAATCTGCATAATCTTTTTTTGTCATTTGTGATAACGGATCACTTAAGATTACACTCAGAAAGAACAATTTCTAGTTGATGAAATAGTCTGAGCATAACTGGGAAAAAAAAGTATGCTCACTATAGAAATTTCCAAGACATTTTAGGATTTTATTCATTTTCAGGTAAGGAAACCACAATTTAAAATGTCCCTAATAAAGCTTTTCAAAGCCTGAGGTTGATATTAATTTTAAGACTATGAAAACTACACATTGTGTGTGTGTACCAGTGGTTTTCCAGAAGAGTCCAGCTGGTCTTTGGTCCTGCGAAGCAGCAGTGCTCTGGTGAGGATGTTCAGTCTCTCTCCTCCTCTCTTTGAGCCATTATCCACTTGAGACTTCCACAGCTTAAACTCATCAAAAGGAGAGCATCTCAGAAACCTGCACAGCATGTGCAAAAACAACAGCAGTTAAAGTAGTCTGCCACATTATACATCTCTATGACGGACTGAATCGTTCAATCACTGTGCTGCAGAATCTTGGCCAACAGATGCTCAGCTCTTATTCACTCGACTGAATCAACAATATCAGATTATTTACGAAATTATTTCACTGGATAACACTTGTTTGATCTTGTTTCTCTCATTTCTCTCCCAAAGAGAGAATTTCACAAACGTTCTCCTCTTTTCTTGACTTCCAATCCCATCGTTTACTGAGGGGTTTATAAAGAAATAGAACATGAGAAATTAAATGTTTCAGTTAACAATTAACTTATTTAATATGCAAGTGATGACTTTCATTTTGTGAAGGTAAGTGAGATCGGATTTCTCTCTGATCATACAAGAGATAGATTGGAATGATACAAAACGCATGTTGATGTCAGGTTTAATTGAATGTTTAAAATGTTCATGCATTTATGTGACCCTGGATCAAAAATGTGTAGGCATAAGGCGAAAAAAAAAATATGTTTGGCATATCTGATTCATAACCATTTTGAGCAGAAAAAAAAGGCTTTTGAATATGTTGTTTGCCATCTGATAAAATCTGATTTTTTGGAATGTGTTTGTTTTTTTGGGAGACACAAGCTATACATTTCATTGTGAGGGTCTTTCCCAGGCCCATGTCATCAACTTAACAAAAGAAATAAATAAAAATAATAATAATAATAATATTAACAAGTTCAATGAAACCTTTTCATAGACTGTGATGACATTTCCACAGTTATTAACATCATAAATCTAGCAATGTTTCATATTTTATATAATTAATTAACTTTTTTTTTATATATGTACACATTTGTTACACTATCGTTTGTGTTATACATTACATTGGTGTTAAAATGCAAAAATGCTGAGGGAGTGATAGTAAATTCTCTCTCTTTTCTGACTGATATAAATAATATTTCTATTATTTTTTTTATTTGATTTTTTTGCCACTTTGAGAAAGTTATGATAACATTGTCATGGATATTTTATTGTGCTATTGGAGCAAATGGGAAAAGAAAAATCATATTTACTCCTACCTCTGAGAACCATGGAAATGTGAGAATGGTCCACAGACTTAATTTCATGGTGAAAAATTGTCTTTACGCAGACTGTAAACTGAACTAGCTCTAGTTAATATTATATTTCGAGAGTTTTCCTGCATTATGATAGATTATTCCTCAGCTCTCCAGAATACTGGTTTGTTATTGGTCGATCGCATCACTCCATGATCAAATACCACTAAAACTCACCCCAGGCAACCCCAAAAGGCAACCATTTTGCTACATAGCTTTGGTAGTTGTGTTTTTCTCATATCAGCTGTATTTTTTATTTTCACATAATAAAAAAATAAATATTTAGTGACCATTTCCACTGATTTATTTAACAAGTATAATATGTATATGCAGCCTCTGGGCATGCTCTTTTCTTTTATGTACATATAACTATCCCTTTATGTACAAATATACAACATATACACAATTTATCTCCATTTGAAACCAGGAGATAATTGTGTTTTTAATTCACTCTTGTTGTGTTCGGATAAGGTTAAAGAGCTGGATGGCTCACAGTCTGGTTCTGACAGACAGAGATTATGACTAAGGTATAAGTCATGCTCTGCCCAAAATCGTTCACTAATTCTCTATTTACTTCATAGTCAATGTCTATCATTCAAATGCCTCATTTATTCAATCATTCTTTTTTTTTTTTTGCCACTTTATGCCTAAATATTTTTGCTGCTTGTCTGAACAAAGTCCTGGGATATGTCTCGAAATGTAGCAAGAAAGAGCCAAAACTGATCGTACTTGAGCAGTGAATACATATCCAGCAGGTTGTTCTGAATAGGGGTTCCAGTGACAGCCCAGCGGGATCGAGCCCGCAGCTTACACACCGCCATGGACGTCTGGACCTTAGGGTTCTTAATGTTGTGAGCCTCATCGAGAATCACACGTGCCCAGGCAACACGTAAAAGAGGCGGCAGGTCTGAGGCCTACAACCAGAAGAAATAGCTACTTAAAGCAACTTTTGGTACTGGTACAACAAAACTAACAGGTCCAGGCCCTCAAGCATCTCAGCCAATCTAATGAATCATTTAAATGTTGTGGTCTCTATTCATACCACATGATCAGAGTCCCGAGAGGGCTTATCCGCATCCTCCTTCTGCACAGGGATCTCCTTAGAGACCAGACTGTACGTAGTGACCACGACATCATGCTCAGCAAGGCTGGTGGAGACACAGAACAGCAAGACAGGAAGAGAGATTAAGATAAAGGACGAGCAAAAGCAAAAAGTGAGACAAAAAAGGACAACAGAAAATAGAACTTATGAGAGCTGATTGAGGCTGATTGCACAGTGACCAAACAAGTATTTGGACACTTAAAAATGTATAAAAGTTGTTTAAAAAAAATAAAAATCAAATAACCAATACCAATGACCCAGTGGGACTTATTTTTAAATAAATGTAGTAAAAACCTGAGTGGAGCAGACTTCAACAACTGTGCATTTTGTGGATCTATTGAGTAAATAATTGTCACATGGTTTGATATTTTGTATTTAATGTAATAGCAATTTTAAAAGTGTCCAAGTCATTTTTGGCACTACTGAATGTATATGCATGTGAGTTTCAACATGCAATATGTATGATTCACTAAATGCTTCACAGATATGTGTGTATATGATCCTTCTGCTGCTGGTGTGTATGTAAGTGCGTGGCCTACATGCTTGAACTCCTCTGTCGGTTGGGGCCATGGTACAAATACACACTGAGGCGACTACTCTTTACACGCTTGTCAATCTCGTTCTTCCAGTGATGCACCAGAGAAGCAGGACAGATGATCAACGTCCCCTGAGAAGCCACTATTGTGGAATCTGTAATTATGATACATATAATTCTGCATCTGTTAGAGGATACAACAGCTTTGAGAATAGCAGGCATGGCAGAAAGCACAAATCAAATAAAACACACACACACACACACACACACACACACACAAAATCACACACAGACAAATTGAACATCTAAGGGTTTGAGCTATTAATCATTGATGGATACCATTTTTAGAAATCCATTCCTCCAGTTTTTCATCCTTCTTCTTCTGAGACAGAATGAGGGAGATCATTGTGAGGGTCTTTCCCAGGCCCATGTCATCAGCTTGAGAAAAAAAATAATAATATTAATAATAACATTAACAAGTTCAATGAAACCTTTTCACAGACTGTGTTGACATTTCCACAATTATTAGCATCATAAATCTAAATCTTTTTAATTGATGTACATTTGTACCACTATAATTTGTTAAAATACAAAAAAGCTGAGGGAGTGACAGTAAATTCTCTCTCTTTTCTGACTGATATAATTCACATTTCTATTTTTTTGCCACTTTGAGAAAGTTATGGAAACATTGTCATGGATATATTATTGTGCTACTGAAGCAAATTGGAAAAGAAAAATCATATTTACTCCTACCTCTGAGAACAATGGAAATTAAATGACTTGATTTCATGGTGAAAATGTGTCTTTACTAATGTGACTGTAAACAGAACTGGCTGTAGTTTAATATTAGGCTTCAAGAGTTTTCCTGCATTATGATAGATTATTGCTCAGCTCTCCAGAATACTGGTTTGTTACTGGTCAATCGCATCACTCCATGATCAAATACCACTAAAACTCAGGCAACCCTTTTGCTACATAGCTTTTGTTGTTGCATTTCTCATATAAGCAGTACTTTTATTTTCACATAATCATGTTGTTGTTTTTTTTTTTTTTTTTACTAAAATCAATATTTAGTGACCATTTCCACTCATTTATTTTACATATAATATGTATATGCTGCTATCTTCACGATCAAGTAAGCAATCTGGGGGTTATGTTTGTACTGTACAATTCTTTATGTGGGGTCCTACCAGGCCTCTATTTCACGTTTGCAGTTAGTTATGAGTAATCATATCTCTCCTATTTTGGCCTCACTCGGGTGGCTGCTGGTTGAGCGCAGGATAAAATACAAGGTCCTGCTGTGTGTTTTCAGAGCAGTGCATGGAATGGCTCCTGCATTTGTTTCTGAGCTCATTACTCTTCGCCTAGTCTAGATCGCTGACATCAACAAACTTATTATTTCACAGATGTATTTAAAACTTGATCCAAAGTTTTTTTCCATTGTGGGTCTGAGGCTTGCATCTGTCAATAGTTTTAAAGTTTGTGTAAACAAATTATTATTATTTTTTTTAAGAAGTAGGACTAGTGTGTGTGTGTGTGTGTGTGTGTGTGTGTGTGTGTGTGTGTGTGTGTGTGTGTGTGTGTGTGTGTGTGTGTGTGTTTTTAAAGGGATAGTTCACCCAAAAATGAAAATTCTCTCTTCATTTACTCCTCATGCCATCCCTGATGTATATGCCTTTCTTTCTTCAGTCCCTCTCGTGATCACTCGTATGACTGGAAGCATTGATTTATAGTTCAAGTTAAGATATAAATCAAGTCAAATTACTGTTCTTACACACGCCTATCATTTTGCTTCAGAAAACACTGATTCATCCACTGAGGTCATCTGGATTACTGTCATGATCGATGTGTGTGGTTTTTTTAAGCGTCATATAAGCAAGAAGCCATTCAGTGGCATTACATGGATTCACAGAAATTGATTGTTTTCCTAATTTTTTGTTTGTTTTGTTTATCTGAAGAATAATGATGAGAGAATATTTATTTTTTGGGTGAACCATCCCTTTAACTGATACCATAGATCAGGGTTCACCAATCTCGGTCCTGGAGGGCCGCTGTCCCTGCAGAGTTTAGCTCCAACCAGCTCCAACACACCTGTTTGAAAGTTTCTAGTATGCCTAGGGAGACCTTGATTAGCTGGTTCAGGTGTGTTTAATTGGGGTTGGAGCTAAACTCTGCAGGACAGCGGCCCTCCAGGACCGAGATTGGTGAACCCTGCCATAGATGGTTCATCTTGTTTTATGTTTAATATTTTATTGTATTTTTTGTGTTAGTACGTGTTTGTAGAATTTGGGTCTACATGTGCTGTAGTAAAATGCTTTATAAATAAAAGAAATGAAATTAATGAATAATGTAATGTTGCAAAACTCTGACAGTATGATGCAAAATCCTTCCGCATCACATTGGGATCCTGATCATCTTTTCAGGGCTTATTTTCCAGTAATGACTGGCTGAATGAATAAAATAAAAATACACTAAAATACATGTTAAATTGAAACATTAACCATTCTTATAATTCTTATAAGTATTACCCAAAATTCCTCCGCAGGGTTTCTGTGTCTCTCTCCACAGCAGCCAGGCCAAAGCTTTCCTCTGATGAGGCAACAGCTCCACCTTGTGAAGATCATCGTGACAAAGTCATGGTTAAATAATGCTGATTTAGTTAGTAAGATGGTGTAAATGATGTGAAGTGACTTTCATATACCATCTTGCTCTAACAGCATTATTTAACCATTCCAACTATTGCACAAAAAATTAGAAACTAATTTCACGTTTCAAACTCTCACTATCTTTTATTTAAAATATATACTCATAGTTACTAAGGTAATTCACGTACAAGATCATCAATACTTTGATTTGGTTTCCTCCAAAGAGAAACAATGTAAGTTTTATATCTACATAAGTGCATATCTGCTACAATTCAAAAAAAAATTATGAAAATAATTGTGCCAATGTTATAGTCTGAACTGACTTACCTTGATTCCTTTGGGATCCTGTACCTCTGTGTCTTCTGTAGGGCAGGACTCCAGTGAGTCGTGCAGATGGTCGATGACCTCAGTGGTGGCATTGCGGACAGCCAGCAGTCTGTTCTCAGTCATCCTGCCACCATAGAAAGCCTGGCTCTGAGGATTCACTGTAGAGACAACCGGCCAAATCAGAACATCAATACACTTACTAATGAAATGGGCACAGAACACACCAATTTGTAAGAGAAGAATGAGATTAAACGCTATACCTCCATACATCTGGGAGTAGCCTTGGCTCAGGTTCAGGCCCAGCGAGGCACCAGATGATTCCTTCAGCATGGGAGCAGGAGCTGTGGGGAGGAGGATGGTGCCTCCAGGACGACTGAATGGATTGGACAGGCTGTGTGTGGGCTTATGTTCTGCCTCTGCGCTGTCTTTATCTTGAGACTCTACATTTAAATAGTAAGATGAATTCATTTATATTTCAACCATTTTTCCACAGTATGAGAGTATTAAGTTTATAAAGCTAAATTATTATAAATGCATAAAAATTATATTTTACAACATAAACTAATCTTTAGTTGTTATAAAGAAAAAAAGGTAATACCCTTTGGCCAGAAATATATTCAACAGGTCAAATATGGACTACCTTATGGCTGATGTAATAGAAGGAGTCAATGAGTATGTATAGAAAGGTCAAGATCAAGTTCTCTTGAGATCGAGTACCCCCCTGCATGTTAGTTATAACACATGATTTTGCGAAGGCAAACATTTTTTTCAAATATTGAAAAAACGCTGTAAATCAGTTTTGGTAAAATATATTTTTTGTTTAAGAAATAATAATAAAAAGATTATGCTAAATCACTTTTCAAATTTTTTTTATCAGGGTTTCAAAAATGTCATTCCTATATTGAGGCTTTTTCATTTATTATCATATTGGGACAGTTGATTCACCCTCACATTTACACTTCCGTTTAAAGTTGGAGGTCTGTAAGATTTTTTAAATGTTTTTGAAAGAAGTTACTCATGGTCACTAAGGCTGCATTTTTAAAGTAAAAAATACAGTAAAAGCAGTAATATTGTAAGTAGTAGTATTATTTAAAATAACTGTTTTCTATTTTAATATATTTTATGTAATGTTGATGTGATGGCAAAGCTGAATTTTCAGCATCATTACTCCAGTCTTTAGTGTCACATGATCCTTCAGAAATCATTCTAATATGCTGATTTGGTGTTTAAGAAACATTTATTATAATTATCAATGTTGAAAACAGTTGCAGCTTAATATTTTTGAGGAAACTGTTATACATTTTTTTTCAGGTTTCTTGGTTGAATAGAAAGATCAAAAGGAACTTATTTGAAACAGAAATCTTTTGTAACATTCAGGCCTGGTTTCACAGACAGGGCTTAGCTAGGATTAGGCCTTAGTTCAATTAGGGCATTTAAGTAACTTTTATAAACATGTCTTAAAAAATAACTGGTGTGCATCTTGAGACAAAACAATTGCACTGACATTTTAAGATTTGTCAGTGCAAGTTTCTTTCAGTTGAAACAGTTCGAACATGCATTTTAGTCTGGGACTAGCTTAAGCCTGGTCTGTGAAACAAGGGAAAAATGTCTTTACTGTCACTTTTGATTCATTTAATGCATTCTTGCTGAATAAAAGTTACAATTTCTTTTTGTTTATTTATTACTGACCCCAAACTTTGGAACGGTAGTGCATCCCACCCCTAAAAAATACCAAAATAAATTTAAATATAAATAAAAACCATGCTCATTATAGCAGAGGCATATTCAAGTCTCATATGAATAGCATCAGTTTTACCAGACAGAGAAGCTGTGGTCAAGCTCAGAGACTCCAGGGCCTCTTCCAGCTCCTTCACCTGACTCTTCAAACGCTCTCCTTTATCTGGCAGAGCAGATACATTCACCACCGAAAGAGTGGCCTGAGAAAAGATGGAACACCGATAAAGGGATAAAAAGTGAGTGTTAAGCAACATAAGTTAAATCGAATGTAAATTATATCACTATTATTGTAACTATCACAGAATACTAACTGTACTTAAGAAAAAAAAGCAATAAAGAGCGAGTAACCTTCTTCTGCTTAAGCTGGGCTGCGAGATGGATGTGGAGGTCCTCAGACTGAGCCTGGACTTTAGAGGCAGGCTGGAAACCAGGGTAAGAGGTGAGTGTTTTCTGAACAGGTGCAGCTGGAGCCGGAGCACTCTGCTGGGTGGGAGGCTGTACCGACACCAGCTGCACATCATCATCCTCATCACTCCACTCACCAAACCGCGCTATGCCCTTCTGGTCCTTCTCCTGACTCTGGTTTGGTACTGTATTCTGAACATTGAGTGCTGAGGGCTTTTCAGAAACTGGCACATCCCGTAATGTGGAGCATGCAGGTGACTGGCTCTTGCTCTCCAGGCTTTGAGTTTTATCTGTAACTGATTTTGAATTAGAAGTGCTTTGCTTGTTTGAGCAGTCATCCTTTGTTTTATTCTCTACTGAAGGTTTCTTATCACGTCCAGATGAGCTTTTTGAAGGGCTTTGTGGAGAGCTGCCTGTTTTTTTTGTAGGCCTCTGCTCCTGCGGGACTTTGACGCCGGTCTCAGATTCACACGATCCTTGAACACTTTCCTTCACGGAGTTTGGACTCTCAGGGCACGTCTCGTCCTCAGCTGTGCTCTTCGGTCTCTCATCATCAGACACTCTCTTCTTTATCCTCATCCCAGCGGGAAGCTTCTTGTTCCTCCAGGACTCTGAACCTCCAGAGTCTTTCCCCTCTCTGTCCAAGACACTTTGACCAACCGAGCCATTCTTATTATTCCCTTCCATCTCTGTTGTCTTGAAGCGGCCTTCTTTCTTTTTAGCACTGCCATGATCTTCACCGTTCACATGTTTACTCTCAAGATCTGGATCCCTCCTGTGTTCTGAAGATTTGTCTTGTTTTGTCTTGACTTTGAAAGGGTTCCTGACTGGAGTGAGGCTGGAGGATTGAAGATCTTTGTCTGACAAATCAGTCCGTCTCTCAGGGTCTTTCTGCAAGAAGGTTGTAAAACAACTGAATTGTGGTAAGAAATATATTCATACTGATTTAATAATACAGTAGCCTATATTGTGGACACAGTCACCTCTCTCCACGGAACACACCCACACCACTTCTGTCCCTCAGTTTTTCCAAGCATACAGCGATAAAACAACCTGATTATGAAAGACATCAAGTATTAATGGTATGGATTCATAATCCTTCCCTCTCTTCCTTTCAATGCTATATTACAAATATTTTTGGGAGATTTGAAAAACAAAAGAACGAGTCTCCATGTGTTCAGTTGGTGTCATAGATGTTCAGAGAAGAGTTGTCTTGGATTTATGACTAGACAAACCTATAAAATTTGCCTATGAATTAAGGAGAGTCTCTTTTATCTCCAAGTAACCACATTCATGTAGTGGAACAGCACTCCTTGTATGGAACATTTATAGAATTATCAGAATTGTAGAAATAACACCAAATGAGTTTGCATAAGATTTCAATAACTATTTTAATTAGTCATTGATGTTTCCTCTCAATTGACCAAACCAAGTTCTTCATTGTTCATATTTGTTTCTACTGGATTTGTCCTCCCCAACACTTAAAATTTTCAGTCTCACAGTAGGTAGACAGTAGATAGGTATAAAGCATAACCCTTACTTGTATTTGTCCTGTTTTTCACTGTAAATTAGTGTTTGAAGTTCAACCATGGAGTCTTCATGCTGAAGGCAGTGAGATGGGGGGATCCTGAAGAACATACATGATATCCTCAAAGCAGGGCAACATACTGACCCATACACATGATAAATAATTCCCATGTGAATGTGTCCATGGATATAGGGGAAATAAAATGATGCTGACATTATTATAATGCATAAAGGTGTGTACACACTCTGTGGGCAGTGAAAAGTTGCAGGGCGTTGCATCACGCGCAGTGCAAACATAGAAACTTTTGCCTTTATTCGGTCCTTCCTTTACACCAGTCTTCAACAAACATATACTGCCTGAATAACACAAAGAATTAGAATTTTTTTTCTAAATACATTTTTTGTATTATTCGTATCCATGCATCGTTGTCTGGAGCTTCAACTTGTGAACACGTACAGCTTACAGAGTAAAACTGTTCAACAATAATCTTTAACGTTACACTGATAAACGTGTACGGTACTCACCATGTGTTTCACACAAAACTCTTTCCATCTTCTTATGACAGCGGTTTATTTCATTTACTCACCGGCTTCACTTTCACTATGAACACAAACTGCCGTCGCTGTCGCGGTTTTGATGACGTAATCTGTAATGTAGCCAATAAATGCATTACTGAAAAGACCAAACTAATGTATTTAAATTTGCACATCAGTAACAAAATTAGTAGTAGCTTTGATATTTTTGCAGAAGCTTTGTTTACTATGGTACATTTTGTACGGGCATATTGCCCTATTGACCAAACAAATAAATGGCAAATGTAATTTCCTCTGATATTCCAGCAGGTGGAGTCATGTGCACATGAATGGAAGTGACGCGTCTAGTTGGTGTTTTGAATATGATTAAGGGTGTTGAGCATGAGCTAATATGTCACTGTACTGCTCACACATACTGTAGGCCTAACAGTTCCCTGCTAACATCATGAAAATCATGAATTTGATCTGTGTGAATATGTATACACCTTGATTTTCATATAAAGTGCTACGAATAGGCCTATAATCCATCCATGATAAATACATATTGAGCTATTGGCTATACCTCACATTTTAACATAGTCTGGGCTAATAAAGTACCCTTTGTTCGGCATCTTCACCAGAAACGTTGGGCAGTTTTCTCATGTGCACTGAAATCACCTTCAAATATCTCCCAGACTGCTTGACAATTTTTCAGTTACAACTTCTAGGTTCATCACCACCCCAATGAAATATCTTCAAATAATCTTCATCCAGCTTTCTTGTCAGACACCTTTCTTGCCAGACACCTTTTCACATAGTGGTTCTCCTAATAGCCTACAATTCTATACTTTTTATTCCTAATAATAATAATAATAATAATAATAATAATAATAATAATAATAATAATACTCAACCTTCTTTTTATTTATTTATTTCACTGTAGGCCTATGGAAAATCTTTAAAGATTTTTTTTTTAATAATTGAAAAGTATTCCATACAAGCCACTATGGGCTTTTCATTTTTGCTATTTTTCTTAAAATGTACAGCTTTATTGCTTGTGTAGCCTACTATTAAGCAAAATCAATAACCTGAACCACATGATTCCACTTTCATCACTACTATTAAAAATGTAATAAATATAAAATTAAAATAATTAAAATACATAAATGAAGAGGCTTTATTTGTGTTATGTCATGACTGTAAAACTTTTTAGGCAGTTCATCTAGTTCATTAGAACATTACTGCAGTTATCTATGTGTCCTCCAAACAACATTTGTGTTTTTCCAAGCCAGCATTTTTCTTTATTATGTATAAACAATGAAGTGTCTGAAGTCACATTCTCAGGAGTGTGTAAATGCCTCAAAAGCACATGCTGACAATACAAATTTAAGCATCTGCTCAGCTTACGCTTCGTCTGAAGTTTCTCCTAACCAGGCAGGTAGCTACCATCTCTGCCTGCTCTACGAAGAAAGAATTAATGAATTATTTGAAATGCCATCTGGAGCAGCAATATTTCTCATCGTCATGAAAAGGAATCAAGAGGACGAGTGCTACTCATCTCAAGGATGAGTAAAAACCCATCAGAATGCAGTAAATAATTGCTAAAGCCACACACACACACACACACACACACACACACACACACACACACACACACACACACACACAGAGATATAGACAGTGGCATTTCGAATATGGCTTTTAAGTGTTATTATATAACATGTTTTGACTTTTTCTGTGCTTTTATACCAGGAAGAATAACTGTCAGAGTATAACAGACAGCAACTAAATGCTGACCTTAGCAGGTGACCGTATCCATGGGAAACACAAACACATAAACAGAGAACTCTCTGCGTACCAAAACTGGTGGTGATGACACAGTGACGAAATTGTTGTATTTAGGCAAGTCAGTCTGTTTGTGCTTCGCTTTGGGAGTCAGATTCTCCCTGAAAGACCAGGGAAACGACAAGTACAAAAACAGAGTTTAGCTCACAGCTAGCGCTGAGCGACCATGAGTGCTAGCACAACAACAGCCGACTCCTTAAAGGGTCATTTCACCCGTGGAGACATGAATGTGTATTGAAAGTGGGTCATTTATGTAGAAGAAATGTGAAATTATTTTTGAATTTGGAGCTTTCTAGACTGAGAAAAGCCAGAAAATGTATTTTTGGCTTATGTGGATGAAAGACAACAACTCCCAGAATGCACTTGCTTCGCTGCCCTAGGAGGCCACTCCCAAGCCACGCCTACCGGTAAGACAGCGCAGTTGAGAACAAAAACATCAAGGCAAGGCTAGGCTACGAGTGAGTCTCCGTGACGAGTTTGCCCAAAATGTCCGGGATTCGGCTTTTGCGTTCTAAAGTCGCCATTCATCATGTTTCATCATTCATCATGTGGCGAGCAGGACGAGGCTGAGGGGCGCGGGAGAACGGCGCGAGGCCGGTGGCGTGATTACTGACGACGACCGACACCTGTGAGGCACTGTTCTCGTATCTCGCACGGAGGAGCAGGTATTTTCTTAGCAATGGTAAAACCATAGACTGTAAAAAATATGGACAAAGCGTCTGTGACGTCACCCATAGACTTTCTGAAGAACGGGTTTGAAGCCGTTTATGGGGGTATGGGCGGCGCCATCTTGGAAAATCTTGGGAAATCCTAACCCCGCCCACCTTCTGCCGCAGCGCGCGTCACCCCGCCCACCTTCACTCCGCTCGCTCTGCTACTCCGGTTATCTCTGTGTATTTTTAGGCAATGAAATATGTTATAAAACACCATACTAACTCTTTTCGTTTTCATTTAAAGAAATCTTAAACATTATAGCCACACAAATGTGGTTCAGGCAACGCATATTGATTATATTCAACTGCATAACGTTTGCCTATTTATGAAAAAACAAAATATAAAACACAAACCTGCCTCTTTTCATTTTAAATATAATATAAAAATATTAAACATTTTATGGTCCAGGCAATATGTGCATTTGTACTAAACAACAGATTTTGCAGTAAACAACATTACAGATCATCTTCGTTGTATTAAAATTTAAAATGACAAAACTCAACCCAGTCTCTTTTTGTTAAATTTCAGTTTTATCAATATTAGTCATTATAAAAGTATAAGTAAAAGGTATAAGAAGCTATACAAATAAAGCAAACAATTCAGTCAAACATACAAAGTCAGCGCTCTAGTCTAACCATACAACAGTAAAGTTAAATAGCTTATAAAGTTATGAAACTTCCCCTCAGCCTAAACGATTGCCCAGGGAAAAAATTATAGATTCACGAGACCAAAAATCGCCCATTAGATATACACAAGACGAATTATATCTCATGTTTAACCACTACAGAGACGCCAGAGTCCGCGGCAAACCTCATAACGTCAAGCCGATGAAAGGCTGTTCCAGGCGGGGTACATGAACGCCAAGCGCCCGGTCCATCGCTGGATCTCAAAACTGGATACAATTTTCATAAATCTTTAAATAAACCACAGATTTGAGCTTTAAACAACTACATTCTCACCTGAAAAACTCTTAAAACTACATTTCATGATACAGAAACAGTAGTATTATATGTCAACTGTATTAAAAAATGGCGCTTCTTATGTTGTCATTCTCCGTGGCGCTGTCTTGTCAGCTGTCAATCAAGCTGTCAATCAAAGTTAACCACGCCCTTATTGTCATATATTTTATATCTAAATACGATCTAAACTAACGAGTTAGAAAAAAATTCACCCCCCTCACAGTTGTCAGGCTCTCGGAAGCTATCGAAAAATACAATAAAAGTCCATGGGACCAACCTGTAAAAACATGAATTTATGCTGTGAAAACTGACATTTTAACATGGGGGCTGTGGACATTTGCTCCCTTTTGGGACCTCCCTCTAGCGGATTTTCGATGTATTGCAGTTTTTCGCACTTCCGGGTAGGCTTCATTTTTCAGATCAGAATGTTGCCGCTTGGGTAAAACACACATCAACCGATCACGCCACCGGCCTCGCGTCTTTCTCCCGCGGCGCTAGCCTCGTCCTGCTCCCTGTATTAGCTACTGTGATTACTGATGAGCGCGCCTGTGAGATGCACCGGTCTCATGGGCTATCTCTCACGGAGGTGCGGGTATTTTCTTAGCAATGCTAAAACGCAAATCAACCGATCACTTGTTTAAATTCATGTAAACATTACATTCAGATTCACCAATCGGGGTGAATTCAGTTAGATTGAAACAAAAGGTGAGCATGTAAACAATGGATGGCGACCGCAGAAAGCAAAAGCTGAATCCCGGACATTTTTGTCGATCTCGACGGCCGGACATGTCCGGGAAATAGAGTATGGTAACCCCTACTACTCAGCTTTCTTCGTCCATGTTTTCTGCAGGTTTCTGCCGTTGAAATCAAACGCACTCGCACTGATCTGTGATAGGTCTGTTAGTGCATTAGGTCCAACCCCCTATGGGCGGGTTTGAAAGGGTGGATCTAGTGCTTGTAGTCTTAACAGAAATCCCCCCCTCTTACACTTCCTCCTACAATGACGCAAAATGACGATTTTTGCGTCATTGTAGGAGGAAGTGTAAAGAGGTAAATACAGATTTCTCTCGTCTCGGGGGAAAATGAAAAAATGTTGCATGACCATTCAATAGTATGACTGGGTTTCTAACAATGCAAAGCTTAATGCAAATGGGTGAAGTGTCCCTTTAAATCCAAAAACGTCCCCTAAAGTTTGAGCTAGTCACAGAGCGTTTGACTTAACTTAGCTGAGTGTATGTTATTCAATGAATTATTGATTATGTGGGATTGCAGCTATACTGTAGCCCTACCCATAATGCTACGGGTGCTCAGAGAGAGTCAAACAAATTCAAGCTTCCATGTCTAACCGTAACAGTGAGAACCCCCTCACCGCCACATCCACATAACATCACCTGCGGCCGCTGAGAGTGTGAGGTAACACGTTTATTAAGAATGTGATCCGCTCGTGAGTGGAGACAGCAGCGTCAGTGAGGCATAATCCTGTTAGGGAGAGTGGCAAGTGCTCTCAGCTTCTCTACGCTTAGCTTCTCACTCATTCCTTCCCCGAGGTACTACAGCACTGAAGGAGGACAGGGCTGGAGTGAATTGTTGGCTTTGACTCTGGGGAGCGTGTAAGAGACAGGAGAAAAAGAGAGTGTGTAAATCAGAATATTAAAGCATTACATTTCCTTAAAACAGAAGCCACCCAAGCTCCAGGCATAGTTTTTTCTCTATACAGTGTATTATTATGTTATCTCAAAATTTCACACTTTTTACAGAATTTTACATGTTGTCCCACTTTGCTGCACTTTTCCTCATTTCCATATCTGATACTTTCACACCTCTCGGTTTTGCCATTGTTATATATTGCAATCGTCATTCTCACGGTTATCACCTCGTGTAAAGAAAATGTAATGATGTAAACTTGTTTTATAGGATGTGTGTTGGGTACTTGCTGAATAACAAAAAAATATATTTTGATATTGTTGCTGAACTTTCAACAAAGCATTTTGTATAATCATAGCCTTGCTTCTTGCCCTTGTGTTTGCTAGTTAACTCTTGTTATTTAACTCTTTTTTTAGCCTATACAGAATTAACTAGATTAATTTAACAAAATTGAAATAATTGTAATGATTTGCATTAACTTAAAGTACTCAACAACGTGACAAAAGATGACTACATTTTTACAAAATATGAGCACACGAAAAATTCGTCTCCGAAGAGTCCATCTCTTTCTTATGCAACATAAGTCTGTGGGATTTGATCTGTGTGGGAATTTTATCATCCACCAGAAGAAAAAAAAAACTACAGTATATAGCTTAAACCAAAGATATACAGTATAAGATTTCATCAGTGTAATCGATCATCTACTGAACAAAGCAGTTGACGAAACTGTTTCATCAGTTTTTGTTTTTATTGACAAAAACAGGAAATTAGAATATGCTACAAAAAATATGAAGATGGTTGTGTATACAGACAGCTGAGGCAGAAACTGTAGTCGCTTCAAAAAATACCTCAGCAAATACCAGTGTAAGCCTAGTCGATATTGATAATTTCTTTAGTCTTAAAACTAATTTGGCAGGTATTATTAAGTCATTTAGTCTTTGTCTCTATGTTAATGACTTCAGAAATATTTATCATAGTATTAGGGAATTGATTAACACTCTTAGCAAAAACGATCAGTAGTTTTATTATTAGCACATTATTTAAATCACAATCATTCAGAATTACTCAGCCCCAGAAGAGCAAGTAAATGGAGCTCAGCTTATTAGCTTGCTGTTGTGACAACATTTAATGTAGAAACATTACTTCAATTTGTGGCAGCAGTGTAAATGAACTACAAACAACATTACAGAAGAGCTGATAAATGTGCACTATGGTTGAACATCATTCGACATGCGGAGTATGAAAAGTAGCCTATCTGCTTCCAGGTATGCTAGCAACTACAAAGCCTACATCTTATCTCTTCATGCCTGTGTACATGAATGATAAACATCTATGCATTTAGCGGACACTTTTATCCAGAGATTACAATATGTGGACAAAAGCAATAGTGTGAGCATAATAAGAAATAACACAGTCTTCTTTTGATGTGCATGGATCGATCAGTATCTAAACATATTAGCATGTTTAGCCAGTAGACACACTCAGGTACGCTATAGCAGGCGTAACTTACAAAATCTGTTGAATAAACAAATCCAGCCAAAGGTGGGTTTTAGCTTTAACTTTAGTCTTCCGGGCTGGGTAGGCTTGTGTCAAGCTGGTTTAACTGGTCTCCATGCCTGGCTAAGCTTGTGTTTAACTGGTATGTGGCTGCCAAGCCGTTTCTAAGCTAGTTGGCCGGCTGGTTTCCCAGTCTGGGATGCGTTTCCCAAAAGCATTTTTAGTCAACTATTGCAAGTAAATAGATCATGCTACAAATAAGCAACATAACATGCAGTACAATCTATATCTTTCATTTTATATATACTGTATACTGTGTATATTATATATATATATATATACACAAGCTTTTAGTTTGCACAGTTTTTGAAGAGTGCCATGATTATAATGTGTGGGAAACCCACAGTTAAAACAATCATCTGCAAGTAATGCACAGCAACAGATAACATAAATAGGAAAGTTTTCCTTAGATAATGTTCATTATTTACAGCAATATTCTGACATTAACTCAATCTCAAACCTATTAATTTCAGAAATTACTACTCCACCACCTGCGTGTTGAATCAACATGGTTTGATTGATGGATATCCAACAAAGTTATATGGTCTCAGTTGTGACTAGCTAGTTATTTTCTCCAACAACTTATTATAATTAGGTAGTAAAGCGATAAGTTATGTGGAAAAAAAATGCACGTCTGACCAGTTTTAAAGTACATCTCTAAACCATCAATCAGCTAACCACAGAGGCTGGCTTAAGTCGTTTTTTATTTCAGCAGAGAGAGGCAAATTAAACTAACAAATGAAAGTGTTTTCAGTTTTTAGTACATTTCTTCTGCTGCTCACTTTCCTCCTCCTCTTTGGCCTCCTCTGGTGAAAATCACAGGGTTAGCGGTGTACCTGTAAAGGGTAGCTGCAGTGCATTTGCCTAATGACAGCAATTTTACTAAAGAAAGGCATTTCTTTCTGTGAACACCACTAATTGGGATGTAAGAGAATTTAAATCAATTCAAATCCAGCTTTTCAAGTGATTTTATTCAACTGTGAACTCTCAGAAGGGTTCATGTGGATATGCATCATATGTTTATACTTGAAGCTCAGGTTAGTGAAGACCAATGTGATGCACAGAAATCAATAGTATTAACAGTGTAAATGACCTCTCTTTCCCTCTAATAAAAACCTTTCATTTACATAACACTTAACAACAATAGCTAATAGGAGACTGGATTTAATGGGGAGGTTAATAATAAAAACCCTTCGGCACAATCTAAACACGTCAAGCGACAAAATGAGATGGTTGGAACATTCCCTCCATAAACAATAACACGTAAACTAAACACTTGCTCTGAGGCAAATGAATAAGACAGCAATACTCACCTGAAATGCTTTGGATTTCACATTGCCTGGAACTAGAGCTCATTAAAGCAGTGCTGAGGCCCCATAGAAAACCACACATTTTAAAGCTCATCTATTATGGATGGCTGTAGATTGTAGTGAGAGTTGTGTGTTCAACAACCAAGCAAAATCAGAGAACATAAATACAGCAGTTTCCGGTGATATCTTGCAGTGATTATAGCTGGCAACACGTGAGGCTTGTTTATTTATGTGAGATTGAATTTAAATGGTTATCACATAGTGCTATTTTGCGTGAATTAAACAATACACAAACATTTGGCTTAATTAAGATCGGTTTAATGTTTTTGAAAAAAAGCCTCTTTTATTTGATCAAAATAAAGTAAAAAATGTAATATTGTGAATTATTAATACCATGTAAAATAAGTTATTGGAATTATTCCTGTGATGGCAAAGCTGAATCTTCAGCATCATTACTCCAGTCTACAGTGTCACGTGATCCTTCACAAATCATTCTAATATGACCCTAGACCACAAAACCAGTCACATGGGTAAAAATTTTTAAATTGAGATGTATACATCATCTGTATAAATTAGCTTTCCATTGATGTATGGTTTTGTAGGGTGCAAACATTGAGAAAATCACTTTTAAAGTTGTCCATGTATGTTCGCGATTATGCTGCATTTACTTACAAAAATAAATGTTTTATATATTTACGGTAGGAAATTTACAAAATATCTTCATGGAACATGATCTTTACTTAATATCCTAATGATTTTTGGCAGAAAAGAAAAATTGATAATTTTGACCCATTCAATGTATTGTTGGCTATTGCCACAAATATACCCGTGCGACTTGTGACTGTTTTGTGCTCAATAATCATTTCTTATTATTATCAATGTTGAAAACAGTTGATTCGTGATTCTTTTATGAATAGAAAGTCCAAAAGAACAGCATTTGTTTGAAATGGAATTGTTTCAATGAAAATGTCACTTTTGATCAATTTATTGCTTCCTGAATAAAAGTAGCCTATTGTTTTTTTTTTTCAATCTTACTGACCCAAACTTTTAAACTGTAGTGTTTATATAAAATATATAATGTACAGTCAAAATTATTATTTTGCGAAATGATATGGCCAGCTGACTGCATTTCCCTGAACTTATTAAATTGTCTTACATTTTTAAATTGACGTCAATGGAAAAACATGTGGTTACAGCTTCATAAAAGAAAGTTTGTGACATCAGTAAAAAAAAGAAATATCATGTTCACTATATAACAAAGGCAATTGTGTAATTGCAGAGAAATGTTTCAAGGTCTCCACTGGTGTCTATTGCAATGAAAGATCCTTTTTTTAACATTCTATATAGTCTTTATTAGACGAACACACCTCTCCTGCTCAGCTGTGAGATATTCTAGAAACTTGTTCTTTGTTTTTCATGTGATAGGCCTGTCAGACAGCTCGACCTTGCTAAGAGGCTGGGATGCAGCTGAAGCAGACACAATAACTTGCATCACGCTGCCGTAAACATGAACACACAATCTACACCTCTATTCTCCATCCCATCTTTTTCCCAAAGCAGCTGTCTGTATTCTTTTATCCATTTTTATTCACTCTTCTTTAATCCATCCATCTGATTTCTGCCGCGGTCTGTCAGAAACATGACATGTTATTGAGCAGTGCATCCCAATGCCCAGAACCGTGACTCATTGTAATCCTACAGAGGTGTGGTGTCTGCTCTCCTCTTGAATGCTTTTTTTTTGTTACAAATGACACAAAGGCGCACACACCTGTGGCACAGGTTTGCTTTCATCAGAAAGTAATTCCCATTCCATTCAGCGCTTTCATAGGTCCTGTGACACAAAGCACAGGCGGTGGTGTCAGCAAATTGATTCGACACCGTTCAGACAGGTAATGTAATGAAGGATAGCGGGGAGACTGTATTTACAAATTCTCTGAGCAGTTTCTCCCGCAGGCCCAGAAATGAGAAACACAATCCCACATACATCATGGCGTGAGAGAAGTATTAATATTCATGAGCAGAATGGAGTTTTAGCTGGCGAGTCAGGATGAGTTATGATAGGTGTGATGTGATTTTGGTCCTGGCCCCTGGTGGTCACGCCACGCTCGGTTAGCAGACAGGACAGAAACAGCGGACAGGACCATCTATCCCGTATGACAACCTCTCGCTATACTCACATCAGGCCATCATCACAAACACATTAATTACCGTCCAGCACACCATTGCTTCACAAATAGAGTAAAGTATAAAAACACCCACTGCAAACGTTGCAGTCGCATGACTGCCTGATTTAGCTTAAAGACCCTGTGAAATTAAAATGAGAGGTTTGTGGCTTTCACTTCATTTGTACAGTATTTGCTTTGTCATGTAAATTCTAGTGTACTCGTATTACGTTTACAAAATGTTTACATTCAGCAGATATTTAGGTTATGTACTATACAAGATTTTTTGGTTAAAAATGAACAAAAATCTTTAAACAAGCACAAACGTTCTCCTTGCCATACTCAGATTCACAACTGTACACTGTAAAAAAATATTTTAAAACATATTATAAAACATTTTTTCTTTTGTCTAATCAACTTGTCTAATTTATGTGGTTCATATAACATCATATTTTGAGTTTCTGTCGATTAAACCAATCTCCATTGTATCAACTAATTTTTAAAATTTCAATGAACTTAAAACTTTAAGGTAAACCAACAATATTTTTTTACAGTGTAGACATATAACGATATATAATTTGAGCTGCCAGTTTGACATTTTTCTTTTGTAACATTATTTTAAAAGAGACAAAACAAAAGTGGAAGACAGTACCATTGAAAAGTTTGGGGTAAGTTAATATATTTTTTTTAAATAAATTTAATAAAAGTAACAGTAAAGACATTTATAATGTTACAAAATGTTTATATTTCAAATAAATTATGTTCTTTCGAACTTTCTAAAAAAAACTCATATATTGTAAGCAGCAAAACTGTTTTCAACATTGATAATATAAGTGTTTCTTGAGCAGCAAATCAGCATATTAAAATGATTTCTGAAGAATCATGTGACACTAAAGACTGGAGTAATGATGCTGAAAATTCAGCTTTGCCATAATAACAGGAATAAATTACAGTTGAAAAATATTATAATCATAATCATCACCTCAAATCATCATATTCATCTACGCTGAATAGCTAAGCCGAAGCCCAAATCATGTATTAGAAAAACAATGTTCTTTCGGGAGTAACTCTCCTCATCCGCTAGAGTATCAAATCTTCCATACCGCACCTTTAGGACTTATAGTCTTTCTCAAATATTTGTCCAATTCAAATGCTGTCTAGAATGAGAAAATCTCTCCACCAAATAAAATCTGCAACTAACTAGCAAGTTACAACTTAATTATAGTTAATGACCATGACCTAACAAAAGCCAAAAATTCAACTCTGCTTGTAAATCGATTTCAATGGGTCTTTAAATTCAAAAGTGTTTTCTCATCATTTAAATTTAACTTAATTAGGGTGTTAGAGACCTACTGAAGTAACTGCGTTTCCGACAAAATTGGCCAGTTATATTGTATATTCTTTTCTCTGCCAGTGAAAATGGCAACAAAAGAAGTGTCACCAAGCATCACACAAATTTGAAGAGACTAAAACAAGAATAGTTTTACAAAAGTGAAACATTCCATTGTGTTTGGGTTAAATATCAGCAAAGCCAGGATGCTAAATTTGAGGGCCTAGGAGCTAACTGCTATAATTTACAATAACACATACAGAACTGAACATCACAAAACATTAGGTAAACAAAGCACAAAGGCTCGTCTTCATCCAGACATCATAAACTGGCCACTGTCCATCATTAAACCAGGTTTGTGAGCAGCTGGAGGGGACAGCAACTCTTAATATGATTCCTCCACACTGCTCTGGAGGTTAACAAGCACTGGCCCGTTATAATAACACACCAGCCTGCAGCCACCCAACTCATCCACCCCACAACCCAGAGCATCTGACTCAAACAGACCTGATGATAAGACACTGGAAGATATGTCAGATCCCATTCTCACCTTTAAGACGGCGTCTTAAGAGACAGGATTTCCACTCTCTTCAAAGCCCTGGAGGTCAAGGAGTGAAGAGATTCACAAATGCTTCTGTTATTTATTAAGGTGTGTGAAAGAAAAGTACAGAAACCTTATTCTTTAGCTGAACGCAACTGTACTAAAAATTGAAATGGCAAATTATTTTAAAGGGACAGTTCAACCAAAAATGCTAATTCTGTCATCATTTAGTCATGTTGTTCCAAACCTGTATGACTTTCATTCTTCTGTGGAACACACACACAAATATATTGAAAAATGTCTAAAAATACAATCAAAGTCAATATAGGAATGTTCAGTCTTACAGGTTTGAAAAGATATTTCAGTAAACTATCCCTTTAACAGCTGTAACTCTTAACATTTGTAAATTGGGCCCCATGTACATTATATAAACACAATCTAAAACGTTGTGCACTGAACGTTTTATTGCAATCAACTGACAATAGCAAAGTGCCTTTTCATAATAGCAATTGCTACAATTGAATAAAATAAGTATCGATATAAAAAACACAACAAAAATTAAATGGAGTACAACAAAAACACAGAAGCATAAAAAAAACATGGCAACTTTTTTAAATATTCAGTGCACTATATTTTGGTTATAAAAAAAGAACATAAAAATCACCACTTGAAAAAGCAGCACTGGCTGAACTGAACACACATCAACACAATATTTTTTGTCATTTGTTTAGTTTTTCTGCAGCTATACTGCCAGTACACAGCCATGACATGCAGCCCTCAAAATGCATTTACAACATTATGATTCAGCTGGGCATGTTGAACTACAAAAACACTATTTAGAGTTCTGAATAATTCTGTACAGACGGAATGACAGCAGAACTGCAATATCACACTCAATGCCACATTACACATCTCCTGCTTGAGGAAGGCTGACATTGTTGATCAAATAATTACATTTTGCATTACATTTGAGGGTCGCTGTGTTAGAATGGCTAACATTCATTCAATCGGACAGGTGTGTTGAATCAGCGAGGCCTTCCACAAGGTGGAGATGGTGAGGATGCCATTGATCTGACATGATGTCACAACACACAGCTTTCAGACATTAATACAATGTCCCCCTTACTCATCATGCACTGTACAGTTCAACAAAATTTAGTAGATAAAGAGCGCTAAACCACTGTATCATCTTTATGAAGATTCCCAGATTTGTTCAGAATCATGTCTCGTAAGCCTCTAGACACGCTAATTAGCCATTTTATACTGTAGTTGCCTAAATGTTCACTGCTATTTCTGCCACATTCAGTCTATGCAGATTTATGAAGTTCACATATTCTATCTAGGAGTTTTATGATTCAATAAATAAGACGACCACAAGCTTCAAGTGGATCTAAATTTCATTTACAGAAAAGCTGTGATGTTGACTATCGAGATCACATGAGGGCGGCAGTGACACTCTGAGCGACTGTGAGAACAGTGAAAGTTGCACTGTCAGAAGGTCACCAATGTTGTCCCCATCCAGTTTGGTGTCAGAACGCATGTTGCTGTTACTAGACAACACGTTACGTTTGGTAGTCCGTGTTTAAACTGAACAGGAAAGAAAATTTGACATAAAATTCATTCACGCTACAGCTAAGCTCTAAATGCTTTTAGTATGGAGGTTGAATCCTTCTTGAATGAAACAGGACTAGTGTGGATTGCAGAGCGAATGCGATGATCAAGAATTGTTATAGCATCTTCAGTGTTAAAATATGGCAGTGTTTTTGAAATGTTTATGGAGACCGACGATAATTTAGATGCTAAATTCACCCTCAAGAGATATAATCACACTATTAGGTCTTCACAGGTTACAGGTTATGAGACGGCACAATCTTTTCACTTTTTTTTAGCGGTAACAAATCGGGCACCATATTTTAAACACAAACCCATAAAGAGAAGAAAAACAACACTTGATGTGACGTAGAATATAGATAAAACAAAATGTCTAATCCCTTCATAACTCGTATATTCAGAAGCCTGCCGATTTCTGCTTTCCTCCTGGATCATTACAGGGCACGCATGATGATAAAAAGGTCTTGGCACTGAGAATGTCCCTTGAGTAGGTAGTGTCCTGTCAGCCGTCTCCCTCAAGACATTGTTTTTACAAGAAATTCAAAAACTCCGGAGCCCTTCATGCCCCTTTTGTTTCCAGTCAACCTTGCATTATGAAAATTCGAGGACACTGAGGCGAACGCTCACTAAATGTGGGGTCACAAATACAAATACAAAAGTTTTTTTTTTCAGGAGATCTTCTTAACATTGGGAAGGTCAAGAATACCTAGAAATGAAATGTGAAATTTGAGGGCATGTGGAAACATCTGAGCTCCAGTGATGAGGAAACATGTCAGTGTCAAGACTGTCTTTTCTAACTGGATGACATCAGATGGTTACTCACGTCTAATCCCATTCGGAGTCTTTGAATTTGAATTTGTGGCTTTTGAAGATGAACTGGTCTTTGGCAGTGAGGATGAGCTAGGGTTCATGTATATCCTCGAGTCGGTGGGCAATGAGGGCTTTCTATATCCTTTTAAACAGGCAGTTCTGTGGCACGTGCACACAAACAAAATCAATATACATCCTATTGTCAGCTTTCCGAGGTTTTTTCGAGGAAATATTGTCCTTTTATCCCTTCATCAATACACCATTGTCACTAGAAACGTTCATGGTCAAGCAATGACCTTCCAAGTCTTTTGAAGCAAATATCAGCACAGACAAAATAACAAATAATATGCAATGGTTTCCACCAGACTTCATTAACGGGAATAAAAAAAGCGAAACAAAAACAAGGTTGGCGTCAGTCAGGTAAAATACATCAAGGCTCACGGATACTGCCACCTCAAAGGAAAGGTTCTCACAAAAGAGCATGAACGAAAAGTAAAATCATGTTTAAAAAAAAAAAGATCAGGAAAAAGAAAGCAAAGCAAACGTCTAGGCATCACCACCAGTAGCCAACTTCAACTGAGGAAGGTCTTAGTCAGTCATATGGACGGATTGACCAGATTACTTTCTGGTGGCCTCATAACGGACGAGGAGAGACGAAAAAGAGAGAGAGAGAGAGAGAGAGAGCGTAGATGAGCGAGTCTCAGAGCGAGACGGTCGTGTTTGTGTCACTGTTACTCCACAGAGCCAGGGTGAAGGCTGAGGGCTGGGGGGTCCAGACAGGTTGGGGAATAGCTGAGGTGGGGCTCTTTGATCCACAGGAGCGGCGCTCCGTTCTTGCCCTCCTGGTTTTTGCTGGAGCTGCGGCTCTTGTATCGCACCAGCAGGACCGCGATGAGGAGGATGCCAAAGATAGGGAAGGGGTAGAAGAAAACGAAGTAGAAGAGGGAGTCGTTGGAACAAACCACTGACTGTAGGGTAGAGTCTAGAGAGGAGGGAGAAGCATGACTGAGAGTTAGAATAATTTAACCTGCGAGTTAAATATTTATTAAAACAAAAAGAGAAAAAACAAAAATCTATCTATCTATCTGTTGCAAATTGTTGCATTGTAAGGCCGTTTACACCTAATATTAAGATGCGTTTTGGTCGATCAGATCAAAAGTAGATGAGGGAGACATTTTGATTTACACCTTGTGCTTTAATCCATCTCTTTTATCCACGTTTAACCACTTCTGTCCTGATTTCTTTGAGAGGAGAATCTATGGGCAGGTAAATGTATGGGGTTTTTCAGATCTTTTGATCTATTGGACAAAATAAGCTCACGCAATTTACATGTGAATTTAAAGGAGACAATGGAAAAACATACGGAGAGCCGCAGCTTTCGTTTGTGCTCATAGCCGGAAGACCACGCAGAACGCTGTGAGCGCGTGTTAGAAATCAATGGTGAGAGAACATTGTGCTTGCTACGTTTTTTGGTCTTCAAACCAAAGTTGGGTCTTCAGCCGACAAAGTTTAAATCCTGTCTGGCTAGCGCGCTTCCCATAATGTTTACACGTTAAGCAAGTAGGCGGGGAGTAGACGGTCTTTTGTGGCTGTTCGAATGTATTTGACCACAAACTTATAGCAATCCAGTTAAATGAGTTTTCGACTACCTCTGGAAGTGGTCGAAAGTGGACAAGCTCAAAACCTTTTAGCCCCCGTTTACACCTGTATTTAATTGTGACCCAACTGACCAAAGCACATCTTAATACCAGGTCTAAACAGGGCAAAAGAAAAAGCAAAAGAAAATATTAACAACCAGAAGTACTTTGTGTTGATGTGGTTAGTGCTTATAAAGTGCAAAACCTCACCCTGCTCCATAACATTAACAATGGTGACTCCTGAGTTGTTGGTGGCCAGGCGGTACCATGCATTGCGTGGGTTCAGCAGCCACTCCTCCACGTGGCAGTAGTAATTGCCTGCATCTCTGGGCTGAGCTTTCTGGATGGTCAGACTGTACAGGTCAAAGGCAGTGCGTTCAAACTGCAGGCGAGAGTTTGGACCAGGTTCCTCTGAAGGGCTGCAGTTCCCATTACCGAACACTGCATCATGACCGATGGAAAAGACACACTCTTGCTTATCCTCCTCTTCTTGTCCCAAACGGTAAACGTACCAGGATACAGAGAGGCGGGAATCTTTCGAGGACTGAAACGGAATGCTGCAGCCCAGCCGGATTGATCCATCTTCAGGTACGGTGATATTGGATTCTGCCTCCTCCACCTGTAACTTCACCACTGCAATAAAAACCATTAAATGCATGACAACATTTCTGTTCCTCAGAGACTGGGGTAGCATCTGTTGCAAACTACTTGTTGTATCTATTTAGAGCAGAATACTCTGGTCCAAATATGAAAAGACTTTCTTTCAAGGAGAATAATTTCTGAAGGATCATGTAGCACTGAAGACCGGAGTAATGATGCTGAAAATTCAGCTTTGATATCACAGGAATAAATTACATTTTAAAATATATTAAAATAAAAGTTATTCAAATTGTAATAATGTTTCACAATATTACTGTTTTTACTGTATTTTTGATCAAATAGCCTTGATAAGCATAATAAACTTTTGAAAGGTAGTGTATAAATTGGGTTTTATGATTTTTTTATGGTGTTTTTTTGTCCCATTCACACCAAGAACGGTCTCTAAAAAAGATAACTATCAATAACTATATAAGCATCCACACTAGCAGACAATAACGGTCTGTTTATTCTAAGCGCACATTCTGTCGTTTGCCGCTTTAAATGTTTGAGCTCTTAAAGCAGGATGGATTCTGATTGGCTGTCAGTGTTCTTATCATTTATCAGCTGGAAAAGATCATTCTAAAAGTGATTCCAACGATATAGTTTCTCTGTGCCGTTATCGTTACAGTTGTGGTGTGGACTCTACTATTCTTTTACATTTAAAACGATTTTTAGAACCACATTTTTACCGTCATAGTTATAGTCCTTGGTGTGAATGGGCCTTAAGAGCGTGACAGTCCCTGGTCATTAGTCACATTTTTGGTGTTCAACAGATGAAAGAAAGTCATATAGGTTTGAAATGACATGAGGATGAAAAAATAATGAGAGAACCAACTCTAGAAAAGTTCTAAAAGTACATACACACCCTAAAATGATCTTTATTCTCTAGCAGGGCATCACGCATCCAGAGATGTGGAACTAGCTGTTCAATATGTGACTCTCAACTGAAGGTGAGAATCATCACATTTTGCGCAAGAAGTCGTAAGATACTTCAGCAGGGTCTGAGCTGAGTTCAGGCTAAAAATAAGACCGCATTTTCCGGCAGAATTTAATGGGCTCCTCTTATCTTCTGCTCATGTAAAAGCACTGCAATTTGACTTTGAAGATGGCAGATTAGGAGGTGGTGAACCTTTCATCAACTATCTATTTGTAAATACATTTATATGGATGCTATTTCAGGCAATCATGCAGCAGGGAGGTGATTTGACACTCACACTTGCATCCCCAGGGAAATAAGACTGGAATTTTCAAGCACATATTTAGATACATTACAGAGATATATACTGTGAATATATGAGATGAGAAAATAGAAAGAAATATAAAACACGAAATTCATAAAAGACAGCTCGACTAAGATTAGAAGCTGTATGCTAAGGGAGACGCATTCATGCGGAAGAATAAAACAACTATGCAAAATAAGGACTTCCATAATAATCAGTATATTCATGTGAATTTGAGATTTGCATTATTTATTTAGAATAATTTATTATATTTTGAAGTTATCTGACCAGCAAAAAGCAACAGAAAGTGTGCCAAAACACACTTTTCTTGACCTTGATGAGTTTCAGAGGAGCAGATGTCTTGGCCACCTGTGCTCCTAAAGCAACTTGCTTAACCGACCCGAGGACAAACTACACAACAAAACGTGTCTGTGCAACAGCGGTAAGCCGACGGCCCATGTGTAGGGCAGTAATGTTGAAGAGTGTGTTGTGTGGAGATGAGATCTGTCTTCCCTGCTTCTCAAAGCTTTGATACAGTGCTGCCAAAGAGCACAGGTGGCCTCAGAGTAGTGCAAACCTCGCAGACAAAGTCCCCTGAACCATGCTAGTCCTGCATACAGAAGCTAGGTCATGATGTCACTGGAAAAAGTGGACATTATCAGCAAAGAGGGGGGTGAATAGATGAATAGCCGAGGCAGTTTGCATTAGGGGTCTTCATGGGCAGCTGCGCAGGGTGAATAGAGGAGCAGCAGCTGTGTGCCGATCAGATGGCCGTCATAAGTAAAGCCTCTGGGCTCCGGCACTGATTGTGTCTGTTATGAGGTTCTGACTCCCCCTCGTGAGTGCTAAGGTCTGTGGCCCATGTGGGGGGGCTCCCTAAGGGGCTGATACCCTGTACGTTTGCATTTGAGGAGTCACACGTACAAAGCCCCCGTCTCTCTTTATGTCTTCTTCTCATAAATGCACACATGCTGATGAATGATTCAGCTCGGGCAGGCACGAGCTCAGGATGGCTGCGCTCCATGGCGGTCTCAGGGGGAGAATGTTTTCATGCTGCTCTTTCCGATCCTCTCATGCCAGATGGCCTGATAAGCCCATGGGATGGCAACACCTACAACTAAATCTCAAAGGCTGCTGTAGGAATAAAGGCCAGCTCTGCTAGTTGGGTGCCACTGTAAATACAGCCCGACACTTTCCATGAACAGGATACAAAAAAGGACAGAATATTTTTTTCAGTGAAATCTTTAGGAAATGTTGATCGCCAATCTCAGGAGAGCTGTTTGCTTTTGTTCATTTTAAGCAGTTCCCTGTCACTAAATTAAAATTTAAAACCATTATTTGTGCAATTTTGTCATTTTCTTGCAAAAAACGAGCTAAAAAGTAAATGGAGAAATTTATAAATTAAATAAATGAAAAAAGATAAATAAAACCACACCAAAATTGGAAACACACTACCATTATTTTTTTTTTTTTGAAAGAAGTCTCTCATGCTCAAGGTTACATTTATTTGATGATAAATACAGTATAAAAATGGTAATATTGCAAAATATTATTACAATTATAAAAAAAAATTCAAATGTATTTTATTCCTGTGATAGCAAAGCTGAATTTTCAGCAGCATTACTCCAGTCTTCAGTGTCACATGATCCTTCAGAAAACATTCTAATATACTGATTTACTGCTCAAGAAACATTTTTTTAAATTATTATCATCAATGTTGAAAACAGTTGTGCAGCTTAATATTTTTGTGGAAACCGTGATACATTTTCCAGATAAATTTCCCATAAATTGAAGGAAAAAGGATTTATTTTATATTGTTTCTTTGGGTAACAGTGTTGAATAGATGAACTTGCACACACACCCAAAAAAAGTCCAAATCATGTAATTTCTTGGGAGATGTCACATTTTTTAGTAAAATCATGGAGTAACAAGGTTGCAAACAAACCGTGGGACACAGAAAAATACATTTACATTTTTAGAAAAAAAATGTAAATATATTTTTCACAGAAATTTGACATAGAAATAGGGCTGTCTCTTTATGTTTGAAAATCGATTGTACAATCGATCAGACCAACCAACGCAAGTTTCGAAAACGAAAATAGGGAATCGATTTTAACAGCCTTCTCTCGGAGCGCGACCAGCTCGTCACGATACGCCCGCAGCGAATCCATATTTCCCCATATTTGGCGTTTAAAATGGAAACGTCTTTAGACATGGATAATCGATTTTACAATCGATTCAATGAACACTTATGTCTCAAAAATCGAACAGGATTTTTTCACAAAAGTGACAGCCCTACATAGAAATATACACATCAATTTCACAAGCAACCACCTTCTTACCTGGCTGTCTCACCACCACATGTGTAAAGCCGGAGAAGTCTTGTGCCAGGCGGTACCAGGCTCCATCAGGGTCCGTGAGCCACTCCTCCACAAGGCAGTAGTATGTTCCAGAGTCGCTGGTCTCGGCACGATGCAGTGTGAGGCCGTATAGCCGAGGAGAGAGCGTCTCTGACTGCACACGGCTGCGGAGACGTTCCTCCTCAGCGTACGCTCCGTACTCAAATGCTCCAGAGTGTTTGATCTTCAACAGCAGCTCATCCGGCTCTCCGGCCTCAGCCTTCCGGGCGTACCACAGCACGGCATGCTGGGAATCCGGGCTGGTTTGAGACGTGACGGAGCAGTTGACACGCACCCGACTGTCCTCCAGAAACTGCAGACTCTGGTTGGACTTGTGTACCTTCAGTTTACTCACTAAAGGAGGAGAAAGCAAAAAAGGGGAACAGTTAGAACAGTGAATACTGAGATTTACGGCGTATTTAGACAATGCATATCAACAACAACAACAAAAATACACTTGGTCTGATGGGAGTATCCTTGTTAAAAATTGTGTTGAATATCCACTTGCATTCTTTTTCACAAGGGTAGGTGCATGGGAATCTATTGTTTCTATTCTGATGTGAATAGGCCTTTTATCCGGATGGAAATACGCATGCTGTTGCCGAGGGGATGCTGGTATCACTCGTGTTACATGTGGCAGAAATAAGATGTCAGAAACAAGAGAAAGGCTGCGGGATCCTGGGCTACATATTGGATTTCTACAGGTGTGACCGCCATCAGCTATTTCACACCATGAGTGGATTTATGAGCACCAGAAGAGCTCAGGAAGACACAATGAAGATGGGAGACACACTTTCACACCGGCAAATACTAGGCCTCACACACTTACAAATGTAGATCTGTGCAACAGAGAAGCGCTTAAAAGTAAAGAGAGCAGATGTCCTATGTGAATCCCTGCTATTTGGCATAGGAACATGCAAATGGCTCAGGCACACTTTCAAACACATTAAACATATGCCACTGAATCACTCCTTCCATTTTCCCTCAACACACACGGCGCCTTTTATCAAGAAAATAATAAATTGTTGGGACTTCATATGATTGTTTCTTTTGCATTTAGTAATACCACAAATTAATGAGCATCTGTGAAACTTCACAGTCCATTTTTTTTCCTGTGTTAATGGCTCTTTGCAAAAAATCCAATTTTCCACTGACACTTTGGCTCCAGTAATCCCCATCACGCATTTCTGCACTTCCAGCAAAGTCCCCTGATTCATCCCTAAGCCTGGACCTTCTCCGGAATAACAGCGGCATGAACACACTCATGCTTCTAACCAGTAGGCCTAAACTCAATCCCTGCAGCAAAGCTCCTCAATTGTGTAATGTCAAATCTCACCGATTTAACACTTTCCCTCCCCCCTTTTCAATTCCTAAGGTTTAAGACGAAAAAAAAAAATGAAACCGCAAACTAATAAGGAATTGTTCCATATTCTTAAAAGCCAAGTATAAACATACTCCAAAAACGCTCATTAATGATCATAATTGTATTTGATGTGACACGTTGAGGAGTTTGCAGTATAATCGCTGTGTGCTGACATACTGTTGTCATCGCATCTGATTTCAGACCAAGCTTCTTAAATTAAAATGTCACACAGCAAAATGAGTTGTGTTCACTCTTGCAGGGCTGTCATAGTTAATATCTCCCCACAGTTCAAGACTCCAACAATACTGACAAGAATGAAAGTGTCAGTACCCCCTCAGTTGTTTATGGTAGTCACATTAGATCAGTTGCTTGTTTGCATGTTGAAAAGAAATCACAGATTCAAAGTCACCTTTTAACGTTAAAAAATGTTTTATTCACCAACATGAGGATTTTTTTTCCCCTGACACGTACACACACACACGTACATGTAAGGCATGTGAATATACACTACTGTTCAAAAGTGTGGGGTCAGTACGATTTTTTTAAAGAAATACTTTTCAGTATGGATGCATTAAATTGATCAAAAGTGACAGTAGACATCTATAAAAGATGTCTATTTCAAATAAATGCTGTTTTTTTATCTTTCTATTCAACAAAGAATTCTGAATCATTATCCACAAAAATATATAGCAACACAACTATTTTCAACATTGATAATAATAAGAAATGTTTCTTGAGCAGCAAATCAGCATAAAATAATAATTTCTGAAGGATCATGTGACACTAAAGACTGGAGTAATGATGCTGAAAATTCAGTTTCCTTTGACATTACAGGAATAAATTACATTTTGCTATTATTATTACAATTTAAATTGTAATAATATTTCACAGTAGGCTATTACTGTTTTTGCTGTATTTCTTATTCAATAAATGCAGCTTTGGTTAGCACGGTTTTCAAAGCGAGTCAAAAACATAAAAAAATCCAACTAACCCCACACTTTTATACACCAGTCTATTTTCATTGAACTGCAGTGTTTAGGGTACTTATAAAGAGTACGTTCAGAAACTGCAATGGGGCTGAAATTAATTCAGATCGACAACAATGAACATTAACATTAGTTTTTGTCACAGCTAACAGGCATTTCTCCTGTAAGTGCAAAATGTCATCTTGTGTGGCATTACTGGTTGGGTGCACACTAAAGATGCTCTCAAAGCGCTGGCAGTCGTTCCATAGGGAATCTCTACAGAAGACTCCAGAGCAAGCAGCTAATTGCAGGAGAATGACTCCTCAATCCTCTAAAGCAGAACCACCATTGGATGGGATTGCCACACAACAGATTTCTTAGTTTTCTTTCTAATTTCTCTGGTTTCGACAGAAAACAAAGGGTGAAAAAGAGATGTCAGGGATTAAAGACCCCATGAAATCAAAATTCGAGTTATGTGGCTTTTAGTTCATGTAGGTTAGATTTGAAGCCATCTATGTGCTAGTGTACTCGTCAATGTTGATATTTCACTTTTAGCAGATACACTCACCTAAAGATTATTAGGAACACCATACTAATACTGTGTTTGACACCCTTTCGCCTTCAGAACTGCCTTAATTCTACGTGGCATTGATTCAACAAGGTGCTGAAAGCATTCTTTAGAAATGTTGGCCCATATTGATAGGATAGCATCTTGCAGTTGATGGAGATTTGTGGGATGCACATCCAGGGCACGAAGCTCCCGTTCCACCACATCCCAAAGATGCTCTATTGGGTTGAGATCTGGTGACTGTGGGGGCCATTTTAGTACAGTGAACTCATTGTCATGTTCAAGAAACCAATTTGAAATGATTCGAGCTTTGTGACATGGTGCATTATCCTGCTGGAAGTAGCCATCAGAGGATGGGTACATGGTGGTCATAAAGGGATGGACATGGTCAGAAACAATGCTCAGGTAGGTCGTGGCATTTAAACTATGCCCAATTTGCACTAAGGGGCCTAAAGTGTGCCAAGAAAACATCCCCCACACCATTACACCACCACCACCAGCCTGCACAGTGGGAACAAGGCATGATGGATCCATGTTCTCATTCTGTTTACGCCAAATTCTGACTCTACCATCTGAATGTCTAAATAGAAATCGAGACTCATCAGACCAGGCAACATTTTTCCAGTCTTCAACTCTCCAATTTTGGTGAGCTCGTGCAAACTGTAGCCTCTTTTTCCTATTTGTAGTGGAGATGAGTGGTACCCGGTGGGGTCTTCTGCTGTTGTAGCCCATCCGCCTCAAGGTTGTGCGTGTTGTGGCTTCACAAATGCTTTGCTGCATACCTCGGTTGTAACGAGTGGTTATTTCAGTCAAAGTTGCTCTTCTATCAGCTTGAATCAGTCGGCCCATTCTCCTCTGACCTCTAGCATCAACAAGGCATTTTCGCCCACAGGACTGCCGCATACTGGATGTTTTTCCCTTTTCACACCATTCTTTGTAAACCCTAGAAATGGTTGTGCGTGAAAATCCCAGTAACTGAGCAGATTGTGAAATACTCAGACCGCCCCGTCTGGTACCAACAACCATGCCACGCTCAAAATTGCTTAAATCACCTTTCTTTCCCATTCTGACATTCAGTTTGGAGTTCAGGAGATTGTCTTGACCAGGACCACACCCCTAAATGTATTGAAGCAACTGCCATGTGATTGGTTGATTAGATAATTGCATTAATGAGAAATTGAACAGGTGTTCCTAATAATCCTTTAGGTGAGTGTATATGCAATTCAAATTCATCTGTACAGAAGCCCTAGGTAGGAGGTCTTGCATTATTTCCTGTCCTTTTTTCATGAACTTGACGTTACATTTATTTACATTGTTATGTTGAGCTCAATAACATCAAGCTCTTCAATACATTGCACACAAGCTTCCTGTTTCCATAGGAAATACGTCAGAAAAGAAAACTAGACTTACCAAGAGATTTTATAAGATCCTTAACCTTTCACACGTAAATTTAAAATATTCTGGCTGACCCCCCCAGTGGGAGTTTTTCAAGGCGACCTTTATTTAGAACATGTCACTTTATGGTTTCCATGGTGATGCGTCATTGCTCCTTTTTCATAATTTTTCCTTTTTTATTCAAAATATATACAAATTTGTTAGCTTTGTCATGAAATATCTATTATTCCGATCATCAAATATATGCAAGTGGATGTGTTTTGTTGTTTAAACACCTTTATAATGATCACGTTAGTTAAGCTTTATGCGCATGTTAGTTTGTGCCACAGTACAGACAATCGAATCTGTTGGATTTACAACACATTAATTCATCCACTTCTCCCGAAATACATGAAAGTAAGTGGCCGGTGAACTGGGAGAAGAATAGAGTAAACTTTAAAGTTACTTACACAATGTGTATCTGATATGAATAAAACGTGTCTAATTATAATGGAAAGGATTATTATTGCTTCTTCCATAGACATCAATGTGTATTTTACAAACTCTAAATGTATTGTTTTTTTAGTACTTATGTGAATTTATATATCTGAAACCTAAAATAAACATTATGTGGTTGAAAACACTGAAAAGCTGTGATATATGACAGCTCTGAGCGCTTGTATCTGGCTCAGCGTCAGCCAACGCCCGAAAGCACATTTTAATTTAGCAGTTGATCATGCGATGCACTGACCGTTCTAATCATGCGTGTGTGATCATACGTGCGAAAGGGTTAATGGCAGTTGTGTGGTGAGATGAATCTTTTACAAGTTCCCTTTCAAAGTGGAACTTCAATGCTGTGTCTGATAATGATGCTATGGAGAATGCCCTCAGCGTGACCATGTCTAAAGCTTGTGTTCTAAACACAGCAAGTCATTGGATGATGATGGTCCATGATGTCAAAAGAGGAGCGCCCATTAATATAATGATTCTGCTCCTCTGTTTGTGATCAAGACCATTTTAATCCGTCAAATTCTGGGAAAGTTTTCACTGAGGCTAGGCTGATTACATCAGATATATCAGAGAGAATAGAGACTCACATTGTATTTTTGGTGAATCATTCATTTCAGTGTCTTTGCTTTAAAACACGAGCTCTGTAATATTCAGTGATTGCATCTGAAGAGCATTTGGTTTCGTACAGGAAGCATGTGAGATTCTTTTATATTGATGCTCAAACAACAAACCCTGTATGTGCGTTGTGTGTTCTCGATCATTGATTGTACGCTGCATTTACGTACAGACATATTTCAGTTTAATTGTGTTGTTTCCAGACACACTCAGGATAATGTTTGATCTGTCATGTGTACGTTGCTGTGTTTAGTAATTGTTGGTTTGTGCAGTCAAGTCAAGGCGGTTGATTTAGGAGTTTTTGGCGTCTCCATGTGGTCCTGTTCGGTATCGCAGCTCGTCTAAAATTAAAACAAGCTCTGTGAATTCTGTAAAGTTTTTTTTTCTGTAACTTTAATCGACTGACAGCACTAATTGAACTCTAATAGTAACAATAATATGCTAATTCGTCTCTTCAGTTACATCACGCCAGTAGTAATGTTATGTTCTTCTTCGCACCAATATCCAGATTCCAACTAGCAGCAGCACCCTTTTTATGTTATTACAAAAATGGCCAAACCGTTATCTGACACATTTATGAAAGAAACGCGCCTAGACAAAGATGACAGGATACCATAACAACTTGAAACTTTTGCCTTTTGAAATAGAACTAACCGATAACTAGGATTACAACGACATTATCAACATTTTAATTTCAAAACCCAGCCGACATGATGAATTCAATTTTCAAGCAAAAGGAAATTTGAATGCTACCGATTCCAATCTGACTTGTGATCCTGAATCATAAAGCACTTTTTTTTCATTCATTGGCCAGAGGAGAACTGGCCCCCAGACGATCCTGTTTTTCCCAAGGTTTTTTTCTCCATAGTTTGGTTTCCTTGCCACTGTAGCCTCTGGCTTGCTTAGTTGGGGACATTTAATATTCAACATTATTGATCTGCCTACTGATGCTGTTGTATAAGAACTGAACTGAGCTGGATGATGAAATAATTTTTTATTTTATTTTTGCAGAACTGCTTTATAGATGAAATAAACTAAGTTAATAATTGATGCTCTTTACAACGGAACTGACTTCTTATGAACAACAGCCGAAATGCATAATTTTTCTGTTATCACTGTAAAGCTGCTTTGAAACAATCTGTATTGTAAGGTGACTTGAATAATACTGATGCTTGATTCAGGCTCTCGGGCACAATTAAATACAATCATACAATATTTCTCAGATTTACATAAGGTTATTTACTGAGGCTTTGAAATCGGAGAAAAGTTATGCAAGGCTGCTCGCATTTGAGCTGCAGTTTAGTCTCCTGGGCAACAGAAAAGCAATACAGCAAACATGATTGGAAACATTTGCCATCTCTGTTTCAAGCTCACTCCTGGTCATGCTTTTCTTTCAGCATAAGTGCACTGATGCTCTGTTCTCTCTCTTTCCCCATTCAATTTTCTAATAAAGAAAATGAGCAGAGAAGGGAGCCTTTGACAAGATCGAAATGAGGTCCATTGGTCTTTGTACTTTCCGTCCCACAGGAGCAGCTATTCTTTCATTTTCTCCAAAGAGTTGCTGCAGATACGATTATCTCCCCACTCAAATTAGCCATAGTTATGAATAATCTTGCGTGGGTTTGCCATCATTCACTTGCTTTTAGGGTTACCCTTACTAGGTCTGAAGCCTTCAGAGGGCCTTCTACATGTGTCCTATTGAAGGAAAGCGCCCAATTAAAATCTGACAGGATCCTCTCCGACTCCATCAGGCATGATTAAACAATTTAATTAAACAAGATATGTGTTCTAGACAAAAATGCAAGCCATTTCTTTTCTGTTGTAAATCGAATTAGGAAAATCAATAAATGTATGAAAATCAAGAGAGGAGGAAGAAAAGAAAGATGGGAGAGTAAGACTGCAGAAATGAAGCAAATCAAGCAGCACATTTTAAAGAGCTCAGAGCTTGATTACAGGCAGTTTGTGACGGCTCTCAGACGGAGGGCGAGGAGGTGCGGAGGGGGAGGTTGGCAGCGGAAAAAGCAAACAGGGAAAATGTTTAGAGTGCATTTGTGATTTTCTAAGAAGACAGCGAGCTGCGCTCCCTCCTCCTGCGTGTGTCCAATTTGTTAGCCCCAGTTAATTACAAACACGCTGCGCTGCCGAGATAAAGATGCTTTTATTTGGTTTATTTACTGATGACGCAATCTCCAAAGATAATGCAGCCTTCCCATCAAGAAAGACATATTATTCATTAATTTAAGAAAACATTTATTGTGGTGACGTCCACTTTTGTAACGCACTGACATTTTTTATCATGTAGAATAAAATAAAATAAAAGTTGGTTGAACTATGAAAACACTGAGCAATCAAAATGTCCTTGCAGGTCCAAAAAAGCATATATTGAAACTAAATTCTGTACATTTTGATCCCAGTGAGATCTGGGGTAAAAGTCAGAATGTACGTTCCATTGACAGCTCGTAGGAGCAGTCAAACGGCACTAATGTCACACTAAATGGCACAGCCAGAACTTTGTCGGGAGCTGAAATTTATTGCAAATGCAATAAACCAGGCCCACTCAGTCACAGTGAGGTAAAGAGGAATTAATGAGGACAAAATGGCAATGCTTACCAAATCTTAGGCTGTTCCTGACTGGGTGTAACACCTTCCACTCTGCACTTTCTTCTAAAGCATTCTATGTTTGGCAGCTTACAGATTTCAATCTGATCTGAGCACAGATTGTTCTGTGAATATGTCAAATGTAATGCAGGCTTTGCAAAAAGGCAGCTATTGAAGGATAGAGTAGGTACAAACTGTGTTAGACTGAACAGCAAACCACAGGTGTTATGTAAGTGCATAAAAACACGTATTAATGCTGCACAGTGGTGGCCTAACTTACACAGGAATCATAATCAAGGGAAACAACAAATCACACAATATAATGTTGATTACTGATGCACGGCGGACCAAATACATAATGCACACTGAGAATGTGGCTCTCTCCTTGATTTCTCTGACAAGACCATATCATTTAACAGTATGAAAAACACTAAAACTAACATTTATGTGAAGAGAAAGAGTTCTATGCTACAAAGAAAGTCTTATTTCTTTATTAAAACAGCGATGTTTCAAGAGTTCTGTTGATGACTTAAAATCATGAGCAGTCATTAGGGATGAACAGTTAATCGGTAGCTGCTAATTTCAACCCCCACTGACAGATGAAGAGTTCTTACGACTGTCAATCACTTACAACATACTAATATCCCCGTTCATGCATATTTATGAGTTCCACGCGCACGTCTATTTGCCCGAGCACGAGTGGAGACTGAGAAATGGTTGAGATGTACCTGTAAACATAAAAGTCTTTTTGGAGCACTCTCTTTTTTTAAAGGGAGGGAGAGGGGGATCCATTTGCTGCCTTGCGGATGTAAAGTGGCTTTGAGTGGAGCAATGACAAGTGGAGGTGGATAATCATCAGAGATGGAAAGAGGAGGCAGAGGAGTGCCTGAGAGGAAGAGAAGAACAGGAAAAAAGCACAACATAAAAAAAAAAAAAAAAATGGATCAGAGAATGAGTAAACGGCGCAGAAATATTAAGAGGTGATTGTTCAAATCGCAAAGAGGTGGAAGAGCTGCTCACTTTGAACATATATGAGGTGGATAACTGAACAGAGTTGTGAGAGGAAAAGAGAAATTATGGACTGAGTAGAGTGACTGACAGTGAAACGCATCAAAAAAAAAAAATAGTGTTTCTTTTTTATGCAGCACATTGAAGGCCAGCTTAGAGTCACGTCCAAACTTGACTGCTCTTCCATTTACTGTTAATCCAAGCACCAGAGCCTGCAATGTGTCATATTAATGTTCTGATATGTGCTTAATACCAGGGAAACCGATTGTGTGTGTGTTTTTAGAGGGGTGGGAGGGAGGTTGTCTTCCCTCAGGAGAGCAGTTTAAGCAGATCTGCCTTGCACAGTGAAGAATGGGGCTTGAGCACTGCTGCCCTCCGTATGCTACAAAAACATAATGGAAGCCTAATATCTATGCTAATGAGGCTGATACATCTCTGATTCCTTTGTGTTGCAGAAGGATTTCCAGCCGTCTTCTGCAATGCAATTAGGGCTATATTGTAATTATGTGAATCTGTGCTCGGGCAGGGAGTCCACAGATGAGTCCTCGATGTTTCCTGGGCATATCCTCCCTCCATTAATCCTTAAACTTCTACTGAGACGAGTCCCCCCCTCCCTTAACATACTACATATGCATGGGTTCGGGTCTGTGACACAGCAAAAACCAGCCCAGAAAGCATAAGTTCAGGTCTACAAGAGAAGGCATATTGACATGTGTTTTTATGCACTGAGAGAGCATTCAACTAAATTCAATGTTTTCTTTTGGCCGGAGCGAGTGTCTGGCGAGGATTAAGGCTAAATAGCATCTGGTTAATGCTCCGGTCATGTTACCCACAGGCCTTTCTGTCGTTTTACAGTCAGATGCACTGTATGATAATCAGCAAAAACAACTCATCCAAAAAGTAAAATGGAATGGAAACATTGCAGGCTCTGAAGAGTGAAGAAGTCCAGTGACATTAGCGAGCTCAGTGAGCGAGGAGACATTTTTGAAAAAGATGTGTGATATCCTCAGAGACTTTGATTTAAAATGCTATGAAGTGTTTATGGATATAGAAAGGGAGAGTTGCTAAAGATGAGTTATTATTAGAGACATATTTAAGAAGTGCTGGTGATGAATAAGGACATATTTTTGAGAGTTGAATGTGTTTTTCAAGTGGTCCAAAAAGGTTTGAGAAATCATTTTTTTAAATATGCAAAATGACAGTAGCACCATTAGTTTAGATTTCTAAACAAGGCAGGAGGAGATGCCTTGCTGTCTACTGTTCTACATAGGCAGCATTCTGAAATAGAGCCTAAAAAGTGACAAATTTGGAACACTCTACATAGGTAGCAACTTTATACTTCATACAAATAGCAAAAATATAAAAAATAACCAACTTATCTCTTTATTCGTCCACCATTTGGATGGATTTTTGTCATTGAAGTCACAGTGTATTGTGGAACCTTTGAAATTTATACCTGCAGTGCTGCTTTAGAATTATGCCAATTTCCCACATTAGCCTGTCTATGTAGGCACTTCACAAGGTTTTAAACCACAGTGCAGGTGTGTGTGTGTGTGCTGAAGGGGTGCTGTGTGAATCTGGTGAGAGACAGTACCCTATATTTTGACCTTGAACATCATTTCAGAGCTAATTAATTACCAAACCCTATGAAATGGTTTTGAATATGAATGCTTCAGAAACAAATGTGCTTCATCAATCTTCCATTGTGTCAGTGAATGTCATGGAGTAAGGTCTATTGCTTGGGCACTGGGATGGAAAATAAGGGAGCACACAAAGCTCTAGTGATTGAATTAGGAGCAAAGAGTTGGTGGTTTCTGGCTCTGCAAGAAATATAAGGTGCTCTACATAAAGACTCCTGGAATACTGTCAGGAGAATACTGCAGATCAGTGCTTCTCGGGCCAAGAACCATCTTTGATCAAAGCAGGACATCCAAGTACTGCCAACTAACTCAATGAAACTGACATAACTCTAGAAGCAAGATTAAGGACTGTGAGCGGCATAATGCCATATTTTAATGAATATCAATATTCCTGTATGTATATTAGAAAAACTGGTACTGTATGACCCTAATCAGTCTCTTAATTGGCCCTTTTGCACATCTATATGGAAGGAACCAAGAGCAGAATCTAAATACACACAAACACGTATGTTAGGTTTCCATTTTTTAAGGGGACTTTACATAGACAATGATTTTCATACTGTACAGAATGTACATCCTAACCCCTAACCGTAACCTACCCATCACAGAAAACTTTATAAAAAAAGAAAAAGAAAAAACAAATCTGTTATTACTATCCTTGTATGGACATTTTGCAGTCAATAAGCTTTTAAAGAAATGAATACTTTTATTCAGCAAATGGTGCATTAAATGGACCAAAAGTGACGTATAATTATAAGTCACGTATAATGTTAAAAACGATTTCTATTCCAAATAAATGCTGTTCTTTTGAACTTATTAAAGAATCCTGAAAAAAAAAGCATCACGTTTTTCACACAAATATTAATCAGCACTGCTTTCAACATTGATAATAAAAGTTTCTTGAGCGGCAATTAGCATATGAGAATGATTTCTAAAAGATCATTTGACACTGAAGTGAAGACTGGAGTAATGATGCAGGAAATCCAGCTTTGCCATCACAAGAATAAATTACATTCGAAAATATATTAAAATAGAAAAGTTATTTTAAATAATTAATATTTCATAATATTACTGTTTTTACAGTATACAAATAAATGCAGCCTTGATGAGCATGAGAAAAAAAAATCTTATTGACTGCAAACTTTTGAACCATATTTATTTGTAAATAACATTAAAAACACCTACAACCTATTGCATGTGTTAATATACGAAGAGTTCAGATGCAAAAGCCTCTAAGTGCCATCAGAAATTTTCTTCTAGAATGATCATTTTTATCAAGCTCGTATATTTAAGTTCAGTAATTTCACTTAAATGACATTTAATAGGTAATTTTAATTGCCATTTAAGTAAAATTACTGAACTTAAATATACAAGCTTGATAAAAATCATTCTAGAAGAACATTTCAGATGGCACTTAGAGGCTTTTGCATCTGAACTCTTCATACATACTTTGTAATTTAATTCAGACTAATTAGTACTAAATAAAGAAATTTGATCTTAAAACCTCTCTCATCTGCCTTGTTGTTTCTGAGTCAGAAGCCACTTTTAAAGCAAAAGAGCATCTAGATTCTACTAAGAGGGCAAACAAAATAATATCTCACCTTTTAGCCTTCATTTGCTTGCTGCTCTCCTTTTACCAATTTTGAATAAAAGTGTGGTGCACACACACTGATCAGCACGGCTACACAACATCCCACATTCCAGATGACTATGCATGCAGGCTAAGAAACTATATACCAGAATCAGAGAACCGCCGCTGTAGGTCACATCATTCTACAGTGAAATTTGCCCCAGAAAGTGTCGTCATGCAGCCAATAAGGTTCACAGATTTCTATGCTGGATCTCGGGAGTTGTTCCCCTCTCAGGTTTCTGGGAGATATGAAAACACCTGCTGTTCACACTTGCTCAGGTGCACTAGTTTGGTTTAGTAAGGATGGACAAAGAGGAGCAAAGCAGACAGTGGGTGGGAGAGAGTAAGAGAGCATAAAGCTACAGGGTGTCGTGAAAGGAGAAACAGAGAATGTGTGTGGGAAAGGAAAGAGAGAGGCTGATAAATCCTTTATGCCCTGGAGGGAGATTGTGGTGCATGTTGGAAGACTATGCTCCTAATGAAGATGGACAGCAGAGATCCATCCATGGGTCAAAGAGATAGCGGTTCTCCATGACAATTTAGATGCCATGTACAGGCATGGTGAGAGCCATCAGTGGGCAGGATGACTGGTGTCCACTGGGTACGACAGGTGTGGGAGAGCATTGATCCGTCAGTGCCAGGACCCATTAATGTAAAGGACACTTGAAACTTTAACAGGGGCCACTGGGACAGCACTGTATTAATGAGAAAGTTTCAACAGAACAGGGCACAAGAACTTGAGAGAGAGAGAGGGGAAGGAAACTAATATTGATTGTTTGTTAATTATAACGCTTTGATTTGTTTTCAAGCTAATAATACTCATCTCAACTTCAAACAGAGAGATAACGCGCTTGCAAGCACTCCACAGTGCTTCCTCGCATCTAAGACAAGAGGAAGCTGTTTAAAATCTGATGACTGAGCCATAAAGTATTCTCACACATCACTGAAGGTAAGGATTTGACTGGAGGAGAGAGCTTTGAGCTGACTACCACCTCAGGTCTGGTGACACATTCCTGTAAGACTGGATCCAGTCATGGCTGATTAATGGAGGGAAGCAAGTAACACAGTGAGATGTAGGCTAACAGAAAGTAATGCTCAGCAGATGAAGCACCACCTCTTTCACCTACAACAAAAGCAGGTTTGTCAGTGCGTTCAAGTCGGCATGAGATGGAAGTTGCGTTCGTCTTTTCTTCCCTGTTGTGATGTATATCCGAGTGAAACGGCACAAGAAGAAATGTAGGACAGCACTTGATTTTGTCCGTTGTGAATTGATTGGATGGTTAGAAGGGTTGTGGTTTGCTATCAATGTGATGTCATGTCAATGTGAGAAGAGAAGAGTAGAGATGTCAGTGCAAGAGGGAGGGGAAGTTATTTTGATTAGAGATTAGAATTGTCAATTTTGACTTCATGGTGACTTTAAAGTCGGCATGAAACGGAAGTTGAGATTGTCATTTTTTCCTTGTTGTGACGTATATCCGAGTGAGACGGTTTCTGAAATTAGAAAAAAATGTAGGGCGGGGCTTGATTTCGTCCTTGGGGAATTGATTGGATCGTTGGAGGTTGGGCGTTGCAAACAAAATGGAGGCAGATTTGAATGCCAGTTTACATTCAGTTGTGGAGGATTTCTGGGATTTCTCTCCACCGGACTCCCCACCGTTACCCTCCCATGAAGGATTTTTTTATTGAGGAGCCCGGCGATGAGAACGAGGACGAGCAGCTAAATTTTCAGGCAGGAATCAGCCCATATTTATATGAGCCTCCTGCGAACCAAGATGAGTCAAGTCAAGTTATCAGTCAAGTTCACCATCGAGAGCATCTCGACGTGTCCGATAAGTAAATAACTAGATTTAGATAAGATAGATAGCCTACCATTCGGACACGTCGAGATGCTCTCGAGGGTGAACTTGACTGATAACTTGACTTGACTCAAAACGAGACAGACACACGATAGCCGCACCCTCATCGGCTCTGGCCGCACCCTTTCGCCATGGCACGTGACCGAAAGAGAAGAGAGGTCGTTTTGAGGGGGGAGGGAAGGGTATTTGATTAAAGATTTATAAGGGTACATGAATTTTAAAAAAATAATAAAGTGCACAGATAAATCATTTATAATAAACACTACAATATTACATATAAAAAGATTTGTCAAATTTGATTTCATGCCGACTTTAAAGACTGTTAGGCTAACTAATTGTGTACGTACGTTTGAATGCATCATGATAAAACCCAGCTAAACATCAACAGTCATTTTCTTAAGTGTCACATGATCTTTCAGAAATCATTCTAATATGCTGATTTGCTGCTCAATGAACATTTTGGAAGCACTTTATTTTACAGTCCTGTCCTTGATTATGTCCTTACTATAAATTAAACCTGAACCTAATCTTAAACTTAACCTTAGGCCATAGTAGTTACCTTAAAATACTCAGCACTCAGTACAGTATAAGTGCATGTACTGCAAAATAAAACCAACATTTCTTATTATAATTAATGTTGAAAACAGTTGTGCCACCTAATATTTCTAGTTGAAATGTTTGTTAGCACATTGCTACACTAACATGATGTGCTGATTAGTGCAAAAAAAAACACGCACAAATATTTAAAGCTGCAGTCCGTAGCTTTTTTGGGTTAAAAATTACCCAAAATAATTTTTTGAGCAAGTACATAACCAGCCAGAGTTGAAAACTATCTGCGTGCCTTAGCTCGATTCAAAACGGTAATCTTGTAATAATGTTTTTAATTCCAGTGGTACTGGTGGATTTCCGCGGGAAATTCAAGCATGTCTTTGCGTCATTACGTCACAACTGTACTCATAAAGAAGGAGTCTCGGCTAGTAGGCTATATTGCGTGTGAGGATGTTGGAGATGGAGATTTATAGCCTTTTCTCACAGCACTTGATATAGTTAAACTCATCAATTTGATGGCGGATCCAGAAAGGTTCAAACGACAATCACCAGTGACAACTGGAGATTCACCTGTTGTAAAACGTGAAAGACTTCAGACTTCAGAGAAAAAAAAGAGACTGCAACCGGGCACATGCGAAAACAAGGACACATATCGGAAGGGCATTATAGTCACGCAACAATTTGAGAAAGTATAATTTGCATGGTTTGATGTGATATGATAGGCGATCGTTAGATTTAATCAGCGTGATTTACTGCAATGCTTTTTTCCCCTTAGTTGGTCAGAACAAAAGTGGATGTTACTTACTTGATCAGACGACATTTTCTGATGAAAATTCTTATGTTGGTCATACTTCCAAAAAGTAGAATCTGTGATTGCGAATGACAGTATCCACACCGGCACGGTGACTGACAGCCGCACATTCTCCTCAAAACATTGGATTCATCCGCGCTGTGCCGTGCCGGGGCACAACGCACGTAAAGATGATAATTCCGCGAATAACTGCAATTGCAGATTTCGAATAGAGATGGCGACAAAGAGGAAAAACTACGGACTGCAGCTTTAATGAGATGGAGCTTTGTATCAATATATTGCAGTACCAAATGAAAAACAAGGATATTTGACTTCAGTGCAATGCATTGCGGGATTCTCTTCTCACTCTGCAGGCGATGCTGTCTTAGAACACGGCCAAGAAGACATATTTCAAGGAAGAATACTAATGCTGTAACAGCATGATGCCTTAAAATGCTGTCTAGGTAGGCAGCTCACCGGGTTTGGATTTGAAACCGAGCTAATATGTCAGCATACACACCCACCACAGCTCTGACAGTGGCAATTTGTCTGTTTTCTGTGATGAAAGCATGTGCAAACAGCATGTGCTTTATATTTGGTTGTGTGTAGGTGAACACTTTTGGTTCCATATTCTATGTAGGGCAACTCTAAATCCTGTTTCGGTTTCATTTCTCATCCCGTTTTCTGCTGAGAAACTAATGAAAAAATTTTCATATTCAACATCTGACTGCTTCATTAATCTGGAGTGGCAATGGTCCCATTAGGACACATCCACTGGCATTACCACACACAGATTAGATTGTGTCACAACGTTGGAAGGTTAGGCAGCGTCCCTCGAGATCGTCATAAATGAACATGTGTTTTCTTATTGCATTTCACATTCGACCATAAAAGCACAAACGCAATCATGGGAGGAAAAACAACCCATCATATTCAGATTTAAATGCCGAATCTAGTTTTAAAATGTTAAAAGATTTAGAAAGTTGAGCTCAAACAGGAGAAAATCACAATGCAGCCCCTGCTGAGATGCTGCACACAGAGTGTTTGTGTGTGGAGTCGTCGTCGTTATGGATTTCTGATGAAATCACAGCTAGAGGAGTTTCCCTCTATTGCACTTGAAGACAGAAATTCAAATTCAAGCAAAAGCGTGAGCAATAAGGAAAGATGAATATCGACACCACAAAGCTTTGGATCAACCTGCCGGTGCCGTTTCATTAAGTGGCAGAAGTGGAACAGAGGGACAGCTTAACGAACACAGAGCAACGCCTGAAACAACCTACTCTCGGAAACTTCATACGTCCACCTTCATGCCGTTAGTGCTGGCATCCTCCTCAGAAACTGAATCACATAAACTGCCTTCACAACCCACATCTAATGTACACGGATCTACGACAGGAATCCGTGAGGAGGAAGGGGTGGAATGAGCAACTGTCCAGTGTAGGAGTTTATGTGGATACATTAATATTTAAAGTATTTAAAACGAGTGTGCTATGCAGTTTTATCATTCTAGATAAAATGGAAGTTACTCTGGAGAGAAAGCATGAGACATTTTTTTTTCTTGTCAATTCTACAGACAGACAGATTTGTTTAATTATGAAATGGAAAATGCAATTTCATCAAAATTAATCATTTTATCATAATAAATAATACTATAATATTCCATAAAACAATGCCATAATAAACTATCTCAGAAAGAACACAGCGATCAATGGCGGCTATCACACCAGAGCCTGACAGCAGTGCCAAACACCTTTCCTCAGGCCATAGCCACACACACACACACACACACACACACACCAGACCTCCGGCTATAAACACTGCCAATTCCTGCCCCCAGAAACACCCTGCAGCCCACACACACACACACACACACACACAATATCGCCTACATGTTGTTGACATCTTCCTTGTCTCTGGGAGAAACACAACTTAATACCTTCCTACATGAATTATTCAAATATTACTTCAAATCGAAGACTTGTTTTTTTTTTGTAAAATGAAATAAATCAGCATGATAAGCAATTATAGGATAACACATACTTGAGTTCTTTAATTTACGCAGTGTTTAATGCGAGAAGGCAGCAAGAAAAACAGCATCACTGGTCACTATGAATCATTGGAGTCTATGCGCCGGGAATATGTACTATCATTAGCATTCAGAGCCAGTTTTATTAATTATCCACCTCTTCCATACCTCAGCAAACAATCCCACTAGTTCTCTCTCTGTCACCATGAATGAATAATACTAGAGAACAACCTGAACTTACTCACCCTCATAACGTTCCAAAGCCGTAAGACTTTCGTTCATCTTCGGAACACAAATGAAGATTTCCTTTAAATGAAATCTGAGAGCTTTCTGTCCCCTCCATTGACAGCTACACAACTGACACTTTGATGCTTCAAAAAGTTAATTAAAAATGAATGTATTGAACTGATTGAATGTAGGCTTACATTTAAACATTGATCAGCGAACATAAACAGAAGCTCAACCGGAACAAACCTCATTGGTTTTTGCTGAAGCTCAAACGTGCTGCGTAACACATGAGAATGAACCTCATTGGTTGATGAATGTTTATATGTGAATAAAAGGCTAAACTCAATCTGTTTATCATATAAAGTGATCGAGTCTCTTCAGAAAATGTGGACTAAACAGCTCAAATTATATGGAATAGTTTACTTTTACTATCTCTTTATTAACTTTTTGAATCGTCAAAGTGGTAGCTGTCAATGGAGGGACAGAAATCTCCATATTCATAAAGAATCTTAATGCAAAGAGTAGCTCCTAGTGACAAAATTCTAAGAAAATTCTTAGAAATGTTTACTCTTAAAATTAAAGAAAAACTCATAGTAAAGAAAAAAGTCATTCAGAAAGCATCTTAACCCTTAAAAGAGGTCTTAAGGTCAAAATTGTTAGGAGCACGGACGAGGACTTTTAAGAGGCTTACGAGTTTCTTTAGCAGAGGAGAAAATGGCAGAAAGACGAAGAGGGAGAAGAACTGTGTTGCAGACAATGGATGACAGTGAGTTAATAAGACGGTATAGATTAGATCGTGCAGGGATCATGTTTGTGACTGATCTTTTTAGAGACACGCTAATATCTCCGACACAGCGCAGAAATGCCATAGCGCCTGAAATGAAAGTAATCACTACATTACAATATTTGGCAACTGGGAAAATTCCATGTTTGATACATTAAAACCAACATTCAAACCACCGCTTAAATAGACATGCCAGCAATCAGTGTAACTGGAAAGAGTGGAACAATTTGTATCATTCTAAGCAATCAAATACCTTTTAGGAAATCAACAGCATGGTAAATAAAAAAAGGATTTATATACACATATATAATGTGTGTGTGTGTGTGTGTGAGAGAACGATCAAATAGGAAAAATTACGCATGTAAGTTCAAAGTGGAGGCTTAGAATAGACCCTATACTTAAAATCACTTTTTTTTTCTTCTTGGACAACCAACCAATCACAGTCTTCAAAAGATTGTGTCATACATAGCAACAGGGTCAACCCCGCCTCCTCACTAAGATAAAAGTTTTTGTATTTTCCAACAAAATCCAAATCTCAATGTAAAGGAGCTGATTTAACAGTACCAAATCTGAAATATGAGAAGGTAGAGTTTAGGAGAAAGAGTCAAAAAATACAAGTGGGTGAAGGGAAAAGCAAGAGACTGTGTGAAGTCTTATGAGCCGCGAGGCAGAAATTAAGGGGTGTAGCTGTGGCACCACAGTCTGTTCCCATGATGCTGTGAGGAACTCCAGATGTGGGTGCTGAGGTAAGCACACAGAGCAGGCCTACATATTAAATATGAATTAAAAGGCTTTAAAGCAGACACAACCTGTCCTATGAGACGAGATAAACATCAACATTTTTACTGCCAGACGCAGACCTTCTCGAACTCCCTGAGCATACAGAGCAAGCATCCAACTTGTTTCAGACCAAGAGGAATGTGTAGTGTTTGTTTTCACCGTGTGAACGAAGCCATCCTTGCAAAAAATATTAAATTTATTGTATTTATACTGAGCCACTCTGTTGTTCCTCACGTTCACGCGGTAAGAAGGCGCTTTTTGCCTTATACATATTAAACAGGCACTTCTGGAGACATGATTTAATGTCTCTCAATAATGCATTCAGTCAGTTGCATGATGTTTTCACACATCATTACCCCACTCCAGTCTCCATTTCTTTCAGAGAATTTTCTCCACGCAACCCGTTTCTCCAAATGTCAGCTCGCAACATTTAGCCAGAAGTATTTAACATTTAGAAAACTAGCACAAACAGATATAAAGATAAAGCAGAGGAAATTAATGTCCTACATTGTTTATGAAGCATA